>NC_085845.1:119400761-120054511 GCF_035594765.1 Anolis carolinensis
TTGTGGAATTGATTACACCCTAAAATGTGCAATTGAATGCTCATACAGATCCACATGGTCATTGCATGTGTGTGTCCTATGCAGAAAAGCATTTCATGGGTAATGCCACTTCCATAGCCCTGAGAACTAGAATGACATCATAACCTTGAAGTGGATGGAGGCGAAATGATGTGGCCTGCCATTCATACCATATTTCCTAGGATTTTATGTATGGATTTTAGAGTTACTTTGTCATGGTACTCTGGAATTGAAAATAGAATGGTTCTGTACTGAATCTAACACTTTGAAATGCTTTAATGATAGTTAACTGACCTGGATGGAGATGTGCATTTGCTTTTTTCTTTGGGCTGTTTGACAATATCATCCAATGATATTAAGTGGTTGGAGGGTGTGGCACTGGAATTTGGAATTCGTGAACAGGGCAAGCCTGCTGCCAGTTATCCCTCAACTTTGCTAGCAGAGAACTTTAAGTTTTGCAGTCCAGCAATACATTCTAGACTAGGCATGGGCAAATTTTGGCCCTCCAATAAGCTGGCTGGGATTTCTGGGAGTTGAAATCTAAAACACCTGGAAGGATGAAATTTGCCCATGTCTGTTCTGGATTCTTTCTTTTGGTGACTTGGTAGAAGGTGTTGGCCCCCTTCTCAGAGTTCCATTTTGAGACTCCCTCCCCAATTTCAAGTCCTGCCTGCTTCAACTCCCAATCCTGCCCACAAACGCTACCCTTGTTCAGTCCCCTTTCCATGTCAGATGACTCCATGTCAGATGACTCCTTTTCTCTCCTACCAGTGGAGATGGGCTCTTTCCCTAGACAAACAAATACATTTGGAGGCTCTCCATCTTTGGACAGCTGACTAACCCCTTCAGAAGGCAACCTCAATCACCCAATCCACCAGGGGGAAGAGGGTTCACACGGGTGGGGCACCATCGAGGTGGTGTGGGGGAGGAGGAAGATCGGTCACTTGCTGCCCAGGGAGAAGCGCAACAGAGTTCTTGCGACCCTGGAGAGGAATAGGTGTGGTAGTCTCCAGGACAGACCCCCCGGTCTTAAGGTTCTGCTTTTGAACGCCAGATCCGTCAACGGTAAGACAGCTGTCATTCAGGATTTGATCCTGGATGAGGGGGCGGATCTGGCGTGCATCACCGAGACGTGGTTGGACGAGCTGGGTGGAGTGAATCTCACCCAGTTGTGTCCACCGGGTTTCGGGGTGCATCAGCAGGCCAGGGCTTGGGGGCGGGGAGGAGGAGTCACGGGGATCTTCCGGCAGTCCATCGCCCTGATCAGATGCGCCGTTCCGCAATCCTCGAGGTTTGAGTGTGTCTTCCTGAAGGTGGGAGCCCGAGACAGCTTGGGGATTCTGCTGGTGTTCCGTCCACCCCGCGACCCAGCAGTCTCTCTGTCTCAGCTAGCAGAAGTGGTCTCCAATTCGGCCCTGGTCTCCCAACAACTGTAATTCGCTCTACGTGGGGCTTCCCTTGAAGACGGCCCGGAAACTACAATTGGTCCAGCACTCGGCTGCCAGGTTAATTACAGGGGCGAGTTACAGGGAGAGATCTACTCCCCTGTTCAAGGAGCTCCACTGGCTGCCTTTTATTTTCCGGTCCCAATTCAAGGTGTATACCATCACATATAAAGCCCTAAACGGTTTGGGACCCACCTACCTTCGTGACTGTATCTCCTATCACAAGCCTACCCGATCCCTTCGTTCATCAGGGGAAGCTTTCCTGTCCCCACTCCCGATATCCCAGACCCGCCTTGTGGGAACAAGGGAGAGGGCCTTTTCTGCTGTGGCCCCCCGATTGTGGAATTCTCTGCCCGCTGAGATTAGGCAAGCCCCCACACTAGCAGCCTTCAAGAAAGACTTGAAAACATGGCTCTTTCGCTGTGCTTTTGGAGAGTAACCATTTTATATTTCTTTTCCGTTGCTCCCTCTAATATCTATCCTCCAGAATACCCCACTCCCTTATGACCCTGTTTGCTGTGGTTTTTATTTTTATGTCTTTCTCACCCCGAGTTTTAACTTAATGTTCATGTGGTCTGCCCTTGTTTTCATTGTCTCCTTGTTTTATTTTGTAATGGATATTATTATTTATTGTATTGCTTATTGTATTGTGATGTGCTGTTCTTTTATATGCTGTTTACATTGTATTGTTTTGGGCATGGCCCCATGTAAGCCGCCCCGAGTCCCCGTTGGGGAGATGGTGGCGGGGTATAAATAAAGTTTTTATTATTATTATTATTATTAATTGTGTGCCAAAGGTTGATGTAGCTTTTTTTTTGTTTCTGTGATACAAATCATGGCTTCCTGTAGATGCAGATCTTCTGTGTTTACTACTTTTATCTAAGTGAGCTAATGATAAAATGGTTTACAATTATTTGAAAGTCTGACTGTATGTGTTCTTTTGTGATGTATCCGTGTAATTTGTATTGTTAGATAATATGCAACATATGATATGAGTTTGTGAAGAGAATGGTAGATTGCCGTTGTTCAAGATTCCTGTTTGAAGTAAATGGATATAAGCATACACATAGTACATTATTTTGAAATACGTATGTGAGGAGCTCTCAGTGATGAATTTGGGAATGGAAATTATAATCAAATTTTTCTCCATGCTATCTTGGGTGAAGATATCATCACATGCAAAACAGTGTTCAGTGAATAATTGTCGACATCTCTGTTTTGTTTAGTTAAGGTTCTTGCAAAATCTTACCCAAAGTGGTTTAGTTAGGGAGGGAGACTATTTTTCCTTGGAATACTTCTGTGTTCCAAAAAGTTATGATATGTTTCAGCATAAATCAAAATATAATTAAATCAAAAGTTATGTCATGTTCCAGCATAAAACAAAATATAAGATGGTACAGGATGAGAAAGACAAGGAAAAATAGACTGAGAAATAACTTTTATCCTAGTGCTTTAACTACTTTGAACTCCATGGTTTTGCATTGGTGTGGCATTGGGGGCTGTGCGGTGGCAGTTGGAGAATAGGGGATGGGTGTGTTGTTTCTGTTATGTGTGCTGAGGAAAGTATTTAAATTTGTTGTGCAATGTAAAATGACAATAAAATTGTTTAATTCTTTTCTATAGGCAAAGAAAATATAAATTCTCCCCTCTTCAAGTTAAGTCTCAACATGTCCATTCTTTAGTCTTAATAACTAAAACACTTCAAGAAATTGGAACTAATCAAAATGCTAACAAGATACTACAGCCTTTTGAATTCTCCAGAAATTTCCATCAGTCTAGATAGTACAAAAAGCACAGGCTAAAGAAAGATACCAACTCAATTCCAAAAACATTAAAAAGATCTGATCCAGCTCTTGGGATCTGCATCTAGGAATCTGTATCATGATACTGTAGACCAGGGGTCCCCAAACTTTTTAAACAGGGGGCCAGTTCACGGTCCCTCCGACCTTTGTAGGGCTGGATTATAGTTGAAAAAAAAACCCCCTATAAACAAATTCCTATGTACACTGCAAATCTCTTACTTTGAAGTTAAAAAAAAAACCAAAAAGGAACAAATACAGCCTCAATGTTAATCATAATCATAATAAAAATAATAAAGAGGGTTGGAAGATACCCCTTAGACCATTGAGTCCAACCCTCTTCTACCTTTGTGCACCAAAAGCACAAGCAAAGCACCCCTGACAGATGGCCACCCAGCCTCAATGTTGTTAATAATGATAATAATAATGCATCACACAGCTCTAAACGCTTGGGAACTTGTGATTTGTGATACGAAATCCAGCATATATATCTCGTTTGCTGTGTTATACTGTGTCTTTGTGTCAATAATAATAATAATAATAATAATAATAATAATAATAATAATAATAATAATAATAATAATAACTGGACAGTTTGGACAGAAAAACAAGAAAACTCATGACCATTCATCACTCACTGCACCCTTGCAGTGATGTTGACCGGCTGTATCTGTCTAGAAGATCAGGGGGCAGAGGACTCTTGCAAGTAAAACAAGCAGTCAAAGAAGAACATGCCCTGGCAGAAGATGTCAAGCAAAGTGAAGAACCTGCTTTGATTGAAGTCAAAAATCAGAAACTCCTCAAAGCACAGCAGACAAAAAACCAGTACAAGAAAACCGCACTACAAACTAGAGCTGACCGCTGGCACAACAAAACATTGCATGGAAAGTTCCTTGACAAAATTGAAGGAAAAGCTGAGAAGGAGAAGACCTGGCTCTGGCTCACGAATGGGACCCTGAAGAAGGAGACAGAAGGCCTGATCCTTGCAGCCCAGGAGCAAGACATCAGGACAAAGGCAATCAAGGCCAAGATCGAAAAATCAGCTGATGACCCAAAATGCAGACTGTGCAAGGAAATCGATGAAACCATGGATCACATCCTCAGCTGCTATAAGAAAATCACACAGACAGACTACAAACAGAGGCACAACTATGTGGCCCAAATGATTCATTGGAACTTATGCCTCAAGTACCACCTCCCAGCAGCAAAGAATTGGTGGGATCACAAACCTGCAAAAGTATTGGAAAATGAGCACGCAAAGATACTGTGGGACTTCCGAATCCAGACTGACAAAGTTCTGGAACAAACACACCAGACATCACAGTTGTGGAGAAGAAAAAGGTTTGGATCATTGATGTCGCCATTCCAGGTGACAGTCGCATTGATGAAAAACAACAGGAAAAACTCAGCCGCTATCAGGACCTCAAGATTGAACTTCAAAGACTCTGGCAGAAACCAGTGCAGGTGGTCCCGGTGGTGATGGGCACACTGGGTGCCATGCCAAAAAATCTCAGCCGGCATTTGGAAACAATAGACATTGACAAAATTACGATCTGCCAACTGCAAAAGGCCACCCTGCTGGGATCTGCACGCATCATCCGAAAGTCTACAATTATTTATTTATTCATTTACTACATTTATTTATTACATTTATAGCCCTTCTCGCCCCGAAGGGGACTCAGAGCGGCTGTATGTACATACAATATATTTTATTATTAGCATAGCACAATATTAGCATTATATATTACTATATTGAACTATACCACTATACTGTAATATTATATGTAATATATATCATATAATTAATATTATTATATGGCATTATTAGTATTATATTGTATAACATTATAATATTATTATCAGTATTATATGTATATACAATGTATTATATTATTTAAAATGATATTAAAATATTATATTATAAAACTGAGGGCGGGGGCCAGGTAAATGACCTTGGAGGGCCGCATCCGGCCCCCGGGCCTTAGTTTGGGGACCCCTGCTGTAGACAAATAGATTTGTTAATGATACATGTTTCATATCTCTAGTTTTCTTATCACTTTAAATTGCTGCTTTGCTTTTATATGGCGGTTTTTATTTAATTACTACATTATTGTTCAAAATGATGTTTTATTCTGTTTAAATTTTTTGTTTTATTTTGTATGTATTTTATCCTGTTTTATTGTGGTTATCTGGGCTTGGCCCCATGTTCGCTGCCCTGAGTTTCTGCAGGGTGATGGAGGTGGAGTACAAAAATAAAGTTGTTGTTGTTGTTGTTGTTGTTGTTATTATTATTATTATTACATTTTGGAGCAAATAAGTAATAGCCGATCCCCATTTCTGCAAAAAGGAAAAAGAAAAAAAAAGATCTGGCTTTATGTATCTGTCATGTCTATTTCTTGCCTTGTTTCTGAGAAGACAGAGAGCAAAGGGAGTGAGGATGGTGTGTACATGAGCAAATCTGGGGATTAAGTTTAGTAAAGGTACCATATCGTAGAAGCTTAGCAGGATCAGCTCTGGTTAGTACTTAGATGGAAGACTGCTAACAAATCCCAGATCCTATTTTTCAAAGGAAGGCATTGCCAGTACCACTTTGAATATTCCTTACCTAAGAAAACCCTATGAAATTCATGGGCTTTGCCTTTAATTGACATGCTGCCTGAGGGCACATGCATAGACAGAACTGTAGGTAAAATTAATATCTGGCTTGTATTATCATCCTCTCTTTTCTTGATCATTGATACTGGATACTTCTATAATTTAGGGGATCTATGTAGTAGAAGTGGGACCTATCAGTGACTGTGGTTTCTTTGTCAGTAGTAGATGTCTACTGCTCCATAATTTAACTTGACCAGGAATGAGCAAGTTGGTGTGCCTGAAGTTCAATTTTGCCACCATCTTGTCCTCTGTAGGCTACATTCATTTTACTCCCTTATGAAAAAATTGCACTTCAAAGACTAATAGGAAGATAGGAACACATGGCTGCTAGCTTATTAAAATGCCTAATTTCCTTCCTAAGGAACAGAGATCCTGGCATCACCAGTTGCATCTTTTGAGTGCCTTTACTCTCAGGGCCTTGAGGACCTTGAGTGAATTTACAAGAGCAACATGACATAGTTGAAAAGAGGCAGCTTTCCATCCTTGGAAGGGTACGTCATGCATACCTGTGGATTGCACTTGTTAAGTTATAGGGGAGTATCACTATTATTGAAAACTGTTCTTGGAGTAATCTTAGTGTAATGATAGCAGATATAAAAATTAGAATGTACAGCAATAATCAGTACATTTTTAAGTAAGAAGAAGAAAAAAACCAGAATGTAATTATATATTTTTTGTGTGCATTATTCTTAGGATCTTAAGACTAATAACTTGGAGCAAATGGGTCTGTTGATTGGGAACTGTTAATGATATGTTATGCCAAAGTGAAAAGTTAGGGAGATAACTGTTCCATATCTGTCAGTGCTGATGACAAGATTCCATCAGTTATATAATGGTTTGTAGCTCATTCTCTTTAAATTCAGTTATCATTCTGGAGTGTTGGTTGCTGTGGAAACCAAGCTATGAGACACCTACAATTGTAAATTCATTACATAACTGTTATATACTTTTTAATTGTAATAATTGCAAGGTGACTGCATTTGCATCAACCACTGACAATAAAGCATATTATTTTGAATGTAGTAAACATAAGAAACTTGAGCCCACAAATTACTCCATGTCAAAAATATGTGTTTTGGACATTATGTAAGAGCCAATTGTTTTCAGTTGGGAATGTTCATGCCTGTTTCTATCATTTCCATAGTAACGAGAACTTCAGAAATGTAGCAGAAAGGATACAAAGTAGAAACTTTTTGGCATTCTGTGCACATTTGAATTGGTAAAATTTGCCAAGAGCTCTCCGTTTTTGGGTACACACACAGTTTTGAGATCAAGCAGTATTGATGGATGGCTGCAAAAGGAGAGCACCCATGTGTCCCATCTTGGATCAGTTGAAAAGAGCTTGAAGGATGATAATTTATTTCTCAAAAAAGGTTCAGTACCTTGGATGGGTTTTCAAAACTTCAGACTACAATCTAGAATGAATTTGCAGTCTCACTAACGACCACTAGTGCTTCCATGTAGATTTGTTAAAGAGAAGCCTTGTCCCAATCTAGGCATTGGGATATCAGCCACTGATGATCATGCTTCTGGGATCTTTGATCAGCTAAGAATGTTATAAGAGCAGTTGCCATATATGTTCAGACAGACAGGTACTTTTCAGATGTTGCAGAATCACCCAATTGGGTAAATGAGAATCCATACTTTAAAGCAATATTTCCATAACTGGTTTTCCAGATATTTTGAACTTCAGCTTATAAACACCCTGATCATTGTCCAAGGCAGCAGGGATTTCATGGAATTGAAGTCCAAAACACATGGAGGACTAGAGTTTAGGAATCCCTGTTTCAGAGTAACATATTAAGTTATTTTTATTTATTTTTTTCTAAATGAGGAAGGGTTTAAGCTCCTTTCTTTCTTTTTAGTCTCATTTCATCATGTGCCATAAATTGATTGTGATGTTTTAACTTTTGAGTTTATGTTCAGTGCTTCTGTCTGGTTTCTTTTTGTTAGCATGCTTTCTGAAGGGAGCAGCTACAGTTAATAGAATACAAGAATTATTGAGTTGAATTAGAAATGCTGATTACTGCAGCCTTATAGATCCATAGAAATAATGAATTTTCATGTCCTTGTTATTTAACAGATAATGAATTGCTTTGAAGGAATATTAATTTATCTTGAACACATGTTTAAGAACCGCCTGTTAGTCCAGTTCTGTTTTGCTCCACTTTGAATTGTATTGCAAAGCATTCAATTTTATTTCTACAATACAAAATTCATAGCTGTGCAGGACAAGGTTCATAAACCACCTCAGTACAGACATTTGGCTTGCTCTAATTATCCCCCCCCCTCTTTTTAGGTAGGTATAGCACACTTTTTGTTCATCATTTTGTTCATCACTTTTTGTTCATGAGTGAAGTTAGAGATTCAATATTAATTATCTAGCCGCTGCAGTAGCAATACATATTCTTTTTAAACATTTTAAAGTAAATTTCATGCATATGATTTCACTGTAGTTTAAACTCTAGGAAAATCACTTGCCACTGGTTTGTTTCTAGAAATGTTGTTTCCTTATATAGGTTTGCGGGCATCCAAATTGTATACGCTCAAATTATAAATTGTTTGCTTAGCCTTTTTCTCATAATAAAGAGGACTCTCTTACATGTTTTAGTGGTTTATAAAAAGTATAAGGTAAACATTTTGAAATAAATTATCATCCTTCAAGCATAGCTAAAACTAGGGTGTTTTACATTCAGCCACAGATCAGGGACCTCATGCTTCATTTCCCATCTAATATGATTACTTTTTGTAATCTAGTATTCTTAAAAATAAAAAGGGCTTTTGTTAAGCTTGTATAAAGAACAATTTTAGTGGAATATATTTCACCCAGCCATTAAGTGCATTGCATACTGTTCTTCTGAGCCCACATAAAAGCAGGCTTTGACAAAAACAAAATTATTGCTCCTACAATTTGATGAACCCTTTCTCAGTTAGTTGTACCTGATTTCATAAGAGAAACTTGTCAGTCGTTTTTGTTCCTATTTTTAACAGCTGTTATCTGGCTTTTGAGGCTATTTATCTTCGCCAAAGTTTCTTCTAGAACAGGAAATTCACTCCTACTACCACAAACTATTTTGATGACATTTTATTATATTATCTATTCTCTGTTCCTTTACAAAAATAGTTTCAATTACATTATGTAGGTTGATATGTTTGTATTTATTTCAGGGGATTTATAATATAATATGGAACAATATCAACTTTATGCAAATATTTCAAATTGGTACTTCACTACTGTCCCCATTTAAAAGAACACGTAAGAACATTCCTGCTTAGTCAAGCTTCACCCCCATCTAGTTCAGTAGGCTGTTTTTGAAAGGAGCAAACTCTAGGATGTTTCAGATATGCATGCAATAGCTGTCCATTGTTTTCAACTCCCACCAACTAGTTTCTAGTGGCATACTGCCTCTGGACATGGAGAATCCATTATGATCATTATGACCCCTTTGGCTTCATATCTTGCTTTGAATGTGCTGTATTCCCCCATCCATCCCAACCTCTGCCCACCCCCCAGTGTGTGTGTGTGTGTGTATGTATATATGTATATGCTCGCTGTTCTAGATCTATACCAAGGATGGATCTATGGGCCCATTTTTTACTTCTGCTGTGGCTGTTCAGCTAAAGTTTGGTGATAAAACACTAACTATAATTAAAACAAGCAGGACATGTTTGATTTAATCAGATTTCCTGTTTTGTCACAGCAAATACGGCTTTTAACTATATTTGATTTATTTTTTCTGATTGTCCTAGAATCCCAGTAAGATTTTTCTGAGGGGCTTTGACTTTCTTTTCCTCTAAATCTGAGGGAATGTAACTTGACAAAGGTCACCCAACAGGTTTCCATGACCAAGCAAGGATTCAAATGCAGGTCTCCATAGTTGTAGTCCAAAGCTCAAACCACAAATCTATCTCAAAAAGGTGTGACATAAAGGAATAAATAACAATAACGGTCATATCAGTCCTTTGAACGCAAGCAGGCTTTCTGCAGTATGGCCTTGGGAGTCTGTTTACAGCTTCTGAGTACATGTGTCCCTGATCTACAGCATGCCGGTCATTTGCATTGGGTCACCTAGACTGTTGGTATTATGGAAGAAGGAGAAAAGGATCTCACCAATGTAGTTGTTTCATGCCAGGCATAATTTCAGAAATCACTGCCACATTTTGGCCACATGAAGGAAGCAGGATGTTGGACTAGCTGTGTCTTTGATCTGATCCCGCAGGGATATTCTTATGTTCTAGAAATGTCTGTGATGAGCAACACTTTGCTTATGTAGCTGTTGTTTTACATGCTGAAGTGCCAACTGGAAATACTTGCAGCGTGTTTGCATGTTTTATATGAGTTTGCATAGTATAACTCTTAAAGAGCTTCCAAAATTTGGTGATTTGAGTCTTTTCTCTATAAGTCAATTTGCTCTTTCAAATTAGTGTTAAATGGACTTTATTTGTAATTAGCAGAAACAGAATAAAAGAAAACAAACAGGCATGTTGTTTTCTTTTGGCATATGGCATAATGGGGGTGAGGTGAACAGTGAAGGCATCCTAGTCTATGATAGACTAATGGTAAATATTAATTAAGCGGGAACTATCCATATTACATTTTACATCTTCATTTACGCATCAGAGATTGGGGAAGAGACATTAAAATGAAAAAGAGATTTTGGGCCCTTCTACGCTGACACAAAATGTGGGCCTGATCTCAAGCTCATATGGAGTTCTGTGAAAGATCCTGTATGCTGTGCTGGCGGCAGCAGGGGGGGGAGGGCATGGGGACTGTGCAGAGCCTTAAAGGCTCAGCAGAGCACAGTTTGAGAATTTCTGCTTTACAACAATATTCAGAATGTACCTCTTTTGTTAACTTGAATGCTGTAGCTTGGTCCTACAGACTCTGAAATTTGCAGTTTTGTTATTGACTGGAGCTCTGTAGAGGAAAATTTTAAATGTCTCACAAAAATATAAATCCTGGGATACTACAGGTTGGAACCATAACAGTTAGTGTAGAGATACAAGTAGTTCAAGAAAAAATAGATTATTATCTCTACATGATGGAAACAGAGCAAATACATTTTAAAATAACTTTAGCAATCATAAGCAGTAGAAATGAAGACCAAGATTTTTCAAAAGAATTTTCTCTCAACTGCAACTTTCTTTTTTCTTTTCTTTCTTTTCTTTCTTTCTTTCTTTCTTTCTTTCTTTCTTTCTTTCTTTCTTTCTTTCTTTCTTTCTTTTTTTTAACCAACCATTGAGCATTTTTCTAGTGCACACACAAATTTAGTGTCACTATTTGGCTTCCAACTCTATGTAGTAGAACTGTTTTCTTTTCCTTATATGTTTTGCTGGTGAGCAAGATTAAAGTAAAGGTAAAGGTTTCCCCTGACATTAAGTCCAGTCGTGTCCGACTCTGGGGGTTGGTGCTCATCTCAATTTCTAAGCTGAAGAGCTGGCGTTGTCCGTAGACACCTCCAAGATCATGTGGCCGGCATGACTACATGGAACGCGGTTACCTTCCCACCGGAGCGGTACCTATTGATCTACTCATATTTGCATGTTTTCGAACTGCTAGGTTGGCAGAAGCTGGAGCTAACAGTGGGCGCTCACTCCACTCCCCGGGTTTGAACCTGGGACCTTTCGGTCTGCAAGTTCAGCAGCTCACCGCTGAGCAAGATTACATGACATTAATTTGGGTTTTGACAGAAATTGTTTATTTGTGAACCCAAAAATTGTATAATGTTCACTTTCCTTGTCTTGATTCTGTCTGAAGGATGTAAGATTAACTGTAAAAAATGCATTATATAAAGTTAGAGATGTAAATTTCCAGAGATTTTGAAGCTGTATTTGTGTGCACGTGCAAAAATGCCATGTATACATGCTCTTGGAAACTCTGAAAGTTCTTGGAAAAATATTAGCACTCTTTACTGGTTAAAAGCCACCACACAAAATACTTATCTATAACTGGTTAGGCATAAAAATATGCTTACAATATTAAATGAACATTTTACTCAGTATACAGTTTGAAAGTCAGATTTTAAAAATTTTTTTTGTTGGTTTGTTACAAATGGAACTAGAATGTCCTGTACTGTAAGAACTATAAGGAATCTTTTGTCTGGGCTGTTCAAGGAGTAGGAAAACACACATGTAAGTAGTAAGTAAGTAAGTAAAAGTTTATTTGTATACCGGCCTCTCTCCCGAAAGGGACTCAGGGCGGTTTCCAATATAAAATCAGCATAAAACATTGTACAATAAAACACTGAAAACACTATAAAACGCTATAAGAATTAAAAACAAAAACAAAACATAACAATTGACTAAAACAATCACATAAACAGAAGGAATATAATCACTCAAATAACATATGAATATGAAAAGAAAAAAGACCACTGGGATGGAGGAGAGGATGGCCTAAAATGCTTTGGGGCAGAGGAATAAAGTACAGTGTTTCAAGTCAAAGAGATGGCCTGTGCAACTACTATATCTATAGGCTCGGTTATCCAAAGGCACAGCGGAAGAGCCAGGTTTTAAGCAGCTTTTTGAAGGAAGCCAGGGTGGGTGCTTGCACAAGAAAACAAATAAACAGAAGACAATATCAACAAAGGTAAAACAGAAAAATTACTTCTCTTCACTAGATCCCAATAGTATCAAGCAGACATAATATACTTATTCCTTTAAGAAGAACTGAGAAATGAATGCCAAAATGAGGAAATGTAATAATCTGATGCTGTACTTGGTCTTACATAAATGCTTTCCTTTTACATAATTTCAAAAATGATTGATGTAGTAAATATGTAAACACCTTATCTAAAACATTTTATTTATCAATCTAAAATAATGATGTTCCATAATCCATCTTGTTCAAACTTTCTAGAAAAAAATATGTTTTTGGGGGGACCCCCCCCCAGGAAACTATGACACCCCTATCCAAGGACTTGAGCCATATTCCCAAAATAGTTCCAGAACCTTGGACAGTTCCTTTAAAGTACAAATGAATGATGGACACATTCTCTGCCCCATTGACATGGGAACCCTGAACCCCCATGCTTGTAATCATAGATAGCTCTTAACCTGCTGGTAGCTGATTAGAACTTAATAACAGCGTTTGAATTTCGGCCAAAGTCCTGACTGGTCCAGTATTATTTCTTCACAGTTGGCAAACAGACTTTGATGGGAAGCTCCCAAGCAGAACATATATATGTGTATAAGCATGATTCTGAATCATCAGATGAATCACGATCTCTTTCTAGCATTTATTCTGCTATATTGTAGCAGTATACTATTTTGTGTCTGGTAATGGAAAAATTAATTGCGTTAATTCAGTAACAGAGATGGTGCATGTTAGTGAATCTACATTGAATGGGAATAATGTAGAATTGCAGGCTTTTGAAGAGGTGTGTTTCAATAAATTAATTGTCAATACTAGATTGTGTGATTTTTTTAAAAATACCGGTATATTTCTTTCTATGTGTTGTTGGAATTATTGTATGGCTGGAATGACTGGGTTGCTGTGAGTTTTTTTGGGATGTCTGGCCATGTTCCAGTAGCATTCTCTCCTGATGTTTCTCCTGCATCTGTGGCAGGCATCCTCAGAGGTTTGTTCAGAGGTCTGTGGGAATGAGGCTAGTGGGGTGTATATATATCTGTGGCGTGTCCAGGGTGGGAGAAAGAACTCTTGTCTGTTTGAAGCAAGTGTGAATGTTGCAATTAGCTAGCTTGATTAGCATTGAGTAGCCTTGTAGCGGCAAAGCTTGGCTATTGCTGCCTGGGGGCATCTTTTGTTTGGGAGATGTTAACTGGTACTTGATTGCTTGTTGTGTGGAATTCACCTATTTCTGAGTGGTGTTCTTTATTGTTTTGCTTCTAGTGTTTTTAATACTGGTGACCAGATTTTGTTCATTTTCATGGTTTCCTCCTTTCTGTTGAAATTATCCACATGCTCACTGCAGGAGTCTACCGTATTCCATGCAACTGTGGACAATCTACACAGGGACCACCAAACTCAGCATTGCCCAAACATGAATCAAAGAGTATGAAAGGCATTGTGGACTAATTCAACTAGAGAAGTCAGCTGTAGCAGAGTACTTGATAAACCAACCTGGACACAAAATACTATTTGAAAACACAGAAATTCTAGACCACTCTGACAACCAACATGGCAGACTACACAGAGAAGCCATTGAAAGCCATGTCATAGCTATGAAAGAGTTTGTCCACTTGTAATGAAGTCTTCTAGATAATCTTCTGCTGTCCTAAGTACATTTCAGTCCAAGTTTTGTAAATTAAACTAAAAATATACATATAATTATGTACTGCATAAATATATGGGGACTTTTGCAATAACATAAAGTAGAATATATGAAGTACTAGTGGAGGAGGGCTTAGTAAAATACGTAGTGCATCTTAAATTGTATAATCTGTCAAATTTAAGGGTTTTCTCATTATTATTTTTAGATACTTGTAAATATTTGAAGCCGACACGACACATTTTTTTTCAAACAGTGACATTATTGACAGAATCAATGCATGAAAATAAAAGCACTGAAATTTGTTAAAATGTTAATTTGAATAAATGTGAAGGGGCATATGTATATTTGTGCTTTTTATGAAAATCCTCTGGAAAGATTAATATGCTTGATCATAGGCGTACAGTAAGATCCTTTCAAAACCAGAGATGGCCAACTATGTCAAACAGGTGTTCTTTCTACACAACAAGAAGTCCCACTAAGTCTGTATAGGATTGCTATCTTAATTACTATTGCTTTTACTTCAGGTGATCAATTTGATTTATATTGTTTTCCTACATGCTTTATGAGATAATGTGTTTATAAAATCTTCCACCTCACCCATATATTTAGATTGCAGTTTTATACACATTTGAAAACAAATCTCATTGAACTCAGAGGAATCTCTGTTCCTTTTGGAACATTGTGCTTTTTAAAAATCATAGGTTTGTACAGAACAGGATACCAGAAAGCTTTTCACAGTAAATCTTGGATTCTTGTCACTCCAAAGCAATTGCCTTGTGTAACAAAAAACAATAAACATACATGTAAGAAAAAGGGAAGGGAAGAATAAGTAGAAGGAAAGCATAGAGTCTTTTTAGGAATATCCTGAGAGGTTTATGAAGTTGTTTAAAACTATCACAAAGGGCTGTTGTTTTTATTGAATACCAGCCAGACCGGTTGTTTGCTTTTACAATCTTAGTAAACTTCATAACACCACACATAAGGGCAATACTTCTCATTGGTAATGCTTTGTGAAGAATTTATGTTAACTTCATTGCTTTGGTGCACTTTTGGGAAACTATGGATGTTTCAAAACTTTTTATTACTTGTTGAAGAGATAAGTAGCTTTTCAGTATTTTACCTCTCATTTTTGTCTTAGTCTTGGAGCTTCTGGGGCGTTGGCTTATGGGTTCTGTTTTTATGGGTTCTGAGAATTTAGATGAATGCAATGACTAGAGGTGCTAATGAGGTTTTCACATGTCCTGCTTGAGACTTCAGAAAAGACCTCTAAGAACTTTAAATTCTTCCACAAAGGAAACATGACCTTTTAAAATCTGATTTGCAGTCTGTCATGAAAGGCAGCCCGCATCACATGATTCTTCTAAAATGAAAGGGTTTCTCTCGCCATTCTAATATCTTTTACAGTCTTTCACCCCATTTAATAGGGCTGCAACGGGGCACATTTTTTCTACCAAGAGTGACTGACCTACAGGAAAGGAAAATTAGGAAGAAGTCTCTCGTCATGGGAGTGTCTGGAGCTAGTGGATAGAAGCATTAATTCTTTTTCTGGTCCACACCTTTTGAAAACATCCTGCTTTCCCTACTCAATCAGGAAGTAGTGATGTTTTCTTCTGTGCTATTGTATTCTCCACAGAAGTATTCTCCATTTGGGGAACGAGAGGTTGCAAAAGAGAATAAATTATCCTGCGTGATGAATTGGGGGCATTGCCTGTGAATCATTTAACATAAACAATTTGGTTTTGTTTCGCAGTGGGTCGGTGGGCAAGGACCACACTTGACTTGTTCTCCCTGTTTAGAACTTCAGTTTTACATAATAAAACTGATGGAGTGAAAATTTTCCACTTTTCTTTCATTCATCCAACATCTTTCTCAGCCTTCTTTTGAAACTGGATTAGATAATTATTTTTAGGATTTTATTTTTGTGTGGGTGCTTTTTTAAAAGACAGTACAATCAGTTAGATTTCCATGTTCAAGGTGCTGTACTTTCCCTATCCAAGTGGATAGCTGATTGCCTTTTCTTCATCTGAACAGGGAAAGCATTGTGAAGCCTTGCAAAATGGGGTGTGCCTCAATGGGAGTATGTTGGGGCAATGGAGGAGTAGCTCCTTTAAGAGATCGAGTTTTCCACTATGCATATGTTTCCAGTTTTTTTCCATACAGTGATAACTATGTTAGAAATATTGGGTTCTCTGAACCACCAGATTTTTTAAATCCCCTTTTATTCTCAGTAGAAAGTGTATGGGACTTGGGAGCACTTAAAGAAAGCTTGTATTTTTGTGACAGTTTAATTAATATTTTACCTAATTCTTTTCCCTTTCCTTTCCCCGTATTTTTGTAGGAACTTAGGTACGACTCTTGAAAGGAGAAACAGATTCTGGTCTGTTTCTACATTGGCAAAGATGCTGATAAATATTTTGGGAGGGAGTCAAAAGATCAGGGCATGTGTTCTGGATTATAAAAAGGAATTTAGATGCCAGTATCTTAAGTTTCATTTTCTTAAATCTTTCTTCAATAACAAAGAGCCAAGGCATTTGAAAAACAAAACAATGACTTCTTGTACTTCACTTGCTAAGTCTTAATTTCTGCAAATTTCTATGATGCTGATTAAGTCCTGTGATTTATACATTAAGACTTTTTCAAGTCTTATGCTTCTTTTTACACGTACATTGTAAAAGATATTGCTTAGTAGGAGAGTAAACTTATGAAATGCTTGTACAAAGCTTGTTATATAGGTTTTTTTATCATGACCAGTGACAGGTGTGCTATTAAAAGGCATTGTTGCTTTATGACTTGTGAGTAATGTTATGATTTTTACTGGAAAGCTAAGATTCAAAATATGAATATTTTCCATACCTTTCTATTTAAATCTCATAAGAAGTCAGTCCTGATTTTTTAAGTGGGAAATTTTCAGAGGTAGGGGGTGGGGGTAGAATTGCAAATATTGCAAATTAAGATTGTCAGTTGATAAATATTAGTAAAGCAGTTAGTGATTATGGGAAAGCTGAAGTAAATTTACAAAAGTAAATGGATGACAAGGTCATTTGATGGTCAAACATTTTTTTCTTGATATCAATACCCTGTTGGCTAAGCAATAAGACTTCATTCTGATTTTTCTAACTGCTTCAAAATGGGTTCTCAAATAAGGAATGAAGAACCATATAATACAGGCAGTATAGCAGAACATGGTCCACCATTTCAGCCATACCTGATTGGCAGAAATTAGCACATTGTATACAGGAGATTCATAAGCTTCTTCCTTCCAAGAGAGCATATATCAGATGTTAAGGTAGGTCAGAGTAAAGGATCTGTGATATTTAAGAAAATTGAGAGTGCAAAAGCAAATAGCTGAAACAGTGTTTTTGCTGAGATTGGCGCTACAGGAAAATATTGGATTCTGACTCTGTCGTCCTGCAGAACTACATCCCAGATCTGTTTTTTAATTATTTCCTTAGCCCTGGAGAAGCTCGAGCACATCAGGGTTAAGGAAGAGAAGCCACAGAAACATACCTCAGACTCAGAAGAAGGCAAAGCCTAACAAATCTTGCCAAGAAAATTTCTATGATAGGTTCACCTTAGGATCTCCATAAGTTGGAAACAACTTGAAAGCACACAGCAGCAGTCTCTTTATGCCATAATGTTTCTATTTTGTTGAAAAAAGAAGCTTCTAGTCTTTTTAATGATTTTTGTGGGAATAGACATACAGACAGATCAAAATTCCAGGCTAGAAATTTGCAATCAGTCTGTTCTTTGGAAGAACTAAGATTTTTTTCAAAGCGACATTCTCATTAACAAATGAGACACAACTAACATTTTCAAACTGATTATTTTACAACCAGCTAGTAGCTCTTTATTTTCAGGGAATGATCGTGATCCACCACTGAAGTACTTGTTCAATAAGTACAGAGTATGTTTATTACAAGAAGTACTTAGAATCCCTTTTACACAAGTAGCTGTTGTGTGATATGATGAACACACAAAAAGCTTCAGTTAATTGTGTCAATGCTGACTTACCAGTTTTGCTTTCCAGTTATTTCAACTTACCTGTTAATTTTATTGAATAAAAACAAGCAACTTAGCAGAATGATAAAAAGCAAGGCTACAACTTGCTGCAAACAGAAGCTACAAGACTTTTATTGATCAGTTCATAGATCAATGGAAATTTATGCTAAGGGAATCTTCTTTTAAAAGGTGGCTAATTTTTCAGGAAACGAACATGACTTTACTAATGTTCAGATGTTGTACTGTGTATTCTTTATTGCAAGACCTCAACATGTATTTGAGTGAATGTATTTTCCAGTTACCATATCCTGGTTCACCTTAGCATTACATGCCTCTCTGTTCCCTGCTAACTTCACCAATATTATATTGTCTTGGTGAATATTCTACCTTCTCATTTAATAGTGTGTTTGTGTGTCAGTAAAGATACTGCCACATCCTTCTCCCTTTCGCCAAGCACTATGAAGCCAAGAACAGGTTGTCTCTGTGTTTGTATTTTCCTGTGCTTGGCATCACAGCCATTTCCAGTTGCTATGATAAACCATTTACAGAGGAAGTTGTCTCAGCCATTTCAGGTTCCCACTTACTCTGGAACACCCTGAATACAGATGGAAACCTCAGAAGAATGCAGCCAAGCTATAATAAGGATTTGTTTGTGTAACTGTTGCATAAGTTTAATCTTAGAGTAGTGTTTTAAAGTTCCCATGATCAAAGGTGGCAGTGGCTCCCTTATCTTGGTATATTTTAAATGTTCCTAGATATTTATGTGTTATTTCCAGGTGCTGTAGTCTATATTTCAGAATAAGGCAATTACAAACTACCTCCACATTTTCAATGCCCTAAAAATCATATGAAATTTATGAAGTTGCCATTAGCTGACTTGAATTCACATGCACACATATTTATATGTAACATATATTACAGAGCACGTGGTGATCTAAAGTCACCTAGAGTTTCTCCTCTGGTTTAGACCATAAATGGAATCCATCTGATCACTTATGGATGTGTGAGGAATTACATGGAATGTTACTTGGATAAACCAAGATTTCATGTTGAATTCATCCACAGGACTCCCTGATTCCTGCTGTGATGGAATCATGTACAATATTCTGCATAGAATTGTAGGTTGTGAGGTCAATATTGTTGTACAACCTTGTGGATAATTGTGTAGTAGTAGTAGTAGTAGTAGTAGTAGTAATAATAATAATAATAATAATAATAATAATAACAACTTTATTTATATACCGCCCTATCTCCTCAGGGGACTTAGAGTGGTTTCCAACATATCAGGAAACGTACAGTCAGTTAAAACATACAGCAATTAAAACATTGTAAACATAAACAGAAGTGCATAAAGCAGATAACCATACAACACATAACTGAACATTTAGAAACCTAATAACAAGACTTAATAAATCCACATACAGTGGCCAGGATTTAGCGTTGGAGTGGCCAACTATAAAATGCTAAATGTGCAAGGTATTTCAATACATAGTGGGCAAGGGTGGATAAAGAGCTAAGTGAGGGCCTAGCTGGAGGGTCTAAGGAGCTCTATTCACCAGGTTAAACCACCAGGTTTTCTTCATGGAACAAGATTAAAGTGGGAGCTTGCCTAATCTCTCTAGGAAGGGCATTCCAGAGCCGGGGAGTCACCATCGAGAAGGCCCTCTCCCTCGTCCCTACCAATCTTGCTTGAGACGGTGGCGGGAGCCTCTCTGGAGGAGGGCCTCTCTGGAGGATCATGGGGGAGATGTGATCACAGAACTGTGTAGGTATTTTGAATGGCTGAGAAATTGTTAGTTTTAGCAAAAGGGAGCTCCATTCAGATTCCAGGTCAGCTCCAAATCAGAGAAAGCGTGGCATCCAAAGAATGTCAAAGCAAAACTTTCAGATAATGCTCCTTACACAACTTAGAAGGATGAGGGCACAAGGTGGTAAAAAAAGAGGGACCCTCCAGTATAATAAAGCAAGATAAACACTTCTTTGTGGCTGGAACAGAGATTTCTGAGCAATCGATGCAGCTTTTATGGTAGGGTTTAGTTTATTCTGTAAGTTTGAAAGGAAAGGGAGTTCATGAAATGTGAACTCCATGTCATGCACTCCCTGACCCCATTTTCTTATACTTTCAGAATCCTTTCAGTTGTTACAAAGTTTGTCTATTTTGCAGCTTAAGTAGTATTTTTGGCATGGAGTTGGTTTGAACTGCGCAAAGTGCTTTTCGCTCTGATTCAAATCAACTACTCCCAAAGAACTTTTTAAGCTGTGAGGGGGATAGGCTTAAAGGGTCGTTGAGGTGGAGAAAATTGGCACTAGCGGGAGGAGCGCCTTCTGCAGCTGATGGTCTGTTTTCCCTGCTCCCATTTTCTTTTCTTGCCTTAAGAATTAGATCCTAGGCTGAAGGGAAGTAAGTGGGAACTTGAATGCTACTCAGTATTCCTATTTTAGATTTGTTCCTTCTTAAAACCCATTACTCCTTCTGTCTGGTAGACCCTATTTTCCTGCTATACTGTTGAAATGTGTTACATAGATATTGGTAGTAAGTGCTTCCTAAATGTAAGGACTCACTGAATTGGAGATTGTAGATGTCTCTTATCATTTTTCGGGCAGTGGTTTTGTTTATGACTTTATCCATTGTTCGGTGATGACCAATACTCTTCCACCCTGCTATCGTATTAGGTGGCTCTGCCTAAATGTATCAAGGTTTATAGTAGTCCCCTTTGGGGTGAGAAGAGCGGGATATAAATGTAGTAAATAAATAAATAGTATCCTTTCTCCAGACATAGACCCATTAATGTACATAAAAGCATGGAGGGTTTGGAATGTAAAGTCTCTCCACAGATCCTTTATAAGTAACATTTTTACAATGTGAAAAAAATGAGAGAGACTTTGTAGATTTTACTGTATAAATTAGTTGTCTATTGTAAAAGGCTTTTGTCACAATTGTTTCAGGGTGTTTAACATGCCAAGGCATTGCTGCCCAGGCTGGAAACGCTCTCTATTTCTTCTAGTAAACAGACTTCACAGTTTTTGGTAGTGTTGAAAATACCTCTTCATCCACAGTAAACTTTGGGGAAAAATACATTTTAAATGCATTTCTTAAGACATAAAAGTACAAGGCAGTGGGCGGGGGAGAGCTAACTTGGCCAGTGTCCTATAGCAAGTTTTATTGGTCAGTGGAGATTTGAATCTCTAGAGGGCAGTAAACTATTCATACTCACTCTGCAGGGAAATCCTCTACATTATGTTCAGTGGCCTTATTCCTAGGCAAGTTAAATCTGCAGCCTTTGTTTAAACAGCCAGATTAAAAGCCCTTCAATTATGCTGTACAAATCAGATTAATTAAGCATACTTTTAAAGTTGATGGAGAATAAAATTACTTAGGGGCAACTTTAGAGAATGCATTACTGCATCAGTTTACTTGTTTTTCTATTACAAATCCAAGGTATCGCTCATCATCTTGAAAGCCATTTGCAAGGCTGCCTCTGGTTACATGCAAGGACAAACTCTCCTGTGTGAACATGACCTTCTTGAACAGCTGTGTTAAGTTAAAACAATGGAAGTAGTGATCCTCAGTGAAACTTGTTTCAAACTGAGCTTATGGTGTTCTTTGAAGAGATCAGACTCCATGAAGTTTGAGCTAGATTTTTTGCTGTCATGCTACTTTCCTTCTTTTTGCCATCTTGCTTTATTTTATTTTTTATACTCATTTCCTGTGTCATTCCCTCAGCTATTTGTCAGATGTATTCCATTGTCATGTGTTTCCTTATGCTACAATTACAGTGAATATGTAGTTAAATACTTAATTGTAAACTTTAGAACAATGTAGATACAGTATTCCCTCCCTACTTTGCGGTTTGCTTTTCGCTCTCTCACTGCTTCGCGGTTTTTTGCCTGAGAGGTGCGCATGCGCAAAAGGTGCCAGTTTCCCTTTTGCGCGTGCGCTCTTCCTCTTGTCGGTGACCAGCTGGGCCACTCTGGATGCCGACGAGAGGGAGGCACATGCAGAAAAGGGAAACTGGCAGGCGCCGGAGAGGAAGAAGCACAGGAAGAAGGCTTGCAAAGGGGAGAAAGGCCACCCAACTACTAATATAATGTGTAAATACTGAAATAAATATAGTGCCCCTACTTCACAAAATTTCACTTATTGCGGGTGGTCCTGGAACGTAACCCCTGCTATAAGTGAGGGAACACTGTATTTGATATTTGGATATTCTTTGCATGTGCTTCCTCACCACCATCCTTTACTACTATTTGGGATTGTACAATTTTGTTTTCAATTCTGTTAATAATGCTTAGTGTTATGAGATACACTTGCTCATTCCATTTGGATGATATATGACTAATCCTTCTTGTATAAGGCACTTTTCATGTGGGGAATTGTTGTTGCCTATCAGCATGAGACTCTATAGTGGTGTCTCAATATGTATATATAATTTGATAGTATCTTTTATGAAAATTACTTTCCTATTTTCAAATTCTTGACATTTTCATACTTATCAATTAAGTGTAAAAATCCGAGTATGTGGTAAGATTCTGATTTGTACTTGTACTTTACTGTCTTGTCATTTTAAAAATGATAAGGTATAATTTAACCCTTCTCATCACTAGCTGATTAAAATTGTCAAGATACATCTGTGCAGCTGGTTGCAGAAGTGACTAATATGACAGCAGTTTGGGAGAGAGTGGAACGGTGATGGTTCCAATAATTCGGGGTGGAGGGAATTTTTTGTAAGGTCCCTGAAAGAGAGAGAGAGAGAGAGAGAGAGAGAGAGAGAGAGAAAGAAAGAAAATGATGATCTAAAAATGTTAGTTATTAGCTCAGTTGTCACTCCCTATTTGAATATGAATATACAAGCTCACAATGCAGATTATTTTGCCTTCTCCACTTTTCTCCATCTATGTGAAACCTCCAGGAAAGTCTTGAATTAAATATAATCAATATTGTGATAACATAAACCACACATCTCTGTTACATGATTCCAGAGAACACCCACTTGGGCTTGCTGGTATGACTCACTAAGTAGAATCCGATGGCTGGACTGTACTTGAACCCACTTGTGTACCTCTTAATAGTTTTGTGCTCTCTTGAGCTCTCTATTTGAAGTTCTTTTCAACTTTCCCTTATGGTACTTTTTGACTATATGCCTTGTTTCGGTATTTAGACTAGAGTTGAATACACATTTCGGGCTGCATTGTCAAGCAACTTTTGTACTGCGAAGGGGTCCTGAGTCAGCTTTGTGGTTGGCTAAACCTCACACAGAGGTGATCCAAGGTAACAAGGGGCAGAGCATCCTTGATACATGCTTGATCTGAGTTTAAACCAAAGTCACAGGATATTCTGAATTCTGGTCCCAGTATTCAGAGCAATCCATAATTTTGGGTTTGTGTAATCAGTTATGTCAGTTCTAAAGCAGAACTGGCCACATGTACACTGCCATCTCATGTTTCCTGGGATACTCCTGTTCTCTGTGTTGCAGCAGTCTCTGGCTGCAGTCTGGCTGCAATGGTTGGCCATTGCCTGCTGTGACATTGGCCAGGGTGAGGGGATGATCAGGAAAGAGATGGGGTAGGGTGGTGATTCCTCCTTTCCCCATGCTCCCTCTCTAGTTGTCTTGTTTTAGGCAATGGCTCATCGGTAGGACCCATGTTCTATTACAATACAGAAAATGGGACGGGATGGTAAGGGTGGTTATCTGGCAATACCAAACCAGGTTCAGTGCTACTGGATAGTAAGGACTCTCTTCCACGTCCACAACAATTTACAGGGGGTTGTGTAAATCATCTCAGGGCTGATCTGCCATACAGCACACCAGATTAGCTCCAGGGTAATGGATCAGTGTGGATCTGTCCCTTGACTCTATGAAGAATAGGTTCTGATATGGCGGGGGCTGGTAATGGCCCACAGACATTTTTTTAAATTTCAAAAGCTTTCAAAAGTATTTTGAGTAATGTTAATGCATAGTTTCAAAAATTGTAACATTTTTAAATTTTGTTTTACACCTAGTATATTGTTTAATATGTTTTAGCTTAATTAAATTATCTCATTATTCTTTTAGCCTGTTCACCCTGCTTTAAATCTACTCGTAATCTGCCATGAGATCTCTTGATAGAAAGTGTGTTATAAAGACTTCAATAAATAAATAAATCAGATATTACTTTAATTTCATTTTGAATTTGATTCCTCTCTTTCAGTTGTGTTGTTCTGAATCTAGCCTTAATTCTCTTGGTAGCTGATATGAATTCTACATTCAGTTATACTTTTTAATATAAATATCAAGCATGGGTTTAAAATATTTAAGATAAATAAGAATAACAATTTAAGAGTATTAATTTAAAAATATTATTTTAACCTCAAGTGAAATAAAAGCACAAATAAAAATCCCTTTTCTGTGTTTGCCAAAAGAAGCAAATGAGATTAGCTTGATTTTTCTTCCCTTCCCCCCACAGCTGTAAAATGGCTTGTCTTTTAATTTTCAATCAGGTCACTGTCCTCCCTTCGCCTTCAGAATTTGATCTGTGAGAGGTATCAAGTGTTCTCTTGACTAGTCCTCAAGGGAACCGATAGTTTCCTTGTGTCTTCTGTTGAAAAAACATAAGGAACCCTTCCCAACCTTCTTTTACAGAATAAACAGAATACAGTTTCAGTACAGTATCATGTATTAGGTAACCTATGTAAAATCAAGAACCAGTTGGTCTCAATAATAATTTTTTGTGATGTGGTGAACGCTTTTCATGGATGCTTCATATCTGCAGCTTTCATTATTCATTTCTTTACATGAACTGCATGATAGCAGTTTTAGGTCCAGGCAAAAGAGGCCCACCCCTGTTGCAAATCAAATTCCCTGAGTTCCAAAAATTGTTTTAATTCTGGGGTGGGATAGGGATTGGCTTCTTATGGAGTCTCTGTTTTATTTATATTACAGTATTTTGTTGGTCTGCCCATATTTATCTATGGGTATTTTTACTCTGCCTTCCACAAAACATCCTCAAAGCTGTGATGTGTTTGTGTTCAAATATGAGGAGGAGAAGAGAGAGAGAGAATGGACGCTGACTGCCATATATAGCCACTGTAAACTATGCAAAGGAGAGGAATGTGCTTGTCCTGCCCCATCATTATGCAATTATGTTGCTCTCCACACAAAAAAATATTACTTTTGGAAGAGGAGAACATCCCCAATGCATGACTTTCCAGGATTCTGAATTATGTGGTGAACAAGTCACATTCTGTATGTAGAAAGTGACAAAACATGCAAGGTGGTGACAGAACTATTGCTTCCCCCTTCTCAGTTGTTTATTTTATAACTACGGGATTGAGCTAAAGTCATGATCCAATATAGGAGATTTTAAGGTGATGTGAGTGAATTCCTCTGGTGGGGTTGAGTTTAGGGCAAGCTTTCTCCCCTTGCATTTTAATTAAACTTTATTCAGTTTAGAAAAAAAATGCTAATAACAAACCAGACGCAGATGGTGGAAAACAAAACAGAATAAAAAAATGAAATAATGCAAAATAAAACTAAACATGTAAGTCATTAAATACATTAAAAACAACATTAAAATGTTTACCTATTATAATGTATAACATTATTATTCCCTCTGTCACAAACGTAGGTATTGTTATCACCAAAATTATTTCTAAACTCTATACCCACTAATTGTGTGTCAGTTGAGTTGTATTGGTAACTGTTTACAAATCACAATATACGAACTAAACCTGAGCTCAATACCCCTAATCTAATATCTCAATTTTCACTCGCCAAACCTTATTTTCTTGAAATCATTTTGTGGTCTTCCCAAATATTGTACAAATAAATTCCAGTCTCTCTCAAAATATTCTCCAATCTATCTATTAATAAATATATCCGTTTATCATTTTCTTTTCTTTTAACCAATCTATTTTGAAAGAATATAAATTATTTCCCAATATTTAGCATAAACTATACCATATACTACATTAATCTTCCATGCACTTTTTTTGATATCGAAACTTTCTCCAAGATGGCAAGCAAGAAAACATCCAGTTTTAATTCTGCTTTATCTTTCTCCCCCCCCCCCCTTTTTTTTTGTCTAATCATCATCCAGGTTGTTCTTGTTTTGCTTTCCTTCATTTCCAACTCATATGGAAAAGGAACCAGCTTTTTTTTTACTCTTCCAACAGTTGTTACTCATCTCTTTATACATTTATGTCAATTTAACTAGATAAAGATACCACAGATTTCAGATTATAACAAAGAGTGTACTTAAGGTTCTTCCAAATTTTCTCTCATTGGGCCCAGTTAACACTACATCCTGAACTCGTAGACTGTTTGATCATCCCGCTTTTTTATTTGTTCCTCTTCCTGATTTTTATTAACAAATTATACATTATAGCTAGGAAATACATCATCTACTAATCCTTTCTCAGATTCTGATTTAATTCCCTCACAATCTCTTTTATGTATGCTTTACATCTTTCCAGGATTTGTAAATAAGAGAACCATTTCAACTTAAAATCTCATCATATTTATGATTAAAATGCTAAAACAGTGAAAACATGTCATGGTTAAAACTGTGTCTTTTAACGTAGTTTTACTTAGATAGTTGGACAGCTGGAACATATTGCAGTATAGAGTATGTGATATGGAGAGGTGATGTATAGGGTCTACCAGATTCAGGGCGATGGAAATGCTGTACTTGCTCTGAAGCTTTGAATAATGGACTTTTCCATTGATTTCTCTCAAGATTGAAATGTAGCCCTTCCATCCTCATGAAGCCTTGACATAATGTTGTGGTTTAAGCATTTGGCTAACAGCAGATTTTTTTTAAAAAAAGAAAATGTATATGCAAGCTAAGCTAACAGCAAATTGTGTATGTTTGCTGCAACTATCACTACACTTTCCTACGTTTAGTGAGTTGTTCTTGCTAGGCTATTATTTATTCCATTAGAATTTCAGGAACGGGACAGTTCAGTGTTTTGTTCAAATAGTGCTGCTTTGCAAGAGCAAGTGTTTTTGGTAAAATCAGATAAGATTTCAGCTAATCATGACTTTGATTAGTGTATGATGTTGTGTTGTTGTTGTTGTGAGCCCCTAAAACTGTTGAAAATTCTGTGCAGTTATTAAAAAATAAAGAGGCCCTAACAATTCAAGAGACACAAAACAAATGGGCAAGAATGAGAAAGCTAAAGGGAAATGTGAAGCATGGAATGCTCTGTTCTTTATCACAGTATTGCCTCTCAGCTGCCTGGTGAGAAAACTATTTTTCTTTTGGTTTTGTAATCTTTGTTCACCTGAGAGTACTTTAAATCTCATCTGATTATGGCATACAGTTCACAGAGTTGATGTGTTCCCTGGCATTGCCTCTTTAACAGAAACTTTGGCAAAAATAAGGTTGGATAAAAATAACAGGAAAAAGTAAGGATAGATTCTTATACTACAAAAAGAAGAGTAGTTCAACAGATTCAGTAAATATTTTGTTTAAAACTTTGGAAAGTGGATACATTGGATTCATGTAAACCTTGGATATGTCAGCAAAAATATTTTGAATATTTTGAAAAATATTGATTCCATTGGAGCGTCTCCAAATGGATCTAGGGATAATCTTTAATATTTCACCATTTGCCACTTCTCTTAGGATTTTGATTTTGGTGGATTTCATTAATGTGCTGGGATTAAATGGTGAAGCAACTTATCTGCTTTCTTGTTTTCTGTCTATTTTGCTATTCACTCATATTCGGTAAGGGGTTTGGTAGGCAGCTCCTGTTTCTTTTGCCTGTTGCAGGCAGGAACACATAGCAACAGTAGTATTGCTAAAGCAGAATTCCTTTTCGTCCGAGCTTATGCCTTGGTTTTTTGTTATTACAAGTATGATCCAGCAAATTTACAAAGAAAGCCGGTGTTCCTTCATACTTTCTTTACCATCCTCCCAGTGCAGATACTGCTAAAAAGCTTCCAACTAGACAAACCAAAGAAGAAAAGTAGGGCCTGAGGGCAGACAAACATCTTTTAAAAAGGTGTTTTTTTGTCAGGAGCTTTGTCAACAAAGGTGTACCTGTGTCTTTACACTAATCATGGTGGAGATGTTGAAAATATCTGACAGAAGAACTAAATTGGTATTAATGTGTATGGAAAATAAACATAGAAGATGGTAGTGTTCTTTGGTGTTAAATAGATGTTCTTCTAGGCAAGATGAGTGTTCACTTTGAAGCTAGAAGTTTCAAGGGTGAATTCTGGATTCCCATTTCCATTTAAGTATATACTAAATTTCTTAATTAACAATTCACTTACCTTAAAAAAATGAATGTATCCAGGTTGCCCCCCCCCCTTTCCCGTGTGTAGTATAACAATCAGTAAAGGGGAAGTAGAGTTTCCTGTTCATGAATAATTATTCTCCTGACACTTGGCTTGGAACATCTGAAAATGTAATTTAAGAAATTGCTCTTTGTCAAAGATGAAAAACCATTTATTTATCAGTAGAGAACTAACAAGAAGATCTGTGGATTGTATTTGAGAAAAGTAATGATTTCCAAACTCTAGTTCGTTAGGTTTTTTGGATTTAAATTCCTTGGCCGATGATAAAGGGTTTCTGGGAGTGGAAGTCCAAAACATCAGCAAGACCAGCATTTTGGAAACACTGATTCTAGTACATTGTGCATAAAGAAATCAAGAAATAATAGTGGTAGTGTGCACGTTACGATGATTTATGAGTAGGGAATTTGGAACAATCCCTTAGCAGAAACAGTTTTCCTGCAGTACCTTTGTTGCTTCTTTTATGTGACTTTTCAAGTCTATAATGTTTTCCCCCTTTCTCCCACAGATCCTTGTCATTTATTGAGCCCACCATGTTTTACAGAAGAGGATAAATATAGTCTAGAAGCTCTCCGCACAATTCATAAACAAATGGATGATGACAAGGATGGGGGCATTGAAGTAGATGAAAGTGATGAGGTAAGTGGAGGAAAGACTTTACTTTCAGTACATTTTTAAATAAAAATATGAAAATTATATGAACAGTAAGAAAATGTGTATAGTCCTTAACAGTGTTTTGGTGTGCTTCAGTAAAATGTGGGGCTTATAAGACTCTTGGTATAGAATTTTGTTGATAGACAACTAATAATGCAAGACGTTGGGTTGCTGTGAGTTTTCTAGGCTGTATGGCTAAGTTCCAGAAGCATTCTCTCCTGACGTTTCACCCACAGCTATGGCACGCATCTTCAGAGGTTGTTGACCTCTGCAAGACTTTTATGGCATTTTTCATTACTTATATATTAATGTAAGTCATTTGTGAAGGGTGCAGATCTTTTCAGTGGCACAGTGAAACATTGAGAAATGAAGATAAACAGAGGAGCACAAATTATTTTATCAGTTTTATCCCCATAGCAGGGATGTTTTGATATCTGTGTAGTTTCTAGAAACCTACCTCCAGTTCACCTTTCTCCTTTTATCTCATACAAATGTAAACTAACTGGGGGAGAGCAGAGACAGTCAAAAGCTACGTTGTCATAGTTGACACACAGTGATGCAGGCAACTTCTGGAAACTACTGTGGAACTTCATGAGATCCTGGGTGATGATGTTATCATTGTGCTTCTACTTTCAGAGCCTAAGGGTGACTGCTTAGCTATATTGGGGGAGGGAGGTAAATCCAGGCTGCAGGAAAGTAATTCTCAAAATCTATTTGAAGATTTGGGGGGGGGGGGAGTAAAAAGGGATTGCAAGAGGACTCTTGACATCCAAGAAGCTCTTTTTTGTCTTCTTGAACCCTTTTAATATTCCCCTCATCCCTAGCATTAAATTTGAATACAGATTACAACGAGCTTCTTACCTATCTTAGCAGAAAAAATGGTTGCTGGACATGATATGCAAATTTTAAACCATTTGTTGTCCTATAGTATTTTCTTGCTTTTGACAGGTCAGCTAGGAGGATGAATTTCATCAGTCTTGTACAGGTGTATGGCCACATGTTTCGATTTTTAGTTGTTGTTTGACAACATCCTGGCAGCTTAAGGTGGCAATTTTTAGAGTGTAGTTAAATATAATAAAGGATAAAAGAAAGTGGAAATGTTATAGTTGACAGGGAAGTGGAGTGGATTTCTCCACTCACATTTAACTTTATAGCATCAACCTGTTTCTGGGTTGAAATAGCTTCTTATCATCTAAATGCTCACTGGGCCTGTATTCCTGACCCCTGAACAGTATGTTCAGAACTTGGTCCTTTGGTGAGAGCTTTCTTTTTTGACCAGTTAAGGAAATATTATTGCCTCCAAAACTGTTAAGTCCATATATTATTTAAGCAGCACTCTTCTTAATAATAACAAAAAATATTTATCTGCTTTGGACAACCTTTGGCCAGCCTTTACCCAACTGCAGGGAGTGAGAAATGAGGGACAGAAGAAATAGTTGTTGATCTTGGGTGAAGGTTTAAGGTTTTATAATGCAACAGCTGGATACTTTCTTGTTGATGTGTGAAGAGGAGTAAACTAGATGAAAATAGGAGAGGGCATCACTTTGAAAAACATTTTTTGAAAAAAATGTGCTGGTGAATAAATTATCTCTGCCTACCTTATTTTAATTCTTGGAGGCTTGGTGTGTGAAGAAAAGTGTTAGCTAATAACACACAGCAAGGTAGGCTACAAAGACGTAGATTAAACCCTTCTGAGTGATCATATATGTTGTGCTTCAAAGAGAAGCTCCTTCTTAATATATATGAATGAGATAGACATGTGTATGCATGTATATAGTTTCCCCATGTGTGGTTTGGCCTCAAGTATGAAATAAAATTTAATATAATGTTATATACAGAGTTTAAAATGATCTAAACTGGACGTTTGTTCAGTAATCTCCCCTCAAAACCGGTCGTTTGGTGTGAATATCTTTGATTGTTAGGTGGGGACTTGTAATACTAAATACTTGGTCATAAATTGGAGATCTTGGTCTTATTTAAGACTTAATTGTTGTCAACCTGCAATCTACAGCAGCCCTTGCTTGAGCAGCCAATGATGAAAAATGCTGCAGTCAATAACCTTTGGATGGAAATATTTTGCCCATCCTGCTTTATGCTATGATGGATATAGGCAAATCACTGCTTAAAAACAAAAAAACCCCTATCTTTCTCAAAATCCGAACTTTACTTCCTATCACATTTAGGTTGTTGTATGTTTTCCGGGCTGTATACTTCTAGAACATGGCCACACAGCCCGGAAAACATACAACAACCCTGTGATCCTGGCCATGAAAGCCTTCGACAACACACATTTAGGTTTCTTTGCAGGGTGTGTGTGGCATTTTTGGATCTTTGGGTAGACTGTTGGACCCATCACAATTGTTTACTTTTGATCAAATTTGTATTTTAAAGGGGATTTAACAGGTTTTCAGTTGCCTGGAGAATATATAAATATTTTCTTAAATATGTTTAAATTATAGGAGTCCTATCCACATTTGTGGGCATTAGAGTCCCAAAGAAAACTGGGAAAACCACACTTTTTTCGGTCATGTACAGCAGCAGACACGGTGGCATATACAGTAATCTGCAAGTATTCAAATCCATGTATGGTTAACCTGAAAATGTGGAGGATGACTGTGCATATAAAATGTAAGATAGATGTCCAGGAAACCATCTTAAAACACACGCCCTTAAAAAACAAAATACTGTAGTCACAGTTTTCTCTTGAGTTATTGCTATGCTTATTTGGTTTTCTAAAATCTGTTGAGTTAGAAACCCACTTTTCTGACTTCCTGTGGGATCACTAATTGCATTTTCAGAAAAACGCCCAAATCAGAATACAATAGTTAATTTTAGTGATAAGTCATTTAGCTACTTGTCATACTAAATAATGTAACAAATGTTTTAAAAATCAATGGCAGGCTAGTTCAGCATAGATATTGTTCTTGCAGACGCCCATCCGAATGAGCTCTTTCGTTTCACCATCTGAATATACAAATGCATTCATCCCATTGGCAGCAATGGGCGGGCTGCCCGGGCTTAAGGTACCACTGATTCTGAGATGTCTCCCTCCTGATCTGCAGAGGAGACATGAGGTTAAAGAATAAGCAGGCTGCAAGGCAGGCACTGAGGCAGGCAAGAGGCAACAAGCGTGTCAGGCAAAGCAATAGCAGCACCACCCAGCAGCTAAGAAGGACATGCCCGCAATGAGCTCCCAGGGCCGCAAAGGGAGCGCCACATGGAACAAACAGCAGCAAAGCAAATGGTTTTGTGCTGCTTTCACTTTCATTTCACTGTTTCATCCATGTGGGGAGGGGTCTGCCGTACCGTTTAATGGAATGAATGGTACGGCACAAAAGCACGAATGAAACACATGAAACAAATACCAGACCCTACTCTATTGGAAACCCTGATACCTCTTGCTTTTTGTCAGCATCAGAATGAAAACATGACTGTCAGATGTTTTACAAACACATTATTTATCATGTTTAATTTCTGAAGAAAGAGGGAAAAAAAAGAATTGAGTTCAAAGAATGTTGTGCACTTCTAAAGGAAATGCATCTTAAAGAATGTCAAATGGCTGGTAATTTTTCTCTTCCCAAGTTTTAATTTTATTATCACTTTGAAAAGATAATATTGTATTTCTTTGTTTATATTCCCACTCCTTGCCCCCAAAGCTAGAAGTGGGAAATTGGGAATTTCATTGTAATTCCACCAGAGTTATACATTTAGGAATATAGACTAATCCACAGTACAGGAAAGTGCAAATGGCTTAAACTTGACCTCACTGCCTGGGTTAGAGCACAGCCTGGCCTGCCTGAATGCAGTTCTCTCTGTGAAAGACAGTAGAAGGTGTGAATTGCTCAGCTGCTTCTGCTCCTCTTGATTTAGTGCAGCTTCCAGGGCCGGCCGGAGATATTTTTTGATGTGAAGCGGGGGTGCTGAAAAGCGCCCCCGCCACCGGCGCCCTGTGTGAAATATGTTGTGTTAGGATAAGTGGAATTACTGAGCTATATAATGTTTTTTTGACATACAAGGAAATGGTTATAGCTGACATTTTTTGTTGAGTGTTGTTGTTTGTGAATGTGTTAGAAGTCCATATGTGACAGGGACTTGGAAAAATCTCTACTCGATACTCTGGGAAATTGTCAGAGCAAGATAAACTATCAACCTTCCTAGGACGTTTATCGTTTAAATGCTGCATCTTACTGCTGAGGGAGAATAGGCTAGGCTCTTCTGTTGTCAGTCAAAGACTTGAGTTCAAATACATGATACCAGTATGTTTGGTCTGTATTTAAAAGAGATACACTCTCAAGTTGTGAAAGATATTTGTCATAAAGTGCTTGCCCTCACTTAGGCATTTTGCACTTTGTATTCTTTGGTTTTTCTCTGGACTTTAGAAGGTAAATATGGACATTTGCAAATCTGACTGCTGTTGTCCATAGCATTGAGGAAACCTCATGCAGAGGTGGGCCACATATAATTTGCTGATAACACTTTGAAGACGGATAGGTCTATAATTCGAGGGATCAGATCTTTTTCTTTTCTTGTATAAAGGTATAATGATTGATAAACCCCAATCATCTGGAATCTTTGCAGAGAAATCAATGCTAGTGAACAAAGCAGCTAGCACTGGTGCCCACCATTCAGTATTGGCTTTCAGTAGCTCCGGTGGGATGTTATCCACGCCTGGGGCTTTGCCCTGTTTTAGTTTTAGAATAGGTCTATGAACTTCCTCTGCAGTGATTGGAGGCCACTTTGGTTTGGCAGTGCTTGCGATCGGGGGTGGGGGTGATTGGTCATCTTGCTTGCTTGAATATAGGGAATGAATATGTACTTCCCAGACTGTGGCTGAAATTACATATTCCACTTCTGAAGGAGCGTTTTGCCATCCTTTTAAGACAATTCCCCAAAAGGTGACAGATTCTTTCTTTCTAAAGGGCCTCTATTAGATATTGCAGTGTTTCCCTTTGAGTCTGGTTCTTTTTTGTTTTAATCAGATTTTTGTCCTTTTTTTGAAGATCAAACCGCTTTGTTGGTAATTTAAAGAGGTTAGCTGACCTAAATAACCTATATTTACCATTAGGGTGTGTTTTATGTCCCTACACTCCTGGTCAGAATTGGTTGAAGCCTCGCAGCGTCTAGGTCCCTTTTTGTGATTCAGACTGGCCTGGATGGAGAGAATTATATCCTGAAATATTGTTATTGTTGCTTCTCGGGAGGTTGCCCTTAACAAGGCATTTTACTTGTGTAGGCTTTCATCAGGATGAAGTTTCTTGGTTATTTGTTCATTTGGTTGGCCAGACCATCTAATATGGGAAAACCTTCATTCTACCTCACCAGTTGCTAAGGGTTTATACTCAGCAATATGGGTTATTTCATTTTCTGTCTTTAGGGATATATTTGCTACCTGTGCAATCTCCCACCTTACACTCTAACACCCTATTCAGGAGATTGTGTGATACAGTAATGTCATCTTTTGTTGATGCCCCAGCGCATGATATGAAGGTGAACTCCCTGCCCTTATCACCTTTAGCCCTCCCATTCAGCATCACCAGGTCTAATTTAGGTGTCATTTTAGACAGACATAGTCTTGCATAGTTGCAGCCTTTGTCTTTTGATTGCCTATAAGTATGTGATGAGCTGCCGGGTCAGGTGGAGCTTCATGATAGTAGGTATACAGGGCATCCTCATTTTGTCCAATTCGGGCACTGGTGGCTAGGAGTTGCAATCCAAAAATGCATACCTACTATACCCTTTTGATTTTTTAAATGTGGAAATTAAATTGACAGAGCAGCAGCCGGTGGAGCAGTTATCTATTAAAAATCCACTGACCATTATATCTGGTTGCTTCAAAGGATAGATTCTAGTTTGGACTGATTGACTGATTAGAAATGTTTACTTTCTAAACAGTCATTATAATAACTTCATAACTTTAGGAATCTATGCTTTTGTTTGCTTGTTTTTCTCTTCCCCTACCCTTTTAAAAGAAATTTAATCTTCATGCATTATTTAATAAATGCTGGGTATTTCATAAACTGTATCTAGTAATGGTTATATAAAAGCAGGGAACACACAGATAGGAATTAAAAGAAACAAAAGTTACCACCTGAGATAAAAAAAACAGTTAAATGTTGGTGGTTTTTGGATATCAATAGGAAGGGTGAAAGATCTTGCAAAATTATGAAGATTCATTTACCCAATTCTTAACCATTTTAGGGATTTAACGTACCCTGAATTGTGCCAGAGAATACATTGGAAACCACTGCAGACCTTTGAAGATGTGTGATAAGTTTGGGGGTGGGGCATGCTGAAGTTATTAATATATACCATTCTAAAACAGTTAAGTTTTTATTAGTTTTCAAAGGAAACCTCAAGCACACTATGTTGTGTTGTCAAATCTGGGTCCACTAGAATAGTCAAGTGCAAAAAGACTTTCCAGGACCAGCTAAAACTGACATAGTAGCCAAATGTGAAGCACTTTGCACTGCAGGCTTTCTTTAAGGAGCTGGTAAAAAGACTTGATCTGACATGGCTCCTAGGTTGCAAAGAAATTATTATTTTTTCTTTGCAAGAGAATACTCTAACATCACCCAAACAGATCAGATGCCATTCCAATGGGCAGCTGCATCATCTGTCAACAACATCTCTATCTTTCTTTTGTTTCTGGAATCATAGGGTTAGATGAGACCACAAGGACCATCCAGTCCAACCCTCTGTCATGCAGGAACATACTATCAAAGCTGGATAGCAGCATTTTCCACTGCTGAACAGCTCTTACCTCAATGAAGTTCTTCCTAATGTTTAGGTGGAATCTCTTTCCCTGAAGTTGGAATCAATTGCTCCTTGTCCTAGTCTCCAGGGCTTTTGGAGACTAGCAAGCCTGCTCTCTCTTTCTTATGACATCCTTTTGAAGATACAGCATTAAGTATATTACTCTCATACAGTGCATTACTAATTCCAGGCATCTGGATATCACTTACACCACTTCTTGTTCAGATAAAAAAACAACAACCAGAATTGATGGGTGGCAGTGGTAAATTAATGGCACGTCAATCCAAATCACCAGACAGGCTCACCCAACCATTCAGCAAATGTTTTAAAAATGGAAGAGAATGGACACAGACACACCATCCAGTTAACATCAGATTTGGGTTTTTTTAAATTCCTATTTTCTTCTAAGCACCATATTTGTGTAATTACCCATTAGGAAAGAGCAAAAACATCTTTAACATCTGAGATGGCTCCATCTGAAACAGGTAGCTGGAAAGATACCATAACTGATAAAGGACTAAAAGCAGCAGCAAAGGGACACCTGCCAGTATCCCTTTTCCAGATCATCCATATGATGACAAAAATAGTTGCAGTGCCAAATTTGAGTTGAAAAATAACATTGGAATGTGTTCAGAACAATGATGTCTGAGAATGTGACCTGATCTACTTGAGGCTTGAGCAAAAAGAGAGAGTTGCAATTTTCATATTGCTGCATTTTCCTGAAGTAGTATTCTGACTTGCTCCTTCGATGCATGAAGGAGTACTTTCATTAACCATTTTCTTGAGCAAGAATGTTATCCTCCTCCATTTAAATCTCCCAAGGGGATAGGGGTTAAACAAACACATTGTGGCCCACATGTCCCAATACCTTGCCCACATCATTTATAACTCCAAGCAAAGGTAGCCTTTTTTTTTCAGTAACATCCTGTATTTCCACTCTGCCAGCAATAGAGTCCAAGTTGTTTGTGATGCAGTTAATGGGATTTGCATGGTGGTTTTTACAAAAGAAGTGCAGAGATTGAAGAAAGAAGAAGTTTTCTTGGGACACCCTTGAGCCTGTAAAGAAAATCTACATCTCTCAAATTGGTTCAGTTGGATGATGCTGTATTTAGGTAGCATTGGCAGGAGACCATCATCTCTACAGAGAGTGCTCTAAAATGAACTGTTATTTATATTTAGTAAGTTTTGCACTATTTATATTTAAGCCATTGTCTTAGTGGTTTCAGAGTTTCTCCAAATACCAACAAGTTGAATTAACTTTACACAGTGGATGAGAATATTTAGGACTGATCATTTTTGCAGACTGAAACACCTTGATATATTGCTTTCAGGGTTTGGGCAGCATATGAGTAGTGCACAAAGACAGATGCTGTTCTGTTGTGCTTGTTTTGGATTATGCTTTCCTTATCCTTTTTATAGTATCTTTTTTGGGACACTATTTAAATAATGGCAGTGATGTTTAAAACTCTGAGTCAGGATTGAAGAACAGACTCTAGGTATTGCTGGACCGAGAACAGCATGGTATAGCAGTTTGAGTGAGGGACTAGGAACTTGGTGAAGTCAGGTCAGGGTTCAAATTTCCACTCAGTAATGGAAACCCTTTGGGTGACTCTGGGAAAGTCTCATTCGCTCAACCTCAGAATAAGGCCATTAAAAACATCTCTGAAGAAATCTTACTGAGAAAGCCCTATGATGTGTTCACTTTAGTGTTGCCATAAGTTGGAGACAGCTTGGAGGAACACCCCAACAATATTATTGGACAGCAACTTCCATCATCCCTCACACTTTGCTGTGCCAACTAAAGTTGATGGGAATTGCAGTCCGATAACATCTGGAGGGTCATGCTTTTTACCCTTGCTTAAAACTGTTTCAGGAAAAATGCCTCCTATGCAACCTGCTTGTGGTTTGAGATTAATGTCATAGGGGCGAGACTGTTCTTGCGTCTGGCTCTCAAGACTTATTCTAGATCGGTGAACATGAGATAAAATAAACTTCTATTTCTGATACTCTTACTTAGTGATATATGTATGATCCCTACTTATTTCTGTTTAAATTGATTTTAATACAAAGTAATTTGTGTTTTTTCATTACTGCTATCTTTGTGCTAGAGCTTTGGTCATAATTTTAGAGCTTTGGTCATAATTTTATTGACTTTAATGAACTACTTTATTTCCATATTAAGTTGTGTGATAGAACACTATTGTGTCTGTGTACATGCCTATGAGTGACCCTATGAATTTCGTAGGTTTTCTTAAGTGGGAAATACTCAGAGGTGGTTTTGCCAGTTTTCCCTCTGCAATATGGTGGGCAGCATCTGATAGTCCCATCCAAATATTGGCGACAGCTGACTCTGCTTAGCTTCCAAGTTAGATAAGATATGATATTTTAAGATATTTAGGCCAGTTTATTGTGGCATGGCACTTTGAAATCTACCATACCAGTGATGGTATGGTAAATTAATGACAATTGGATTTGTTTTAACCATTCAACTATTATTCAATAGATTTGTTCTACTGGAATCAGCAGATAAAAGTAAAAGTAGGAGGAATGTTAATGGTTTATTGAGTTGTATCCTAAGGGCATTGGCTTTGCTCTTACGCTCAGTGTTCAAACAGCTTAATGTACTATGGAAAAACTAGTATTAGTTGTGGAGATTTTTAAAGGCAAAGGAGAAAAAGCTTCACTTTTATACTGTTTTCTATTGGGATGTTTAATTTATCATTGATACAGTCCCTACAAATAATAATAATAATAATAATAATAATAATAATAATAATAATAATAATAATAATAATAATTTTATTTCTTACCTGTCTCTCCTCATGGCTCGAGGCGGGTTACAACATTGCTAATACACATAATCAAAACACATATGGTAACCATTTAAAAACACTCAGTAGAATTTTAAATACGGTAACCATTTAAAATCACTCAGTAGAATATACATATTAAAACATATTTCCATGAAATACATATTAAAATACTCAAAACAAAAGTTAGACGTAGAGTGGAAGTTTAAAAGTTTAAAGTTCATCATGAAAACTATCTGGGTAGGCCTGCCGAAAAAGATAGGTCTTCACTTGTGATCTAGCTGTTGGAGCTGTCCTGGCAGATTGTTCCACAGTCATGGGCAGCTGATGAAAATGCCCTCTGCGTGATAGTTGCCAGTAGGGTTCTGGCAGGCCGGAGGACCTCAGTGTTTGGTGCAGATTATGCGCGAGCTTGTGTTAACAACTTGTGTCTGAATGGCCATATCGATAGTTCCACTACTTTTTGTTTTACATTTATAATTTGAAAAGGCTAATGGGTGGATGCTGTTAGTTTTTAAATATTCTTGTTCCTTTTGGAAATTGCAGGAATTCTCTGCAGTATTCAAAAGAGTTATTGAACACTTCCTACTGTGTTGTGTTTTAAAATAGGGCTTCTGAGGATATCATGTCTTTCCTTTGCACAGGAGAACTTGCCAAAACAACAGGAGGCTTGCCAAATGAAAACAGGAACATCTCAAGTGAAAGGAAATGTACTAGGTGGTTATTATGCTTAAAGTGTAGGTCCTAGTTTTAAGAAGACAGTTAACTGTTCCAAAGATTTGTAAAAGAAATCTTGTTTAATAAATGTGTATTGTCAGTGTTTGACTTTTCCATTGATTTTGCAAATGAAAAGCAAATATTCTTGAAAAGCACTTGAATTTTCTGCCACCTCAGATCCGCTGAAGGAGTGATCCCAAGGAGCCTTGCTGTGCCGGATGGGAGAGTTTTCTTAGCTTTAAAAACAGCATAGTCCTAGAAACATCAGCCTTCCCCTCTGTTGCCTTCCCCATATTCTTGTCTTTCGTCTTCCTTTTTAGTTTGGAACTAAACGATGCACAAGAAGTAGGGCTGCTAGTAGTATAAACTACAAATGAATCTGTGCAAGGAAGGCTGCAGCTGTTGCAATTGTGCTGCTGGTTAAAAGGACTGAAACATTTTCTTGGACAATGGCGTGCTTGAAAGGAACAACTGGATCTGAAAGCAGGAATAAATACACCCTTTTTGTTAACAAGACATTATAAGGAGTAAAAAAAATTAATATGTAAACAGGAGGAACTTTTATGGCTTGTTGGCACGATCAATTATTAACTCTTATTTTGAGTCCTGTGCTTCTCCTTAAATATAATCAGTTGTACAATGGTGTGCCTATTATGATCAATTGCAAGCTTTAGTTATATAAGGAGGCAGACCAAGCTTTAATTAATGGTCTTAGCAGTATTTTTATGCTGGGATGTGAAAAGTTGAAGGAAATGGTTTATTCATCTTAAGAACACTTATCATACACACATTTCACTGAAGCCAAATTACAGATTGAGTAGCCCGAGAGGTTGGAAAGTTACTTTCTAGCCTTTGTTTTATTAGTTAAAGGAGAGGTGTTAAACTAGTGGCCGTCCAGATGTTTGGTCCTCCCAACTCCCAGAAGCCCTAGCTAGCTTGTCTAGTGAACAGGAATTCTAGTAGCTAAAGTTAAAAATACTTGGAAAGCCACAGGTTTCCTATCAGAAGCTTGAAAATAACTAGAAACCTTTATTTGTAAAACTGATAAAACATAGCTTGACTCTTCTCATGTCATTATTATTGAAATGTATTCTTGTTATCCAAGAAAGCAACTAGATAAAGATAATGAAGTTCTAAACTCTGATTGTGTGGCACTAATTTTTGTCAGCCTGTGCTAGGTGTAATATGAATGTTTGAAAAGGGACAATCATGAGAACCAACACTCTTTGTTATTTATATGGAGAATTGGAAGTGCTCAAATAGTGTGTGGGAATAGTAGTAGTATAGTACCACTATAGTAGCTGATAAAGATTGAGAACCAGAAGCTTCATCCAGACAAGACTAAATAAAGTGAGCGTGGGTGTTTGTTTGCTCTGAGAAGAAATAATAAACGTAATCTAGATGTGGTTGCAATCCTGGAGAGAGGGGAGCCCAACCACAATTTAATATATCTATTGGTAACATGATGAGATCTGTGTAATTTGTTCAAAATACATTAGCTAGTACATTGATGAGGTCAGCCAGTGCAGTGTAGCGGTTTGGGTCAGTTTTGGAGTAAGCTCTGAGATACTAGGATTCAGATCCTTGCAAAGTCATAGAAACTTATGGATGTTGGACAAGTACCACTCTCTCACTTTTAGGAAAAAGTAGTGGCAAGCCTTTTCTGACAAAATCGTGTCAATAGGGACCTAACCTGTGGTTGGAGGGTTGCTGAAAGTTAGAGTTGACTTGCAGGCATATGGCAATAAGTAAGAGTAGTGAGTGGGACTAGCTGTATGTAATTTATCTTGCCAGTTCTTAAACAATTACATCGGCCTCCAGCCTATTTTTTTGAGCAAAACAAATCAGAAACAATCAAACAAAACCAACCACTGCTTTTTAAGATACTATATATCATGACATCAAGATAGTAAAAGTGTTGGCTTCTTCCATATATACATGCCCAAGAGGAGAGGTGAATGCTTATAGACAAAAAGAAACCCCATATTTGAACTGCTTATTTATAGAGATTTGCCTGGCAATGGGGTTTATGCCAATGCCAAATGTAAATTTTTTATTTACCTAAGCCATTTTGGACTGTGGTAACACATCACTGTTGTTTTCTGATTTACTGAACTTCAGTTGTTTGCTTTATTTGCATTTTAACTGTATTAAACATATCTACGGATAACATTGGAAGGCTTAGCTGCAAGGCAGGAAGGAGGCAGTTCCTGAGTTGCAAACATCCGATTTATATCTTACTCCTAGTTACAAATGAGGTGAGACAACAGGAAGTGAGAGGAAATCTATCTCTAGGAATGGACATTGACAAGAGTCGTCATGAGAAAAGGTGTCTCCATAGAAGCTTTATATGCTAGGAGCAGGGCTGCATGTGTTCTCAGTAGTATTTTATTTGATTTGTTTTCCAACTAAAAATTAGCCATGTCCTCTTAAAGGCTGCCTTAGACCGTGGCCTGGGGTTATTTAACCAGGAACAACACTGCAAAACAGTGTTCAGTTTATTTTCAGTTTATTTCCTTCTGGTTGAAATAAAACTAGAAGAAATAAACATCTGCAAAGAACCTGCTAGTGGAGTTATACTGAATGATCTTTTGAACACAGGAATAGGAGAGCATTTTATAGCCTGCTATAAACAACGTGTCCATTGTTTTTGCAGTTTAAATGGTTTGGTTCCACACTGACCAGGACACTATAATTAATGCAGATCCAGTAGATTTGACTTTTGTCCCTGCTTGTCCAGTGATAACTAGAGATGGGAAGACCTGGAAAAATCTGGAAAAATTGGGAAAAAACAAGTTTCTTTCTGTTCTTTCCAAAACAATTTTTTTCGAGAAAAATTGAAAGGTGTATAGAATATATGCTTTTCCAATGATAAATAATATATCTATGACATGGTATTCAAACTATATAACACGAAGACCTTAATGAAAAATTTCTGAAACTTTTTATTTTTACACATCTGTTTTTAAATTTTTCTGGAAAAAGTGGTTTTGGAAAAAAAAGGAGAGAAAACTGTCATCCCCCCCCCCCCCCCATTTTTCCAGGTTTTTTTTTCAGGCCTTCCCATCTAGTGACAACACATGCTTTTCAATTTCTATAATACAAGGACAGGATTCCTGTCGAGATGAGAGCCACCATATATGGGAATATAGTGACTAATCTCTTCTGGCTTTTTTGAAATAGCCAAGAAACTAGCTGAATGAGTGGAGTGAGCATTAGTGCCTTGCTAAAACAAGACAGTTATAAGATTATAATTGAAAAAGTCTTCTCTGAATTCCACCATCTCAGGCATTTATCATCCAGTTTTCAGCATTCCATTTGTGGGTGAGGTGCTGGAGCAGTTCTTCCCTAAGTGAGTGATACTGGCCCTTTGAGGTGCTGGTATGATCCAGGCAGGCAGTAGTAGCCTGGGGTGCAATTGGCGGGCGTTGAATAAAAATAAGAAGGTCAAAACATTTTAAAAGAAGAAAAGAAAATTTTGATTTTTTTTTACATGCATGTTTGATCTATTGTGTAACAGAACTATAGTCGTACTGATGAATTTATTTTACAAATTGAAATTATAATGGATAAATAGTCAAGTCCTTCACCAATCACAAACATAGTACAGAGTTTTCAAATTTATTTGACCTATCAGTCCCTTTTCAGAAAATAGAAAACAACCCAGCGCTCTCTTGGAAATCTAGTTATATAGGAGCCATTTAGTTTACAACTACATTCTCTGGATTATATTGTGCTGCTGAATTGAAAATGGCTTGTGGAAATAAGTAGACGTTTTTCTTTCCTAGTTTATCAGAGAAGATATGAAATATAAAGATGCTTCCAACAAACACAACCACCTTCACAGGGAAGACAAACACATCACAATTGAAGATTTGTGGAAACGGTGGAAGACTTCTGAAGGTAAGGCACTGGGAACTGTCCCAGTCTGAAGGCTCTACTGGTTTATTAACTAAAGAGCAAAGTGTCTTCTCGTGGCTACACACTGAGAGTATTTATCACTTTGATTTAGAGAAAAACATTCCGCTTTAAGGCAAACACCACAAATTCTGGCTTTGGGCATTAGGCATATTATGGTCCTATATTTTTTGTACCAACAGATTAGAACTGTCAAGAAGTTAAGACTGTAGAACCAGTTAAAAGGACATTTTAACATTTGCATAGTAATTTAGTATGTCCAGAACTTTCCCAGTATTTATAAATAATAACTTGATTCTGATAACCCGCCTCCATCTCCCCGAAGGGAGTCGGAGTGGCTTACATGGGGACCAAGCCCAAAGAATCAAACAACAAATATAAAATTAAAAATACAACAACAATATCATTAAAACAGTAAATGATAAAACATCATAAATACATCAGCAGACATCATTATTAAAAAGTGGAACTATTAAAATCACAGTATTTTTTACTGTAAAGCAGCCGTTCTCAAAGAATGCTCTGCGGAGCCCTTGGGGCTCCAGAAAGCTTAATGAGGGGCTTCGTAGTTCCTTCTGCTTCCTCCTCCTACCACTCCAAGCTTTCCCTTCTTTTTCCTACTCCTCCCTCTCTCCCTTGTCACCAAAAGCCTTTCCCCTGCCTCCCTCTCCCCAAAAGCATTTTTCCTCACTTCGTCACCCCTAAAACCCTATTTTCCTCCCACTGCTCAGGGGGTGCTTTGATTGTGCTTTCCCTGCATGGCAGAAAGGGGTTGGACTGGATGGCCCACTGAAATACTATTAAGTGTATGTTGGTCAAAACTTTGCCCATGTCTCATATGTACATGTATATACATTATATATAATATAATGTATACAAATTTCTTGTGGCTCCACAAGAACCTTTTGCTTCAAAAAGGGCTCTGCAGCTGAAAAAGTTTGAGAACCCCTTCTGTAAAGTAAGCCAGTATTATTAGTACCATGTTATAGGTGGAGAGGTAAGACTGAGCGTAAGTGGTTCAGTTTTAGTGCACAACTTCGCTTAGAGACACCGTCTTCTCTTTACTGTTTTATGCCAACTTTTACTGGTTCTCATCTCCTACACATATCTGTGTGTTTGTGTTTAACGTTGGTATGCTTATTGATATTCATGCAACTATTATTTCATGTTGTGCAGTGCAGTTCAGAATGTGCTATGTCTTGCTTTTTGAAGTAAGGTTCCATCTTTTTCATACTGTGTTTGAAAGTGAAAAACCTGGATCAAGAGAAAAAGGTGGAGGATTTGAGTATGATTTTATTTTGGGGTGGAATATCTTTTCATGTTGCAGCCACCATTCCTAATTAATCCTTTTGGGTTAGGTATTCTCTATATTGTAGATGTTTTCTGTTATTTTTTCTTAAGATTTTTAATGTTTTTCACTCATTCATCATACCTCACCTTGGGGACCCTGTTGGATCTGAGAGGTGATAAACAAAGCAAAATAAGCAAAATGAGCCAGTAAGTAAAAATGTAGCATGTGGAAGTCTTTTGCTAAACTCAGTACTAATGAAGATGTCCAGTTTATCGATATTGAGAGTGGCAAAGAAAGACGTTCTTTTTTCAGGGCTTTCTGCAGTTTGTTCCAAGCTTGTCAAATTCCTTGGACATATACTTCCTTGATGAGCTTATGTTCAAGTGTATTTGTAGGGCTGTCGTTTTTCTGAGAAGAATAGGCTGGGGTACATGTTGTGTTCTTAAGGAAAATAACCACTATAGCATAGATGCAAAGACTCCTACTTTGCTCTCTAACAAATGTTATTCAGAATACACCTTTTTATTTAGAAATACTTAGAAATTTGATTTACTCTTGTTCTTTGTATGAAATGTTTCATCAAACTATATGAACATTCCAAAGTCATTTGCAATTATATGGAGTTTAATTAACCTCTAGTTTGACTTAATGGTCACTAGGCTGGAAATTGGGGTCGTAAGCAAAGTCCCTTAGGATACTAAATGCATGTCACTTGTTTTTATTAGCATAATTGAACAACTATATTTGCATAAATTTAATACTATCCTTTGCAAAACAAGTTTGTAGTTGTAGGCTATTCAAAAAGATCATGCAATTGCCCTTCCTGCTCTGTGAGGTGGGTTTGTTTTTATCGGTAACATTAATGATGTATTTTGGAAATTAAGGTTGTAGCTTGTTTTTGTTTTTCCAGCCATTTGGTTAATGGCGGCATGTTAAATGAATTATTGGCCTGGAATTAACTGGATTTCTAATGCTAGTGTAAAGGATGGTGTCAATAACATCAGCTTCCTTGAACTTGCTTGAAAGGAATTTGGGTGTCAGAGTCACAGGCTGTAAATAGTACTGATCATGTCTCATTAAGCACTAAGTAAGCCCTACCCAGAAAGGCTCCATCATGATGAGCATATTTCTTGATGAGCTTATGTTCAAGAGTACCCCTGAGGGTGAATTCTGTTCGGAATACATTGAAGCCAGGTCACTTAAAAAAGTACACCTGGTGGTATCCTTTCCCTCTGATTAATACATTTTAGCAGTACAACAACTCTGAATTAGATTAGGCTATAGGAGAGAGACTTCTCCAAGGTCAACCATAGGGATTCATAGTTGAATGTGAGATTTGAAGTTGCTTTTTTTCTGCAGATTTCATTACAAAATTGACTACTCAACTGAAGATATACAGACAATAGAGTGGATTGAAATAGTAGTTTTATCATGTAATGTTTATTAATGAATTAATTACTTCCTCTTATGAAATTGTGTTCTAGTCCAGATTTAGAGGAACAAATGTTATTATGCTTCCTTGAATGAATGTTTATACAGTGTAACCTCGATGTAGGAGCATCCCAATTTAAGAGTGTTCTGAGTTAGAGTTGTCGTTCGGCCCAGGTTTCCTTATGACAAGCTAACAGCATTTTGATTTAAGAGCTAGTGCCAGAGGGAGCACTAACATGAGAGTGCAGGTCTTTAGGGCTTCAGGGGAGCAGCCTCTGTGACTCATGCCTCATGCTCTTGTCCACTTTAGGACATTGCTGTCCGTTTTGCTCTTGTCTACTTTGAGGAACTTTGGATTAGTTGATTTTGCATGGTTTTTATTCCTGGGATGTTTGGCTTCATGAAGAGAGAGGCCCCTTCTACACTGCTATATAAAATCCAGATTATCTTCTTTGAACTGGATTATATTGCAATATGGACTCAGTTCAGAGCAGATAATGTGGATTATCTGCCCTGATAATCTGAATTATATGGCAGTGTAGAAGAGGCCAGAGAGGAAGGTCAGTCGGAATGAGTTCAGGATGAAGAAAAGATGCTTCTGCCTCTGCATTTTTTGCTTTGTTTTTCCTTGGCACGACTTTGTGCTTCTACTATTTTTAAAGTTGGTTTTTCTTTTTTCATTGTTCCATGTGAATGTGCACATTTTGCATTGCTGTTACACTGGCCAACACACATTTTGTTGCCTCAAAACCTTAATGAGGTTTCAGGGGTCTGGAACAGATTAATAGCATTTCAGTGGGAAATTTGCTTTGAGATAAGAGTGATTTGAGTTAAGAACTCAGTAATGGAATGAATTACACACTCTTAACTCAAGGTATCACTGTATGTATGATCTCTAGTTGTCTTCTGCTGTTTACAAACTCAAAAAGTGAGAAAGTGCTAAATGTTTTCTGCTGAAAGATATCTCTTCTTCTATGGATTCAAATGGATAGAACAGTTAGGCACCTGCATTTTATTTTTTGTAAAAGTGAGTTATTTTGCCTTCTTGCTGTTTGTACTGTCAAAATGAATAATACCAATCTATACTTATTTGCACACAATGTTACAATATGGAGAACAGTATTAGTTGTACTGTTGAAGCTTGTAGATTTCTTTAGGTACTTTCCTGATTGACTTACTTATTTATGTAATCCTAAATTAATGTTGGAAAAAGAAACTAAACACAGCTGGGGCAGTTTTGTAGTACACGACCAATTCAAATAATGTTTCTGATGACCTCAGTAGTTCAGATCTCCCATCTCAGAACAAATATTATTTCTCAGTAGCTGGGAATAAATTGCATGCCATTAAGAAATGTTATGGTTGAATTACATAATGTTTGTTATTAGCACCCATGGATTTTAAATATCTAGACAGTGGGAATGAATGTAAGCCAAACATTGTTGTGGATGCATTATGTAACCCTGTTTCTTTTTTTGAACAAGAGTAGTGCAGAATTGTAAGGTCCTATGTCTCAAAGGAACCTCATAATCTTAAACTGCTGATTTACAGTGCAGTGTTAATTTAGCAAGTGGGCCAAGAACTGGCTGAACACACATTAGGCTGCTGAGACTGTCCTGTACCCAAACCTTGCTCCCTCAATAATAGGTGTGGTTCTATCAATGGACTGAGACACCATTTTTTATTTTGGAAGAAGTATTATTGAATAATATGTGTTGGAAATAATTTAGGTCAATCTTAACCTTGGTTTAACTGTAAGGTTTGGATGTGATATAGCCCAGCTTCTCCCCTGCTTTGCCCCGTTTCCACCCCCTTTTAAGTGCCCAGCCAGCTGATATCAGGCCAAGTGCTGGCTGATTTCTCAGCTAGTTTATTCTGAGATCAGTCAGCAGAAGAGGCTATGTTGGCATAAAGGAACTTCATTAGACGGAAGGTCGGTTCATCTGGCACAAGTTTCTAGTGTCTCATTCTAACCATTCCAGCTAACCTATCTTTGAGTTAGGATTGTATTGATGATGTGTTTTATTAGCTGGTGGTAAAGTAGTTCACCATAAGTATAGTTTTGTTTTTTAAAAAATATAATCCTGCCAATGCTGAAAAGATAGTTAACCAGAATACTATTCTCAGTACTGTCTGTGTTGTAGCTGGAACAAATGTGCAAAAATGTGTTCCAATAGAAAAAAAAAATCGTGGAGAGTAGGGAGAGAGACTTCCTTTAAATGTGAAATTTCTGTATAGAACGTGCAGGTTCAGAAAGTGTTCAGTGACATATATTGGGTGTTCCTTGAAAAATAACAATAATTAAGAACCATTTTTTAACATTCCCTTTGATTATATTTGTTACCACTTGTCCTTTTTGAAGAAATCACTGGAACTCTGGAAAAAGAAAAGTTCAGAGTCCTTGGTATCTAAAAGTCTAGAAAATGTAATCAAAAAATCAACCCCCCAAAACTGGGTCAACTTATTCACAGGTCAGTGTGAGTACTGTACTTTAACTCACAAAAGGTAACCATTCCCTTCTCTGAGTAGAATGATAAAACACCCATCTTGGGAGGACCTAAAAGAGATACTGAGCCCTCTACGTCCTCCACCACGGCACTGCTTCTGACCTTTTTGAATGCCTGGGTGGGAAAATGATAGCAGTAGCCAGGGGTCCCCCCAGCCTTTGTTATTTTCCTCCCTTCATGGACTGACCCTTTACTTTTCCACAAGTCCTGTCAAAATCCATAATGTTGTCACCAAACTGCCCTCAACTTATGCATGAGTATACAGTTACAAACATCTGACTTAAAAACAACTCATAGTTAAGAATGGGAGTGAGACAACAGGAAGTTAGAGAAATATACCCATAGAAAAGGAAATTCACTACTGAAAGAGTTATCATAAGAAAAGGGTATCTCCACTGAAGCTTTCCAACCAATCCTTGTTTCCAAAACAAGTGAATCAAAATTGAGTTCTCACAGGGACAGAAAGAGAGGTAAAATCTTTTAAACAGAGGCACAGACAGCAAAACAAAACAAACACCACAGGGTTACACCGTACCCTATGCTATATAATCTATTTCCTGGGGACTGCCTGTATATGGCAGTTATAAATAAGTGTGGTAATCTGTTCAGATTTCTATTGAGCGGATGAGAATCCTTTTCACAATACGAGTTACTTCTTGAGTAACCTTATCTGAAATGAAGCTCAAGATCTTGGTAGCATTAGAATCAGAGTGTAAACGCTACCTTTGCAGCATGTAAAATCCTTTGCAGAATAGGTCAGAATTCAACTTGCCATGATGACAAGGAAACAGGAATCAGGTAGTGGTCTGCTAGTGATATAGAGGAATATTACTTGATTTTTACAGAAAAGTGTGTGTTCTCAGTGACTGTTCCGGGCCTTTGGTTGGGTGACTTTTGGAAATGTGCTGTAGTAGGATTAGTGTCTCAGCAACACCAGCACATTAATCCTTCCAAAATCTCCCATCAGATTCCACAGGAAATTAATTTTGTGATGAATAGAACCCTCACTGTTTAACTAAATAATCAGCTCCTGTTTTGCAACACTTTATGACTTTCCCCAATTGCCTGCTCCGACTTAAGTTTTTAATTCATAGTGGATTTTTGTTGAACTCAATGCTCCGTCGCTTGCTCTAGAATTCCAGTAGTTGAAGTAATAAGACTTGATATCTATGCAGACGAACTGATCATACATAGTATGACATTAACTTCATCATCGAACAGCCTATTTGGAGGCAACCCAAAAAGACTGCTAAATTGCTTACTGGGATATCAGAATAAAATACTAAGTTTAACCTTAATCAAAAAATCTTGCCAATTTAAATTCTAAGACAATAACGTGGTATCCATCACATAGATGTAAAAATATTAAACGACAGCACTCTTGAATATTGTAGCAGGCATCACAGGGCAAAGACTGGCAAGAGGTTCCACACATTGTTCTGAAAGCAGTCATCTGCACCAAGTCATCTTTTTTCTGGTCAGTGGTTTTGCTGGGAATGAGCTGGAGATTAGAGAATTGTTGCTGACTTGTAGCATGTAGTAAGTGCCCTGGTATTTGCATACATTTTATCCTGTTGCAGATAGGTTCATCAGATATTTCTGTTCACTGACAAAAGTGCCTTTGATTTTTGATTGCTTTCCTGGTAATTGTTCTGTGTTGGTTATAGTTTGCACTTACTCAGATAATTTGGTTTTGAATTGGTCTATAATTTTGATAATTTGAACATTAAAATGACAAATATTAGGATATCATACTCCCTTTTAGTCCTTCATCAAGGTAAACAGTTTGTTTAAATGATCATAAGTCTAAACAAAGTAATTTTTATGACTGTGTAAATGTTTTTAAGGTATTTAGATGCTGACTTTTAATTTACAAAGAGATTAAACATTTTTAAAATTTCATTAAATGAAAACAGTTTAACAAATCATTATAAGCAATATAATATGCAAGTGAAAGTGCACAAGTAGGGTAAAGTGAAATTTTTTTTTTTTAAATCTAGCATGTGTTCCCGCTATTTTCTTGATGTCCTGTTGGAAGTTAAGCAGGGGTGTACTGGTTAGCACTTAGATGGGAGATCACAAACCAAATACCAGATGTTGTAGGCTATATTTTGGAGGAACAGGCAAGACCATCTTTTGAATATTCCTTGCCTAAGAAAACCCTATTAAATTCATGTGTCGGCATAGGTCAACAGGTCACTTGAAGGTACATGCGTACACATGCACACACACACCCTGTTGAACATATTAGATCTAGGACTAGAATCCCAACAACCCTTTCAGCTAGTTTCATTAACACAGGGTTTGCCAGATTTGTAGGTTGCAGTATACTCTCCCCCTTCCTCCATGCTGTGTAGTGAGGGCCTTCAGGTCCAGCAGATCATGAAATATCTGGACCCTGCTGCAGACAAAAAAGAAGTTAAACTTGTACTTGATGGGAGGAACTCTTTGACTTGGCAAAAGAGCTCTTTGTATCCTGGTGAGATTGTTACTGGCATTTCAGTGATAGTGTCATAAAATGCCTAAAGCTGTCAGCTAAGGCCAAGATTATGATTCTTTCTATATTTAAGGCATTTGTGCTTTGCTTCTTGTCTGGAAGGTCTGAAAGACCTGGCAGTGAAGATACTGGTTTCCCCATCAATAGCAATTGCATTGCATTTATTTGAAGATAATTTTGGTGATTTTGTTGTTCATATCTTTAGTGAATATATTGCATTTGATTTTTTAAATGTCATGTTTAAGCATATCTCTTCCTTTCTGTATTTTCTCATTGCCCAGTTAATCATTCCATTTACCTTCCCTTAAAAATGCCAAGGAACCATATGGTATTCCATAATAAATACATACACTCCAAAATAAACATCTCCTCTTCAGTATTAGCTTAAATGGGTGTAACATGTATTTGCTTTTGTTTAGTTCTATAGCAAGGGATGAGAGACAACAGGAAAAAGAACTCTGTGTCCACTTTATTGGTCACACGATTTTTCCTTTTTCAATTATGCCATGGAATTTTTAATGAAGGAATATTTTTGAGAATTATTTCTTTATAATCTTACTCTAATCTTCACCTCGATGAACACATGATAAAGAAGGAGAACCTGCCAATAATGTATTGTTTGTTAATTCTTGATAATCCAAAAAACATGTCAAATAGTATTTCTGATTTTGCCTTGTAGTTCACAACTGGACACTAGAGGAGACTCTTCAGTGGCTGATAGAATTTGTTGAACTTCCACAGTATGAGAAAAACTTCAGAGAAAATAATGTCAAAGGAACGACATTGCCAAGGTGACTTTTTCAACTCGGATAAGTTCTGTACATGTTGTACCATTCAATGGCATGTCTGAAGCACTGCTTTCACAATGAAATAGAATGTAAACTTTTTATATATCAAATTTTTCTTCTCAGAAAATTTGTAGTGTGTTCCTTATAGTTTCTATAGTGCATGTTCAAGTGAATATATTAAACTTGCATCAAAATAACAAGTTTTATTGTGTTAAAATGTCTTCAGAAGTTCACTTGATGGTGCATTATTGGTGGTAATGCAATAAATTAATTTTAATAATAGTTTTGCAGGTTTATATTTTAAAACAATTGATAGAACCTTTGGGTTGTATGGAATCCTTGTTTTAAACATAGGTGCTTGGATTGTATATGGTAGTACCTCGATATCCATGGGAACATGAGAACCCTATTGAAATTAAGAACTTCTGGCTCATGGATACTATAGAGTCTCACTGAGGAATCTAGAAAATGCCTAGAAAATACATATTTTGTCAGATGTGGATAAATGAAACTGGACACTGGTTCTGTGCATACAGGGGTGGTTATACTATACTAAATTTGGTGAAAATTCTAAAGCTCTGCAGTCAGAGAAATAGTAAAGTAAAATATTTGGCCAGTTCATGTTATTTTTATTATAACTGAACAAAACTAATATAAAAATAACGAATTTTACATTAGATTGTTATATTGTATCTTCTAACCCCAATTTTCAAGAGTACATTTTATCCATGCAATTAATATCTGGAAAACATAGAAACTGTCTCAATGCCTGATTCTGAGATTATTTCACTCTCTGAGATTTGCATGTTTTTGTATCTTTAATCTTTTTTTACAATCTCTTTTGTATTGTATGCAGGATAGCAGTCAATGAACCTGCATTTATGATCTCTCAATTGAAAATCATTGATCGGAGCCACAGGCAGAAACTTCAGCTAAAGGCCTTGGATGTTGTTTTATTTGGCCCTATTACACGTTAGTACAGTTTTAATTTACTTCAACTTTAGAACTTAGCCTTTTTACTGCTGCCAGAAGGCATTGTTCTACTGAAGTGTGATAATCCTTTAGTTAGATTATCTAGTTCCATTGAGAATATATTCAGAAATACATACCACTATGTTATCACTTAGCCTTTTTTCTTATTATTGGTAATCTCTCCAATAAAGTTTCTGTCTTTCTCTGTTTTTCTCTAAAGCAATAGGCCAGACCTGAAAGCTACATCAGATATCCCATTTCCTTCTGGGACTAGAACAGAGAGGCTCAAATTTCTGACTATAACAGTAATAACACTCCCCATATAGCCTTTATCTACATTCCTGTGTAGGGTGCATGCTCAAAGTTTCTTCTGAAACACCAGGAGATGTTTAATTACCAATTTTTAACAATAGATCACTTTGCTTAATCCTTTCTTTTCAAGTCAAAGGAAACAGAAGTATAATTGTAAAAGTCTTAACTTTCTCTGCACTAAATATTGTTCACGAACTCTTTCTTAGCACTATATGCAGCTGTTGCTGCCTTCTGCTGCTAAGCAGCAATTTTACTTTTTCTAGTGAATGTAATGGTGTCATTGGGGTCAAATTTAGCTGCATCCGTATGTGAAGAAGAGCAACTATTCATCAGCTGAATCACAGATAGCTTCTTCTGAATTATTATGAAATATGTACACATGATTGATTAGGAAGTACTGCACAATGGCAGTTGCTTCTTACCTGTGTTATGGATTGGTGCTGCTTGATATTTTTGACTTACCAAATTGTTGACTGAGGGTGGTGAATGGATCTGTTTTGCTTTTCCTGTTTTGCTTAATCTTGTTTTGAATCTTTGTTATACTTTGAAATCCTAGAATCAAATTCTTATTGTCATCCAAGTCAGGAATTCTTTAAAGTCACGTTTGTCATAATCGTTTATTGAGACGAATTACTTCTTAAGTAATTAGATTTGTTGAGATGAATGACTTCAAGGTAGCCAGGTATAGAAGCTTTATGAAAATTGTTTTTGAATTTTTAAAAATACAAAGGAATAAAACAGATTATGGAAATTGTGAGATGTTTTCGTGTACTAGAACTTCGGTAAATTTATTTGTAGGGCTGCCCAGTTAGTTTTACTGTTTGAACAGCAAGCCAGAACAACTGCTACATTTCAAAATTGGATTTCCATGCAGCATAGTTGATAGATTAATCTGCTGAGATGTGATCCTACCTCCTGTTTCAGAAAAGGAGTTCTTGTCTGAAAAAAGAAAATAACCTCCCTCCCTCCCTCCCTCCCTATCAGGGCAGGTCTGTTTTGGATTATCTAGGATCAGATAAATAGTTCCTATTTATCTACCTTAAATATTTAACTTATATGATGATTGATGGAGACAAGACACCTTGTAAATGGTGATTTGGAGTTGGATTATTTCTGCATCAATTAAAATGGAAACAAAACTTGCCCACCTCACCACGCAAGGTTAAGGTTCACATTGGCTCATTTTTATCATGATAAGCCATGGTTTAGTGCTGCATACAAATCAGTCCAACATGTGTACTGTCTAAATATGTGTAACTGTGTTTTTCAGGACCGCCTCACAACTGGATGAAGGATTTCGTACTCACTGTTTCTATTGTGATTGGAGTTGGAGGCTGCTGGTTTGCATATACTCAGAACAAGACTTCAAAAGAGCATATCACCAAAATGATGAAAGATTTGGAAAGCCTTCAGACAGCAGAACAGAGCCTGTGTGAATTACAAGAGAGGTATATAAAAAGATATAAGGATTCATAGATCTTTAGTCCATTCAGGTGTCCTTATGAGGATCTAGTTTGGCAGATTAGCATTTATACAGATATTTTAGAGTGCTGAGAAATAGTAGCTCATCCCTGCCATCTAGTGAGATAATGGTAGAAGTGATATATAATAAAATCAGGGTAGGGAATACATGGGGAAAGGACTACATATGGTTCTAACCCTAGCATGAGCAAACTTCAGCCCTCGGTGTTTTGGACTTCAACTCCCGCAATTCCTAATGACTGGCAAACTGGCTTGGATTTCTGGTAGTTGAAGTCCAAAACACCTTGAGAGCTGAAGCTAAATTACCACAGGAGACTTCCACAGTCCCCAGAGTGCACCAATTTAAAAAATAAATCTGAGAAAGAAATTTAAAATATGCTTCCAGAGCATTTTAAGTATCATTTGCTTTATTACATCCTTCCTAAAACCTACAACTTCCCTCCCCCCCAAAGCCAAAATGAAACCGACAAGTGATGTCACATCACTTCTATGGCACTATGAACCCAGCGCCTTTCCCACAAAGGACCAAAATCTACCCCCCTGTCCCCAGTGCAACTGTCCACTTTGGTGTAATATGAATTGGAAATAATCAGATTATGGAGTTCTGATAACCTTCACTAGTGGGATTGTCCCTGGTATGGTAAATTGACCCATGAATAAAATTCAGCTGCTTTGTCAAGAGATTAGGAATGTTTTAGTCCTCCCAGTCTATTTGATACAGAGAGGTGCTGCTTGATGATACCACCAGCTAGTTTAAATGATTGCTCAAGCAATTGAACTGTGACCTGAATTAAATGAATGTCCACTAACCTGTGGGGGGAAATGTCTGTTTTGAAGGCTTGAAAAAGCGCAGGAAGAGAATAGGACTGTTGCTGTAGAAAAGCAAAATCTGGAGCGGAAGATGATGGATGAAATCAGTGATGCAAAACGGGAAGCATGTCGTCTGAAAGAGTTGAGAGAAGGAGCTGAATGTGAACTCAGCAGACTTAAGTATGCAGAAGAGGAGTTGGTGCAGGTATTTGCCAATGTTTGTGTGCTTTCTCATTTCAGTTTCCCTTTGCATTTTAGTGTCAGCATGCTTGCAGTAGTGGTCTTTTTTAAAACACTAAACTTATTATACAAATAAAACTGATAGTTCTAATTACTGTACTTTGAAACTGTAGATATGGCTAGGAGAAAGACCTCCCTACTATAGGTGCAAGCACGCTGGGGTAGAAGTAAGTATGCATCTTCATAATGGTGAATTATGCTCTAGTTTATTATCAAGGCATGAGCAAAGTTTAGAGCTAAGCTAGAAGTGAGATATTTTGTTTAACATGATTAGTGAAAGTGAAGAGTCAGAAAAAGTAGGACTTGTAAGCAGAATGTTTAGGTAGTGGCATGTTCATGATGCTCCTGCCCTTTCCCCCGCCAGTCTGCTAACAGAAGTAGATGTTTACAAAGAGTCAGGAAAGGGCTAAAGTGAAGAGGGGTGAAGAAAGGTAAAGCCTCAATCGAGGAACTTGAGGAGGACCCTGTGGCCTTTGCCATTTACTGTATAACACTGGCCAACACATTTTAGTGCCCCAAATGTTATACCCGTTTCTGGGTATATTTGATCTGCTGGTTCCAAAAATGGCACCAGTTTCTCCCTATCAGCTCTAGTTTTTGAGATACATAACATATGGCACATACCAGTTACCATTTGCTTGCCCATAGAAAGTCATAATCACCATATCTACGAAACTAGCACTGATGGGTCTATGCAATGCAATTTTCTGAATCAGCACCCTGCCAAAAAACTCTAGGAACAAGCCTAAAAAGCAAAACACCAAGATTCCTTTTTGTTGGCCTGTGTAATAATTCTCAGAGTGTGGCTTTAGACAGTGTTCCAAAATACTTGACTGAATCAATCTGTGACCAACACACCTGATATATCCCCCTATATTTGAAACAGTGAAAACATTATTGTGCGATTTTTAATGTTAATTAGGCCTCTAGACCTCTTTAGTTTCAACATATGAACTGGAATAGCAGTTCTCTTCAGTACTTTCCTTGTCATAAGGCATTTTTGCTAATACTTAACACTTGTTAGTAAGATATGAAGCTTCAGATTTTTGTCCAGGGTAGCTTTCTACAACTTGGTTTGGGCTTCCTACAGTATGGCCAGTAATAAGGAATTTTACGAGTTATAGTCCAAAGCATCTGGAGAAGACCAGATTGTGGAAGGCTTATCCTGAGAGATCTAACAGAGAAAAAGGAAATGGGAGCAATAATACTTATCCAAATGTACAACTATTGAGGAAGCACTTCATCCTGTGTATGTGTGAATGAATTAATCTTGAAAGTATTGCTGCCTTTGTTTCTGTATGCTGAGTGGGAACATGTGCCTTTTCATCTTGGTCTGCGATTTCTGTTGTCCTTCATGACTGGTATGCTTAGCAGGGATGACAAGTCATGCATTCCTCACCCCTGTATATATACTAATATCTTTATATATATACATACACACACACACACACACACACACACACACACACACACACACACACACACATATATATATATATATATATATATATATATATATTACTAGCTGCGCCCGGCCACGCGTTGCTGTGGCGAAGTATGGTGGTATGGGAAATAAAGTATCTTATATTATCTGCTTAGAACGGGATTATATGAGGCCCCTTCTACACAGCTGTATAAAATGCACACTGAAGTGGATTAGATGGCAGTGTGGAGTCAAGATAATCCAGTTCAAAGCAGATAATATAAGATTATAAATGGGTCATATAGCTGTGTGGAAGGGCCTTGAGTCTACACTGCCATATAATCCAGTTAAAATATGATAATCTGTATTTTATAGGCAGTGGGGAAGAGGCCTAAGTGAGGCCTAACTCTGCCTGTCCCCTGGGCTGAGTGGGTTGCTAGGAAACCAAGTGGGCGGAGCATAGCCTTCTAACTGGCAGCTATTGGATAAAAACAATTATTCCTCTCCCTTTAATTAGGACTTTATTTTTCTTTTCTTTTTGTTGTGTGAACGTAGAGGCATGGATGAGGGATTGTGCTGCCAAGTTTAGTGTTTCTGTGATGTGTAGTTTTGTTGTTTTGTCCTAGGCCAAAATTTCATTACCCTTTTATATATATAGATAATGATTAAGAAATTTTAAAGTGTCCTGTCTGATTAATTGGAGATACCATTTTCAAATCTGTTTTGGTTGCTTAATCAATCATTGATATAGCCTACTATTATAATGTACTGATATTCAGTAACCTATCAGTTGTCTTAAATACAGAAATTTTAATGCCTCAGTGCTTTTTCATGTCTCTCTTGATTCCTAGGTCCGTATGGCCTTAAAAAAGGCTGAGAAGGAATTTGAATTGAGAAGCAATTGGTCTGTTCCTGATGCCTTGCAAAAATGGCTCCAGCTGACTCACGAAGTTGAAGTACAGTACTATAATATCAAGAGACAAAATGCAGAAATGCAGTTAGCAATTGCCAAGGAAGAGGTAATGGGTATTCTTGAGTTATATCTCCTTAAACATAATGCATGCTAACAATGCTGCCTTCTGTGAAAGACAATTTATAAATCAGTTAAATGATAAAGGCACGAATTAAAATGAATAAATTTTAATATCCCTGTTGGTTTGACTTTGGGAGACAATGTTTCTTTAGCTACGCTAATAATTGAACAATAAAACTTTCCATGTGTAGCACAGTCTCTTAAAGAGATTCCCCATCCTCTATTTTTACCCATTGCATTTTTTGAATATTTGCCTTTGATTTTATTTGTTCCTATTTGTTCTTGATTTTAGGCAGAAAAGATCAAGAAGAAGAGAAATACTGTATTTGGGACATTACATGTAGCCCACAGCTCTTCTCTTGATGAAGTGGATCACAAGATTCTGGAAGCAAAGTAAGCAAATGACTAGAGTTTTATGGATGCTTTATGTTGTGGATGGTTTATGTTGCAGATAATTTTTAAGGCCAAAGATTCAGCGTTTTGATATAGGCTCACACTTGAAATTAAATACGTTGGGATTCTCCATGTTTTTATTCATTTAAAAGTCGTTCTGGTGTTGTATAGCAGTTTGTAAATAAATGTTCCCAAGTATAATTTCCATAGAGAATAATGTTTTGTAAAATAAACAAAAAAATCTTTTTTGATTTCCAGGAAAGCACTTTCTGAATTAACCACTTGTTTGAGAGAGAGACTCTACCGGTGGCAACAGATTGAGAAGATCTGTGGTTTCCAGATCGCACATAACTCTGGATTACCAAGTCTGACTTCATCACTTTACTCAGATCATAGTTGGGTGGTAATGCCACGTGTTTCCATTCCACCATATCCAATTGCAGGAGGGGTGGATGACCTTGATGAAGACACTCCTCCTATAATTTCCCAGTTTCATGGTACGTGGAGACGTATCTAGTAAGATGTTGTACAAGCGAAGACTGATAGAAGTTTTTGAAAATGTTTGAGACTTTGACAAAGTAAAGCAGAGGTTGAGGGATTTATTAGAGGTAGTAAAGCAAAAGTACCAGAGGTATGAAACAATAGAGGTCAGAAGAGCAAATATTTATTTAATAGAAAGTGAAAATGCTTTGAATTTGATAGTCAGTACTTACGGAAGTAAAAATGAATCTGGGAAAGAAGACTAAGCTCTTGGGAAGATGTGATTTTATTAGTTTCAGACATATTTTATGTTTGTTTCTTGTATGATGCAGAAAGCCAGTGTTATAGAAAATTGTTTCTCTGCACTTGTATGTGCAGACATGTACACACACATACACAGAGAGTGAAAGAGAAAGAGAGAGAGAGACTGTTTCTTGTAAAAGAGCAAGGCCCCAGGCAAAGGTGGCAGGTTTTTGCACATGTAATTTATGATAAAAGCCCAGGTACTAAAAGAGCTCTCTCTGTCTCTCTCCCTATCTCTTTCTCTCTCCCTCTCTCTCTTGCAGGCTGCCTCCAAGTGCTTTCTATGTGGGTGGGGCTTTTTCCCTTCTTATTTTGTAGGAAGAAAAAGAAAGTGCTCTCAGTTTGGAAAGAAAATCCTCTTGTTTCTAATACGCCTGAAAGGAGAGTGCCTCACCCACAGGGACAGTGGCTCAGTGGCTACCTGTAAGACAGAGAGCTTTATTAGTGTTTTGTACAAAGGAGGGTTATGGTAATGCTGGTTCCCACTTTCTGCTCCTTCCTGTTGGGAGGGTAATCTTTCCACTGCGTGCTGAGGAGGTGGGTGGGAGTGAGGAGACCTGATTTCAAATGTTTAGTACTTACCGTATTTCACCACGTTTTTATATCATTTTTTAAAATAAAGGGGGTGCAACCATGATGCAAAGAAAAACATGCCTTAGGTTTGCTAGTCTCTGTCTTAACTCTGAAAGATGAGGAGGGAGAGCTCCAATTTGATTTTTTAAATAACCGCCTTTCTTTTGAGAGGGGAGGAGGGAAAGCTCTGCTTTTAAAGACAAACTGTCTTTCCTCCTAGAGGGGAGGAAAGGGAATTAATGTAACAATTAAGGAAGGAAAGGCAATAAATATTTGTACCGGAAAAAAGGGGTTCAACAATTATGAGATGACAACTATTACGCGGTGAAATATGTTATCCCTCCTCTAAAAGTATACCACAGATATCAACATTGTCTCCATCATTCAAATATCCAATTATTCTCTCTGTGTGTGCATGTGACCAGATATGTGATTTTCTCACACATTCTCTTAGTATCTCAGATGTCCATAAATGTTGTATAATTATGAAGGTTCCCGAGACAAGCTACTAAAAAGTGCTGAAGCATGATTACTCCTTACTCCCTCACTGTGCCATTTTAAATCACTATTCAGCCATGCCAATAGACAGCACTTCCCTTGCTCATCCGCAAATCATTGGTTTGATTTGCATCTAATAGACTTTTTAAAATTGCTGAGGCATTGTAGTAGTAGCAGGAATGATACTGATAGAATATATTCTGCAACACCAAGTGCAAATCTACCGGTGCTGGAATGATATATAAATGGGGAATGCTGTATTTCCAGGATGGGGTGATCAACCATACTATTCAATTAGTTATCCTTCTTGAAACTGTTTTGGTTTTTAAAATAGCTTTTACAGGACTCCCTATGCAGATTTTGTTAACCTACAGCTCCTACTATCAATGATTACAATACAGTAGAGTCTCACTTATCCAACATAAACGGGCCGACAGAATGTTGGATAAGCGAATATGTTGGATAATAAGGAGGCATTAAGGAAAAGCCTATTAAACATCAAATTAGGTTATGATTTTACAAATGAAGCACCAAAACATCATGTTAGACAACAAATTTGGTAGAAAAAGTAGTTCAATACGCAGTAATGCTATGCAGTAATTACTGTATTTATGAATTTAGCACCAAAATATCACGATATATTGAAAACATTGACTCAAAAAATGCGTTGGATAATCCAGAACATTGGATAAGCGAGTGTTGGATAAGTGAGACTCTACTGTAGTTATAATCTTAAAACTTCTGGAAGGCCACAGGCTCCCTGCCTTAGATATTTTTTAGGTATCATAACTTACTTAGAGCTCATTATGTACTGTCTTTCTACTTCCAGTTTGTCACTTGTCTCTAGTTTCTTCTATGTTAAAATATCTCTCAGGTTTTAAAATGAGTGTTTTTAATCCTTAGAATTATATGGAAACAGAATTCCTGTTTTTCAGTTGAACTTAAGTTCAGCAAAACATTATGGATTCCTGCTAAATGTTTGAGTCAGGTGTTGCTGCCAACAACATAAGTTTGTGACTTCCTGTGTGACCTTCTCTACTAAGACTTTAGAATGGTAACTAAACCTTCTGTGAGATTCCAACAAGTAGAGGTCGTTTTCACACCTGCTTTGCCCTTGCCTTTCTCACTTGAAGATATATTTTAAGTATACATGAATACATACATAGAAAAGCAGAATATAGATGATTTAAAATTGAAACTGAATTCTATCTATAGTATTTTTTACTCCTTATTCTTATATTACAAGAGTCACCTTTCTACTTATGGTGACTATGCATTTCATGGAGTTTTTATGGCAAGGAATAACTGGTTTTGCAAGTTCCTTCCTTTGAAAAATAGCCTACAGCTCCAGGTAGTTGTTGGCAGTCTTCTATCCAAACACTAACCAGCTTCCAAGATTTCTGTGTGAAGTAGAATTAAAGATTGGCTGATAATGTCATTTGATTCTGAATGACGCCAATCTTTTCTGTTTTTCTCAGGGTCTGTTGTAAAAACGAGCACCTTAGCAAGGAGCAGCAGCATGTGTCGCTCCCGACGAAACGTCGTGCCATCATCGCCACAGTCGCAACACTCAGCACAAATGCAACACACTCCGCATACGCAAGCTACTTTGCACTCTGCAGATCCGGACATCCTTTCAGTGTCCAGTTGCCCTGCTGCTTACCGCACAGAAGAGGAGGAGGAGGCCATTTACTTCACTGCTGACAAGCAATGGTATGAACCTTGGTGTGTTATTAATTTTTATTATATTTTCATAACAGATTAAAATAAAAAAACAGACACTGAAACAAAAAACAAATAGAAGAATTTGATACAAAAATAATTCAGTAATATTCCCATCCCCTTCCTCCCAATCTCTCTCAACAACCAACAAAAACCAATGTCGAGCCCTACCTTAAAAAAAAAAAGAAAATAAAAATAACATTAAAAACATAATTGACTTTTCTCCTTCTCAAGCAAAAGTAACTAGCAAACTATTACATATATTTTTGTTCTAATTAATTGCATCAATATATTATTTTAATACATACCACAAGTAATAGTCATATGAACAATTTTCCATTTTAACTAACACTCAAATTCTTGTAGATTTCATCTTTAGTTTATTATATCAGTATCACCTCAAGATTATTATTCTCTTTAATTTAAGTTAATCTTGTCTTATATAGCCTGTTTATTGTATTTTAACTATTAATTTCTATACAGTGCTGTATTTTCCCCCTTTCATCATCAATATTTTATTTCACCAAAAAACCCTTTCCTTAAAAAAATGCAGTCTTTATTTTTATTTAAGATTCTGTCAAAATTCTGAATTCATTTTTCCCAGTTCTTGTCACTTAAAACAGAAATCCCTCCTGTTCAGCCACATCTCCATATATAATCTGCAAAACCCCTGACATTTCAAGCTGACTATGGGAACCATTTGCTTGTTTTAATCTGCTATTATTGATGCTGTTGTTGTTTCTACCATCACCTTTGTCAGTCTACTGCTCTGCGACTCTTATGGTTTTCTTGGATTATGTTAATACATTCTTTATATCATTAAAATTATTATTTAATATTGATTGCAATCTGAATCAGCTCTTTTTTAAATTCCAATAACATTTACAGAATAATAATGTTTTGAATGTCCTGATTTTCCCTCCTTGATGGAAGATCTGTATGTCCCTCCTACCTGGGTTTTGCCATTTGGAAATATTGAAGAGAGGCTATTTCTTATAGCTGTAGAATCATGTTGATAGTCCCAACTAAAGTGGACTGATTGAATCAATTATTAAATCACCTAAGATTTACAGAGGTGATCTGCATAGGTGTTCAATAGATGATAATATTTGAGCCCACATTACCAGAACCAAAGTGCCCAAATCAAGAGAAGTAAGAGTCCTATTATATTTTGTGCTGTTCAGGCCTTATCGGTACTATTTAGTTCAGTTCTGGGTGCCTCATTTTAAGAAAGATTTAGATAGAGTGTTATTTGGTTCAGAGAAGGGTGTCATGTTCAGCCTGGTGAAGAGAAGATTGCATGCTTTTAATACAGGCAGCCCCCAAGTTACAAACATTCAACTTCTCTAGGAAGGGAAATTCACTCCTGAAAGAGTTATAATGAGGAAAAGGTGTCTCCACTGAAGCTTTCTCACCAATCCTTGTTTCCACAACAAGCCAAATTTTTCAAAAGGTTCTGACTTACATACAGATTAAATTTAAGAACAAACCTACAGAACCTATCTTCCTTGTAACTTAGGGGCTGCCTTTATCTGAAGGGCTGTCACAGATATGAGGTGCAAGTTTGTTCTCTGCTGCCCCAGAGGATAGGACCAGGTTTTAAGTTACAGGTGGGTATTTTGATTTAATATTAAAATAAATTTCTTAATCATAAAAGTGGTTCAGCAATGGAGCCATTTATCTAGGAATTCCAGCTAGAGCAGGCATGGGCAAACTTCCTACTTTCTGTTAGGGATTGTGAGAGTTGGAGTCCAAAACACCTGGAGATCCGAGGTTTGCCCATTCCTGAGCTAGAACATCCTCAGCAGGTAACTGTCTAATCCACATATGTCAAATTCAAGGACTCTGAATCCAGCCCACCATTTCATTGTATGTGGTACTTCAGATGTTGGATTACAATTCCTGCATTCGTAATAATTATACATCAGAGTTGTGATACAGTAACATCTGGAAGGCTGCAGTTTGTTTTATTTAGTCTGGATTCAGATTTAGCCTTTGTATTCAGATGCAAGGCCTGTGGATATCATGTCTGACTTTAAAATGTCATTTAACATTTCCCCAACCTCAAAGCCACAAGTGCTGTTGGTTTGCAGTTCCCATTACCCACTATTACCTGTAATCAGAAGTGAAGAGAGATGTCATTCAGTAATATCTGGGGACTCAAACTGGATAAAAACTAAAGAACATCCATGGATCAAAAGCCCTTTGAAGATAACCATACGGCTGATGTAGGCCTAGATGAAAATGAGTTTGACACTCCTTGTCTAATCTCTTTTTGAAGATATCCAGAGAAAAGGACTACACAGAGGTGTAGGGTACTTTTTTCTGTATATCTTCCAAAAAAAGAGAGAGAGAGAGAGAGAGAGAGACAGTTACCTGCTGAGAATGCTGTAGCTGGAATTCCTGCATTGGACAGAGGGTTAAACTAAATGACCTATGAGGTTTCTTCTAAATCTGATTCTAAGTCATGACCTTGGAAGTTCAGATGTAAAATTGAATCTTTGGGGGATTTTTTAAAAATCCTATAATGAAGCCATTCCTTACATTTTTTCTTATCTTTGCTATAGGGAAGTACAAGATACAGCCTCAGAATGTGATTCCTTCAATTCTTCGGTTGGAAGGAAACAATCTCCTCCTTCAAGCCTTGAAATATACCAACCCCTGACACCTCAAAAAATATCACGGGAGGAACTCTCTTTAGAGGAGTCATCTACCGGAGACTCAACCTCCCTAACAGCTGATATTTCCAGGGGTTCCCCTGACTGTGTTGGCATGACAGAAACTAAAAGTATGATCTTCAGTCCTGCAAGCAAGGTGTACAATGGCATTTTGGAGAAGTCCTGCAGCATGAATCAACTTTCTAGTGGGGCTCCGGTGCCCAAGCCTCGCCACACTTCATGTTCCTCCACCAGCAGTGAAAGCAAAGCAGGTCACGAACCCTCTGCCGCCCCTCGGATAAGTAGCACCTCACAAGACCTCTATCAGAATGGGGAACGGAACAAAAAGTCCTCCAAAATAAAAAGTCTCTTTAAGAAGAAATCAAAATGAGGTGACTGGAGAAAATGCTTAAGAGTGACATTGTTAGACTTTCTTGTTGTTTTTTTTAACTTAAGAATGTAGTTATCAAGGTTTACCCAGCTTGGATGCCACAGCCGGAAAAACCTCCTAGGTTAACGTCTCTTCAGTTTCAAACGACTTCAGAGTCAACTTGTGCCAGCTGTCAGTGAGAAATTTGGTATTTCAAGACAGTTGACATTCATTGGTCTATTTATTTCTGCTTCTTCTTTTTTAGTTTATATACAAAACTTTAAAAACAAACAAAAACCCCACCACTTTAACACAAGCTTTAACGGACTAGTAAGCCTGTGTGGGCTTGCCAAGGTTTTCTCTTGTTTACTAGAACATCTTCTTATCTTTCCACAGAAGTTATGGCATTTGCTTAGTGGACAAAAGTAACTTTTAAATGAAGTATACTACTTAAATTGCACTACTGTTTTCCTGACTGGAAAGTATCTTTACAAACAGAACTGTTTAGATTTCTAAAATGATGGAAGAGATGAGTTGGTTCATTGTTGTTTTTTAGATTATTTTTTTTAAGAAGCTACCATTTCTAACAGTTGATTTCTGGAACTGGAACCCCATTTCTTCTACAGAATGCTTACTTAAATGCATTTATTATTAACCTAATGGATTGGGTCCTGTTGTAAAGATCATGATTATCCAGGCAGGGCTTTCACTGTGATTTTACTGCATTGCACAGGTTGTATGGTAAGAAAAAAGACTTACCCGGAGAAGAGGCTTCTGATTCCATGTGCAAGTGAGAAGATTCAAGACTTGATTTTGAAGGACCTTTTAAGTCATTCACAACCTTAAAACTGGGATAGGGACATCTGTGGGCACTTGTTTACATACTTTGACAGACAACGGATGTTTGATTTGTGAATATTTGTTACTGTGGCAAAAATAATAAATTGAAAATATTGTGCACTGACTTGTTATGATTTTGGCCACTCCCTTGTCCAAACCAACCCCTGGATTCCTGTCTTCTGAGTGCAATAATTGTCATTTCTATCTCTTGCATGACATTATAAATGTGCTCACACTCTCCTTCCTGGCATATTAAGCTTTCTTATACTTAGATGGGTAGGAAACCTTGTATCATTACATAAATTGTTGGACCTAAAAGTCTCATCACACCCATCCAGCATAGCCCTCATAATCAGAACTGCTGGGGTTCAAAAGAACAAAAACAAATTCAAGTCAAATACCAAGCATACTTACTATGCAGTGGGCTTCACTGACTCAAAACTGGATGTAATGTTAAGCGATGGTTTGGGTGGGACACAAATAAACTGTGTGCTTGCACATTCTTATCTTTTCTCTTCTTCTTTGCCATTCCCTTGATTGCCATTCTTCTCATAGTTTACTCTTCAAATCAAACTAGCAAGCTAGTTTACCTCTTCTCCCATTCAAATCAAACTAAAATTGGAAGACGGTTTACAATCCTGATTTTGAGATCAAAGCTCATTTACAGTGACTTAGCATTAACTGTGAATTCACCCACATAATTCAATGAGTTTTGCATTCAGGAGGTGAGGAAGAACTGTAGTCTTACATAGTTGCCTTAGTACTAATTTCAAATTCTTATCCATGTGTCAAATGCAAGGCCCCCCATGTCATTTTATGTGGCCCTCCAGATAGATTCTGGACTACAGCTCCTGTATTCCTCATCATTAGACATCATGACTAGAGCTGATGGAAGTTGTGATACAGTAACATCTGGAAGGCACTAGTTTGTTCTGTTTAGTTGGGATAGTGGAGTTTGAATTTAGATACAAGGCTTGTGGATAGATACGATGTCTGATGTTAAAATGTCCTTTAATCTTTCCCCAACCTCAGGGCCATAAGTGCCATTGAGTTGCCATTCTCATTACCCTCAGTCTGTATGGTGGATAATCAGAACTGGAGGCCCATAGCAGATAAAAACTGAAGAGCACCATCCACTATGTAAAAAATTATAGTTGGCCCTCTGTTTCCATGGATTCTCTGTACATGGATCCAGTGGCCCTTTTAAGGCAACCATAAGGCTCGATGAAAATGAATTTGATACCCCTATTTTAGAACATTGGCTTTACTTACCCATGTTAAACTTGTATGTGCAAGACATCATGAGTAGCTGTTGAATGTGTGAGTGAACTCCATGAAAAAGCTTTATTTGCAAAGACTGTAACTTTAGGGAAATACTCTGGTATTATAACTGATAGCCCATTCAATATGCAAACCATATTGATATTGCAATCAACTGATGAGCATCCAGGCGTGATGAATCTATATGTATCTCTGATTCTCTGCTTGTAGTTTTAATATAATTCTAAGGCAAATGTTAAAACTTTTCGGTGATGTAAAAGTGTAGTCCAAGGACTGCTATAAGTTGAGGTAAGATTGAGAGTCAAGCTTCCACATGAAAAGCATTTTATTCTTGGCAAAGTTTTATCATTATCGAATGGCCACTCAGTAACAAAAGAAGCTTTCTTAGCAAAAACAGTGCTTGGTTGTTCAAAACCATCACCATTTTTGTGTTGCTCAAATAACAGTGCCTCTTAATCAGTTCTGAAGTGTTTAAATCTGATTTGGAATTTTGTGGGGGCTGTTGTTTCAGAATTACTCTTTGCTTTGAAAACAAAAATAAAATTGGGGAAGAAGAAAGTGAAGAGTTGAGCCAGTGTGGTGATGTGATTTGAAATCCAATCATGGAAACTCACTGGGTGTCCTTGGTCAAGTCGCACACTCAGCCTTAAAGGTAAGAAACTTCCTCTGAATAAATCTTGTCAAAAGACCCCTGATGGGACCACCTTCAGTTGACTTGAAGGTATATAACAAGAACAGTGAAAGGTTTTTGACCCTCAAGAGATGGTTGTCTTAATAGCTCATAAACTCAGACTATAAAAATTCCTGGCCTTCATATAATTGTATATTGGAATGATTGCCAGAGCACTTCTGTCTTCCTGGTAGACAACCTTACTTTGATTTAACAGATCAAAACATTTGCTAACACGATCTTCCCCTGTCATTCTTCCCATTGCTACCACTGCAGGAGACTTTATGTGTTGCTATCTGAAGGGTTTTCCCTTCTGTCTTTAAACCTACTGCAGCTGGACCTTGTGCCTTCTCCCTGTCCTATTTTCTTTCCCTCTCTCCTTCAGCCTATTGTATAGATTATCTTGTTAAACAGTCAAAAAGGAAGTAGACAAGATGGGAGAGCTGTATCTCCCAGTTTGAATGTCAGAATTACCAGTTCACAGGGCTGTTGGATACTGTTCCATTATCTGGGCAGAGGACTCTAGGGGGCACTGGAAGGAGAAGGATAGTCCATTTGGGGTGGGGGTGGGGAGTTGAATGAGGAAAATCACTCCCCCTTTTTCTCTGATTATGCTCCCTCCCACCTTCCCATATCAGAATGGGGACATGGGTGGGCTGAATAACAGGAAAATGGGGAAATGGTTTAACTCCTTCAGCCCACCCCCATAAAATGGACTATCCATCTTGTTTTAAGCAAGCGGTGGTAAAACCGCTACTAAAAAAGACCTCGTTAGACCCATCGGTTTGTAACAATTACAGACCAATCTCCAACCTCCCATTTTTGGGCAAGGTTCTGGAGCGGGTGGTTGCCACGCAGCTCCAGGGTTTCTCGATGACACCGATTTTCTGGACTGCTCGCAGTCTGGCTTCAGGCCTGGGCACAGTACTGAGACGGCTCTGGTCGCCTTGGTGGATGACCTCCGCAGGGAACTGGACAGGGGGAGTGTGACCCTGTTGGTTCTCCTGGATATTTCAGCGGCTTTCGATACCATCGACCATGGTATCCTTCTGGGACGACTCTCTGGGATGGGGCTGGGTGGCACGGTTCTGCAGTGGCTCCGGTCCTTCCTGGAGGGTCGTTCCCAGATGGTGAAGCTGGGGGACACCTGCTCGGACCCCTGGCCATTGACCTGTGGGGTTCCGCAGGGGTCTGTCTTATCCCCCATGCTTTTTAATATCTACATGAAACCACTGGGAGAGGTCATCCGGAGTTTTGGAGGGCGTTGCCATCTCTACGCAGATGACACGCAAATCCACTACTCGTTTCCATCTGACTCCAAGGAAGCCCCTCGGATGCTGAACCAGTGCCTGGCCGCTGTGGCGGACTGGATGAGGAGGAACAAGCTGAGAATCAATCCCGACAAGACAGAGGCCCTCCTGGTCAGTCGTGCGTCGGATCGGGGCATTGGGTGGCAACCTGTGCTGGACGGGGTTGCACTCCCCCTGAAATCACAGGTCCGCAGTTTGGGGGTCCTCCTGGACTCAGCGTTGATGCTTGAAGCACAGGTGTCAGCGGTGGCCGGGAGGGCCTTTGCACAACTCAAACTTGTGCGCCAACTGCGACCATACCTCGTGAAGTCTGACTTGATCACGGTGGTCCATGCCTTGGTTACCTCTAGACTGGACTACTGTAATGTGCTCTACGTGGGGCTTCCCTTGAAGACGGCCCGGAAATTACAATTGGTCCAATGCTCGGCTGCCAGATTAATAACGGGGGCAAGTTACAGGGAGAGATCCACTCCCTTGTTTAAGGAGCTCCACTGGCTGCCGTTCATCTTCCGGTCCCAATTCAAAGTGCAGACCATCATCTATAAAGCCCTGAACGGTTTGGGACCCACCTACATCCGTGACCGTATCTCCCTCCATAAACCTTCCCGATCTTTACGATCATCCGGGGAGGCCCTTTTATCACCACTGTCTATATCCCAGGCCCGCCTTGTGAGTACAAGGGAGAGGGCCTTTTCTGCTGTGGCCCCCTGACTATGGAACTCACTGCCTACTGAAATCAGGCAAGCTCCCACTTTGTTAGCTTTTAGGAAAGACCTGAAAACATGGCTCTTCCGCTGTGCTTTCGGTGAGTAATTTCTGTTATATATTTCTGTGTTACTCCCCCCCGAACATCTATCCTCTAAACTGCCCCACTCTCATATGTCCCTGTCCACATTGGAGTACCCCTCTGTCCCTCTCACTCCGGGTTTTATCTTTGTGTTCATGCGGCCTGCTCTTGTTTTACTGTTTCTTGATTTCTTGATGTGATGTCTATTATTTTCTATTGTATTACTTTTAATTATGTTATGATATGCTGTTTTATATTTTATTATATTGTATTGCTTTGGGCATGGCCCCATGTTAGCCGCCCCGAGTCCCCGCTGGGGAGATGGTGGCGGGGTATAAATACAGTTTTATTATTATTATTATTATTATTATTATTATTATTATTATTATTATTATCCTCTCTCCAGTGCTCCCTTATGGTCTCCACCCAGATAATAGAACAGTACTATATATGGAAATAAAACTAACAAGATTGGAGGAGACAAACATCAAATCCGGGTGGATGCCAGTATGGTTTCCAAGTCAAGAGAAGCTATAAAATGCAAGAGATATTCTGGTGTGTTTATCATGCTACACCGTAGAAAGGGAAGCCTTCTATATTGCAATTTTTCCATCCAAGAAAAGGAGTTCCAAGGGGTCAGATGAAAACAGACCCGAAAACGGCATGCCATCTGGCCCGAATGCACACGACTAATGTATTATTCTTAGTATTGTTTGCCTTCAAGTCCTTTCTGACATTGAGTAATCGTAAGCCATAGGTATCATGGGCTATTATTGGTGAAATTTATTCAGAGGGGGGTTTGCCATTGACTTCCTGTGGGGTGAGAGACTTGCTTGAGGCCACCCAGTGGGGTTTTTTTAATATATAATGTTTATTTATTTTCATTCATTCAAATGTATGCAAGTGTTTGTTGCATACAATGCAATACTTTCATCTATTAGTCTTTCATAATTATTTCCCAGACAATATATTTTCAATGTGATGCGGCTGCTAAGAAAGCCAACGGGATTCTGGCCTGCATCAATAGGGGTATAGTGTCTAGATCCAGGGAAGTCATGTTCCCCCTCTATTCTGCCTTGGTCAGACCACACCTGGAATACTGTGTCCAATTTTGGGCACCGCAATTGAAGGGAGATGTTGACAAGCTGGAAAGCGTCCAGAGGAGGGCAACTAAAATGATCAAAGGTCTGGAGAACAAGCCCTATGAGGAGAGGCTTAAAGAACTGGGCATGTTTAGCCTGCAGAAGAGAAGGCTGAGAGGAGACATGATAGCCATGTACAAATACGTGAAGGGAAGTCATAGGGAGGAGGGAGCAAGCTTATTTTCTGCTGCCCTGCAGACTAGGACACGGAACAATGGCTTCAAACTACAGGAAAGGAGATTCCACCTGAACATCAGGAAGAACTTCCTCACTGTGAGGGCTGTTCGGCAGTGGAACTCTCTCCCCCGGACTGTGGTGGAGGCTCCTTCTTTGGAGGCTTTTAAACAGAGGCTGGATGGCCATCTGTCGGGGGTGCTATGAATGCGATTTCCTGCTTCTTGGCAGGGGGTTGGACTGGATGGCCCATGAGGTCTCTTCCAACTCTACTATTCTATGATTCTATGATTCTATGAATAAGGGGTCACAGTCTTCTATTTTAATAGTACATATAAAAATATTGTAAGTTCCAAATTTATATCCGTTTCCTCCCTGCCTTCAGTCTATTAGCTTCCTCTATGTACATTTTTAGATCATTGGTTGCCATTCATTAACAAAGTTCTCTAATGGTTCTCCTCTTAAGTGCATCATTATTTTGTCCATCATCAGCAACTCTATAATATATTGTTCCAGTTCTGCTAAGGGAGGTACCTCTGAGGTTTTCCAATATCTAGCGTATACTATCCGAGCTGCCACTGTCACGTAAAACAAAATTCTTCCATATTTCCTTTCCAATTCTTCTTCGGGCATATTCAAAAGGTACATTTGTGGTGTCATTTTAAAATTTGTATTTAATATATTTTCTAGATGTACATGAATTTGTTTCCAATAGCTATTTACTTTGTTGCATGACCACCACAGGTGGTAAAATGTGCCATTTTCTTTCCCACATTTCCAGCATTTATCGGTGTACAATTGCACCCAGTGGGTTTTAATGGCTGAACAAGTTTTTGAACCCTGGACTCCAGAGCCATAGTCCATATGCCCACATGGAGTCCTCCTTTTAGCTTGTGTTCTGGGGAAGAAGTATTTTGTTGATTCAAAAGAGCATGTGAACTAGGCCTAAATCATTACAGGAACATTCCAATATACCCTGTGTGCTGTATTACAGGAGTGGGCAATTTTGGCAGGGACAATTTTTCTTCCACCAGTGAACCAAATTAGCTGGAACTTACAATCAGAAGTCATCTTGTGTTTCAGCAAAACCATTTTGCTTTGTTGATTTTGGACTGAAAACACCCAACACAAATTTTGGCACCTTAAACATTAGCCCTGTTTTGGATATATCTGACTGGCTGATTCCAAAAATGGCACCAGTTTTCCCCTATCAGCTCTTGTTTTTTAGCTACAGAACTTTCCCATTTACCTGTCACCATCTGCTCCCCCATAGAAAATCATGATAATCATATCTAAGCAAGTAGAACCGATACAGCTATCCAATGCAGTTTTCTGAATCAGTGCCCCCAATAACTCCAGGAACAGGCCTAACAACCAGTCAAGATTTTTTCTTATTGGGCTATGAAATCAAACGAACATTTTTAAAAAGTTATAAGGTGATGTGATGACTTCTTAATGTTACAGCAGCCAATTACTCCAAATCTGTTTGAATGACATTTCTATTGTCTCTCTACAGGAGTCTACACAATCATTTTGTCATTCCACCAAGCTTCTGAATCTGCAGATCTGCCTGTCTTTGGTAAAGGTTTTCATTAAAGCTGTTTAGTTAAGTGTCAAAAGCTTATATGCAAACAGTCATGAACTACTGTGATATCATTGGCTGCAGTATTATGTTCAGTTGTGCTTAAAAGAGCAGAAGAGCTTATGCAAGCATTTCTGATGTACCAAGATAAACAAACAGAAAACAAATGTAATTTTACAAACAAGTTGAGCATTGCCCGTGGTGAATGATACGGAAAGGAATTGAGACTGACATTTTCCCTCCCTTGATTTGTTGTGATTTAGCATGTTTTGAAAATTTTGGAAATCTGGGAGATTTTTGTTTTTACTATTAAATCGTAGTTTGCTGCATTGTATGTCTACAAAATAACTTGTCTGGTATTTTTAAGAAAGAGAAAAGGGGCAAAAATGTGGGGGAAAAAACCTCCCACTGCACTTCACAGAGATATGGCTTAGCTAGTTTTTTTGTTTCTTTAGATATCAATTATCAACTCTTATCTTAGAATCATAGAAAACTAGAATTGGAAGAGACCACATTGGTCATCTAGTCCACCCCCCTGCCATGCAGGAAAAGCACAATCAAAGCACCCCCGACAGATGGCCATCCAGCCTCTGCTTAAAAGCCTCCAAAGAAGGAGCTTCCACCACTCTCTGAGGCAGAGAGTTCCACTGCTGAACTTAAGGTTAGGAAGTTCTTCCTTATGTTCAGGTGGAATCTCCTTTTCTGTAATTTGTACCCATTGTTCTGAGTCCTAGTCTCTAGGTTAGCAGAAAGCAAGCCTGCACCCCCTTCCATATGACATCCTTTCACATTTTTATACATGGCTATCATGTCTCCTCTCAACCTTCTGTTCTGCAGGTTAAACATCCCCTGTTCTTTAAGCCATTTCTCATGAGGTACGGCCTCCAGACCGCTGATCATTTTAGTCGCCCTCCTCTGGACACCTTCCAGCTTGTCAATATCTCTTGTGAATTGTGGTGCCCAGAAATTGATGCAATATTCAAGGTGAGGTCACTATACTTCTTCAGATGCAGCCCAAAATCCCATTGGCTTTTTTAGCTGCTGCATCACATTGTTGGCTCATGTTCAACTTGTTGTCCATTAGGACTCCCGAGATTTTTTTGACATGTACTGTTGTTGAGCCAGGCGTCGCCCATCCTGTATCTTTGCATTTCATTTTTTCTGCCTAAGTATCTTACATTTCTCCTTGATGAAAATAATTTTATTAGTTTGGCCAAGTTCTTTAATCTGTTAAGGTCATTTTGAATTCTGATCCTGTCTTCTGGACAGAGCCGGCCCTAGGTATTTTTCAAGTGTAGGCGAACAGAATTTTGGCGCCCCCCCAAACCAATCACTGAAAAATAAAAGCGTTGGATAAGCGAAAATGTTGGATAATAAGGAAGTATAAAGGAAAAGCCTATAAAACATCAAATTACATTATGATTTTAAAAATTAAGCACCAAAACATCATGTTTTACAACAAATCAATAGAAAAAGCAGTTCAATACATGGTAATGTTATGTAGGAATTACTATATTTGCAAATTTAGCACTAAACATTGAACAGGGATATAGGGCAGTGTGGACTTAGATAACCCAGATAGCCCTCAGTATTAAAAAAAACCCTCTAAAATCAGGACAATAAATAAAGAACAACACTCTGAAAACAGAAGAAATCCAGACAGTAAACAATCAGGGACAGCTAACTCCTCCCAAAAAAAGATTCTCCCAGGCAAGAAGAAGCCAGGCCTTGAAGCCACAGGGCCATTAAATGCTAATCAAGGTGATTAATTACAACATTCGCACCTGCTTCAAAGAAAAGTTCTTTCTCCCACCCTGGACCTTCTACAGATATATAAACCCCACATACCTAGCTTCCAAGTTCCTACAGACCTCACAATCTCTGAAGGCCCCAAAGGTGGGCTTGCGTGGTGCAAAGGCGGGTTTGCGCTGGCCGGAAGGCCCGGCGCGGCCGCTGGAAGGCTCGAAAGAGAAGGAGGTGGAGAGTGGTGCCCTCCTCCCAGGACGATGGTGCCCCCGGGACGATGGCGCCACAGGCAAATGCCTATTTCGCCTTATGGTTGGACCGCCTCTGCTTCTGGAGTATCCCTCCCAATTTGGTGTCATCAGGAAACTTGATAAACACTCCCTCTAAACATTCACCTAAGTTATTAATAAAGATGTTGCACAGCACCGGACCTAGAACAGAACCCTGTGGCACCCTACTAGCCACTTCTTTTCAGGATAAAGATAAACCATTAGTGAGCACCCTTTGAGTTCAATCACTTAACCAATTACAAATCCACCAAACAGTAGTATTGTCTAGCTCATATTTTACTAGTTTATTTGAAAGAAAACCATGGGAGATCATGTTGAAGGCCTTACTGAAATTAAGATATGCTACATCCATAGCATTCCCTGCATCTACCAAGCTTGTAACTCTATTGAAAAAAATAAATAAAATTAGTTTGGCATGATTTGTATTTGAGAAATCCACACTGACTTTTAGTGATCAGAGCTTTCTTTTCAAAGTGATTACCGACTGTCTCAATAATCTGGTCCAAAATCTTTCCAGGTATTGATGTCAACAGTAATTGGTTGGGTCCTCTTTTTTCTTCTCTTTGAAGATAGGGACAACATCTGTCTTCCTCCAGTCTGCTGGGACTTTCCCTTTTTCCCAAGAATTCTCAAAGATTATTTCCAGTGGTTCTGAAATTACTTTGGCTAAGTCCTTCAATACTCTTGTATATAATTAGTCTGCCTCTGGAGACTTGAATTCATGTAGAGTAGCCAGGTATTCCTGGACTACTACTTTACCTATTTTGGGTTTCATTTCCCCTATTACCTCGTCCGCTCCATATTGCTCAGGTTGAACATCAATTTTCTTTTGGGAAAAGACTGAGTCAAAGAAGGTGTTGAGTAGTTCTGCTTTTTCCCTACCCAATGTTAGCATTTCATCACCTTCTCCAGGTAGCTTCTTCTCCTGTTATTGTTGTTGTTGCTGCTGCTGCTGCTGTTACTATTAACTTTTATACTTGCCTTTTTCCCTGTGGGGACTCAAGGCAGCTAACAATCTAAACTAGAAAAGTTTAAAAAGTACAATACAAAAGTTAAAAAAAACAAGTAGTAATTGTGTGGTAAAAAAAAGAATTAAAATACAATAAATACACTAACATGGCCTTTAAAACTCATAACCCTCCCATCCCACCCAACCTTCCCAAAGCCTTTTTTAGTTTATTTTTTTATTTTAATTTTTGAGTGATTTAATGACATACAAAATGTGAAAAGAAAACTAGAAATAATCAAGTACACATAATACAGGTATGCCATTCCTCCGAACAAGTACATTGCCATATTCGCTTATAACTTATAAGTACATCTTTCACGATAACCATAAGATATTACTGGCATTACTTTTATATATATATAAATGTGTGTGTGTGTGTGTGTGTGTGTGTGTGTGTGCGCGTGTGCGTGTGTGTAAATATTTATCACCTATGGGTCAATAATATTTTTATACTGAAACATGCATGTAGGAGAGGCAGGAAAAAACCCCACTGAAGCAGAACCAATGTGCAGATAAAGCCTTGTTGTTGTTTATTTGTTCAGTCACTTCCGACTCTTTGTGACCTCATGAACCAGCCCACACCAGAGCTCCCTGTTGTTTGTTGCCACTCCCAGCTCCTTCAAGGTCAAGCCAGTCACTTCAAGGATACCGTCCATCCATCTAGCCCTTGGTCGGCCTCTCTTCCTTTTTCCTTCCATTTCCCCCAGCATCATCATCTTCTCCAAGATTTCCTGTCTTCTCATTATGTGGCCAAAGTATTTTATCTTCAGAGAAAGCCTTATCTGTTTCCAAAAGCTTTTTGAAGAATCAAGATTTTCACCTGTTTCTTCTCCCTTGAAGCTAAGCAGTCTTTGTAGAAAGCATTCTATAGAGTTATTATCACTTCCATTAAGACCCCAGACATTGAATGGAGCATAAGAAGGGGATATATATGTGAAAAAAGTGCGTCTTCAAGTACCAAAATTCTAACCTGTATCACCATTATTAATTATAGGTAATGAATAGTACTTTGAGTCAACTCCAGAAAGAAACAGGTAATCAGTGCAGGTCACAACATTTGGATACACACAAGCATTTTAGGACATATATCTACCAGTTGCATACTATTGTAAAAATACCAGGGTAATGCTGACATACCTGCAAAAGTTGTTATTTAAAGAGTTGAGATGTGCTAATTATAATACAACCTTTTCCAAGTTAGTGTCCCCTGCATGTTTTGGACTACACCCCTATCATCCCTGATGATCTAGCTGACAGCACAGGTGATTAATATAATTGGTCATTAAATGTCCCAACCAGATGGCCCCTGGATGGCTTATTAACTTGCCTCCAGGGCTGCTCATCAAACTACATGTTGGCTCATCATAAAATCTTAATCTGTGTTCCAACTGTGGGTGAAGACTAGAATGGGGCAACCTGTTCCAGCAGTTGTGCCCTCTGTGCTTGGTTTGGTGCCAGCAACAAACCAAGACTTGGAGGGGTGACTGAGGAGGAGCGCTGGCTACTGGAACTGCTTCTCTCTTCCCTGGATTTATGTCTGAGTATAAATATCTTTAATCTCTTGTATGTTGTGTTGAAGATTGGGAAAGGAGTACGGCAGGACTGTATACTATTGCCCTACCTATTCAACTTGTACGCAGAACACATCATGCGACGTGTGGGGCTTGACGAATCCAAGGCTGGAGTTAAAATTTCTGGAAGAAACATTAACAACCTTAGGTATGCAGATGATACCACTCTGATGGCTGAAAGTGAGGAAGAGCTGAGGAGCCTTATCACCAAGGTGAAAGAAGAAAGTGCAAAAGCCGGGCTGCAGTTAAACGTCAAGAAAACCAAAATCATGGCAACCAGACCGATTGACAACTGGCAAATAGAGGGAGAAAACGTGGAGGCAGTGACAGACTTTATATTTCTAGGTGCGAAGATCACTGCAGATGCAGACTGCAGCCAGGATATCAGAAGACGTTTACTTCTTGGGAGGAGAGCAATGGCCAACCGCGATTAAATACTGAAAAGCAGAGATATCACACTGGCAACGAAGTTCTGCATAGTGAAAGCGATTGTATTCCCCATAGTAACTTATGGCTGCGAGAGCTGGACCATAAGGAAGGCTGAGCGAAGGAAGATAGACGCTTTTGAACTCTGGTGCTGGAGGAAAATCCTGAGAGTGCCTTGGACCGCAAGAAGATCCAACCAGTCCATCCTCCAGGAAATAATGCCCAACTGCTCACTGTAGGGAAGGATATTAGAGACAAAGTTGAAGTATTTTGGCCACATCATGAGAAGACAGGAAAGCTTGGAGAAGATCATGATGCTGGGGAAAATGGAAGGAAAAAGGAAGAGAGGCCGACCAAGGGCAAGATGGATAGACGCTATCCTTGAAGTGACTGGCTCGACCTTGAAGGAACTGGAGGCGGCAACGGCCAACATGGAGCTCTGGCGTGGACTGGTCCATGAGGTCACGAAGAGTCGGAAACAACTGAACGAGTGAGACGACAACGATGTTGTGTTTGGTATTTGAGAAATCTTAGGTATCCTGCAAGTGTGCTCCCTCAACCTTCATTTCCATTTCTTCCTGCCTGAGCTAATGGTTGTGGTTTCAAATCTGGTTTTGAGGACCCTTAGGATAATATCTGTGAAGGATCTCAGCTTCTACACCAAATCCTTTACCTCTGCAGTGGCCCAAGGTTTCATAGTCAGCAAGACAAGCATGGGATTGTCCCAAAATGTCATTGGCTCAACACCCATTATAGATCAATAAGGTTATAGAGTTGTCATATGTTTTACGGGCTGTATGGCCATGTTCCAGAAGTATTCTCTCCTGATGTTTCACCCACATCTATGGCAGGCATCCTCTTTGTGAGGATGCCTGCCATAGATGTGGGCAGAACGTCAGGAGAGAATACTTCTGGAACATGGCCGTACAGCCCGGAAAACATACGACAACCCTGTGATTCCAGCCATGAAAACTTTCGACAACACAATAAGGTTATGTATAAAGGACCAATCACAGGAGCTAAAAAAAGTGTGACATTACAAACATCGATTATAGTAGCATGCTATATTCTTTCTGTTTGTCTGTATCTATCATCTATCTATCTATCTATCTATCTATCTATCTATCTATCTATCTATCTATCTATCTATCCATCTTACTGACACAAAGCTACAATCCAACATCCCCTCAGCATAGCATAAATACCCACATGCGACCATACATTGTACTAACATAAAACATGTTGAATAGCAGTTTTGCACAACACAAGTTAATTACTTGGTGCTGTTACAAAATGCACAGTGTGAAATGTGCAATTGCAATGCACAATGTGTAATGTGAAATTGCAATGTATAGCATTTTTGTATGCACTAATCTGTTTCTGCTTCTACCAGCATAAAATGCCTATTGCTCTATAGTGAATAACTTGACCTGCATGCCTAGTGTATCTAATTAACGAAATACCAGTCTCTCTGTGAGTATCTATATTTTGGTTGGTTCTACATACATAAACTTTTTCTTGAGGCAATGGAAACCAGAGAGAGAGAGAGAGAGAGAAACGAGAGAGAGAGAGAAAGAGAATCTACAATACAACACAACTTGCATTTGGAGTTGATTTTTATTTTATATTTATCCTATTATAAATGTATGATTGGTGTTACATCTGTTGGGACCTTTTCAACTGTGCAACAAGTTAACCTTAATTGTTTATCCCTGTGTTGTAGATGGATCACTTCCTAGTAAAGTTTAGACAGTTGCTGCAAGGTTGGGAGATCTATTAAAATGGTCTACTACCTTCCATAGTAAGTGAGTTCCAATGTCTACTATAACTTTGGTGTGTGTGTGTGTGTGAGAGAGAGAGAGAGAGAGAGAAAGAGAGAGAGAGGCAGGTTTTTGTTGGAATATCTGACATTCTTGTTGATATCTGGGACAACCTACGGAATTCAAGAATTTTTTTCAGCAAGATCATACCTAAGAAAACATCCTCGCCTTCTGAGCAGTGCATGGGTGGTTCCTGTAGGAATACTGGGTATCTATAGGAGAGTAGAGTGCTGAACAGTTAATAGTATATATGAGTTTGTGGTAGGAAACAAGAGAGAAAATATGCAGGATGCTCTGGTAAGGCTAAAAAAAGTTTTTTTAAAAAGTTGAACATGTGATGACCTTATGAATCAGAGACCCCCAAATCACCCTCATCAAAAGCCCTGAATAGGGCTTTTCTAGTTAGCCTCCGGTGGCTCAGTGTGTTAAAGTGCTGAGCTGCTGAACTTGCAGACCGAGAGGTCCCAGGTTCAAACCCAGGGTGCGGAGTGAGCGCCCTCTGTTAGCTCCAGCTTCTGCCAACCTAGCAGTTTGAAAACATGCAATGTGAGTAGATCAATAGGTACCACTCCGGCAGGAAGGTAATGGCGCTCCATGTAGTCATGCTGGTCACATGACCTTGGAGGTGTCTACAGACAACACTGGCTCTTCGGCTTAGAAATGGAGATGAGCACCAACCCCCAGAGTCAGACATGACTGGACTTAACGCCAGGGGAAACCTTTACCTTTACCTAGTGAGTCATGTCTTCTCATGATATGACCAAAGTATGGCAGTTTCACTTTAGTCATTTGTCTTCTTGGGAGAGTTCAGAATAATAGAATCATAGAATTGGAAGAGACCTCATAGGCCATCCAGTCCAGTCAGACTTCATGTTCTCTAGGGCCCATTCATTACAGCTCTATTATTGAGCCTACTTTTGTAGTAGTTCTTAGTTGTAGTGTAGACCAAATATTTGGAACTCTTGTTGGAATACTGTGTCAAGTTTCTGAGACTCTGAAGGACGGGACCAAAGCACCAACTAGTTTTGTTTTATTCATGATTGTCAGATAGTGTGAAACCTAACAATAGTTGCCTGACTAAATTCAGTTGACTGCTTATGTGTTTGTCTTTTGCCCTTGAGAGAGGTACCTAAAGGAGATGGTAATTGTGACACTTCTGGCAAAGCCTAATCTGGACTTAGACGATATCGCCAACAATGGGCAAGCTGCCAAGATGACCTCCAAGCAGGTAGTTGTCTGCTAACTCTAGTTCTCTTGGATGACACATATGATATAGATTTCAATGAGGCTTCAAGCTTACTTAGGGATCAAGACTGCCAAGGCACAGCTCAGAGAGTGTGAGGGCAGAATTAATACAATTTGACACCACTTTATCTGCCATGGCTTAGTGCTGTGGAGTCATGGGAATTGTAGTTTTACAAGGATTTCAGCTTTCTGTACCAAAGAGTGCTGGTGCACCAAAATCCCAGGATTCCATGGCATTGGGCCATGGCAGTTAAAGTGGTGCCAAACCACATTAATTCTACAGTGCAGTTGTACTCTGTGTCATTCTGTCATACTTGATTTTTGATACTGTTAACTGATATTCTTTGGATAGGCTGTCTGGGCTGAGTGTTGAAGGTTTGTTGTTATATTCTGATAAGTTGGCTCTTACTTATGGCTACCCTATGATTATCAGACTTCCGAGGGACAATGTTATTAAGACCCCAGCTCAGGTTTTGTAGATTTAGGACTGTGGCTTCTTTGACTGACTGAATTAATTCAATTGAAGTGCAACCTTCCTTTTTCCTACTGCCTTCAACTTTATCAAGTATTCTCATCTTTTCCAATGTGTGCTATCATCTCATGGTATGCTCAAAATATGATCAATTCCAGTTTAGCAATTTTTGGCTTTTAGTGAGAGTTCAGATTTCATTTGCTCTTGGACCACTTTTTGGTGGGAAGGAGGTTGGCTTTTCTGTTATCTGTGATGTCTGCTGAACTGTAATCTGGCACTGTGTTCCAAATTAGTTGAACTTTTCCCTATCACCCTTCCTCACTGCTTGGATTTGATAATCTTACATACAATAATTTTTACCTTGGCATTTAATGATATCTTATAGCTTCCAAGCTATAGCTGCCCTTCAAATTCTTAGTCTTTGGATGTGCTCAGGGGCTGATGGTGGCTCTATTGTTTTGATCAGTGCATCCATGCTGAGTTTTATGGGACCTATCCAAGGTGCTGAACCCAGAGTAGCATCAGTAAAACTCAACTTAGGCTCACTGCTAAAACTATGCACCCATTGGCTGCCTCTGCAAGTATTGGGTTGTGGTGGTTATGCTCCTGTTTTGATGGATATTTTTCAGGGTGTACTTTTCTATTTATTTATTTATTTATTTATTTATTTCCAACATTTATATCCCGCCCTTCTCACCCGAAGGGACTCAGGGCGGCGTACAAAATTGGCAACAATTCGATGCCTATACATAATTAAAACAGCTATAAAAATCCAATAAAACAATTAAAACAATATAAAAAATATAAAAACATATGATTAAAATCCATTCCTCCAAAATCCTCGTGCTGTAGCCGTAAATCAGTCCGGGTCGTCATTATCGTTTAATCTTCAAAAGCCTGGGCACATAGCCATGTTTTCAGGGCTTTTCTAAAACTCAAAAGGGTTGGGGCTTGCCGTATTTCTCTGGGGAGGGTGTTCCACAGCCGGGGAGCCACCACCGAGAAGGCCCTGTCCCTCGTCCCCACCAGCCGTGCCTGTGAGGCAGGCGGGACCGAGAGCAGGGCCTCTCCAGATGACCTTAGGGATCTTCCTGGCTCATAGGAGGAGATACGTTCGGACAAGTAGATTGGACCAGAACCGTTTAGGGCTTTATAGGTCAAAACCAGCACTTTGAATTGGGCTCGGTAGCATATCGGCAGCCAGTGGAGCTGGCTAAGTAGGGAGGTGGTACGCTCCCTATAAGCCGCCCCAGTTATTAATCTGGCTGCCGCCCGTTGTACTAATTGGAGCTTCCGGGCCGTCTTCAAAGGCAACCCCACGTAGAGAGCGTTGCAGTAGTCCAAACGGGATGTAACCAGAGCGTGGACCACCGTGGCCAAGTCAGACCTCCCAAGGAACGGGCGCAGCTGGTGCACAAGTCTTAGTTGTGCAAAGGCTCCCCTGGCCACCGCCGAGACCTGGGGCTCCAGGCTCAGCGATGAGTCCAGGAGAACCCCCAGACTGCGAACCTGTGTCTTCAGGGGGAGTGCGACCCCGTCCAACACAGGCTGTAACCCTATTCCCTGTTCAGCCTTGCGACTGACCAGGAGGACCTCTGTCTTGTCTGGATTCAGTTTCAATTTGTTCGCCCTCATCCAGTCCGACACAGAGGCCAGACACCGGTTCAGGACCTGAACAGCCTCCTTAGTGACAGGTGGGAAGGAGTGACAGAGCTGGACATCATCTGCGTACAGATGACACCGAACCCCGAAACTCCTGATGATCTCTCCCAGCGGCTTCATGTATATGTTGAACAACATGGGGGACAGTACTGAACCCTGCGGGACCCCACAAGTCAATGGTTGTGGGGCCGAGCAGGTGTCCCCCAATGACACCATCTGGGAACGCCCCTCCAGGAAGGACCGGAGCCACTGCAAAACAGTACCTCCGAGACCCATCCCGGCAAGGCGCCCCAGAAGGATACCGTGATCGACGGTATCGAAGGCCGCTGAGAGGTCCAGCAGAACCAGCAGGGACACACTCCCCCTGTCCAGTTCCCGGCGTAGATCATCGACTAAGGCAACCAAGGCTGTCTCGGTACCATGCCCCGGCCTGAAACCAGACTGCGCCGGATCTAGAAACTCAGTGTCAACCAAGAATGCCTGGAGTTGTGCGGCCACCACACGTTCCACGACCTTGCCCAAAAAGGGGAGATTGGAAATAGGCCGATAGCTATCCAATTGAGTGGGGTCCAGTGATGGCTTCTTCAACAGCGGTTTGATCACAGCCAATTTAAGGAACTGGCAGATGATCATCTATCTTCCCAGCAAGCCAGTATACTTCTCCATAAGTACTTCTCAGAATTATGCAGATCTCCAGATGTTGTTGAACTCCAGTCCTCACCATTCCTCCTCCTTAGTTCATCTGTCTAAGGCTGTTGGGACTTCTGGTTTTATATATTCAGAAGGGCCACTTGGCCACCACCATTTCCCTCAGCATATGTGCCATGCTCAAGTCCAGTATTGATTTTTGGTGACTCTCTAAATTTCTTAGGGTTTTCTTATGCAAAATACTCAAAATACTCGGATATTCACTATATGGGGTGCTCTTACGCTGGAGTGTTGTCACTTGAGGCATTGGTGGCCTCAATGAAATGTGACTGCTTTTGTTACTTTAGTCATATATGTCATTAGAATATAACTTCCAGCTAATGTGAGGCAGCATAGCCAACTGTGAGGGATTCTAGGAGAGGAAGCCCAATAACATCTAGAACTTCATGATTCTTTCTGTTGAACTGAAGAAATTCATGGGATGAGAGGATGTGGTAGGTTTGTTAGTGGCAATTAACCCAAATGCTAAGTTTAGCTGGGGTGCAACTGCAGGTGGGACAAAATGAGGACATTGTCCCACCAAATAAGAATTATGACACCTTCCACCATGAAATATTTCTTCAGTTCCCAAATCTTTAGCATTGCAGTGACTTAAAACTTCAGCTGAACAATTAAAAACACAACCAAGACACCCAAATAAAAGTAGGCAACTCTACCAAGAAAACATGAAAACAGCAAATGTGAGAGTTCTAGGTGTTTTCAGTGTCTCACTCTCTGCAATGCTAGAAATTGAGGTGTTGTCTAACAACGATACCCCCCCCCCCAAGATCTATAGTTTGCCAAGGGCTCTGCAATAAATATTTTGTTTTTTTATTTTTTAATAATACTTTTTCAAATTTGGCTACTTTGAAGCAGCAGAGATTGGGAACAGACTGGCCGCAGCTCCTTCCCAACAAAGACTTTATCATTCCAACCCTATAATAAAGTGTATCTATTTTTCCTAACTTGTATCTTTCTGTATACTGTGTCCATTTCTTTTATACAGTAGAGTCTCATTTATCCAACATTAGCTTATCCAACGTTCTGGATTATCCAACGCAGTCTGCCTTTTAGTAGTCAATGTTTTTGTAGTCAATGTTTTTAATACATTGTGATATTTTGGTGCTAAATTCGTAAATACAGTAATTACTACAGAGCGTTACTGTGTATTGAACTACCTTTTCTGTCAAATTTGTTGTATAACATGATGTTTTGGTGCTTAATTTGTAAAATCATAACCTAATTTGATGTTTAATAGGCTTTTCCTTAATCCCTCCTTATTATCCAACATATTCGCTTATCCAACATTCTGCTGGCCCGTTTATGTTGGATAAGTGAGACTCTACTGTATATAAATCTCCCTATAAAATGTAGCAAGCTACAGCTCAGAGACATTCAACTCTTCATAACCCCTCTGAGAAATTTCCTGAGCAGGAAGGATGGGCAAGTTCCTCTGGTTGTTTCCCAGCCAGAACAATCATCATGATCCATTTTTGTGTATGAAAAGGTAGACAGTTTCCAGTGTCAGCCCAGATAAGCCAGATGTATTTGTCTAGTATTTGTTACTTGAAACTGAAATATTGCTTACTGTGGAAACAGAGGTTCTGAGTATGTACTTTAAAAAACCTCTTTATTGGCAGTCAACCCTCGATGGCCGAGATCACCACCCTTTGTCTCAGTAGCCTCTCATCTATGTTAAGCACATAATTGGACAGTTGAGTTATTCAAAGGCTCATGATCATTTCTTTGACCTTGTCTCCACAAAGGACATCTCCTCTCAGGAGATGTCCCACCAGCTGATTGCTTCCCCGGCCAGCAAATCTCTAGCTTACATTTCTCTGCAAAAAAGATTCCTTGCCTGAAGGTGGTAACGTCAATGGTGCCCTCCCTCCATCAGAGTGAGGGTCCAGACCGACCCTTCTCTCGTCCAATCAGGGAGTTTTGATAGCTGTAAAATTGTATAAGATGTCTTGCTTTCTCTATGTTTTATGCTTGCATATTTAGAAGTGTCTACTTGTACTTGCATCCCTTTCAGCTGAATTTAAAAAATGTATGTGACTTGTCATAGAATCATAGAATCGTAGAGTTGGAAGAGACCTCACGGGCCATCCAGTCCAACCCCCTGCAAGCAGCAGGAAAATCTCATTCAAAGCACCCCCAACAGATGGCCATCCAGCCTCTGCTTAAAAGCCTCCAAGGAAGGAGCCTCCACCACAGCCCGGGGGAGAGTTCCACTGTCGAACAGCTCTCACAGTGAGGAAGTTCTTCCTAATGTTCAGGTGGAATCTCCTTTCCTGTAGTTTGAAGCCATTGTTCCGCGTCCTAGTCTGCAGGGCAGCAGAAAACAAGCTTGCTCCCTCCTCCCTATGACTTCCCTTCACGTATTTGTACATGGCTATCATATCTCCTCTCAGCCTTCTCTTCTGCAAGCTAAACATGCCCAGCTCTTTAAGCTGCTCCTCATAGGGCTTGTTCTCCAGACCTTTGATAATTTTAGTTGCCCTCCTCTGGACACTTTTCAGCTTGTCAACATCTCCCTTCAACTGTGGTGCCCAGAATTGGGCACAGTATTCCAGGTGTGGTCTGACCAAGGCAGAATAGAGGGGCAGTATGACTTCCTTGGATCTAGACACTATACCCCTATGTATGCAGGCCAAAATCCCATTGGTTTCTTTTGCTGCCGCATCACATTGTAGGCTCATATTTAACTTGTCGTCCACGAGAACTCCAAGATCTTTTTCACACATATGCTGTCGAGCCAGGCATCTCCCATTCTGTATCTTTGCATTTCATTTTTTTTCTGCCTAAGTGAAGTATCTTGCATTGAACTTCATTTTGTTAGTTTCAGTCCAACTCTCTAATCTGTCAAGATAGTTTTGAATTCTGCTCCTGTCTTCTGGAGTGTTGGCTATCCCTCCCAATTTGGTGTCGTCTGCAAACTTAATGATTGTGCCTTCTAACCCTTCATCTAAGTAATTAATAAAGATGTTGAACAGAACCGGGCCCAGGACGGAACCCTGCCGCATTCCACTCGTGACTTCTTTCCAGGATTAAGAAGACGCATCGGTGAGCACCCTTTGGGTTCGTTCGCTTAGCCAATTACAGATCCACCCAACTGTAGTTTTGCCTAGCCCATGTTTGATTAGCTTGCCAAAAGGTCATGGGAGACCTTGTCTTCAACTTGGTGAGTGCTTCTCTGTCCTAGCCCATAGAATCATAGAATCATAGAATAGTAGAGTTGGAAGAGACCTCATGGGCCATCTAGTCCAACCCCCCGCTAAGAAGCAGGAAATCGCATTCAAAGCACCCCCGACAGATGGCCATCCAGCCTTTGCTTAAAAGCCTTCAAAGAAGGAGCCTCCACCACAGCCCAGGGGAGAGAGTTCCACTGCTGAACCACCCTCACAGTGAGGAAGTTCTTCCTGAGGTTCAGGTGAAATCTCCTTTCCTGTAGTTTGAAGCCATTGTTCCGCGTCCTAGTGTGCAAGGCAGCAGAAAACAAGCTTCCTCCCTCCTCCCTATGACTTCCCCTCACATATTTGTACATGGCTATCATGTCTCCTCTCAGCCTTCTTTTCTGCAAGCTAAACATGCCCAGCTCTTTAAGCCGCTCCTCATAGGGCTTGTTCTCCAGACCCTTAATCATTTTAGTCGCCCTCCTCTGGACACTTTCCAGCTTGTCAACATCTCCTTTCAACTGCGGTGCCCAAAATTGGACACAGTATTCCAGGTGTGGTCTGGCCCATTCAGTTTAGCTTACATTCAGTGGGGACAGATCCTTTTATCCGTGGTCCTAATTATCCACAACAGAGGAACTAAAGCAAATTTCCATGTGGGTTTAGGAAAAACATTCTTATTTAGAGTGAAATGGCTTCATTTTGGTCCTCTCCCGCAAACGAGACCTTGGACATTAGCCATCACTATTTTGCTCTCATTGGGGAGCAGCCCTGTTATCTCGAAATGCTTTCTTTTGAGTCTCACTCTTTCCATGTGAGTAAATGGGGGACCTTGGAGTTAGGTATGGAAGGCTGTGCCATTAAAATATAAAATATGCTGGGGATTTTATTTAACTGCCTTCCGTCTGCATTCAAGAAGTCCTGGCAATTTCTATAATCTGACTTGCCTAATGTACAATGCTCTCTTTATAATTGTGCAGTGTGACTGAAATATTAATACAGTCATAACATGATTTGCTGTAATTGCCTGACATTCAAGACTCTCTCTGTCATTTTATGTGAATCATGGAAGGGAAAAGAAAAGCTGGTACTAAATGCGTTTGTCCTCAAGGTGGCACCATTGTACTGTCTAAGATTTCACCTTTTGCAAAATCCCAAATAGAATTATGACTAAAATCTCCAATGTTTGTTGCTTAGCGTCTTTCCGCCTTTCCCTCACCAGTGCTAATTTATCAGTAAGAAGTATAAATAGTGCATCAGAGAATTAGGGAAGTAATCATAATTCTTACAGGAGTTGCTTCACTCTATTAGCACCTGCAAATGATAGAGAGTGAAATATGAATTCAATATGTCCCTAACCCATCTTTATGGGTGCATGTTTTAAACAGCCAGCTCTGCACCTCTGCAACTGCAAAAGCAAATAGCATCCAAACAAGCTTAAAGGACCAATCTTATCAGGAAGTAAAGTCAACCATTAAAAGAGGTATTTTGTTTGGATATTTCATATCTTGGCTGCCATGTTGCCATGTTTCTATGTAAATGTTTGGCTTTTAGTTCATCTGTGAAAGATATATTGTTGTAGTTGGGCCAAGGGGAAGTTCTGGTACTACTGCTAGTAGGAGGAAAAGGGACAATAGGGAGCAGGTATCTGATGAGGAACAGCAGGTAAAGCGGATTCGTGAAATACTTATGGCTCTTTCTGAGGATGAAACGTTTGAAGGATTCTCTAGTGAAGAGGAGGTAATGCTGGAGGATGATGAGCTGACAGAAAGTAGAGGAACTAAGAGGTCAACTCGGGAGCAAGAATCAGATGAGGAAAGGGAAAGGAAGAAGATCTGGGAAATACTTACTGCTCCCACAGAAGATGAAACGTTTGAGGTTTTTTTGGGGGATGATGGGTCTGGGAGTGGGATGGAAGATACTGCAGACTGGACTCAAGTAAATGTGTGTGCAGAACCAGTTTCTGAGTGTGCATCAGAAGACTGGCAAACTGCTGATACGCCAGGGACATGGGGAGATCTAAGTCTTGACCAAAGATGGAGTAGTTGGAGGGCTGATGGATGAGGTGCACATATGAGATCAAGATCAGCTATGGATCATGATGACAGGGCAGAGGCCTCATCATCATTAGACTCCGAGGTGTAAGTTAAAAGTGGAGTTGGAAATGGAGGTTCCTTGCAAAAAGCAAGGTGTCTTTTGGGACGTTGCTTTGTTGCTGCCTGTCTCCTTGGGTCCTGGCTGTACAGCTTCGTGTTCCTGAATCCGGATTGCTTCCTGACGACATCGTTTGTTCCTTCTTTGGCGTTCCTGTTTTGGCGTTCCTGCTTTGGTGTTCCTGGCTTCCTTTGGTTCCTGAACCCAGTTTGGCTCCTGACGACATCGTTAGTTCCTGCTTTGGCGTTTCTGGCTTGGCGTTTCTGGCTTCCCCTGGCTCCTGAATCCGGTCTGCTTTCTGACGCTGACATCGTTTGCCCCTGGATTGGCATTTCTGGCTTCCCTTTTGGCTTTTGAACTTGGCTTGGCTTTTGACAAAGTTTTCGTTTGTTCTCTTTACTTGAGAGCGTTTGGCTCTTCCCTGACTCTCTGTGCCACAGCATAGCGTGGCGCTTGTTCCTGTGAACGTTTTGATTGCATTTGAACCGGATTATCAAGCTAGATAATCCGGATTATCTTTCTGCCCTTACTAAAGTGCTTTTCTTGAAGCAGAGACGTTCTATTTTGGTTGAAACACTGAAGTTAAGTGTTTCTGAGTTTAAAATATCATTTAATAAACATTTGTTACTTCTACTTGTGTGTGGCACTTTAAGAGGAGTCTGTGTCGTGACATATATCCTTTGAGCTATTTAAGGGATGTGTGATATTATGCCATAATTTCCTGTTTAAGACCATACTCTAGCCCTGCTTTCCAAAATGAACATAGGGATACAGAGAGAAGAGATGTATCCCAATGCAGTATTCATGTGTGGATGCTCACACTTCTGCATAACAACAAATACATTTATTTACATGGAGGATGGAGGGGAAAGTGAAGTGTCCACTTTCATGTGGATGAAAGTAATGCAAAGGATTGGAAATGTGGAGTTGCCCTCTAACTGTGAGGTGAGTTTTGGCAGGAGGAAATGTGTTGCTGGTTATGGCAATCTTACTACGATTTGTCTGATGTGTATGGCATTAACAAGGTCACTGCAGGGCCAATGCAAACTGAGAAAATGCAATGCCAAAACAGATTTTTTTCATTGGTGTAGACGAGCCCCAAGAAACGTTCCAAGTTCTGGATATAGATGGCTTCACTGTGATAATATTAATTCTTCCATACAGCAACTTTTCAAGTTCTGTTGCTGCAAGCCTAACGTCTCCTCACCCCTGTTGCTGCAAGCCTAACGTCTCCTCACCTTCGGCTTACATGACCGAATTCTCTGTTAGGACACATAACATCAGCTCAGCTTCTACACTTGCGTTTACAGCAAGAGAGAAAAGACACAGAAAAGATTATAATGCAAGATCTGAAGTGAGGTTTCTTGAGGATTGTGACTTGTTTCTTTTTTCTTTGCCCTAGGCATCGAAGTCTTTCGAAACCTTCACTACAAATTAGAAATCCAGTTGCTTCATCTGGCTTTGAAAGATTGTTTAAAAATTCCTAACCTGTAATGGAGGTGGCTTTTGAGAGGAGGAAAGAGAGACATAGGAAGAAGTTTGGGGATGATTAAAAAGAACAAAATCTGAGACAAACGTAAGGCATCTTCATCAGCATCATTATATAAAACTTGCAAAATATTGAGCTGTTATGAAAATTGCCAGAGGCATGTTAATTAGATAACACTTGGGGAACAATACATTCCTAGAACATATAATTGGAATCGTTTCATTGAGGAACATTTTAGCTCATTATTCCAAGGGTGAACATCAATATTAGAAGCTTTTAAGAATTCATTTATATCATCAGTAATAGGCCAGCAAGAAGGAAGCGAATCTTCTTTTGTTTTATGTCTTAGAGAAGAAGGAAGCCCCCGGTGCAGTAGTGGGTTAAAGCCTTGTGACTTGAAGGTTGGGTTGCTGACCTGACCATTGCCAGGTTCGAATCCCACCTGGGGAGAGTGCGGATGAGCTCCCTCTATCAGCTCCAGCTCCATGCAGGGACATGAGAGAAGCCTCCCACAAGGATGGTAAAACATCAAAACATCCAGGCGTCCCCTGGGCAACGTCCTTGCAGACGGCGAATTCTCTCACTCCAGAAGCGACTTGCAGATTCTCAAGTTGCTCCTGACATGAGAAAAAAAAAAATCTTGCCTACGGTGAAAAAATTATGATTAACTGTTCTGATTATAAAGGGCAGTTGCTCTTGCTACAGCATGTAAGCATGGTCATGTTTTCCAGTACTGTGGTGGAAATGAAAGTTTTAAAGTAACAGTTGGCTACAAGTAGCAAAGTAACAGTAATTGGGTGCATCTGTTTTTCACATTTACATTTCCCACAATATCATGCCTATTGCACTCTTTCATCTCAAAGGCATAATGCTTGCATTCTTTTTAAAGATTTGCATTAAGGATATTATGATAGTTGCCATTTGAAAAGGAAGGTCACTATTTTCAAATTCTTCTGCTCTACCCACACCCTCGTGATCCCACATTATCCAACAACTATGTTAGAATCATAGAATAATAGCACTGGAAGAGACCACATAGGCCATCTAGTCCAACCCCCTGCCATGCAGGAAAAGCACAATTAAAGTATCCCTGACAGATGGTCATCCAGCCTGTTTAAAAGCTTCCAAGGAAGGAGCTTCCACAAGTGGTTCCAGATAGGACTTTTCTGCTTTTCTGGGGGAGGGGCTGTCCAGCTGTCTTGCTCGACCTTCCAGCAGGGAACCCAGACACAAAAGACCACCCCCCCAGAAAAGTTTTAAAACGAGAAAATAACTTATTCAGGTGGCATTTCCCTGCTGCAGACCCTCTCCAGGCACATAGAAATGACGTGCCAGAAAAAGGGGGGGGGGGAACAGAGGGATTTTCCTTCTCCTGGTGCATCCTTTATATGTGTTAAAAGAGCTCCGTTAGCACGGTAATGGCAGTTGGGTAAGTTATGTTCTTTTTGAAAGGTTTTTTAAAAGGGTTTTGGGAGGTGGGGGGGGGCTGTTTTGGTTTTTTTGGGGTTTCAGGAGCCCAAAAACTGAGACGGGTAATAATAATAATAATAATAATAATAATAATAATAATAATAATAATAACCCTGAAGAAGGAGACAGAAGACCTGATCCTTGTAGCCCAGGAGCAAGCCATCAGAACAAATGCAATTAAGGCCAAGATCGAAAAATCAGCTGATGACCCAAAATGCAGACTCTGCAAGGAAGCTGATGAAACCATTGATCATATCCTCAGTTGCTGTAAGAAAATCACACAGACAGACTACAAACAGAGACACAACTATGTGGCCCAAATGATTCATTGGAACTTATGCCTCAAGTACCGCCTCCCTGCAGTAAAGAACTGGTGGGATCACAAACCTGCAAAAGTATTGGAAAATGACCACGCAAAGATATTGTGGGACTTCTGAATCCAGACTGACAAAGTTCTGGAACACAACACACCAGACATCACAGTTGTGGAAAAGAAAAAGGTTTGGATCATTGATGTTGCCATCCCAGGTGACAGTCGCATTGATGAAAAACAACAGGAAAAACTCAGCTGCTATCAGGACCTCAAGATTGAACTTCAAAGACTCTGGCAGAAACCAGTGCAGGTGTTCCCGGTGGTGATCGGCACATTGGGTGCCGCGCCAAAAGATCTCAGCCAGCATTTGGAAATAATAGACATTGACAAAATTACGATCTGCCAACTGCAAAAGGCCACCCTACTGGGATCTGCACGCATCATCCGAAAATACATCACACAGTCCTAGATGCTTGGGAAGTGTTCGACTTGTGATTTTGTGAAACGAAATCCAGCATATCTGTCTTGTTTGCGGTGTCATAATAATAATAATAATAATAATAATAGTAATAATTTATTTTTATACCCCGCCTCCATCTCTCCGAAGGGACTCGGGGCGGCTTACATGGGGCCAAGCCCGAATAAAAACAGCAAACCAAATAAAACAAAAAGGATTACAGACATGCATATTAAAAATCCAACACTCTAAACATAACCAAGATATAAAAAATTATCATACCAAAACACGGATTTGGCACCCAAGTAGAGAAGATAAAAACGAACTGGGCAAAGTGCAATGAGTGAATATTATAGCACGAGGTAGTAGATTCAGTTCTGTGTGGATTGGGACTGAAAGTCACACGACACAATGCCTGGGCCCAATCCACACAGCTGCCATAGCTGGAAAGCATGGAAGGCATTTTTGTAGTCAATGTTTTCAACATATCATGATATTTTGGCGCCAAATTCGCAAATACAGTAATTACAACATAACATTACTGTGTATTGAACTACTTTTTCTGTCAAATTTGTTGTATAACATGATGTTTTGGTGCTTAATTTGTAAAATCATAACCTAATTTGATGTTTAATAGGCTTTTCCTTAATGCCTCCTTATTATCCAAGATATTCGCTTATCCAAGGTTCTGCCAGCCTGTTTAGCTTGGATAAGTGAGATTCTACTGTACCTCGTAATTTTGTTACTTTTGTTACCTTTGGCCCAGCTCTCTAATCTGTTATGTAGAGATGTACATTTTTTGTTAGTTCTCAAAAGTCATAAAATTTGTTAAATTCATACTTACGAGGTGATATTCAACACATGGGAATGGCACGCCCCAAAAACTTAAGAATCAAAACTTACCCAATAGTTTGGGTTTTTTTGCATTTTATAAATTTTGGAAGCCTACAAAAGTCAGTTTTATTTTCAGCGCAAGAAAGCAAAGCAAAGCCACAAAGACTGTCTTTCCTCTTTGAATTAATGGCCTCTTGCCATTAGGTGAGGGAAAGCAGGGAGCAGTGTTTGCTGGGAAAGAAAGCACAGAACTCTGGGAAATGTAATTTGGGAAGATGAGGAGCCATATGGCAGAGAATGCAAAAGTCCCTGCCCTAAACTACATTTCCCAGAATTCTGTTCACATCCGAATGCCCAATCAGGTGAGGGGAGAGATTTGTCCCTCCATAGCAGCAGCCAGCCAGAGTTCCAATAAATTATTGAATCTGCAAAGGGGAAGACTGACCAGTACTTCTGGTAAGTAAATCTTTGTGCTGGGTTGAGAAGAAATCCCTAAATGGATGTTTCTTGTGGCTCCCTTCCAACTCAATAGGGGAAGCATATTAATTAGTTCAGAGGCTGTGTGGCCATCTGTCAGGAGAGTTTTGATAGTACCCTTCTGCCTGGAAGAAGAGAGTTGGGCTTGGGGGTCCCCTCAAACTCTAGGATCCTATGAAAATGTAGAATTGGTTAACATTGGTTTCTATTGGTTAATATATAAGAAACATTCAATGAGATTGCTGTTGTGGCTTTTTTTAAAATAAAAAAGTTTTTGTCAAAACCTTAAAAAATTCCCTAAAATCAGTTGATGCATGAATATTTCTGAAAGTTGGGGGAATGACCCCCTGTTATCTTGTGTCATTGTATAGAAAATTCAAGGAGATAGCTCTTGTAGTTTTTTAAAATGTGGTTTATAAAAATTCCCCACAAATTCCAAAAGCTGTGGATTATTTATTTATTATTATTTATTTACTTACAGTATTTATATTCCGCCCTTCTCACCCCGAAGGGGACTCAGGGCGGATCACATTACACATACAGTAGAGTCTCACTTATCCAACACTCGCTTATCCAACATTCTGGATTATCCAATGCATTTGTGTAGTCAATGTTTTCAATATATCGTGATATTTTGGTGCTAAATTCATAAATACAGTAATTACTACATAGCATTACTATGTATTGAACTACTTTTTCTGCCAAATTTGTTGTCTAACATGATGTTTTGGTACTTCATTTGTAAAATCATAACCTAATTTGATGTTTAATAGGCTTTTCCTTAATGCCTCCTTATTATCCAACATATTCGCTTATCCAACATTCTGCCGGCCCGTTTATGTTGGATAAGTGAGACTCTACTGTATAAGGCAAACATTCAATGCCTTAACATAGAACAGAGACAGAAGACAAACGCAGGCTCCGAGCTGGCCTCGAAGTCATGACCTCTTGGTCAGAGTGATTTGTTGCAGCTGGCTGCTCACCAGCCTGCGCCACAGCCTGGGCCTAAACTGGGACAAATGGATGGATAAACTGGGACAAATCAAAGTTTGCTCTTTGGATTTGTCTCAAATATTTTCAAGTGGTGGATGGTTGAATTCACGGATGCTGGATCCATGGATGTGGAGGATAAACTGTATACTATACATGGAACTTGGGTTTTACTGAGCAAGGAGGAAAAAACTTGCGGGCAGCTTAGTACTACCGTATATGCTCGAAGATAAGCCGAGTTTTTCAGCCCTTATTTATGAGCTGAAAAAGCCTCCCTCGGCTTATAATCGGGTCAAGGTCAAGGCTGGCAACAGAGTCTGCAGGCTACTGCTTGCAATATGTGATGTATTTCTCTCTTCTCCTCCCTTGTCAATGTTTTCTTTTGCAAAGCCTCCTTCGCTCTTAATCAAGGGAATGTTTTGCAAAGAGAGACACCCTTGCAAGTCAGGAAGAAGAAAAATATATATTCATTAATCTTATGAAAGCACTTTCCCCTGAAATATTTGTTAAACTCTCCTACAGATATATAGGCTTTAACCCTTTGCAAGCTTTTGCAATCTGTAAGTACCTTTATATGTGTATCTATCTATCTATCTATCTATCTATCTATCTATCTATCTATCTATCTATCTATATCATAGAATCATAGAGTTGGAAGAGACCTCATGGGCCATCCAGTCCAACCCCCTGCCAAGAAGCAGGAAATCGCATTCATAGCACCCCCGACAGATGGCCATCCAGCCTCTGTTTAAAAGCCTCCAAAGAAGGAGCCTCCGCCACAGTCCGGGGGAGAGAGTTCCACTGCCGAACAGCCCTCACAGTGAGGAAGTTCTTCCTGATGTTCAGGTGGAATCTCCTTTCCTGTAGTTTGAAGCCATTGTTCCATGTCCTAGTCTGCAGGGCAGCAGAAAATAAGCTTGCTCCCTCCTCCCTATGACTTCCCTTCACGTATTTCTATATGGCTATCATGTCTCCTCTCAGCCTTCTCTTCTGCAGGCTAAACATGCCCAGTTCTTTAAGCCTCTCCTCATAGGGCTTGTTCTCCTGACCTTTGATCATTTTAGTTGCCCTCCTCTGGACGCTTTCCAGCTTGTCAACATCTCCCTTCAACTGTGGTGCCCAGAATTGGACGCAGTATTCCAGGTGTGGTCTGACCAAGGCAGAATAAAGGGGGAGCATGACTTCCCTGGATCTAGCATTGTTTATATAAGCATTGAATATTTGCCTTTTACTATGTTGGAAGCCGGCCTGAGTCCCCATGGGGAGATAGGGTGGGATCCAAATGAAGTTTTATTTTTATTGTTGTTGTTGTTATTATTATTATTAGGTTATTGTTGATACCATATTGTTTTTGTTGCCCCTACTTTTCCACTTCTAGAGCTAGTTTATTGTTTTTCTTTGAAATACGGTAAATCTTCAAAAACATTTAACCTACTGATGCCTCAATTAATGAAATTTTATTGGTATCTATTTTTATTTTGAAATTTACCCGTAGCTGCTGCATTTCCCACCCTCGGCTTATACTCAAGTCAATAAGTTATCCCAGTTTTTTTGTAGTAAAATTAGGTGCCTCGGCTTATATTCGGGTCGGCTTATACTCGAGTATATACGGTACCAACAATACACACCACAAGCCATTATCTGTAAATCATTGTGATGTCAGAGAGGGAGAGGGAGAGGGAGATAGATTCCCTTGCCTAAAAACTGTACAGGGGGTATAAGAGAACAAACCTAAAGGACCATATGTGTCTCATCTTATCTAAAAGGGGAAAAATGCTTCAAGAGTAAGTATCAATGACACTCAATTCCTCATGTTAAATCCAATTTAGAAATTGCCATATGGCTCCTTGCTGTTTCTGGATTGGCCATGGAGAATTCTTGCACATTTGGAGCCTTCTTGTTAAAACAGCGCCGTTAGCAATTCACAAGCAATTTACATCTTGGATCCGATGAATGAACTGACTGGCTGATATCACAAAACCCTAAAACGGTATTACTGTGTTGCATTAAAGACTTGCTTAATGATACCCATTTTGAAGTGGTGGCAAATGCCTGCCAAAATGTGCATTGCAGCTAAAATATGTGAGAAGACAGCTGCTGTGTCAGTTTCTGAAAGGCATGGCAGAGTATTGGCATGTTGGCACTTTATCACTGCTGACCAATTATAGCAGTGAAACGAACGATCAAAAGACACATAAAGTCACTGAAAGGCAAATTTTTATTTGCAATGCTTTGGATCCCTACTCTTTCCTTACTGTTTTATAATATAAATCTTTTTCTACCTTTGTCTCTTTCCAAAAGGCATATTTTTTTGCTAGTGAATCATTTTCTCTCAGGCATACATATCAACTACTTAGACCATGTTATCTATTAGAACACACCACATGAGGTGAGAAATAGGTGCAATGTGCCAAAGGCCACCACCAAGCAGAAGGAAAAAAATACGAAAGATAATAGTTCCAACTGATACAATGAAGTCTAATGGACAATGTGGTTGTGGAGTTGGAGTTTGACTGCAATATCTATGTTACTGTTTAGGTAAAGGTAAAGGTTTTCCCTGACGTTAAGTCCAGTCGTGTCCGACTCTGGGGGTTGGTGCTCATCTCCATTTCTAAGCCAAAGAGCCGGCGTTGTCGGTAGACACCTCCAAGATCATGTGGCCGGCATGACTGCATGGAATGCCGTTACCTTCCCGCCGGAGCGGTACCTATTGATCTACTCACATTTGCATGTTTTCGAACTGCTAGGTTGGCAGAAACTGGAGCTAACAGCGAGCACTCACTCTGCTCCCCGGGTTTGAAGCTGGGACCTTTCAGTTTGGAAGTTCAGCAGCTCAGCGCTTTAACACACTGAGCCACCGGAAACTAGTTTAATTGTGTTCTGAGGAAATTAGAGGGTATCTGAGCCACACAGTTATAGCAGTCAAATACTACCTTAATTCTCATGGTTTCATCCTATGGAATTTTTGGATTTGTAGTTTGGTAAAGTATTTAGCATTCTACCAGAAGCTGCAATCCACTCCCCTGAACTACAGCACTTGACCTCTTGAAACATGTAACTATCTAACATATGAACTCATGAATATGTCTAAATGGGACAGATAAATCTGGGGCATTTGTACCCTGGAGCTCTCCTGGATCCAGCATGTATTTGCTTAATCTGGGACTATATTCCCAGAAAGACATTATCTACATGAGACAGATTAATTTGGGGCATTTGTACCCTGGAGCTGTTCTGGATCCAGCATGTAGTTGCTTAATCTGGGGCCATGTTCCCAGAAACTCCAGCCTATCCCCTTCTTGACCTGACTCAATGTCCGCATGTTGTCACTACTTCTCACCAGCCACTGAACTCCTTGTGGGCATTTGATTGTCACCTGTTGCATCTGTGCTGATCAAGGAGATTATGGTGATATCCATATGGACAACAGATTGTGCAGAAACAGACCCAATCCAGTTATCTAGACTGCAGAGCCCTAAAATAGTCCAGAGTTTCTTGCAAACTCTGGAACATCTCCCAAGTTTTCTGACTGAAGAGCAAAGTTCAGTTAAGAGCAAAAGACTCTAGATCAAATCAAGTCAAAATCTTTATTACGGTCATAGACCAGCGTAAGTGGGGTACAGTCTCATAGAAGCATGTACTGTACATACAATCTAAAAGGCTAAAAAACCAGTCATCTATTGGCAGATTTTAAGTGCAGCATTGTAGGTTATAACTGGGTTAGTATCAAACCTTTCCAAACTGTGTGTCATGACACATGTGTTGTCTGTAGTGTGTAGGTGTGTCAGAGTCTGTGAAGTAAGCAATAAAACATATATTTTTAAAAAATATATATAAATACAAGGTATTCATGAGATATGCTGTGTCCCCATATATTTAATCATTACAATTTCTGTATGTGTTTGTAAATCTTGTAAATCTAAAAGGGGTTGGTGTAACCTCAGGTTTGCTAGCAAAATTGAATTACTGTGTCATGAAATAATTCATGTCTAAAAAGTGTGCCACCATCATGCAATGTTTGGAAAGCTCTGTTCTAGATACTTAGTGAAAGTCTCCATGCATCATGAAGATTTCCAGTGCTGGATTTGGGACGAATGTGACTTTTACACTAGCTCCACGAGAGTAAAAATGGCATCAGTTTTCAACAGTTTGTGCAGTGCATGTATTCTCACCGAGTATTCTGGAATCCTCATGACTTATTTTAAGCCAGTCAAAGGGCCAGAAAGTGAGGGCTTAGCTTTCCTACCTGCACTGCTATGAAGCAACTGCTGACTCATAAATCTGTTCTGAAATATTGGAGCTGGTTTACTTTTGATGATTACAGTTTGTTTTGACAGGCTGGTTTGCTTCTCCCCTTCTGAGCAGTTTAGACACTGTCAGATTAATTTAATGCACCACGTCGCCTTAATTATCCACCATTTCCACATCACTTTCTGAATTATAGATTTACGTAGATGAAAACATCAGTAGTTCATTTGTCAGCTTCTACACATGGCTGGCAAGAAAAGAAGCCCTTTGTAGTCCTCTCTCTGAAAAAGGCTGACAGAACAATTAGCCAAAAAAAAAAAGTAATCCGAACGGAGACAGAGACTGGTCTCACCTTCTGATAAGTTTTGGGTGCTTCACTTTAAACTTTTCCTTTAACTATATACCACTCTGCCAATGTTTTGGCAAGAAGCATGACAATCTGTCAGTGACACACCAAAGTGTAACCGGGGGCTACGTTTGTGCATGTATTTTTTCAAGACCTTGTGGAAAGAGGTTTACATCACCTCTTTCTTCAAGGCCACCACCCCAGGAGGCTGAACACCAAGGGAAACTGTCAGCGGGACAAGTCATTTAGTGTGATGTAGGCTCCTGCTGAATGAATTTACATAAGTGAGAGAGGCCCCATTAGTTTTCTTCGTAGAATTTCATCCTTATATTATCTAGGGATGTATTTCTTCACAAATTTCATTCTTGAAGCAAAAGTAAGTTGAATAATTTACTTCTCGTGACAAGAAAGTATTTGAAAACAATTCATTTGTAAGTATGATTTTTTTTCTAGTTCTTGCAGAAGATTTACATCACCTTGCTTATAACAGATCAAAATTGGATTTAGGGCAAAAGGATACATATCAGAAGTTCCCATGCACCCTGTAGACTGCAGTGCTGGATATGAAATTAATACAGTTTTTGGTGGTATGGGCAGAGCTGGCCCTAGGTATTTTTCAAGTGTAGGCGAACAGAATTTTGGCGCCTCCCCCCAAACCAATCACTGAAAAATAAAAGCGTTGGATAAGCGAAAATGTTGGATAATAAGGAGGGATTAAGGAAAAGCCTATTAAACATCAAATTACATTAAGATTTTACAAATTAAGCACCAAAACATCATGTTTTACAAGAAATCAATAGAAAAAGCAGTCTCAACTGCACCCCCATATGTTTTGCGCCCGAAGTGACCGCTTAATTCGCCTCATTGTTGGACCGGCCCTGGGTATGGGGATATCACGTCACCTTGTCTGTCTCCTGAGAAATCTGTATAACAACCAAGTAGCAACAGTAAGAACAGACCACAGAACAACAGACTGGTTCAAGATTAAGAAAGGAGTACAGCAGGACTTTCACCCTAGCTATTGAACTTGTATGCAGAACACATCATGTAATGTGCAGGACTTGATGAATCCAAGGCTGGAGTTAAAATTGCTGGAAAAAACATTAAAACCTTAGATATGCAGATGATACCACTCTGATGGCTGAAAGTGAGGACGATCTGAGGAGCCTTATCACCAAGGTGAAAGAACAAAATGCAAAAGCTGGCCCGGGCTGTGGCACAGGCTGGTGAGCAGCCGGCTGCAGCCAGCTGCAACAAATCACTCTGACCAAGAGGTCATGAGTTCGGAGCCTGTGTTTGTTTGTCTCTGTCTTTGTTCTATGTTAAGGCATTGAATGTTTGCCTTATATGTGTAATGTGATCCGCCCTGAGTCCCCTTCGGGGTGAGAAGGGCAGAATGTAAATACTGTAAATAAAATAATAAATAAAATAAAAGCTGGGTTGCAGTTAAACACCAAGAAAAACAAGATCATGGCAACTACACCTATTGATAACTGGCAAATAGAGGGAGAAAACATGGAGGCAGTGACAGACTTTATATTTCTAGTTGAGAAGATCATTGCAGATGCAGACTGCAGCCAGGAAATCAGAAGACGTTTACTTCTTGGGAGGAAAGCAATGCCCAACCTCAATAAAATAGTGAAGAGCAGAGACATCACACTGGCAATGAAGGTCCGCATAGTTAAAGCAATAGTATTCCCACAGTATCCTGCGAGAGCTAGACCATAAGGAAGGCTGAGCGAAAGAAGATAGACGCTTTTGAACTGTGGTGTTGGAGGAAAATCTTGAGAGTGCCTTGGACCGCAAGAAGATCCAACCAGCCCATACTCTAGGAAATAATGCCCAATTGCTCACTGGATGAAACAATATTAGAAGTAAAGATGAAGTATTTTGGCCACATCATGAGAAGACAAGAAAGCTTGGAAAATATCATGATGCTGGGGAAAATGGAAGGAAAAAGGAAGAGAGGCTGACCAAGGGCAAGTTGGATGGATGGTATCCTTGAAGTAACTGGCTTGACCCTGAAGTTACTAGGGGTGGGTGACGGCCGACAGGAAGCTCTGCTGTGGGCTGGTCTATGAGGTCATAAAGAGTCGGAAGCAACTGAACGAATAAACAACAAAACCCTTTTTTTTAAAAAAAATTGTGTAAACAAGGCCTGAGAAGGGGTCAATAAAATACCATGCATTGATGTTTCATGCCAGTTGACCTATAGCAGGGCTATGGTTGTTGGGTGGGGCAGAGAATGAGAGCAAAATAAGACCTTCCCTCTCAAAAATCTTTCCTTGGGGACTGAAATAAATTTCCATTTTGTGGGACATAAATCTAAACGCAGTGCCCTCATTTTGAGCCACACCTTATCTAAACCCATAACCTCCACATAGAAGATATATGGATCTGAGTGGGAAAGGTAGCATCAAGATATGACTTCCTGATGTTTAGGGTTCATGTACTATACTTTTATAAGACTGGATTATTTGACATTTGGACCAAAGTAATTGACATAATTTGAGAACTGTGTTGACCCAATACTTCGCAACATGTGTTTGGGGCTGAAGTGCTTGAATTCTAGTTTAGCTTGCTTGCAGCTCATTTTTATTATGACCTGTACTTGAAATGAACTGCTGCATATTTCAGGCACAGCATATTTTGCAGTATGCCAAAGGGGCAGATGCTTTGCACTCTCAGTCTTACCAGGAGCTCATATTCTCTATAGTCCAGAAGCCTCAGCGCAGATGGTAGGTCAGACATGCTGTGGAACATGCTGAGTAACACTGGAATTTTAAAAGATGTTAACAATTATGTTCTAAAAACTCCTTAGAGGGTTTAAGAGGCTGTGTATTTTGCAAATTTGTGTAGCATTCTTGAAACTCTACATAGTGTATTGTTGACTTTTATCTTTTTCTGGTAAGAGCAGACCATTGGACTTGCAAGGTCAAACCAATGACTACCTAGCCCTGTATTCTTTCCTCAAATGTTGTCCAGAAATGGGACACAGAAGTATCACTTGTACCATGTTTCCCCGAAAATAAGACAGTGTCTTATATTAATTTTTGCTCCCAAAGATGCGCTAGGTCTTATTTTCAGGGGATGTCTTATTTTTCCATGAAGAAGAATTCACATTTATTGTTGAACAAAAAATTGAACATTTATTATATACTGTACAGTAGTTGTCATCACAGACCAGCATAACCAGACAAACTATTAATCCTATCAAGAACTTCTTGTTACCACCATTCTTTCCATGCACAACACTCTATGGTACGTACATTTACCGATCCTGCAAGCTCTGGTGTTCTGTTTGGTGGACATGCTTCCAAACAAAACTTTGCAAGGTCTTACTTTCAGGGGAGGCCTTATATTTAGCAATTCAGCAAAAGCTCTACTAGGTCTTATTTTTTGGGGATGTCTTATTTTAGGGGAAACAGGGTATGCTATTTGTCCTCAGCTGCTGAATTAGAGTCTGGAAATTTTATTTTATTTTGGATTATGTCTCCCAAAATCCCCAACCAATGCTATTTGGGAGTTTCTGAAGATTATAATAAATAAAAAAAAGATTTTTTTCTAAACTCTGTGAATGTGGGAGTCCCATATGTTAGTTTAATTCCTTTCAAAAACAAATTCATCTATCCTAATCAGCAGTAATGAATTCTACAAATAATGCATTGCGTGAAATAATAAACATGTTGTCTCTTTCACACATACGTGCTAGTCAATTTCATTAGAGCATGCTGAACTTGAGCAGTATATGAGAAAGAAAGAAAAAAAAATACTGCCTTCACGGCATGGTTGAAATGTTCTAAACCACAGCATGGAGTTGAGTTTGGATTCAGATTAAGACCTCTTCAGCTTCGCCTCATATTTTCTTGATTCCGCTGATCATTTAAAAATTATTTCCTTAGTTGTTTTTTAAAGCAAATCTAAACAAATCAAATCAAAGATGAAATAATTTGATTTCCTGGTGGAGGAGTCTGCTTGAAATAACAGTCCAGTGAAACAAGCTAGAATGGTGGTTCTCAACCTTTGGTTCTCTTGGTGTTTTGGACTTCAACTCCCAGGAATCCCTGCCAGCTTGCCAGATGTTAGGAATTGTGAAAGCTGTAGTCCAAAACATCTGGAGGATCACTGTGCAAAAGCACAAATGTTACAGGACACGTATCATATTGTGTTGTCGAAGGCTTTCACGGCTGGGATCACAGGGTTGTTGTATGTTGTCCGGGCTGTATAGCCATGTTCCAGAAACATGGCCATACAGCCCGGAAAACATACAACAACCATATATTATATTTTCACAATCATATCCCACAATAGAAGACAAAGAATTTGTCTTCTTTGCATACCCCATAAATGTTTGTACTGTGCTCTTTCAAGTAATGTGATTTTCAAGTTCAAGTGTTCAAGGCAGTAGGCAATCTATATATATAAAAGGGTAATGAAATTTCGGCCTAGGACAAAACAACAAAACTGCACATCCCAGAAACACTAAACTTGGCAGCACAACCCCTCATCCATGCCTCTATGTTCATACAACAAAAAGAAAAGAAAAATAAAGTCCTAATTAGAGGGAGAGGAATAATTGTTTTTATCCAATTGCTGCCAGTTAGAAGGCTAAGCTCCGCCCACTTGGTCTCCTAGCAACCCACTCAGCCCAGGGGACAGGCAGAGTTAGGCCTCACTTAGGCCTCTTCCACACTGCCTATAAAATACAGATTATCTGATTTTAACTGGATTATATGGCAGTGTAGACTCAAGGCCCTTCTAAACAGCTATGTAACCCATTTATAATGGACTTAATATCAGGGGAAAAGCTTTACCCTTTACCTTAACTACCACCAATTCCTCAATACTTTATTTCCCATACCACCATACTTCGCCACAGCAACGCGTGGCCGGGCACAGCTAGTATACCAATAAAAAATAAAAGTAGACTGCAGGGAGATGTCTGCCCGATTCTTCCCAATTTGCACTAGATAAGAATGTAATTTTCATAGAAGAATTTTCAGTCTTGCAATCTTTCTCCCACGCAAAAGTTTGAGGATGTTTGAGTGTATTACCAGGTGGTGACCTGTTTGCATAGCAAGAGTTTTGCATAATTTGAGCAATGCACTCTTCTTCTCAAAAGCCACATTGAGCTCAGAAAGCCTTTCAAGGAAAAGCACGAAAGAAAAACATATTTGCTCTCTAGCTTGTTGGAGAGCTTCTAAAGTTGATTTTGCCCTCCAGACAAGTGAAGAATAATGGCTCATACTGTGGACAACTTGTGACCTCATAGAAGTGAATCAGAATTGTATGAGGCGGCCGATGCTTTTAAGATTGGCCTGAGCTGACCCGTTGGCAGGTAGATGGAGGTGTATTTGAAAGCTGCCTTTTGCTTGGGGCCAGCTAGACTGAGTGATGAACTCATTTGCTCTGTGAACAGCAATGAAAGAGAGCTTTGCTGTGTTAGCTTCTCAACTATGGACTAGCAAGATGTCATTTCTTCATCAGTTTCAGATAGGCTACAATGAGAGCAGCAGAAGTAGCCATAGAAGCCACAAAATATCCAATAAATAAGGCAATATAACCCTTTATTTGAAATACATATGTCTGTCACTTTCGGAATTTGAGGGAAGATTAATGGCATTTCTAAAATTTAGATAGGTGCAACCAAAGAGGGCTAGAGTCCCATGATTCAGCTAAGGTGGCCCTCTCTGTGGTGGAACATACATGGACAAAGACTATTCACAGCCTTCATTCAACAACAACTCCATGGGACAAGAAGACGTTCTATGCTAAATGTTCCTAATTTTGCTGGTATACAACAGTGTCCTCTAGTAGTCTCTTCCTAATTTTATGGTCTCTAGTGAGCCTATTTGATGATGTATGTCAGTGGTTCTTAACCTATGGGTCCCCAGATGTTTTGGCCTTCGACTCCCAGAAATCTAACAGCTAGTAAACTGGCTGGGATTTCTGGGAGTTGTAGGCCAAAACACCTGGGGAATCATAGGTTGAGAACCACGGATGTAAGTAATTTATTTTATTTATTTACATCACTTTTACCCCGCCCTTCTCACCCGGAGGGACTCAGGGCGGCTTACAACAGTCGGCAATTATATTGCCCAGAATACATTCAATAAAACAGTAACAGAATCCATAAACAATAAAACAGTACCGCATTAATTAAAACTCTAATTAAACTCTATTAAACCATGAATTATAAAATTTAAAATGCATATATAGTTACATTCGTCCACTAACACCATAGAATCATAGAATCATAGAATAGTAGAGCTGGAAGAGACCTCATGGGCTATCCAGTCCAACCCCCAGCTAAGAAGCAGGAAATCGCATTCAAAGTACCCCCGACAGATGGCCATCCAGCCTCTGCTTAAAAGCCTCCAAAGAAGGAGCCTCCACCAGAAGTTCTTCCTGATGTTCAGGTGGTTTCTCCTTTCCTGTAGTTTGAAGCCATTGTTCTGCGTCCTAGTCTGCAGGGCAGCAGAAAACAAGCTTGCTCCCTCCTCCCTATGACTTCCCCTCACATATTTGTACATGGCTATCATGTCTCCTCTCAGCTTTCTCTTTTGCAGGCTAAACATGCACAGCTCTTTAAGCCGCTCCTCATAGGGCTTGTTCTCCAGACCCTTAATCATTTTAGTTTCCCTCCTCTGGACGCTTTCCAGCTTGTCAACATCTCCCTTCAACTGCGGTGCCCAAAATTGGACCCAGTATTCCAGGTGTGGTCTGACCAAGGCAGAATAGAGGGGGAGCATGACTTCCCTGGATCTAGATGCTATACCCCTATTGATGCAGGCCAGAATCCTGTTGGCTTTTTTAGCTGCCGCATCACATTGTTGGCTCATGTTTAACTTGTTGTCCGCAAGGACTCCAAGGTCTTTTTCGCACACACTGCTGTCAAGCCAGGCGTCCCCCATTCTGTATCTTTGATTTCCATTTTTTCTGCCGAAGTGAAGTATCTTGCATTTGTCCCTGTTGAACTTCATTTTGTTAGTTTTGGCCCATCTCTCTAGTCTGTCAAGATCGTTTTGAATTCTGCTCCTTTCTTCTGGCGTACCTTCACGTACGCCTTGATTCACGTAATAGCAACCCTCTGGATCAGCACAAGTTGCCATTTTAATTTTCTATCAGGTTTGTCCTGAACTCTATAGTGATTTTTCAGTGGTGACTCTGGGACTCAACTGGGACATCACCAATATACTAATGCCAGGTCAGGGAAAGTCCAGTACCTACGCTGTTCTGCTTATCCTCTTTCTTCTCCCTGTGCTGTTATCAACACAAGTAACTTATTGCCAGTATTAGTTACTTTTAATTAAATCCATTTTCTCCAGTAACAAGTCACTGGGACAACCTCCTGCACCAAGAGACATAGTAAGTAAGTAAGTAAGTAAGTAAGTAAGTAAAAGTTTATTTGTATACCGCCCTCTCTCCTGAAAGGGACTCAGGATGGTTTCCAATATAAAATCAGCATAAAACATTGTACAATAAAACACTGGAAACACTATAAAACGCTATAAGAATTAAAAACAAAAACAAAACATAACAATTGACTAAAACAATCACATAAACAGAAGGAATATAATCACTCAAATAACATATGAATCTGCAAAGAAAAAAGAAAAAAGACCACTGGGATGGAGGAGAGGATGGCCTGGAGGGACCACTAGAACTAAAATACAATGTTATATTCTAAGATGCTTTCGGGCAGAGAAATATAGTGCAATGTTTCAAGTCAAAGAGATGGTCTGTGCAACTACTATAGCTATGGGCTCGGTTATCCAAAGGCGCAGCGGAAGAGCCAGGTTTTAAGCAGCCTTTTGAAGGAAGCCAGGGTGGGTGCTTGCTGGATCTCCTCCGGAAGGGAATTCCAGATCCGGGGAGCAACAATAGAAAAGGCCTGCTCCCTCGTCCCCGCCAACCGAGCCTGGGATGGTGGCGGGAGCGAAAGGAGTGCCCTACCGGATGAACGAAGAGGACGAGTGGGTTCATAGTGGGAGATGCGGTCAAAAAGGTAGGCGGGTCCCAAACCGTTTAGGGTTTTATAGGTAAGAACCTGCACCTGCATAGGTTGAGATCCTGGGCTGGGAGATGTATTATACATTTCTAATCTCTTGCTACCAGCCCCACTTTCCTCTGCTGCCACTCTGCTCCTAACACATTTGTCGCAAGCCTGGGGGGTGGGGGGAGCAAGGAGAACATCAATGAAATACCCAGCTATTTTCATATAGGTGGGCACTGGACACACACCAATATATTCATTATGAATGATCTCAGAAGGACCTTGAGTCTAACTGGAGAATGCTTGTCATTGTATGTGCACCTTTTTCTCTCTCCTCCAGCCAAGAAATAGCCTTGGGAGGCGGGTGTAGCAGAGAAATTACACATCATTTAGTCGGACATGGTTGGTACAAAGGTTGGTAGAAAAGTCAAACCTCTGTAGCAATCAAAACACTGAGTTACTACTTCATATGTTGGACTGGGAAGTGCTGCAGGTTGTCTTTGGGCCGATGTCTTTCCAGTGCTCTTAGCTCTCCACTGACCACTCCAATGGCAATGGAGAGGGACCCGTATGAGGAAGATGAGTCTGAGGGAACAAGAGCTCAAATGAGGAAATGAATTCCTCCGTCTCCAATTATCATAAAAAAGACATATGCAGGTGTAAGTTGTATTTACTCTAATAGGATATCGGCCATTATTTCCCAATAACAACAACGGTGAACAGTGTCTCTCTTAAAATCATGCACCCGTTTCCTGCTTTTTGTGTGTTGGTATCTGAAAGAGATAATTTGGGCATTTCTGCACCATGTTCCTTGTCACATTTTAATTGCGCTAATTATAAATGATGAAACATAACAGTTGAGGCCTTATGTTTCATTTGAAAAAAAAAAGCCTTTGCGAATTCATTTTCACAGAAGCGAAGTGCAGCAAAACTCTTGCCACTCTGACACCTAACATTTCTGCCAAGTCTTGGAGGGATTAAAAAAAAGTCGTAAAAAAGTGTTGTACTGAAACCCAGTGCCTGCAAATTACTCTTTGGCATGGAAATGTGTTTCTTGTATAATGCAAAAACTGAGCATGACAACTTGTGTAAAAAGGAAAGGGAAAACAAAATGATGTCTTAGTTTACTAAAGGTTATAAAGTATACCATGTGCTATGCTTGGTAGGAAAATGTCACACTAACTTTCCATTTCATATTTTCATTCACAATCATTGTGGGGAATTAAAGTACAGGTTATCTTTTCCCCCAAAATGCTTGGAACCAGAAGTCTTCCACATTTCAGAGTTTTTTCAGATTTTGGAAGACTTGCATGTGCATAATAAGATATCTTGGAGATAGGGCTTAAGTCTAAATGCAAATTTCATTTGTGCTTCTTATATCTCTTATGTATATGACCTGAAAGCAATTTATACACAATCTTTTAAAAATTAATTTTGTACGTGAAACAAAGTTTACGTACACAAAGCTATGAGAAGGCAAAGGTGTAACTCTCTCAGCAACCCAAGTGGACAGTTTTGGATTTTGGAATTTAGATAAGAGATAACCAACCTGTATTCTGTTAATGAGTTTTGTGTAGGTTTAGCACAGGTATAGCAACTTGATGCCACTTTAGCTGTCATGGGATATGTAAAGAATGGTTGTAAATTCTCTGAACTACTACATTAGAACTAGACTTTAGCCCGATCCATTTTTATCAATTTCCTTCGGTCAATCCAGCTTCTCTGCTTTGTTCAGATACTCGTAATGGTAGAAAGAAACAGCTTTAATGAAGCATTAAACCCGATCTCCTCTACAGCCTTTGCTGACACCCAGGCTCCCTTGAAGAAAAAAAAAGGAAAGTGTTCTAGGAATGAAAAGGGCCTTGCAAATTCCCCATTGCTGCCAATGGGCTGAATCTAGCTGCTGCTTTCGGCTATGGACTGAAAATGGTTATCTAGCTTCCTACTCATTTTTTGGAGTCATGTGAAAATGGATATGAGGGTCTACCGGTGTCTGGCCAGCAGAAATAGAGTGAGCTTTAGCCAAAATGTACAAGCCTAATTAGAACTGTTCATTGCACTACAAATCTCAGAAGTTCATATGATGGAGCCATAGCAGTTAAAATGGTATCAAACTGGGATATCTACTGTACAATTATACACCTTCATCAACATAGATACTGGAAGAATGCCAATTGGGGAAGGTGGATCTAAATTTGTTAAATTATCACAATTATGACTCAAACCCTATTGGTCATGTCCAACTAAGATTGAAAGCCAGGATATGAATTTATTATTCAAAAACTAAATCACATTGATTTTTGTTAAATATCTAATCTAGGTGGGCTAACAATAGTATTTAAGTCATTGTTTTATTTACATCTTCAGTATACCCAGGTTCAGACAGCTGCTATTTAAATTCTTTCTTTCCTTCTTTCCATACAATGCACCTTCGGAATGAGCTATATTCACTGATGAAAAAGCCCAATTTGCAACTTTCTAAGTATAGCAGAAGTGAAAATAATAACTCTTGCAAATTGAGAAAATCCTATTTTTTGGTTTTAATAGCCCTTCACTTTATATAATCAGATCTCTGACAAGTCTGAAGCCTTCACACATTGGGCCATTAATTAATTTGCAAACAATGCTATTTTAGCTATACAAATGCTACCTTGCTTAACTAATTCTTCACTAATGTAATCTGAAGTAGTTTGGCTCAAGGCTAAAATCCAAATTACATATTGGAGGTGGAAGGGGAGGAGGAATGGAATGTCAAAGAATGAAGCTTTTGACCTGACAGCAATATTTGGGTTTGTCATTTGATACATTTGGGTTAGGACTGAATTGAGGAAAAAAAAATGTCTGGCAAGAATGCAGCTATGAATAGCGAAGGATCCATTTACACCAGTAGTTCCCAACCCGTGGCTGCAGCCCAGCAGTGGGCTGTGAGAATGAAAATCCGGTCCACGAACTAACGTCCTTCCTTCCTTCCTTCCTTCCTTCCTTCCTTCCTTCCTTCCTTCCTTCCTTCCTTCCTTCCTTCCTTCCTCTCATTCATTCATTTCCACTCCTTTTACAGAGCTGACCATTGCATTAGATAGACTACATCAGCTCTAGATTATTAAATATTTCTGTGAGTGAGCAGATGGTGACTACTGGATGGCATATGTTCTGTATAAGAAACTAGAGCTGATGTGGTCCATCCATTGCAATTTTCTGAATCAGCAGCCCAAACAACCAAACCAAATCTAAAGTTGACCAAAAACCGATTCGTAACCCTTTTGCTACTAATGTTGGAGCGTGGTCCCTGGTTAAAATGGTCCCTGGTCAAGTGGGCCCTGGTCAAAAAAAGGTTGGGAACCACTTATTTACACTGTAGGATTAATGCAGTTTGATGTCACTTTAGTTGCCATGGCTTAATGCCATGGAATCATGGGAGTTGTAGGTTTATAAAGTCTTTAGTCTCCTCTGCCAAAGGAGGTGCCTCATGAAACTACAACTTCCATGATTCCCTAGCATTGAGCTATAGAAGTTATGCTGGTGTTAAACTGGTGTCACAGTGTAGATCAGTGATTCCCAAACTGTTGTCCTTCGTGGCTTTAGAAACCTCTGCTGCTTTGGTGAAAGAAGAAAGTGCAAAAGCCGGGCTGCAGTTAAACATCAAGAAAACCAAGATTATGGCAACCACACCTATTGACAACTGGCAAATAGAAGGAGAAAGTGTGGTGGCAGTGACAGACTTTATATTTCTAGGTGCGAAGATAACTGCAGATGCAGACTGCAGCCAGGAAATCAGAAGACGTTTACTTCTTGGGAGGAGAGCAATGGCCAACCTTGACAAAATAGTGAAGAGCAGAGACATCAGACTGGCAAGGAAGGTCCGCATAGTGAAAGAATGGTATTCCCCATAGTAACCTATGGATGCGAGAGCTGGACCATAAGGAAGGCTGAGCGAAGGAAGATAGATGCTTTTGAACTTTGGTGCTGGAGGAAAATCCTGAGAGTGCCTTGGACCGCAAGAAGATCCAACCAGTCCATCCTCTAGGAAATAATGCATGGCTGCTCACTGGAGGGAAGGATATTGGAGACAAAGTTGAAATATTTTGGCCACATCATGAGAAGACAGGAAAGTTTGGAAAAGATCATGATGCTGGGGAAAATGGAAGGAAAAAAGAAGAGAGGCGGACCGAGGGCAAGATGGATGGACGGTACCCTTGAAGTTACTGGCATGAACTTGAAGGAACTGGGGCAGTGACGGACAACAGGGAGCTCTGGCGCAGACTGGTCCATGAGGTCACGAAGAGTCGGAAACAACTGACCGAATAAAGAAGAAGAAGAAGAAGAAGAAGAAGAAGAAGAAGAAGAAGAAGAAGAAGCAGCTGCTGCTGCTGCTGCTGCTTTGGCTGACAGTAAGGGGTTCTGGGAGTTGAAGTCAAAAACACCTAGAAGACCAGAGTTTGGGAAACACACATGTTGATGAACCCTAAGAACCCTGTTCCATCAGATGGAGTCAGAACCTGTATTCATCAAGCAATTCCACATCTTTTCCATATGTGACCATTAGTATTGAATACACTCCTACCATCAATGTAAAGCAGAGAGCCGGGAAGCAGGTCATCACTGGAACAAATTGTGGCATGGTGCTGGGAGAAAGACAGACAGATCCCTGGACTGGAGTTTGTGATGTGAAACCCCGAGAATACCTTGCATGCTATTCCAATATTATGTGCACTGTTGATAAGAACATAAAGGAGCTCAATATTCAGAGTGAGGTGTTAGCTTGTAGCTGCCAACATTGCTCTCATGGGAACTTGCGGCGGGCAGTTATTCAAATATGTCTGTGATTAATTCTGGTGCAAATAATCTTATGGAAGACCTGTGAGAAGAAATGTGCTCTTTTTCCCTTGATGCTCTGCTTTTTCCCATTGATAGCATAAAGCTATAGCAAGGACAGCCATTCTGATGATATTAATAATGGGATTACAGAATCAGGTCACTTAGAAGAATAGAGCTGACTCAGTGAGTGTACAGCAGCACACGGAATGTGGAGATTAATTTCAATACAAATCTTCTGCCGGCACTCTCGCCGATGAAGAGTAAGTGGCGTTCTTAATGAGAAATATTTATAATGCCAGCAAATACCTTCCATTTACTTACTGTTGTAATGGGGTTACATATATTTCACCATTATTATGCTGTGATGACTGACTTAGTTACTGTTTCCAGGGTGAAGAATGTAGTTGTCTTTTCAGATTGTCCTGTGAAAGGAGTCAGGAAAAATTCTATTCTGTAGGAAGAAAAAAGTAAATCAAGCAGTCTTCTATCACCATTGCCTTTGTAAAGTAGAGAGTTGAGGAGTGCCCTGTGCCTGAGGACTCTGTTGGAAGGATGCATCTGATGCATCAGTGGATCTGATGTGGTCTTTCAAAAACATCTTGTTAGCTGGATGAAATTAAGCAACAAAGCAGAAGATATTTGAAATCAAGCAGTTGTACCACTATGATTCTACTTCAACTTCCATGGTTCTATACTATGGAAACCTGGGATTTGCAGTTTGGGGGTGGCTATTTTGAGCTCTAAAGCCTCATCAAACTACAATACTCGGGATTCTATTGGGTAATATTTCAAATAGAGCAGTGGTTTTCAACTTTCCTAATGCCACGGCCCCTTAATATAGTTCCTCATGTTGTGGTGACCCCCAAGCATAAAATTATTTTCATCGCTACTTCAAAACTGTAATTTTGCTACTGTTATGAATTGTAATGTAAATATCTGATATGCAGGATGTATTTTCATTCACTGGACCAAATTTGGTACAAATACCCCATATGCCCAAATTTGAATACTGCTGGGGTTGGGGGCAGATTGATTTTGTCATTTGGGCGTTGTACTTGCTGAGATTTATAGTTCACTTTTAATCAAAGAGCCCTTTGAACCCGATCAACAATAGAATTGGGCCAAACTTCCCACACAGAACCGCCATGACGAGCAAAAAATACTGGATGGATTTGGGAGGAATTGACAGTGATTTAGGGGAGATGTAGTTCACCTACATCCGGAGAGCACTGTGAACCCAAACAGCTACCCTGTTTCCCTGAAAATAAGAAATCCCCTTAAAATAAGACCTAGTAGAGGTTTTGCTGAATTGCTAAATATAAGGCCTTCCCCGAAAGTAAGACCTAGCAAAGTTTTCGTTTAGAAGCATGCCTGCCAAACAGAGCACCGGGGCATGCAGGATTGGTAAATGTCTGTACCATAGAATGTTGTACATGGAAATAACAGTAGTAACAAGAAATTCTTGATAGGATTTATGGTTTGTCTGGTCAAGCTGGTTTGTGATGACAACTACTGTACAGTATATAATAAATGTTTATTTTTTTGTTCAATAATAATATTTTTTGTTCATGGAAAAATAAAACATCCCCTGAAAATAAGACCTAGCACATCTTTGGGAACAAAAATTAATATAAAACACTGTCTTATTTTCGGGGAAACATGGTATGGATCTGAACCAAATTTGGTACAAATACCTGATACGCCCAAATTTAAATACTGATGTGGTTGGGAGAGGGGATTGATTTTGTCATTTGGGAGTTGTAGTTGCTGGGTTTTATAGTTAACCTACAATCAAAGAGCAGTCTGAACCCAGCCCACAATGGATTTGCAACAAACCTGGCACACTACCCACAAGACCAACATTGAATATTGGTGGAGTTGGGGGGGGGGGCTGTTTTTGAATTCTGTGAGTTGTTGTTCACCAACACTCAGAGAGAACTGTGTACCAAACTGGTGATGAAACTAGTAAACTTGCCACACATATCTAACATGCCAAATTTTGAATACTGGTGGGGTTTGGAGGGGATTGATCTCAGCGATTGGGAGGTATAGTTCACCCATATGTGCACCCACCCGATGGATCTGAACCAAACTTGGCATAAATACCCAATATGACCAACTTTGAATCCTGATAGGGTTTTGGGGGAGGACTGACCCAACATGATTGTAATTGTAATTCTTCCTGCATCCAGAGAACTCTTTGATCCCTATCAATGATGGAACTGAACCAAACTGGGGCACACAGACTCAACGTGGCCAACTGTGAATACAGGCAGGGTTTGGGGGATGATTGACCTTGGCATATGGGAGTTGCAGTTCCTCCTAATGCTGCTGGGCCACTCTCAGTCCCATATCATATGGGTGCTTTCTCCTCTACCTTGAAGGGACTCGCTGGCATGAGCCTCCCTCCAGCTTCATGTGTTCTCCCTCGCCCGTGAACCATGTTGCCATGTGCTGAGCATCCCTGCTCACTCCTCTCTGCTTGGAGTATCAGAAACAGCCCTTTCACAGCAGGATGAGGGCTTTTGGTGGGAGGATTCACTGTCTGTTTCTAAAAAGGAAGAGATGGACAGGTGGAGAGATCTTCAGCATTCTCTGCCAAAGGGATTTCTAAGACCATCAGAAATATGTGTTTTCTGATGGTTTTGGAGACATGCCCCTCATGACCCTGCCAGTGGTTCCAACCCCCGGGTTGAGAAACACCGAAGTAAATGAATAGTACTATAATTTTGTAATATGAAAAGGCTACAGGGTTTGACTTGCTGCCTGGGAAATGTACACTCTGAAATGTTATGCTTTAAACCTCTTTCATATTGGTGCAAGGTTAAGTAAAATCTCGAACTTTAAGGCTGCTTCAGCTTCATGTGGACATCTCCTCTTGGCTGCCAGAATTTCCCTGTGTAACTGGCCTCCCCGATCCAGTTTCATATCACAAGTCCTAGTGTAGCTACACTAATTTTATAAAGTGAGAAGCAATACAGTAATACTTTGTATTAGACATTTGCTACCCATGAGTAATTATTTGGGGTAAATGTACACTGTTGAATTACTGCAGTTTGATACCACTTTATCTGCCATGGCTCAATGCTAGAGAATCGTGGAGTTTGTAATTGTGCAAGATTTTTTAATCATGTCTTCCAAAGGGTACTGGTAGCTCACTAAACTACAACTTCCAGGATTCCATAGCATTGAGCATGACAGTAAAAGGGGTCTCAAACTTCATTAATTCTACTGTGTAGATATATCCTTGAGCTTGATGACAAATAGAACAATAACCAATGTCTTGCTTTTTAGTAGGATGATTTCAAGTGCTCTTCTATCGTCAAACATTATTGTAAGCTATTTTGGGGTTTGCTATCTATTTATCTGTCTGTCTTTCTGTCTGTCTCCATAACAAGATCATTTTCATAGTCATAGCATATAATAGATCCACTCAGATTTATTGGGTATGGGGCTGCATACGTTATATTAGGATCAATAAAGTCCTAGTACCTCTTGTTCTTAGTCTCTGAAATGATATGCAGAAGAACACTTCTAAGAAATTTGTAATTGTCAATTCAATTACAAGTTAATGGTGGTCATCAAAGTTGCATTTCAAGGCAATAGATTTTGACAGTTCTGGTTGATTTGTGCTGTTCGTGCTGCAATATCTGATGAGTCATACATTTGAAGCACAGAAGACAATACAAAAAGGCTGAGAATTTAAGATGCCAGTCTTCATGCAATGGCTATAAAACCTTGGAGCAGAATAAATAGACCCAGACTTATGTATTCACCATCTGGAGTTTGTTTACTTGTCATCTCTGCAGTTTGGTGCTTTCTCTTAAAAGAAAAGTCTCATACAGATGCCCCATTGATTGGTTTTTAGGTCCCAACTTTCTTTGCTGTTATCAGATTTAATTGCAACAGTAGCCACGATACCATTAGCAATGTCCCTTAATTGACAATTACCGTAAACATAATTTTGTCTTAATTCAGCACTAGTATTGTGTCCTTTATGCCATGCTGTTTCCTTCTCTTTTTTAGCTGTTTCCTCATAGCCACAGTGGTTCCTGGCATGTCTTTGTTACGTCCTCAAGTGAAATATTAATTTCAGAACAAGGTGGACATGACAGCTTCTCTAATAAATGCTACATTTTGGCCACCGCAGTACATCATGCCAATTTCTCCACATTGTTTTTGAACTCTCCCCAGTTATTATTCTTTGACCTGATCCAGGCCAAGACCTACCTTGTCATAGTGAGTTTTCATATGATTTGTAGATGCCAGGAAATGCTTCTGCAAATATATTCATATTGAAAGGCATACTCTTCAAGATTTATAATCTTATGAGTACATACTTGGAAGAAGGGAGGAGAAAAGCCATGCATGATGCCTGGAACTTATTGGAAGTTAAGGGGATCTAAAGCTAACTAATTAAATAATGCAAATAGGTTGATATCTTATGTTATCATAAACCACCTTATGATCACATAATCTTGAAATGAATCATTGTGCAGTATTCATATTCTCAGGAAGTGAATAGAGCTGTAGTTACATCTTTAGAACCACTGTTCAAATAGAGCTACCACAGAGTCATGGGTCCTGTTGCTCAGTGAGGGAATCCTGGCATGCATTATTTCATTTTCCTAGAAAGGTTGTGTATCATGTCAGAAATGGAGTTTTGAATCATAGCCTCTGATGCAGAGTCTCCGCAGACTAGGACGCGGAACAATGGCTTCAAACTACAGGAAAGGAGATTCCACCTGAACATCAGGAAGAACTTCCTCACTGTGAGAGCTGTTCAGCAGTGGAACTCTCTGCCCCGGACTGTGGTGGAGGCTCCTTCTTTGGAGGCTTTTAAGCAGAAGCTGGATGGCCATCTGTCGGGGGTGCTTTAAATGTGATTTCCTGCTTCTTGCCAGGGGGTTGTGTTGTCGACCGCGTTTTAGGGGATCGGGCCCTTAAGGAGAGACCCGATCCGGTCCTGAGAGAACGGACCTTGGCGAAGCCAAAAGGAGAATTACGAGCCGCAATACAACCTGAAGCCGAAATGAAGAAGGTCCGCCAAAGTTGAAGGAAAATCCGCCAAGGAGTCTTTATTGAGCAATTCAGCTGAAGAGGACTCTAGTAGCGATCATTCGGTCTACTAGGGTACCATACAATCAAAATAAAGCCATACTTATACAAAATTTCAGTCTGACAACCCTTTGAATTTCCCTCCCTGCTTCCCCGCCCATCTGATCGTTGATAGGCTAGAAGGTTGAACGAGGCGGGCTTTCGTTTCCTGCCTTGCTCCGTTGGCCCAATAGGAAGCTGCCTTTTGTCTCTACTCGGGCCAATCAGGAAAGAGAAGGCGGGAGTTATCAAAACAATGAGGTGACGGGACAGGAACTAGCGGATTAAGTCCTGCTAGACCGATTTCTAAAGGGTGCTTAATTTATTAATGGCAGCAATCAAGGGTGTCCGGGTTTCTGTCACGTATACAGATTTTAGATATGCCTTGGGGTGTCAGAGATGGAAGCAAAGATGGGTGGTGATGAGCCATATTGACAGGCTCTGCAGGGCGCCTTCCTGAGGTGTCCTGGTTTTTCCTTTTGGTGAGATATGACAATGTTTGCCTTGGGGCGAATCACCTTTAGGTCAGCAAACTCCGAATTCGGCGACTCAAGCCCTATATTGTCCATGCAATTTGAATTTGATTGGATTTAGCGGTGGCAGATTATCCTTTTGTTTTTGGGAAAGGAAGCCTGGGTCATAGGAAATGGGATAAGTTCTGGGGTTCAGGTTGAGTTCAAAATATTTCCTATTTGATTTCAGTTGGAGTGGATGGCCCATGAGGTCTCTTCCAACTCTACTATTCTATGATTCTATTGCTTTCATCCTCCTAGGTAAGAGTCATTATCAATGCCAAGAGATTGACAGGCAGAGGTTATGCTCACATCTGTCCTTTGCACATGAGGCATAAGCTTTGCATTTGTCATCTTGAGCCTATGGAGGAGAGATTGCTCTCCATAAAATAATATTGAGGTCATGTTTTGCCCCAGACAGAAGTGTCCCTTTCATTCCAGGAGACAACCCCAAGTTAGGAATGAGTTAAATATAAACAAAGGGGCAAAGCAAGGCAGAATGTCAAAAGGGTTCCCATATGGCAAGTGGCAGAGTCTCCAAAGGATTCAGAGAGAGCGAAGGAATCATTTTCCTAAGGCCTCCCAGAGAGAAAGAGAGAGTCTCCAGAGGATCCCCTTCACTATGATCCTTTTCCCTGCCTTCTCGGTTGATATTGCTCCTGTTGTATATCATCAGCTATCTAGTTTACCTGGACTCTTCTGCACATCAAAAGGTGAGAAAATCTTTGTGCGTTTCAGTTTGTAGCAGCACAATATTAGTTGCATTACTCTAGTCCAGTGTTTCTCAACCCATGAGTCCCCAGATGTTTTGGCCTTCAATTCCCAGAAATCCTAACAGCTGGTAAACTGGTTGGGATTTCTGGGAGTTGTAGGCCAAAACATCTGGGGACCCATAGGTTGAGAACCACAGTTCTAGTCTCCTTAAATTAGTTAGGAGTAAGATTTTCAACACATGCCATCTTTCCCCTCATTTTCCTTTGAGAAACAGCTTGTACTGAACATAAATTTTCTGTTGGGCTTTTACTGCTGTCTTTTTTGGTCACCTTAAAAACAAATAACTTGTTTGTTTCAAGATGAGCTTGTTCTCACCCTGTTTTATTTCTCCTTTGGGCCTACTCTGGTGTATTGCCATTTAAAAAAAATAGCATGTAAGGTTCTGCAGAGAATTGGTGTCTTGAAGAACTTTCCTCCCAAGTCAGTAAACCCAGTGAACTACTCTTATCAAGACAGTTTTTATTCGTACAGTAGAGTCTCACTTATCCAACACTCGGTTATCCAACGTTCTGGATTATCCAACGCATTTTTCTAGTCAATGTTTTCAATACATCATGATATTTTGGTGCTAAATTTGTAAATACAGTAATTACTACATGGCATTACTGCATATTGAACTACTTTTTCTGTCAAATTTGTTGTATAACATGATGTTTTGGTGCTTAATTTGTAAAATCATAACCTAATTTGATGTTTAATAGGCTTTTCCTTAATGCCTCCTTATTATCCAATATATTCGCTTATCCAACATTCTGCTGGCCCGTTTATGTTGGATAAGTGAGACTCTACTGTATTTTTTATTTTTCTTAGAAAACATGCTCAGATGGTGATATGCCTGCTGTGTCTGCAAGCCTAGCTTTGGAGAATGATCTTTTAGAGCCCGCTAGCTCAAGCAAGTATCCCCTCGTGGTAGAAAGCTTTCAGAAATATCTCAAGTTTGAATTCCAAGCATCTTGATATTCTAATAATAAGCTTGTGTTTTACTAACTCCTTCAACATGCCTATCGATTTGAAGATCTGTATCTACGTCAGTCAGTCAAACTTGTATTGTTTACAGCCAGAGGCTTTTGCAAAAAAACAAACATATCCTAAGCAATGTGGTACAAAGATTGCGCTTGTAAATACATTGGTGAGAAATGTTATGGATGTGAGAGTAATTAAAAACCAAGGGGAGAAAAAGCCCAACAAGCAGAAAATAAAGAACAAAGGAAAAAATAAATAATAATATTACAGGCGAATCAACGTGTCTCTAGTTCATTGATTTTAGCTTAAAGTCATAACTGAGTGTACTTCTGCATGGTCAGCTGTCCTTGCAAAGCCAGAGCTGATCGTGCAACAGGCAGCTTGAAAAGACATGCATACATCTCTGCATTTATTTATTTATTGAATACTGTACATTAAAAATAGAGAAGATCAGCACCTGCCAACAAATTACACATATTTTTTCACAGGATGTCCAGTGGATCTGATGCTTTGGGGGTGTTGAATCTATTTCTGGTTTTATCTCTGTGCCTCTGGTAGCAGCTGTGGGTGTAACTGAGTCATCCAAGTGCTCGACCTGGTTCTCAATAGAGGTTTCCCAATGGGAGAGCTTCTCTCCAACTTGGATCAGTTACAGAAGAGCAGAATCAGATATTTTTTCTCCATGTCAAGGATCCTGGGGACCTTGAGATGGCAAATCTTTTTTCCATCTCTAGATTTCAGTATGGCCACCCAGCCCAGACAACAAGTAATTAAAGGACATGCAAGACAGAATTGATGATCTGCAGAGGGGCATTTTGAGCAGTGTTTAGTAGCTTATGCGCATTCAAAGGAAACAGTGACAGCTGGATCACAGCTTCTTCTAATTTGCTGTTTTTAAAACGTGGAATTGTAAAGGACAAACATACACAAAGGATATAGCTGTGCTTACATAATGGGATGCTTTTTCCTTACTGCAGTATGTTATTATTTCAAGGCACAAAGTTTAAGCATACGCGGGGATCAGATCTCTGATGAATCCGAATAATGTTAAAACATTGGAATGTCTTCTAACTGTATGGTTTTAATTCCTTCTGTTCTTTTCTCACTCATTCTCTTCCTCTGGCAAATTTTAAATTGTAAGTTGGTTGTAGCAGATATCTCTATCCCCTAGGATCAGGTAATGTCACAGTGTAGATAACAGTCTATAATAGTGTCAAGGCTATTTTCAGAAGCGCTATAATATAAACCAGGGGTCCCCAAACTTTTTTAACAGGGGGCCAGTTCACGGTCCCTCAGACCATTGGAGGGCCAGACTATAATATTAAAAAAACTATGAACAAATTCCTATGCACATTGCACATATCTTATTTTGAAGTAAAAACAAAACAAAACAGGCTGTGGCGCAGGCTGGTTAGCAGCCAGCTGCAACAAATCACTCTGACCAAGAGGTCATGAGCTCGAGGCCTGCCCATGCCTGCGTCTGTCTCTGTCTCTGTTCTATGTTATGGCATTGAATGTTTGCCTTATATGTGTGCAATGTGATCTGCCCTGAATATAAAAGGGCGGAATATAAATACTGCAAATAAATAAATAAATAAATAAATAAATAAATAAATAAATAAATAAATAAAATGGGAACAAATTCAGCCTCAATGTTAATAATAATAATCATCATAATAAAAATAATAAAGAGGGTTGGAAGAAACCCCTTGTGCAATTTTGTCCAACCCCCTTCTGCCTTTGTGCACCAAAAGCACAAGCAAAGCAGCCCTGACAGATGGCCACCCAGCCTCAGCGCTAACAATAACAACAACAACAACAACAACAACACATCACACAGTCCTAAATGCTTGAGAAGTGTTTGACTTGTGATTTTGTGATATGAAATCCAGCATATATATCTCATTTGCTGTGTCATACTGTGTCTTTGTGTCAATAATAATAGTAATAATAATAACGAAGAGGGTTGGAAGTGACCCCTTGGGCCATTTAGTCCAACCTCCTTCTGTCTTTGGGCACCAAATGCACTAGCAAAACACCCCTTAATAATTAATTATTAATTAAATAATAATTAAAATACCATTATAAACAAGCAAAGCTTTGGAAGGCATGCACCAGGTGAGGGAGGAGGTGGGAAAGGCGTGCCTTCGTCGGTGGAGGAGGAGGGAGCCACCGCCACAGGGGCCGGATAAATGACTTCGATGGGCCGCATGTGGCCCCCGGGCCTTAGTTTGGGGACCCCTGATATAAACAATCAATTCATTCATGCGTATTTGGAGTTTTTTTTAATTTTAAAGAAAAGGGATTGGTGTGTCTTTGTAACAATCATCATTGTGTGGTGGTGGTGGTCTACTGAGGGTAGGGGCTTGGTAGTCTGGAACAGGGTCCCAATTATTTCATTTAAAATTTTTGTTGTAAATTCAGTTGCTAAATGCAACAAGAACAGGTCCACTAGGGAACTCATCACATTGTGGGATTTGCCACACACTGTGAGGAACCCATTGCCCCATGCCCCACATTACCCAGCTTCCCCCTCACCCCATCCCACAGGGGGAAGTGTCCTCTGTATGGCTTTCCACCATTGTTGCCTGTGTGACACAGGAAGCCTCCCCTGTTGTTGCCATGGTGGCTTACCACACTCCCACTTCACTTGCGGCATGGAGCCCTGCCGGAATTATATCAACATCATGGGATGGGAGCCGGTGGGCTCTGTGCCACAAGTGGAAGTGAGAGAGTCAATTTTGCCTGTCTGACGAGATTGGAAATCATTATAATTTATCAATTTATGAAGTAGGCATACTCTAGATAGAACTGGCAGTTGGATTTAAGCCTTTGACTCCATCTTGGAGGCCATCTCTTGCCTAGTTTCAAGGGTTGCAGTTGTGATTAATTTCCTTCTAATTTGCTTTATTTCTGCACAAACAACTTTCATGAGGGGCTCTTAGTCTCTACCACCTTCTGACAGAAAATTCTAAGTATCTTAAATACACTTCAAATCCCAGGATGCCATTCAACAGAACCATAGGAATTACAATAGCATCAAAATGCCATATCTATATTGCGTGAAAGAGATCCTGGAGCATGTTCTTGGCTGTGAAAAATCTCTACAGCTCTTTTTGACTTGAATTAGTCACTTCCCCATATAAATCTTTGAAATTGATGCCTTCTCAAATGGTTGTGTACCATCAGATTCAGCTAATCAATATACAATAAATATTGAGCTGACTGCAATGTGCTATCCACCTGATATTTGGTCCACAAACATGTCTCTTTATCATTCTTGTAATGCATATTCTAAGGTCACTTTGACAGAGCGAGCATGAAGAAATTTTCTACTGCTTCCTCCAATGAATTTTTCTTCCTCTCCTCATCACTCATCATTGATCAGGCTGGTTGGAGTTGTTAGTAACTGAGCTATATCTTTCCCCATGTTTCCTTCTCTTAGGTAGTTTGTTGCTATGCTCCTTTCTTTGCATACAGAGTCATTGGCTGAATCAAAACTACACGCAAAAGGATGAATGAAATGGTTTTACTGTACCCATAAGGAAGCTCCTTGCTGGTTTTGCTTCACTAAAGCTTTCAAGTGGGCAAGATTTTCTGTATATGTAACTCAGGCATGGTCTATACAAATAGCATATGAGGCACGTGAACCTCTACATTAGAGAAGTCATTCCTCTAATATGGCGGGTAGTAAGAGGACAGTTAGAACTTCATAATACAAGCAAAATTGCCTATCCTACAACAGTTTCACCTCACTTCAGGGACAGAGTCCACTGGATCCTATCAGACAATGCAGATTTACTTTTGGTGGGACTCCATCCCTGAAGTGAGATGAAACTGTCATAAGAGGCAGCAGTGAGAAATGGGAGGCTTCCCGTGTTTCCATAGAGAACGGGGGGAAACCAGGCAATCTGTGATCCATCAGAAACAAAAATCATAATAAATAATGGCATACCAGGGAAAAAGCCGGGTCATCTCCCTTCTATCCGATCCATAGATTATTAATAATTGGGTTAAATACATGTATTTATTGCATAACTCTACTGAGAGTCAACAGCTTCAATCTGGTTTAATCATGCATCCATTTGTGAGTGTATATATATACACACACACACACACACACACACACACACACACACAGTGTTCCCTCACTTATCGCAGGGGTTACGTTCCAGGACCACCCACAATAAGTGAAAATCCATGAAGTAGGGACACTACAATTATTTTAATATTTATACATTATTTTAGTAGTTATACACTATTTTAAGTCTTTATCAACTAATCATGTGTTGATAAATCGCCTCCTTCTCCTCCCGTTACCTCTTGAGCTCCTTTTCTCTCCCTTCGGCTTCTCCTTCCTCCCTTCCTTAGGCTGTAAATTGTAATTTTTTATGATTTATAATATTCTTTTAGAGTTTATTGAAAAACCGCAAAACAGTGAATCTGCGAAAAGCGAACCATGAAGTAGTGAGGGAACACTGTATATATCTATATCTATATGTATGTATGTATGTATGTATGTATGTATGTATGTATGTATGTATGTATGTATTTATGGATGCATGAGCAAACCTGACTAAAGTTGCTGTCTCTCAGTATGGATAGGAAAAAAGAAAGAAAGAAAACTGTTTAATATTAAAAATTACATTTCATTGTATTTAAGATATACTAATCTCTTTTTCCCATACAAGCCACTGAACAGTATATTGTCTTTATATAGTTTTACAATCCCACTTGCTGTTTCTGTGGGTACCAGGCCTTACTGAGCACAAATAGGTTCTGTCTCCAGGACATTTGCAATATAAAGGTCTTAATTAGGACTTGAACCATTAAAAAGGAAAAATGTGATCTTTCAGTCTGTCCTTGGCAGTATTTTACCGCAGTTATCACTTCCTTCCAATTTTTCTTCCTTCAGGCTTTGTTAAAGATCATAATTACTTAGTGGCTGCATTTATTTTTCAATACCAGATGGGGGCACTTCAAGACCGATGTAAGGAAAATTGCACACATTTGCACATAACATGGTTTCACGAAGTAGGTAAACCACCCTGTACAAAACAAAATATAAAATATGCATAAAGCAATTAAATAAGTATGTAGCCAGAATTCTGATTCACTTTTTGTTTTTCTTCTGTGTCTTCTAAAATTGGAAGGACTAGTGAAAATTACATTCTTATTCTAAATAGACAAAATCGTTGTGCCACCATTTTTTCCTAAATAAATGGCTTGCAAGATTTGACATCTTGTTGTATGAACACAGCATGGGGTATATGGAGTCATTTATGCGGTGCTAATTCAGTGGTGTAAATCATGTGACCTTCTTGATGCTACTCCAAGCATTTCTTGCAATTGGTTCTAAGGGTTAGGACTACTGGGACTTATAATCTAATAACTTCTGGAGGATCGCATAATTCCCATAATTTTTGGGCTAAATTCAATATCATTTCATTGTGATTGGCACAAATATTCTGTGCTGCACTGTGTTAAATCTTTTATATATTGTACTAGCTGTGCCCGGCCACGCGTTGCTGTGGCGAAGTATGGTGGTATGGGAAATAAAGTATTGCGGAATTGGTGGTAGTTAAGGTAAAGGGTAAAGGTTTTACCTTACATTAAGTCCATTATAAATGGGTTATATAGCTGTGTGGAAGGGCCTTGATGTGATGACCCATGGGCCTTGTAGTCCTGCTCATGACATTGTGATGCCTGATGAAGAAGAAAACTTGGGTTTTTTACCTTCCCAGTCAGAACTGGATTCTTCCCAGACAGATTCTTCCCAGCCAGATCTGGGAACCTTGCACCTGCAAGAGGATTATGTTCCAGAAGTATGTCAAACAAATACTGAGGCTACATCTCCAGTGTTTTCTCGCCATGAGTTTTGTAAACAACAGAGAGGTTTGGAAGCAGCCTCGCGCAGGAGTGCGAGAATAATTGCTAAGAATTTGCCAATTAAGCCTGCTTTCCATGAGAATCTTTAAGGAGTCAAACATCTGGTCTCAGAGATTAGCTTTCGTTTCTGGTTCCCAGAGAACTGCTCTCGGCGGGAAAGTTAGACTCTATATAGGTGTTTTACCCGCGGAGTAACTTTGCGGAGTCAATTCGTCAGCCTCCGGAGCGAGTTGTGTCTGGACAGCGCGCTCCGTTTCAAGCCTCGTTCCTGCTCAAGCCTTGTCCTTGTTTCCTGCCTTCGCTCCTGCTTCCCAGCCTTTGTTTACCTACGGACCTTGCCTTGTTTCCCAGGACTAAACCTTGCCTTGTTTCACGGATTTTACCAAGTTATTCCACGGACCTTGTTCTTGTTCCTCGTTACCTTGTTCCACGTTTCAAGCCTTGTTTCAAGTATCAAGTTATTTCCTAGCCTTGCTCAAGTTCATGGACTAAAGGACCTTGTCATCTCCCCTCACTTTGCCTGGCAAAGTGAGTGTTTCGGTTATTGGATTACAACTTTGGACCTTAATATTTCATATTGGACATTGTTTCTTTGGACTAATTTTGACCTTTCCTGAAAGGTCTACTTCTGGACTAACTTTTACATTTGCTTTTACTAACTTTATATATTTCCTTAATAAAGATATTAGATAGAATCTGGCCTCAGCGTATGGTTATTGGTGCTCTGTAGCCTGGGTCGTGACACTTGAGTCTACACTGCCATATAATCCAGTTAAAATCAGATAATCTGTATCTTATAGGCAGTGTGGAAGTGGCCTAAGTGAGGCCTAACTCTGCCTGTCCCCTGGGCTGAGTGGGTTGCTAGGAGACCAAGTGGGTGGAGCTTAGGCTTCTAACTGGCAGCAATTAGATAAAAACAATTATTCCTTTCCCTCTAATTAGGACTTTATTTTGCTTTGCTTTTTGTTGTATGAACGTAGAGGCATGGATGAGGGGTTGTGCTGCCAAGTTTAGTGTTTCTGGGATGTGTAGTTTTGTTGTTTTGTCCTAGACCAAAATTTCATTACCCTTTTATATATATAGATATTGCTATGTTATTTAACTATTTTTAACTGTTTTAATTCTTATTTTATTGTATTATGATGTATTGGTAGTGATCCTACCAGTTGTGTAAGCCACCCTGAATCCCCTTGGGGAGAAGGGCGGGGTAGAAATATCGGAAATAAATAAATAAGAAATAAATTTCTATCTAGAGCAGGCTTATTGAAATGCATGGAACTTGTTAGTCATAAGCAACTTGAGTGCCAGTGACATTTTACTGGTCTGAATGGATTTTCATGTATTTTAATATGTGTGTTTTAATACTTTTTTGTTTTTAATCTATGCATTTTAACTATGTTGTACCTATGAGCGTTGAGGAGAGGCAGGTAAGAATTCTTATTTTTGCCACCACCATCAAGTTGAATGGGTCTACTCTAAGTATATCTGAGATTGGATTTAGTTTTTGTTTTTCAATTGCAAATGTATCTAATTTTAATATTGTGCATCCAGTTTAATCAAAAGGTATCTTTACCTTTAAGATATTTTTTCTTATTTATTTTACTACATATCTGGCCAGAAAACTCGTGCCTGGGACTTTGGCTTCGTTTTAAGGACCTTGTTTCATGCCTAATGTTTCCATGCATTTATTCTACAGCCTTCTTTTTGTAACTATCTTTTGGGAACTGAACTTTTACCTTTTATAAACTATCTTTTCTCTATTTCCTAATAAACTACAAAAGACTACGATCTGTGTGCAAGGTGAAGCTAACCTGAGGTGCGACAACAACCTTGTTCAGAAGAGCAGTAAATGTTTGTGTTAACTTTGCAACAACATGAGGTTTCTGCAGAAAAATATATTTAGGAAGATGCCATTGTTAGAAATTGTGTAACCCTGTGGCAATTTCTCCTTGTAGGAGGCAATGGTTTTCACACAGGGGGGTGGTTGGCAGCTAGCTTCTTGCGTTATTGACTTATGTAATGTGTCGGCCTACAAGCTTCAGGCTGTCATGCTGGACAAATTTATCTGGGAGTAAGGATTACTCTTCCATACATCTGAGTAGGTTGCATAAGAATGCAGTTAATTGGTATAATAAATATTTTTTCCAAGGGTGGTGTCTTCTGTAATTGGCAATGACACATTTTAACTGCTAGAAATGCTGATTTTTCTGGAAAGCCTGCTTATTTCTAATGAGCCCCCGCCGTTCAGAATGAAATCCCATTTTTTAATGTCTGTGAATGATCTCTACAATACAGCCACATGCACTGAAAGCTATTGCTGACATTTACTAAGAACAAAAAAATCTTCTGGCAGCCAAACAAAACCCCGGTTTCTTTGCATGCAGACAAGTCCTTTAAAATGAATCTTTCCATCCCCATCTTTCCAATGAAATAGCCAGTTCTCTCCTTAGTACAGCAGCCTTTCCTCCGGGTCTCTATTCTTGAAATAATTGATATTCTTTGATTACCTTAGAAGAGTCAAAACCTTCAAATTTGTATGTGAAAGAAAGGTACTTTCTATATATGTGCACAGCAAAGAGCAGACAAATAGGCTCAAGAACACTGTCCTTTCCAGAGGGAAACTAGCTGACCGCTGGGCTACGAAAGCATGCAAGAATGATGGACAGGGGATTTCTCTCAGCTGTACCTTGAACTGCGTTCATTTATTTTACTGCACTCATGTCTTCAAGGCTGTGCCATTATTCCAACATAGCATGCTGGCAACTGCATTAGTGAAGTGGAAGAATAAAAGGGATGCGATTTGTCCTTGGTCTCAGAGAAATCTTTGCGAACCCCTCAGCGTGGGGCAGTGACATCTTGAGTCAGACTTTCTAGGGACATTATCACAGCACAATAATGGCAAGATAAAAGTGCCTGTTGATGGGGCTTTACCATGTTGTGGCTGTCCCATAGTCGCATTGTGCTTGAATCGTGACTGGATCACTTGTAGAGAAAATCTTTAAATGTATCCAGTATCACCGTTGTTCCATGATTCTTTTTTGATGTGATAATTTCCTTCTGATGTAATCCTGGTATTGCAAAGCTCAGGAAGGTCTCATGGGAATGTTGAAACTGCAGGACCATCACTCTTGGTTTCTAGGCCTGTTCCCGGAGTTATTTGGGATGCTGATTCAGAAAATTGCATTGTATAGACCACATCAGCTCTAGTTTCTTAGATATGGTTATCATGGTTTTCTATGGGTGAACAGATGGCAACTGGTATATGGTAGGCTTGAGCCTAGATCCGTTTTTAGCTGTTTCCTTTGGCCAATCGGGCTTCTTCAGTTTATTTGGGTGCCCGTAATGGAAAGGGGTCAGCTGTTATGGATTTCCATCTGAAACGGGACCATGTGGCAGCCGATCTCAGCTCCTCCTTCCCTATTTGGCATCACAGTTTAATCATATTGATTTTTAAAAATTTCCTTGATTTTCTTGATTCTTTTTACAGTAGAGTCTCACTTATCCAACATAAACGGGCCAGCAGAATGTTGGATAAGCGAATATGTTGGATAATAAGGAGGCATTAAGGAAAAGCCTATTAAACATCAAATTAGGTTATGATTTTACAAATGAAGCACCAAAACATCATGTTATACAACAAATTTGACAGAAAAAGTAGTTCAATACGCAGTAATGCTATGTAGTAATCACTGTATTTATGAATTTAGCACCAAAATATCACGATATATTGAAAACATTGACTCCAAAAATGCGTTGGATAATCCAGAATGTTGGATAAGCGAGTGTTGGATAAGTGAAACTCTACTGTATTTAGTGGGACTGACTGGGAGTTGGGGATGTGCAGGGATAGGTGGGTCAGGTGCCTGTGTGTATTGTGGGCTTGGGAGAGTCACTCTTTTAGCCTTTTTTCTCCTTCTCTTCTTCTCCTTCAAATACTTCTAAAAGAAAATCATAATAATTTTTAATCCCAGCAAACAAAAAGAAAACCCTTACTCTCTGAAAACTACTACCACCTACCTTGTTTCCCTGAAAATAAGACAGTGTCTTATATTATTTTTTACTCCCAGAGATGCACTAGGTCTTATTTTTAGGGGATGTCTTATTTTTCCATAAAGAAGAATTCACATTTATTGTTGAACAAAAAAAATGAACATTTATTTTATACTGTACAGTAGTTGTCATCACAAACCAACATAACCAAACTAGACAAACTGTGACTTCTGTCAAGAATTTCTTGTTACTACCATTATTTTCATATACAACTGGTATGTACATTATCAATCCTGCATGCTATGGTGTTTTGTTTGGTGGGCGCCGGGCATGCTTCCAAACAAAAACTTTGCTAGGTCATACTTTCGGGGGAGGCCTTATATTTAGCAATTCAGCAAAACCTCTACTAGGTCTTATTTTTTGGGGATGTCTTATTTTAGGAGAAACAGGGTAGTTACCTCTACTCTAGAGTAGAAAGTAGAAACAGCTTTAAGGAACCATTAAATGTGGAGATTGAAGCCTGTCTACTCCAGACAGGGCCTGCAGTAGAGAAAAAAGAGGGTTTTTTTTTTTAAAGGAAGCCCAGGGAGATAACTCCGGGTCAATTGCTCTTTCTTCCCTGGGAAGTGGGAAGCCTCCTTAAATGCCTTGGAAAGCTGCTGTAGGGAGAGAGCATACACACCTGCAGCCTGTCTCCATTAGAGTAGAAAGAAACAGCTTTAATGAAGCATTAAACCCAGTATCCTCTACAGACTGAATGGAAAGGATTGCAGAAAGAGTGCTATCTTAACCCTGATGCTTTTAATCCAGGTCTTAATGAAGGATATGGAAGGGGAGCCTGTGGTAAGTCCCCCCCCCCCCAATAATGGGCCAGATAGGGTGTTTAAACCCGTTGCTGACACCCAGATGCCCTTGAAAGAAAAAAGGAAAGGGTCCGAGGAATGGAAAGGGGAGCCTTGTAAGTTCCCCCATTGCTGGCAATGGGCTATCCAGCTACCCACCCATTTTCGGTGCAGAAACATATATGGGGGTCTACTGGTACCCAGCCAGCAGAAAAGGATTGAGGTCTAGCCAAAATGCACAAGTTTAGTACATGGCATATGTTCTGTATTTCAAAAACTAGAGCTGATAGGGGATATGTGTTGCCATTTTTAGAATCAGCAGGTCAAATATACTCAGAAACAGGTCCAACATTGGAGGCACCGAAATGTGTGTTGGCCAGTGAATTGTGGCAAAATTTTGGAGGAGGGGAAAAACACACAGGGAGACTATGTGGAATACTGCAAACATAGGAGGCAATTTAACATTCTCATGAGAATATGCTCGATTCCGGCCACGGGGGAGCTATTACTTTATCATCCACTGTGACAACAAGTCCTTGATTCCTTTCCTCACGCTGCTGGATGATTTTTTATGGTGTTGTAAATTAATTAAATTAATCTCCCGCATAAGCAGTATCTACATTTCCTACTTGATAGATGCAGCTATCTTTTGGGTTGCTTAGGTCAACAACAACAACAGACCGAAAGGTCCCAGGTTCAAATCCTGGGAGCGGCTTGAGCACCCGCTATTAGCTCCAGCTCCTGCCAACCTAGCAGTTCGAAAACATGCCAATGTGAGTAGATCAATAGGTACCGCTTCAGTGGGAAGGTAACGGCGCTCCATGCAGTCATGCCGGTCACATGACCTTGGAGGTGTCTACAGACAACGCCGGCTCTTCGGCTTAGAAATGGAGATGAGCACCAACCCCCAGAGTCAGACATGACTGGACTTAACGTCAGGGGAAACCTTTACCTTTACTTTAGGTCAACAACGAGCTGGGCTATTTTAATGGTTGGGAACTTGATCCGACTCGGACTGGCTTCGAACTCATGACCTCACGGTCAGTAGTGATTTATTGCAGCTGGCTACTAACCAGTTGCGTCACAGCCCAGCCCACAATTCCTAACACTGTCTTTTATTCATCATAGGGGAATAAACTTTGACATGAGGTGTTTTTTAAATAGGGTTTAGGTAACGGGATGTGTGTGGGTATTCTAGCATTGCTTTTCAAGCTATCTAATGTGGGGAACCAGCAGTTATTCTTTTCCCTTTGTGCCAGGGACCAGCACCAGGGTTATTCCAAGTGACTATAATTCTTTCTTTCCTGGAAACTCACCAAGGATTGGCAGTCAGCAGTCTAGGGACTGGCACTGCTCCAGGCACCACTACCTTGAGTAGCACTGTTCAACAGATTTCCATAGCTTTACCTCATTGTGTGGAGTAATATTAATCAAGGCATTGCTTTTACATAGCACCACTTTTCTGTATTTATATTTTGGCTTTGTTTATTGGTTCAATGTCATTTCTCTTTTCCATAAATAGTTTTAAGGAAGGTTTTATTTTAAAATATTATTTCCTGGCTGTTTATATGGGATCTGCCTGTTTCTACATAGCGGAAGATATAACAAATTCATATTTAGATACTCAGGAATAATAAAAACTCAGCATGCCTGTGGAATCTGGGGATGCATCCAGATTTCCAGCCTATTATTTAGGCAATATCCTTAGTGGGGCTGCAGAACTGGTGGCAGTGGCTTGGCTCTGTCTATGCAAACATGCCTTTTTGATGCTAAAGTTGAAAGAGAGAGTATAAAAGAGAGCTCTTATCTATCCATCTGCTCATTCTCACATCACATCAGGTACTGGGGCATTTATCAAGGGAAGCTATTGTACATTACCAGAGAGAGCTAAGTGTCCACAAATAAATGAGTTGGATATATCCACTAGTAGACCTCAACATTAATCCACTAATGTTGATAGCAGGCTCTGCTCCTGACTTATCATAGGAAGGTTTTTCTTTAAAAAAAAAAAAGTGAATGAGGGAGAGAAAGAAAAGAAAGAAATTGCAATTTCAAGGCAAATAAAGACTGCTTAAAATTTATTTGCCAAAGGAAGGGCTGCTTTTCTCCGCTAAGGCTGAATTCTGAAGGGATGGATCAGGAGAAACAAGATGTCAAAATACCCACGCTAACTATGCAGTGTCTTATTATGAGCAATGCAGACCATTATCTGTACGCCTGGCTATTAATCATAATGATTCTCTCATGCGGGGCTAAAGGGGAAAAGCATATTTTCAGCATGAAAAATTTGTTCACCGGGACTGATTAAGTTCTTGCGTTTTTATTGTTCTGTGCTAGATTTGTGGCCATTGCTGCATCTTTAGATCATCACACACTTTCTGTGCTGCAGTATCTTTTTTTCAGATATTTCACTGTTGTATTGCATCCGAGAGCTCCAAATAAACTCCAAGGCAATGGTGAAATGAGGGGAACACACCTCTTATCTGGATCAAGAAGCTTGGGGGTAGGGTGGTGGTAGTGGAGGGATCTAATTTCTGATTTCTAGGACCCACCATGGGATGCACCATTCCCCCAAAAGTAAAATCACAAGTGTCCAGAAGTTAACTTCTGGTTTTGAACAAAAAATAGAGAGGGCAACGTTTAAACACTGCTGTTCTTTAAGACCATACCTGGTTGTTCCCAGGAGAGGTCATATCAATTGCCCCTTTCTCTTCTCTCCTCAGTTCCAACAAATGGAACAAGTTCAGTAGGCTGTTTTTCCTCAGTACTAGTCTTGTGTCAGAGTCTGCAATACAGACGAAGATGAAGGGCTGCTAGGCCCAGCATTTGAGTCAGTAGTGTGACCAAAATATGCATTTATGATATGTGGTATGAATGGAAGAGTGAAAGAGAGCTAGAAACTTGAAGACACCAGTCTGTAGACTGAGGCCTGCAAACCATTAACTACCTGCTCAGGAATTGTAATTAAAACCTGCTAATGAGACCTGAAATGGTTAACCTGCCCGGCAAACTGTGATAAGAACTGTGACTGATAAGAGAAATATTTACATCTGTTAACATCTGTCAACATTTGCTAACTTGATGAACTTTTGGGGCAGAGCTGCTTGTGTTTGCTAACACCAATCAAGAGGAATCAACATCTGGTCCAGGAAACTGAGGATATTCCATGATAGAAGACGTCTATGATTCATTTACAACTTTGGGACAACATCATCAGGAAAATATTGCTATATAAGTGACCTTATGACAGTCCAGAAGGTGTGACAGACAGCGACGCTGTTCACCCGCCATGCTCAGTGGAGATGGTGTACTTGGGAGTGGCAGATCTGCTCCGGGAAAGCAGGATTCTGTTCACTTTTTGGGGCCTCTTTTTCTCATGGGAAGAGAAAAGAGTGCGTTTTGAAGTCATGGTCTTTTTGAAGTTTTGGCGTTTTGGAACTATGTCTTGGCAGGCAGCAGTGGAAGCTGGGTCTGGCCTAAGCAGGTGCTTCTCCAAGGAGGGAGAAAGAATATGGTAATATTTGTGTGCATGAAGATGGATACATGTTGTGTGTGAATGGTGAATGAAAATGTAACCCCCTCCCCTTGTTTGTTTCTTAGCCAATGTAACTGTAGGTTGTTTGTGAATCCAATGTAGTTGCATAGAATCTGTATGTTTGTATGTCTAAATGTTGTTCTTTGTTGTTCTGTAAAAGTTCTGCTATACCTCTCAGACTGAAACTGCAATAAAAAGAACCTATGCTTTAAAGTTATTGAAAAGTTATTCATAACAGTAGAAAGCAGGGAACAACAACAGCCGCAGCCTGACACTGAGGAAGCTACTCCTGGAGTGCAGGACCAAGTGCTCAGGCAAGTGGGAGTCCTGAGTTAATTCAAGATCAGGAAAGCAATGAGGCAGAGTTAAATATCAGAGAAAGACTTCAACTGAGGACTCATGCTATTCAGCTGCGTAAATCCGCCCGACTGGAAAAGAGAAGAGCCAACAGGTGAGAGCACATGCTATGGAGCATAAAGGGTGGCAGTTTGGATTTGGTCTTTGCTGGGAGCAATGTTTGGAACCTGCTACAATTTGGAGCTCTGTCGGATGATTTCGTGTGCATTATCATGTGTTGGACCTTGGCTTTGGACTTAAGATTATGTATAGTTTTGGATGTTTTTGTGAGGACCTTTGGAATGGACTATTGAATACGACTTCTGGATTATCCCTGTATAGTTTGTTGTTTGAATCTACATTGGTTTGGATCCCGGACTGACTGACAACGAGATTAGTGAGTGGCTGTTTATACTGAGAGATGCTGTGCAGGGTTGAGACATCTTGTCAGTTCTATGGAATAAAAAGGTAAAGGTTTCCCCTGATGTTAAGTCCAGTCGTGACCGACTCTGGGGATTGGTGCTCATCTCCATTTCTAAGCCGAAGAGCCGGCGTTGTCCATAGACACCTCCAGGTCATGTGGCCGGCATGACTGCATGGAGTGCCGTTCCCTTCCCGCCGGAGCGGTACCTATTGATCTACTCACATTTGCATGTTTTCGAACTGCTAGGTTGGCAGAAGCTGGGGCTAACAGCGGGCGCTCATTCCGCTCCCGGGATTTGAACCTGGGACCTTTTGGTCCGCAAATTCAGCAGCTCAGCACTTTAACACACTGTGCCACCAGGGGCCCGTTCTATGGAATAGTGTTGTTCAATTTTTAAAAATATACATATTACAGAAGTCACCAGTGATAGGCTCCCCAGGGTGTCAGTTTGCCTGATGATAATTGGGCCTCCTTTAACATTGACAATATGTTAAAATGTTAATGACCTTTTAGTCTGAAAATATAAAAGATGTTCCAGTATTATTAGTATATGCAACTAAAACTGACATTGTATGACTATTTTCATAAAAATTTAAAAAGTAATTACAGCTGTGGGTGGGCCCTCTTTCTCTCCTGACAACAATGTTTTTAGACTTAGTTCACCACTGGAAGTCATTCAAGAGCAGTGGTTTTCAACTTGGGGTCCCCATAAGTTTTTGGCCTACAACTCCCAGAAATCCCAGCCAGTTGACCAGCTGTTAGGATTTCTGGGAGTTGAAGGCCAAAACATCTGGGGACCCCAGGTTAAGAACAGCTGTTCAAGAGGGTTGTAGAAGGCACCAACACTCTGGAAAGAAGTCTAGAAAGAACCATAAGATTATCTTAAGGACTTGTTCCTAGAATGTGGTTGTATAACAGTTGGGGCCCTGTTACTTTGCAAAGGCAGGTTGATCAGGCTAATAGTAATACAGTAGAGTCTCACTTATCCAACACTCCCTTATCCAACGTTCTGGATTATCCAATGCATTTTTGTAGTCAATGTTTTCAATACATCATGATATTTTGGTGCTAAATTTGTAAATACAGTAATTACTACATAGCATTAATGTGTAATGAACTACTTTTTCTGTCAAATTTGTTGTATAACATGATGTTTTGGTGCTTAATTTGTAAAATCATAACCTAATTTGATGTTTAATAGGCTTTTCCTTAATCCTTCCTTATTATCCAACATATTCGCTTATCCAACGTTCTGCTGGCCTGTTTATGTTGGATAAGTGAGACTCTACTGTAATAACAACAACAATAATATAAATGAGGCTTTATTTATAACCTGCCTTATCTCCCTGAAAGGACTCAGGGTGACTTCCAGCAATATAAAACACAGTGGTAAACATTCAATACATGACCTTGGAGGTGTCTACGGACAATGCCGGTTCTTTGGCTTAGAAATGGAGATGAGCACCAACCCTCAGAGTCGGACACGATTGGACTTAATGTCAGGGGAAATCTTTACCTTTACCTAAACATTCAATGCCAATAATCTATATATATAAAAGAGTGATGGCATCACGGTGATTCACAAAACAACAAAAGTACAGGCCCCCCAACCTCAAAATTTGACAACACAACCCATCATCCACGCCTCAAGGTTGATACAACAAAAAGAAAAGAAAAATAAAGTCCTAATTAGAGGGAGAGCAATAAATTTTTTTATCCAATTGCTGCCAGTTTAGAGGGCTAATCTCTGCCCACTTGGTTGCCTAGCAACCAAGGGACAGCCAGGTTTCAGTTAGGGGACAGGCTGATTTAGGCCTCACTTAGACTTCTTACAGATTATCAGATTTGCACTGGATTATATGGCAGTGTAGACTCAAGGCCCTTCAACACAGCTATATAACCCATTTATAATCTTATATTATCTGCTTTGCACTGGATTATCTTGACTCCACACTACCATATAATCCACTTCAGTGTGCATTTTATACAGCTGTGAAGAAGGAGCCTCATATAATCCAGTTCTGAGCAGATAATATAATATTAGAAATATACAGTAGAGTCTCACTTATCCAACGTAAACAGGCCGGCAGGATAAGTGAATATGTTGGATAATAAGAAGGGATTCAGGAAAAGCCTATTAAACATCAAATTAGGTAATCGTTATACAAATTAAGCACCAAAATATCATATTATACAACAAATTTGACAGAAAAAGTAGTTCCATGCGCAGTAATGCTATGTAGTATTTACAGTAGTCTCACTTATCCAACACTCGCTCATCCAACGTTCTGGATTATCCAACGCATTTTTGTAGTCAATGCTTTCAATATATCGTGATATTTTGGTGCTAAATTCATAAATACAGTAATTACTATATAGCATTACTGTGTACTGAACTACTTTTTCTGACAAATTTGTTGTCTAACATGATGTTTTTGTGCTTAATTTGTAAAATCATAACTTAATTTGATGTTTAATAGGGTTATCCTTAATTCCTCATTATCCAACATATTCGCTTATCCAACGTTCTGCCGGCCCGTTTATGTTGGATAAGTGAGACTCTACTGTACTGTATTTACAAATTTACCACTAAAATATCACAATGAATTCAAAACACTGACTACAAAAGCATTGATTATAAAAAGGCAGACTGCGTTGGATAATCCAGAACATTGTATAAGCGAATGTTGGATAAGTGAGATTCTTCTTTAATATGAAATAATTACTGGGATAGAATAATGCAGAACAATATAATCTCTAAAACCAGGACAGTAAATAAACGGGAATTCCACACAGGAAACAATCAGGGCCAGCTAACATCTCCCAACAAAGTATTCCCATCATCAAAGTCTGGCAAATCCTGTTTTCTCAGGGCCACAGACAGTAGAAGCACATAAAATATCGCAAACAACACCACTCTGAAAACAAGGGAATTCCAGACAGGAAACAATCAGGGCCAGCTAACACCTCCCAACAAAGTATTCCCATCATCAAAGTCTGGAAAATCCTCTGTTTTCTCAGGGCCACAGACAGTAGAAGCAGATAAAATATCGCAAACAACACCACTCTGAAAACAAGGGAATTCCAGACAGGAATTCCAGATCAGGGCCAGCTAACACCTCCCAACAAAAAATTCACTCAGGGAGGAAACAGCCAGGCTTTAAAGCTGCAAGGCCATTACATCCTAATCATTTTTCCTAATTGCAGCATTCATACGTGCCTCCAACAAACAAAAAAAACCAATCAGAAATATTGTATATTCACAACCTTTAGGAAATAATATCCCCTGATGGCGCAGCGTGTTAAAGCGCTGAGCTGCTGAACTTCTGGACCAAAAGGCCACAGGTTTGAATTGGGGGAGCGGAGAGAGCCCCCACTGTTAGCCCCAGCTTCTGCCAACCCAGAAGTTTGAAAACATGCAAATGTGAGTGCATCAATAGGTACTGCTCCGGCGGGAAGGTAACGCCGCTCCATGTAGTCATCCCACATGACCTTGGAGGAGTCTACGGACAACGCCGGCTCTTCAGCTTAGAAATGGAGATGAGCACCAACCTTCAGAGTCAGACACGACTGGACTTAATGTCTGGGGAAAACCTTTACCCTTGACCTTAACTACCACCAATTCCTCAATACTTTATTTCCCATACCACCATACTTCGCCACAGCAACGCGTGGCCGGGCACAGCTAGTAACATATAAAAAGTAAAAAAAACCTCAATAAAATTATACAATAACAGCTTAAATAGACATGACAAATGCTCTACACATTTACAACATATTACATTCATAAGAAACTCTTAAAATTTGACTGAAATTATTAAATCTAAGATGGTATACAGCTGACTAATGAAGGTAGGTATTCAGCAACTAGATAAAAAAGGTAAAGGTTTTCCCCTGACGTTAAGTCCAGTCGTGACCGACTCTGGGGGTTGGTGCTCATCTCCATTTTTAAGCCAAAGAGCCGCCGTTGTCCGTAGACACCTCCAAGGTCATGTGGCCGGCATGACTGCATGGAGCACCTTTACCTTCCCGCCGGAGTGGTACCTATTGATCTACTCACATTTGCATGTTTTCGAACTGCTAGGTTGGCAGGAGCTGGGGCTAACAGCGGGCGCTCATTCCACTCCCAGGATTTGAACCTGGGACCTTTTGGTCCGCAAGTTGAGCAGCTCAGCGCTTTAACACACTTCGCCACCACCAGGTAGTATATATAAGGTGTAATTAGTCCTCCTCCTCTCCATAGGATAAATTGCATATAAGTGTTTTAAAAAGCTTTTTAAAGGAGAGGAGAGAGGGGGCATTTTTTAGTTCTTTATAGAAGGGGTTCCAGAAGCGGGGGGTGATCACCGCATTTGGGATGGGAGTGGGACCGTGAGCGGGGCCTCCTTTGCAGACCACAGTGTTTGAGTTGGTTTTTATATGGAGATCCTGTTTTTCAAATAGTCTGGACCCAAACCATTTAGGGCTTTATAGGTAATGACCAGCACTTTGCAACCATAATGTTACGTGGGTTCCTTACCCCTGTCCCTCTTCTGCATCCATGTAACAATTGAGAGCACTGCCTGGGCAATTTACAATACCATACGAACAATACACATAACTCTATTACTTAGTCCATTTCACAAACAAATAAAAAAGTCTTAAAAATGAGGTGGTGGCACTACTACTCTCATCTGAGGTGGAATTGCAATCCACATTTGAAAATGATCTATTGCCATTAGTGATATTCATTTGGAGCTAAGAATAGTGTTCCCCCACATATTTGTGATGATCCATTCCAAGACCTTCTGTGGATACCTGAAACCCTATATTTTGTTTATACTCAAAAGAGGTCCACAAACACTTCCAGGAGATGGGATTTTTTTTTTTTGGAGCATGGGTAAATGTAATCATGGATGCTGGATCCATGACTATCAATTTCTGAACACCTCCTGGATTCTTGTGACTATTCAAAGTTGAGACAATATTTAACAGAACTTGGTGACCCTGTTCTATGAGTTTTTTTTCTGAAAAAGTAGGCCTTTTCATAAAGAACAGCATCTATGGCTAAATCTCCTAAACAAATAGTGTATGATTAAGGCTTGTTGAAAGAAAATAATTTTCAGTAACATCAAACACAACTTCTCCATTCCAGAAGGAAATCTAGGTATTGTATTTGAGAGCAAACTTGATATTAGTTTAAAGAACTGAACAAGAAAGGTTTACTGTAGAGTACATTTTGTACTGTTTATCATTTTCATTTTAAGTCTTCAGCATGCAGCTGCTCAGAAAATGTTTTCTTAGTACTATTTTTTCTTTCTTTTTAAATTCCACCCTCTTTTATTACAATTATAGCCTGAGATCTGTTCAATTTTATTTTCTAGCATCTTTCAGTCTCATATCTCCCAAAGAGGTTTGTGGACTTTGAAAAGAAATTCAGCTTTAGATACCAAGTTTTGATGACTTTTAAGAATGTTTTTGACTTTCTTCACTGTAAAGTTTAACTTGCTTCAAACATTATATGATGATCCTGTACTCATATATTACAGTAGAGTCTCACTTATCCAACACTCGCTTATCCAACGTTCTGGATAATCCAACACATTTTTGTAGTCAATGTTTTCAATATATCATGATATTTTGGTGCTAAATTCGTAAATACAGTAATTACTACATAGCATTACTGTGTATTGAACTACTTTTTCTGTAAAATTTGTTGTATAACATGATGTTTTGGTGCTTAATTTGTAAAATCATAATCTAATTTGATGTTTAATAGGCTTTTCCTTAATCTCTCCTTATTATCCAACATATTCACTTATCCAACATTCTGCCGGCCCGTTTACGTTGGATAAGCGAGACTCTACTGTATTTTCAAAGGTAAAATCTGCAAGCCCATGGTAGTGAATGCATATTATCTATATAAGGTGGCTTAAACAGATGTTGACCACAAACTAATATAGCAATTTACTGTAATAGAATCAAGATGGAGGACCTAAAATGCCTAAAAAGAATGTATTTGTCTTGTGATGGGCTGCAGTGAAGGTAGCAGAAAATTCAGCAATCTGTGACTAATCAAATTTGTGAATGACTAACCTGCAAATGTGGAGATATGACTGTCATACAAAATATTTTGGGGCAGCTTGGCACTGAACAAGTTATTAAAATCCACAAAAGCCTTACTTAAGGTGATGAATTGCTTTGCTGTTATGATCATCATAGATGCATGCATTTTAGGACTTTCTTGGGGGCCTGGTTATGGGGTATCCAAGATGAATACCCGTATTTCAAAAGTTACTGTTAAAAGTCATTACTGGGGATAGCAGCAAAGAACTGAAACTAGGGTTGAAGCATTTTGTGACCTAAAGTAGTAAGAATTTCACAATCTTAAGTAAAATGTATTTCTTTTATGCTTCTGTCTTTTGGTGGTGTCATTTTCTATAGCTTGCAGCAGCAAATACTAAACCCTTAAGTGTAGAAAAGAGTGTGTCTGTTTGTGTGGATATAAGAGGAAGACAAAAAAAAATGAGTCTTGGATGTGTGCCTACATCAGAATTATGGGTTTGCCTCTGTTGCCTTGCTATTTGGGCAGCCCACTGTGTAGGATAGTGGTTTTCAACCTATTGGTCCCCATGCGTTTTGGCCTACAATTCCCAGAAATCAAAGCCAGTTTACCAGCTGTTACGATTTCTGGATGTTGAAGACCAAAAGATTTGGGGACCCACAGGTTGAGAACCACTGGTGTAGGAAGTTTTCTGCTGGGTTCCACTCTGAACTTTTGGGGAAATTAATAACATTTTCTGACCTAATCCTTATTTAGATACATATTTGTGCTTACACATTACCACAAATTCCTGATCTAAATATGTCAGTAGAGGATAAGAATTATAAACTCATATACACAGACTCATCTATTTATTTATTTATTTACATCACTTTACCCTGCCTTTCTCCCCGAGGGGACTCAAAGCGGCTTACGATAAATAGGCAAAAATTCAATGTCTAAAAACAATGTAAAAACAACAATTCATATAGAACAATCTAAAAAACAACAATTCATATAAAAACAGATACCATTACAAAATAAAATCACATTATATAAAATTTTAAGCATGTCCACAATTAGAATCCATTCATCCAGTCTTATTTTCTCTTCTGAAATTATGGCTCCCCAATTACTACCTAATTTGACCTTCAATGACAGTAACATAGAAGAAGATGCCTTCTTCTGCTTTACTTACAAATTTGATTCCATCTAGGACAAAAGCCCAAGAGATTCTGGGAAAAGTCTTAGGGGAACCAGCAGATGGCAACACTGCCTGAGATTATCTTCAGGTACTTGGGACTTCATCACATGCAATAAAATCAGCGCTTCTACACACTTAAGAAAATGCAACCAATGGTGTCCTTGATATGATGCAAGCATCAAATGTGGGCTAGAGGTATCTTGCCATTTCTAAAGTGTGAGTTTTCCTGACAATTCCTAAGCCTGTTGGCAAGTGATTTATTCTTCAATTCCCCACATAAAGACATGTAAAAATGCCCAATTTAACATGTGATAGAAATTCTCCCTCGATATAACAATGATATCACAATGGAGGGAGGAGCCGTGATGGGCAGTATTGATTCCTTTCTTCTCCCATTATCATTTTGGGCCTGAGGAGGTATAGCAAACATTCAAAGATATTCAAAACATTCAGGAGAACAACATAGCATAGCATGCAAATCCTGCACTTGTCTCTGAGTTCCCTCTTTCAATATTCCCCCTATTCCTGTGTTATCTCCCTTCTCGTAAAAGTCCTTTTGAACTCTTACCCACTATTTTCTCAATTGCCTCTTTAAAACTCCTGCTATGCTGTCAGACTTTTGTTTTGCCAATCAAAAGTCTAGCAGAGAGAGACATATAAGTGAGCTAAAGCTTCATTTCCCCCCTCCCACCTGTTCTCAATTCTGCAAAATAAGAATAACGTCTCTATATATGTTGTTGTAAGTTTTTCAAGATGTAAGTTGAACTCCCAAGGTTACAAAGAGAGTTTTTTAAAAAAGAAAATGGAGGAAGGACAGTGGGGAAAACAAGTCTTTTTCTGTGTGATGGCAAATCAAACAGATGAATCCCACAGAAAGCGGAGAAAAGGAAAGGGTGTGATGGGGACAGAATAGTCATCTGTTTAATTTCCAAATGGGGCTTTGTGAAGCTTAAGGGAAAACTGACTATCCCAAATGTTGGACTTATCCTGTGGGATGAAGTCCTTAGATAACAGAGTGGGTGGCATTTTTTGTTGATAGATGCATAGAAAAGGAGAGTTTGATGTGATAGCAGGAGCTAATCCAGATGTTCATACTTCAGCTGTCCTCTAATTCTGTGAGATCTATGTGGATCCTTTGTCCACCTTGTGGAATCAGTTGCTGTGAGATCACATGGGAGCAATCAGTCCTTTTGAACTCTTATCTACTATTTTCTCAATTGCCTCTCTAAAACTCCTGCTATGCTGTCAGACTTTTGTTTTGCCAATCAAAAGGCTAGCAGAAAGAGACATATAAGTGAGCTAAAGCTTCATTTCCCCCCTCCCACCTGTTCTTAATTTTGCAAAGTGTGAATAACACTTCTATATGTGTAAGTTGAACTCCCAAGATTACAAAGAGAGTTTTTTAAAAAAGAAAATGGAGGAAGGATAGTGGGGAAAACAAGTCTTTTTCTTAGTGATGGCAATCAAACAGATGAATCCCACAGAAAGCAGAGAAAAGGAAAGGGTGCGATGGGGACATAGTAGTCATCTGTTTAATTTCTAAATGGGGCTTTGTGAAGCTTAAGGGAAAACCAACTACCCCAAACTTTGGACTTATCCTGTGGGATGAAGTCCTTAGATAACAGAGTGGGTGGCATTTTTTGTTGATAGATGCATAGAAAAGGAGAGTTTCATGTGATAGCAGGAGCTAATCCAGAGGTGTTCATACTTCAGCTGTCCTCTAATTCTGTGAGATCTATGTGGATCCTTTGTCCACCTTGTGGAATCAGTTGCTGTGAGATCACATGGGAGCGATCAGTCCCAGCCATTATCAGAGCTCTATGGACACTTAGATCACAAGCTATGTTAATGACTGCATTTTGTTCTTATTGTTCAGTTCTTTCGGAATTTTATTTTGTTCAAATCACATTTCCTTTGATGCATTTGTTTGTTGTTTTGGCCAGTATAATGTTCTAACGGATTTCACTCAGAAAAATGCATTAATCTCTATAACAGGCAATCTCCTTCTTTTAAAAGGGTGTTCTACAGAACTTTAAAACATTCTCGTAAATATAGTCAAAATATGTTTCATTTTGCTGACACTGCCTTTATGCTTTGTGCTTGAAGTGAAAACAGGAAAGGAGGGGAGGCAGAATCACTGAATTAACCTTGTGCAAAAACATATAAATAAATGATAGAGCAAATAATCCGTTCCCTGTGTTCTAAATTCATGCTGTTTTTAAAAGCTGCACATCTTAGTAAACTCAGCAAGAGACTGAAGGAAATGTTCCAGATTGATTATTGCACATGTTTTTGGACGATACCCGAGAGACCTTGAGCTATGTTCTGATGTGTCTTATTTTGCTAAGGCCAAAGTTGCTGGGGTCACATTCTGCCCAGCGATCTTGCTTTTCTATGTGGAGAGGAAGGAAAGGGAGGAAGGGGCAAATATTGTAGAATACTGGCATTTAGTCTCTGGTTATAAAATTACTCTCGACAGCATCATGAATGTGATGCTTAAACCCTTCTAATCCAATTGGTTTCAGAGTGACACAGTTGACAAGTTTTGCAAACAGAAGTGCCTACTTGCTTATCTATTTTGGTGTCTTTCTTTCAACTCAATCAAGGTCTGAGCTAATACTAATTTTAGGTTTAACCTAGAAAGGTTTATTCTCCCACTCCCCCATCTCAGCCAGGATGCACTCAGTGTTCACTTTCCCTGCTAGTGCCTTTTTAAAGCAGTTCTTAATATACTAAACATAGAACTTCTTATCTGCCAAACATGGATGATGCGTCGTTCTCAGGAAGGCGTCTGAATCCATGCTGAGTTTGTAAATGCTGATGGGCTTGCAGGACAGGTTTGTTGCTTGTGCTTGGCAAAGCAGGACTGCTCTTTATAAATGCATTAAAGATTCATTTGCACAAAATGTGCACCTCTTTCTGGAGATGAAACCTGGCTTGCTGGAAAGTATGTTTGTTTGTTAAAAGCTTAACATGTACTCAGTGGTGAGGGCTAGCAGCTCCCCTGTGAGTGCTGGAGAAGAATGTGTTCTGGGTGTTAGGTTGAATGATAAAGGAGCTATCCAAAGTGCTAAAGTCGAGGAGGTATCCAAGTTCAGACCGTAGGATAGTTCCTTTAAACTTCAGACTAAGGCTATGCCTACAATGACTATTGAGCTCCAAAGTGTCCCCAGACCATAATGGTGGTCAGGTGCTCTAGTCACATTGGCATCCAGCTTGGGTGAAGTTTATGACAAAATATTTGCCTGGTCTGCATCTTAGCAAAAACAATGAACTCAGAGAAACAGAGTTCCCATCATTTTCAGGTCTGTCCATTACCATTCTTTTCCTGGCTTGCTGCTCTTTTGGCAATTTTTTTAATTCTGAGAATCTTCATAGTTTGGAAAGCTTAGGTGACCTCAGGAAGTGAAGTATCACAAAAAGCAGAGATCAGGACCCATCAACAGGTCATTAGAATCATAGAGTTGGAAGAGACCTCACAGGCCATCCCGTCCAACTCCCTGCAAGAAGCAGGAAAATCACAGTCAAAGCACCCCCGACAGATGGCCATTCAGCCGCTGCTTAAAAGACTCCAAAGAAGGAGCCTCCACCACACTCCGGGGCAGAGAGTTCCACTGCCGAACAGCTCTCACAGTGAGGAAGTTCTTCCTGATGTTCAAGTGGAATCACCTTTCCTGTAGTTTGAAGCCATTGTACCACGTCCTAGTCTCCAGGGCAGCTCTCTCCTCCCTATGACTTCCCCTCACATCTTTATACATGGCTATCATGTATCCTCTCAGCCTTCTCTTCTGCAGGCTAAACATGCCCAGTTCTTTCAGTCGCTCCTCATAGGGCTTGTTCTCCACACCCTTGATCATTTTAATCGCCCTCCTCTGGACGCTTTCCAGCTTGTCAACATCTCCCTTCAACTACCTTCATCTCCCAGAATTGGACACAGTATTCCACGTGTGGTCTGACCAAGGCAGAATAAAAGGGTATCATGACTTCCCTGGATGTAGACGCTATACTCCTATTTATGCAGGCCAAAATCCCATTGGCTTTTTTCGCCGCCGCATCACATTGTAGGCTCATGTTTAACTTGTTGTCCACGAGGACTTCAAGATCCTTTTCACAAAAACTGCTGTCGAGCCAGGCATCGTCCCCCATTCTGTATCTTTGCATTTCATTTTTTCTGCCTAAGTGGAGTATCTTGCATTTGTCCCTGTTGAACTTCATTAGTGTAAAGACATGTAAGCTCCTGGGACCTTTCCCTGTTCATTTGGGATTATTGTGTTCTTGGTCATAGGTCCTTGTGTTTGTGCAACCCTCCATTTAGCCTTATGACAATTCCCTTTGGTCAATACTGTTTGTAAGGCTATTGTTCGTCTCCCCCGGTGGACCTACCAAATGTGTCAAAAATGACACTTTCCTCATGTAGTGGAGGGTGAGGTGTATTTTGACACTTTGCCTCCACTTCGGGAGGAAAGTGGGTTGGGCCTGCCATGTGTCTTGTGATGGCACATGGCAGGCCCTGTCAAAGTCACGTGTGAAGGCAGAAAAATGGGGAAGAGGCTTAAAGAGCTGGGTATGTTTAGCCTGCAGAAGAGAAGGCTGAGAGGAGACATGAAAGCCATATACAAATATGTGAGGGGAAGTCACAGGGAGGAGGAGGAAGCAAGCTTGTTTGCTGCTTCCCTGGAGACTAGGTCGCGGAACAATGGCTTCAAACTACAGGAAAGGAGATTCCACCTGAACACCAGTTCCTCTCACTGTGAGGGCTGTTCGGCAGTGGAACTCTCTCCCCTGGGCTGTTGTGGAGGCTCCTTCTTTGGAGGCTTTTAAGCAGAGGCTGGATGGCTATCTGTCGGGGGTGCTTTGAATGAGATTTTCCTGCTTCTTGCAGGGGGTTGGACTGGATGGCCCGTGAGGTCTCTTCCAACTCCACGATTCTATGATTCTAGGTCCTAATAAGTACATAACAACTACTGCCATCTAGAATCTCCATCCCCCCATCCTTTTCTAGTTAAAGCAAAGTTCTGGTAAGTAAAAAACATTCTTTTCTTTATAAAAACATAGGATTTCTTGGAACAAAATTAGTCTCTGACATGTTTTAAGGGTGCTCCACAACTTGTCAAAATTTATGTGGCCCTTAGCTTAGTGATATCCCTATGGGATTTTTCCTGTCATATTTGCTGTGCCATGAGGAAACAAAACATACATAACTAGTTCACAAACTATAAGTGAATCAGCCTTCTTAGAACACTGCCTTGGGGTGGCTACAGCTTTCGAAAAAATTAACCTAATTGTGTTCATTCTTTCCTCTCATAGTAGGCGTTGCTGTGGAAGAATTGCTGTCATATTCCGGGCTATCGATACAATATAATAGCTTTTAGGTGGCAAGGATGGGAGCATGAAGAAGTCTAGTCCTTCCATGACTATTTAAAATGACTATAACAGGTTTGTAGCTAGAGAGGGGTTAAGGGTTCAACCCCCCTCGAAATGTTTCAGGTTAAAAAAAAAACCTGGTTTACTAATGAATTGGTTAACCAGTTAAAATTCATGAGTAAACCAGGGTTTTGTTAACCTGAAACATTTCGGGGGGGGGGGGGGGGTTGAACACTTAAATCCCCTCCCTGGCTACAGGCCTGGACAATAATAATCCCCTAGCTAGGTGATAGAGGATTATTATTGTCTTTTTAAATAGTTAGGCATGGAAATCTAACATATAGATTTCTTGTCTCAAGACAGCTTTATAATGCATTTTTAAACTACTGCCCTAAAAACTGTGCTGGAGGAGGAAAGAAGAACTTCTTCTCCTTCCAATCTGAGAATACTATTTTCACAGATTTCATTGCACCTACTTTTCTGAAACTTTGTGGATTCCTTGCCTAGGGTCACCGGCATGTTTCTGTCATTTTCAGAACAATGGTCCACACAAAAGCCTAGATAAGTGTGTCATGTTTTTATACCTTCCAAATGGAAAGTCGGCTTTTACACATAAAAAAGTCTGAGTCTAGTCATTTCAAACTTGTCAGCCCTGATTCCTTCGGAAGAGACATCTATGCCTGTAAATTTCTTCCAATTCTACCAAAAGATTGGGGAAAAAATTGGTAGCTCCATTTTGTTAAAAACAAGCTAGCAAATGTTAAAAGGGCATATTACAAAACTTCTGCATCTATTTGTTGGATATTTGGGAGATATAACTCCCTACAAAAGGGACTGGAATGCCATTCAGTTTTGAAAAACAGAAAAAAATTGCAATGGTTCTCTGATTCCAGTGATAGGACTTTATCACACGAACCCATTCGTCCGCTATGGTTGTGTTATTGTTGTTAGTAGATGGATATTGTGTTGAGCATCTTCAATATCACTCTTCTCTTCATTAATGCAATTGCACTGATTCACCAATCTGTGGTCCTCCAGTTGTAATTCTGTTCACTCTTATAACCCTGCCTTCCTGTACTACTGTTTCCTTTATTCTTTTAGCGCAATTGCACCATTTTTGCATTTAAAATAAAAAGGTAAACATAATATAAAATATAAGGAGAACAGCCAGCTTGTGAATATTGGAGTGGAGAGAGGAGGCGAGTCCTGTCCTCAGACAGAAGCAGAGGGTCACACCAAGGTAGGTTATGTGGCCATTGCAGGACTGGGATCTATTGATGAATTTTACCCATTAATATTTAGGGCAGTGTTTCTCAATGTGTGGGTCTCCAGATATTTTGGCCTTCAACTCCCAGAAATCCCAACAGCTGGTAAACTCACTGGGATTTCTGGGAGTTGTAGGCCAAAACACCTGGGGACCTACAGGTTGAGAACCACTGATTTAGGAACTGGCGAATCATGGGAAGGAGGTATAAAGGCAGTGGGACCATCACCAAATGCTTCTTGCTTGGCACATATGATAATTAATGGGACAGTTAATGGGAGGCACAAACCTCTTTACTATTATTATTATTATTATTATTATTATTATTATTATTATTATTATTATTATTATTGTATGACACAGCAAACCAGATAGATATGCTGGATTTCATATCACAAAATCACAAGTCGAACACTTCCCAAGTGTCTAGGACTGTGTGATGTATTTTCGGATGATGCGCGCAGATCCCAGTAGGGTGGCCTTTTGCAGTTAACAGGTCGTAATTTTGTCAATGTCTATTGTTTCCAAATGCCAGTTGAGATCTTTTGGCACGGCACCCAGTGTGCCCATCACCACCGGGACCACTTGCACTGGTTTCTGCCAGAGTCTTGGAAGTTCAATCTTGAGGTCCTGATAGCGGCTGAGTTTTTCCTGTTGTTTTTCGTCAATGCGACTGTCACCTGGGATGGTGACATCAATGATCTAAACCTTTTTCTTTTCCACAACTGTGATGTCTGGTGTGTTGTGTTCCAGAACTTTGTCAGTCTGGATTCGGAAGTCCCACAGTATCTTTGTGTGCTCATTTTCCAATACTTTTGCAGGTTTGTGATCCCATCAGTTCTTTGCTGCTGGGAGGTGGTACTTGAGGCATAAGTTCCAATGAATCATTTGGGCCACATAGTTGTGCCTCTGTTTGTAGTCTGTCTGTGCAATTTTCTTACAGCAGCTGAGGATATGATCAATGGTTTCGTCGGTTTCTTTGCATAGTCTGCATTTTGGGTCATCAGCTGCTGTAATAAAATAATAATAATAATAATAATAATAATAATAATAATAATTGTAATCATTGTTGTTGTTGTTATTATTATTTGTTTATACCCTGCTTTTTTTCTTTACAAAGAGACTCAAATTTGAACTTGTGTAGCCTGCAAGTTAAATTAGGGAACTGGCATCCATATAATGAATTGAGTCCTTTAGGGAAATTCTGCATTCCAGATCTAAACTAATTCTTGTGGTTAGTGTACAACTGTTAAATCTCAGGCCCATTTGAGGCTGGAAGATTTGCTTGAATGGGGCATGACACCTCATTGCAGATTAAAAGAAAGGCAGGGAGAACGTGAGTGGATGCGAGAAGAAATGAAATCTGTAATCCCCAGCCCATAGCAATGGATAAAGTATATCTGTTGAACTACTGCATGGTGCAGGGAGGAAAACTAAACCTTTCAATCACAATTTTAAGTAGCCACTGTTAATATTTTTAAAAAATCAAGGATTAAAAATGATATCTGCATTGAAATGCTACTGAGAACAATGATTGAGTCTATGTGACCTGCTGCTAATTATCATGCACAGCATAACATAAATAGATATAACCTTTGTATGACAAGCAAAGTCAGAAAATATTAATCTGTGGGGAAGTGATCTCTTCTCTGAAATTTCACTAGCAGAATCCTCATTCTAATTCTCCTGCACTTTCCCTAGTCCAAGTATAAAAAGATGGGAAAGAGGCTTTGCTGCTGTACAGTGCTTTGTGTGAGTGAAATTGAATTCCGTAAGAGTGCTACAGCCTGAACTGTATAAGCAAATATCCTCAAGCACATCAGTTGATACTAGAGAGAACAGGATAGGTGGTTTAAAAAATATATATGAGCAATAAAGTTGCCAGGATCACCAATGACTACCAGGTGCCATAGGCTGTATTTCAGAGGAAAGAACTGGCAAAATCACCTCTGACTATCATTGTGGGTGTTCATTCATTGCTGAATATAATTATCTTCCAGAGCTAGAGTCTTCACAGTGGATCTGCAAATGACTGTGAAGATCTATTCTAGATATGCACAGTCTTTCACATTGAAGACATACATTTCTAGATGGAAGGTGGACTCAACAAGGATTTGCTTGATGTGCCTTCTTCTTGGCACGTTGCTTCCTTTTGCCTTGTATTCGTGCCTCTTCAAAATCCATAGCACCGTTGGTAGCAGCTGACCTACAGTCACTACAGTTCATGTTCTATTTGGAAGCTGCCCTGAGTCCTTATGGGGGTGAGGTGTGGGTTATAAATACATCATCGTCATCGTCATCGTCATCATCATCATCATCAAGTGCCAGGGCTACCCAGTTCTTGTTATTTATACCACATATTCAATGTTAACTTAAACCCCATCTTTAAATCTCTCTTGTTGTCCACCAATATTCTGTCTTCCATTCATAGGTTGAGAATAAAGTAACTACCTTGCCTAAGATATCCCTGTGAACTTCATGGGGTCACCATAAATCAACAGGCTACTTGAAAGCATGCACGTGCACATGCACACACACACACTCTGTTGTAGTTGGGCCAGGGGGCAATAATACTACTACTAGTAGAACTGCTAGCAGGAGGAAAAGAGCTAATGGTGAGCAGGTGTTTGATAAGGAACAGCAATTAAAGTGGGTCTGGGAAATACTTATGGCTCCTTCTGAGGACGAAACGTTTGAAGGGTTCTCTAGCGATGTGGAATCAATGCTGGAAGAAGAGGGGTTAACAGAGAGTAGAGGAACTAAAAGGACAACTCGGGAGCAAGAGTCAGATGAGGAAAGGGAAAGGAAGAAGATCCAGGATTTATTCACTGCCCCCACGGAAGATGAAACATTTGAGGGTTTTTCTGGGAATGATGGGTCTGGGAGTGAGATGCAAAGTGCTGCAGATTGGACTCAAGTAAATGTGGATGCAGAGCCAGTTTCTGAGGTTGCATCAAGGGAATGGCAAACTACTGATACACCAGGGACATAGAGAGATCTAAGTCTTGAACGGAGATGGAGGGACTGGAGGGATGATGAGTGAGGTTAACATGTGAAATCAAGATCAGCTGTGGATAATGACAGGGCGGAGGCCTCATCATCGTCAGATAATGATGTGTAAGCTAAAAGTGGAATTAAAGACTCTGCAGAAGGCAAGGTGTCATTTTGGATATTGGATTGTCGCTGCCTGTTCTTCTGTTGGGCTTGGATCCTGGCTGTACAGCTTCGTGTTCCTGGATTTGGCTTGGCTCCTGACAATGGCATCGCTCGTTCCTGATTTGGTGTTTCCTGGTTTTCTCTTGGTTCCTGAATTTGGCTTGGCTCCTAACGATGGCATCGCTTCTTTTAGTTGGTTTCCCTTCGGTTCCTGAAATCGGTTTGGCTCCTGGCGAGGGCATCGTTCGTTCCTGGTTTGGCGTTTTCTGGCGTCCTCTTGGTTCCTGAATTCGGCTTGGCTCCTGACGATGGCATCGCTTCTCCCAGTTGGTTTCCTTTCAGTTCCTGAATTCGGCTTGGCTTGGGACAACAGCATTGCTACTCTCGGTTGGCTTTTCTTTGATTCCTGGATTTGGCTTGGCTTTTTGTACAATAGCATCGCCTTCCCCCTTTTCGGGGGTGTGTTTGGCTCTCTCCAGCTTTCCATACCGTAGTCAGGCATGACCATAGCTTCAGTAAACTCTTGGCTGGAGTTAAGCCGGATTATCAAGCAGGATAATCCGGATATTGTTCTGTTCCCACATTTTGCCTTTCTGGAAGCTAAAGACATTTACTTTTACCAGGAACACTGAAGTTAAGTATTCCTAGGTTCAGAATATCATTTAATAAACGTTTGTTGACCTTACTTTCTTGTGTGTGACCTTTTCAAAGGGGTCTGTGTCCTGACACACACACATGGAATTACCAGGCCTGAACTACTGTGGGCCCTGAGATTTTTGGGGCCCAAACCTGAAACTTAGAAATAACTCTTTGAGATGACATTAAACACAATACCATAAATGTTAAGAACAGCTGCATGCAATATCATAGTTAAATAATAATAACAAAAATCCACATAACCTAACAAATGTGGAAAACATCTATGCACAGACACAAACTCTCTTTTTAAGTCATTGTCCCTACTCTGAGGTTCTTCTTCTTCCCTCATGGAAGAGAGTCTGGGCTAAGCGGCTCAGGGTCCAACCCCAAGGTCTGACAAACCTAAGGGCAGAATGTCTACCGGAACAAAAAATGATGGTTCCAGTAGAATAATAGAATCATAGAGTTGGAAGAGACCTCATGGGCCATCCAGTCTAATCCCTTGCCAAGAAGCTGGAAAATTGCATTGAAAGTACCCTTGACAGATGGCCATCCAGCCTCTGCTTAGAAGCCTCCCAAGAAAGCCCCTCCACCACACTCCGGGGCAGAGAGTTCCACTGCTGAACAGCTCTCATAGTTAGGTAGTTCTTCCTAATGTTCAGTGAGTGGAGAATGTAAGATGCTGATTTGCCTTTTGCAGGATTCTTATCAACTGATGCAAAATCTTTGGAGCACACTGTTTTAGAACAAAATCTTTGTTCAATTTTACTCAGGAAACAACTGACAACATAGCATCTCAGGACTTTAAATTATTGGCTAAGGTCAGTTCTACCATTATGCAAAGTAAGGCAATTGCCTCAGATACATTTGAGAACATGATCCAATCTCATGCAATGCAATACGGATGTATCCACAATAAATCCTTATAGTGTGGCTTTCAACTGCATATGGTAAATGTTTTCTACTATACTTTGTTCATTTTTAATTCCAAAACGTAATCTACTTTGTGGATAGCCCTCGTATTATCTATATGCAGCACTTCGCTGTACAGTAGAATCTCACTTATCCAGCATTCACTTATCCAACGTTCTGGATTATCCAACACATTTTTGTAGTCAATGTTTTCAATACATCATGATATTTTGGTGCTAAATTTGTAAATACAGTAATTACTACATAGCATTACTGCGTATTGAACTACTTTTTCTTTCCAATTTGTTGTATAACATGATGTTTTGGTGCTTAATTTGTAAAATCATAACCTAATTTGATTTAATAGGCTTTTCCTTAATCCCTCCTTATTATCCAACATATTTGCTTATCCAACATTCTGCCGGCCCGATTATGTTGGATAAGTGAGACTCTACTGTATTTTGTTGGCTGCCCCGAGTTCCTTCGGGGAGATGGTGGCAGGATAGGAATAAAATTTATTATTTTTTTATTAATGTACTCTTGTGAAATAAAGCTTTAGAGACCTTGGCAGAGAATTCTAAGTACCACAGGAAACTACAAAATCCTCAAATTCCATAGGCTAGAGTAATTCCAGTTGAGGTGGTATAATTGTGAAGTATGGTGACATGCTAAGTTTCAATTACCAAATCATCCAACTTCTTTATATGCGATAGGGCAACCCTCTTGTTATTTTGTTCACTTCAGAAAGAAAAATGCCTTGAGTTGGCCCTGTTACTGGTGTAAGCTCTTGAATTGTTGACAAAATCCAGCTCCTCACCTGTTTTTTTTCTAGTGCTTCTTTTTGGCATCTTTGTTAGTACAAATTAAAATTCTCCTTTCTGTTTTCAGTTGCTCTTGACAACAGCTTCTGATCCAGTTGTGCTTGTTTTTTATTAGGTTATTTTTTGTTTTGCATTAGCACCGCTGAGATAATATATTAGACACTTTGTTTTGTATGCAAAAATAAAAATAATTGTACACGGTCGTGGTAACAAGCTGGAAGGAAGGCAGCATTTATGCAGGGCTTCCTTGCAGTCTCGCAATCTAATCCAAATCCCCTCGACTGCTGTGCAATTTTTCCCCCTACTTAGTCTCTACAATTAATAACTATGTTTATTGTAAGGATTTAAAAACTTTGCTGCAAAGTAAATGAGTTCTGCCTGCCCTAATTTCCTATCTTAGCTCAGGAGCTGTGCTGATTAATGTCATTGGAGGCAGTTAACTGCTGTTCTCATGGTATTCTGAAGTTCGACAATGAACGGCCTCTTCTCCTTCAAAGGGACCCTCAAGAAGAGTGACCCTGGCATGCTGACAGCACTCTCAAGTGTGGAAAGGGGTGTTAAATCCCACCTTTTCCACTACTACTCTCCACATTTCTGTCTCTATGGCAATGCCAGAGTGCAGCAGCTTGAGCCGTTGCTGAGGCTCAATTCTGTTCAGCAGTCCATTGATCGTGACCTGGCACTGTACTCAGAACATGGTAGAGTTACTTGCTTGGATTGCAGTTTCCAGAACCTGGCTCCTCAGTCAACTTTAGGATTCTCCGATCTCAGGATCTTGACTTGAGGAAGGGAAAAGAATCTCAGGGCTAGAGAGCTGCCTACTTTTTTTTAAACTCTGGAAGTGTTGATGATTTGGGACTCTGGTGGAGGTAACTGATATTAAATCTTAGTTTTTTCTTCTTCTCTGCATCTAAGCTGTAGGATAAATGCGGTTTGACAACACTTCAACTGCCATGGCTCAATGCAATGGAATTATGGGATTTTTGGTTTGTAGAGGTACCACCACTGTTTGGCACAGAAGGCTACAGACCTTGTAAAACTACCATAATTCCATAAGCCTGAACTATGGCAGCTAAAGTGATATCAAAATGCATTGATTATACAGTGTAGATGCACTCTCTGTTGCGTCAAATGAACTGATGCAGCTCTGATAAAGCAACTGACTCTGACTTCTTGACCTGCAGTAATCTCCCAGGAAGAAGAGAGGATGTTTCTCCCGATTTTTCTCCTTCTGGATCATGCGGATCCTGGTTTAAAGTTTCATAGTGCCTTTCAAATGTCAAAGGCAGAAGGGGAGCCCTGGAGACCTTTTGTGGATTTTTTGCACTGGCCCATTTTCTTACAGCATGGCTTAGAACGTGTGTTTGGACATTTCTACTACTTTCCCAGGTCTTCCTGATAGTATGACTTATTGTATTCCAACAGGCTCAGAATTAATTTTTTTAAAAAAATTAAATAGATGTAGAGGGTGCTGTGATTGTTTTATTGAAATTTTTGAACAAATGTTTCATTTTAAGGTGTATATTTAATTTTTAAAATATTGTTCATACTTTAATTGTGAGTCTTATATGTTTTAGCTACATGGTACTTGTTTTAAACTGCAGTCTACCTTCTATTCCAATTTTGGAGGGAAAGTGGAATGTATAAAAAGTTAATAACAACGAGAAGCATCCAGACCACAAGAGGAAGTGTTCTAGAGTCCACCGTACAGTGCAGGGTTATAAACACTGCAGAATTATGGCAGTTTAACACCACATTAAGGAACCCTGGTGGCCAAGTGCGTTAAAGCGCTGAGCTGCTGAACTTGCAGATCAAAAGGTCCCAGGTTCAAATCCCGGGAGCAGCTTGAGCACCGCTGTTAGCTCCAGCTCCTGCCAACCTAGCAGTTCGAAAACATGCCAATGTGAGTAGATCAATAGGTACCGCTCCGGTGGGAAGGTAACAGCGCTCCATGCAGTCATGCCGGCCACATGACCTTGGAGGTGTCTACGGACAATGCCAGCACTTTGGCTTAGAAATGGAGATGAGCACCAACCCGCAGAGTCAGACATGACTGGACTTAACGTCAGGGAAACATTTACCTTTACTTTTTAACACCACATTAATTACTATGGCTCAATGCTATGTAATCCTGGGATTGGTAGTTCTGAAGTTTGTAGTTCTGTGACATAGCGACCCTTCTATGTCAAAGAATTCTGGTGCCACAACAAACTACAAACCTCCGGATTTGATAGGATGCAGGTATGGCAATTAAAGTGGGGTCAAATAGCTATAATTATGCAGTGTGGATGGGAAGTATTTCTCTGCCTCTCTTACTCCCCTCTTGGACTTCCTGGCTGTTCTGGTACTTATCATTGCTTCACTTAAAGGGGCTCTTCAGACTCCTCTTAGTCTGCGGATAATAATAAGCAGAACAAAACAGAAAGATTTTCTTGCTTATTTGATTTCTACACTAGGCCCGCATGACTCATAAACTCTGGTCTCTGCTGTGAGCCTGTTGTGTATTGAAAATTGACCAGTATGCTATAATTCCACTGTTTTTGTGGCCAGTTTGAGACCAAACTCTCTTTCCAAGCAATGATTTAATAGAAAACTGTAGAGTTTTCCAGCTGGAGGTAGAGCAGAAAATGATGCCTGCTCATTTCTACAAGTCAAGATGCATGTTACCTAAGGAGCTCATCATATTAGCCAGGCAAAGAATCCCGCTTTGCCTGGCATCTGGGAGGAAAGAGGGAGCAGTGGGAGAATCTGTTGTTCTGCTTGCAGCTCCATCTTAGTGACACTTTTCCCATCGTATGGGGAATGCATTGCTCTCCTGGAGAGGCCCTGTGCTAGCTCCATTGGAAAACATTGTATGACACTTTCCATCCAGTTGGAGGAGGGGCTTCCACAGGAAGCTCCCCTGCATCGTCTCATGGGCAGCAAGGCCCATGAGAGTGGAAACTTCGTAGGATGTTTCCCAAGGTAAATGTGCTGAGGTGATAAGACGAGCCAGGCTATTTGGGTATGCGAAGCCAAAAAGCCTACAAATGTTTCTTAACCCTCCTGATGGTAAGAAAAAAAGTAACCAACTATTAGTTGCCCTTTCTTGTCATCAAAATGCTGTTACCTGAAGCTACTAGACATGACTAGTGGGTGTTGCAGGGTTCTGTCCTGGGCCCAGTGATCTTCAACATCTTTATTAATGACTTTGATTAAGGTTTAGAGGACAAGCATATAAGTTTGCAGATGATGCCAAATTGGGAGGGATAGCTAATAGACTTGTGCACAGCTCTGTTTTAGCCATTTTCCTTCACCTTGTTTGGCTTGCTTGGCTTCTGTGGATGGCAATAACGTCAAGGTTTAGCCACCATGGTTTTTTCATCTAAAATGGCCCATGTGGCTGACAGGCGAGGCTTTTTCCCTTCTATTCAGAAGTACATGGCGCATGCTTCCTTAACCCCATTCCTCAAACCCAGTCTCTCTTGAAAGGAAGAAAGGAAAGGATCCCAGGAACAGGAAGGGGAGCCTGTAAGTTCCCCATAGCTGCCAATTGGCCATATCTTCTTAGATCTTTTGATTGTCTAGCTGAAAACAGATTTTTTAATTAGCCAAATTTTGGGAGTCTCTTGAAAACAGATCTGGGTACCCAATGAAATTCAGATACCAAAAACAAATCGCCCTCCAGCCAAATTGCACAAGCCTAATAGCTAATACCCCAAAAGACAGAATCAGAATTAAAAATGACCTTAACATTTGAGAGAGTTGGACCAAAATTAATGTGGATGTTTGTTTAGATTTTATGTTATTATATAATTTTGTTTGAATGCGTGTAGTTTAATTTATTGATGTTAGGTTTAATTTACTGATGTTAGGCTTTAATATTATTTTCATATGCGGGGGTTTTCTGGGATTTTGTCAGTATTTGTTTTATGGAGGCATTGAATGTTTGCCATTGTATGTTTTATTATATAAACAATATTTATTATTATTATTATTATTATTATTATTATTATTATTATTATTATAAACTAACAAAATGAATTTCAACAAGGAGATATGTAAGATACTACACTTAGGCAGAAAAATGAAATGCAAAGATTTAGGATGGGTGATGCTTGTCTCGAAAACAGTCCATGTGAAAAACATCATGGAGTCCTAGTGGACAAGTTGAACATGAACCAAAAATGTGATACAGCAGCTAAAAAAGCCAGTGGAATTTTGGGCGGCATCAAAAGTATTACAGGCAGTCCTCAAGTTACAAACAAGATAGGTTCTGTAGGTTTGTTCTTAAGTTGAATTTGTATGTAAGTCAGAACAGGTACATTTTAAACACACATTATTTAGATTTGGATAGCACAGGGACGGGTTAACACACCTTAGTATTTGTTTTGCTGTCTGTGCCCCTGTTCAGAAAATTTCACCCCACTTTCTGTCCCTTTGATAATTGTATTTTGAAAAATTTGGCTTATTGTGGAACCAATTGTAAAGCTTCAATGGAGACATCTTTCCCCCATGATAACTCTTCCAGGAGTGATTTTCCATTCATAGGGTTAGATTTTTCTTATTTCCTGTTGTCTCATCCCTGTTCTTAACTATGAGTTGTTTTAAGTCAGATGTCTGTAACTTGGGGACTGCCTGTCTAGTGTCTAGATTAAGGAAAGTCATGGTGCCCCTCTATTCTGCTTTGGTCAGACCTCACCTGAAATATTGTGTCCAATTCTGGGCACCACAATTCAAGAGGGATATTGACAAGGTGGAACATATCCAGAGGGGGGCAACTAAAATGATGAAAGGTCTGGATATCATGCCCTATGGGGAATGCTTTAAAGACCTGGGTATTTTTAGCTTGCAGAAGAGAAGGTTAAGAGGAGGTAGGTAGCCATGTGTAAATATTTGAAAGGGTGTTATAAGGAAGCGGGAGAAGACTTGTTTTCTGCTACCCTGGAGACTAGGACTCTGACCAATAGATTCAAATAATGGGAAAGGTGATTCCACTTGAACAGTAGGAAGAACTTCATAAGAGCTGTTCAGCAGTGGAATTCTCTGTCGTAGAGCATGGTGGAAACTCCTTCCTTGAAGGCTTTTAAACAGTGGCTTGATGGACATTTCTTGGGGATGCTTTGATTGTGCTTTTCTTGCATGGCAGGGAGTTGGAATAGATGGCCCATGCTGTCTCTTCCAGCTCTATGATTCGATTTCTCAGCTTAATGGTAGGACTGGCCATGTGTATTACCCTATATAGGGTAAAGGTTTTCCCCTGACGTTAAGTCCAGTCATGTCTGACTCTGGAGGTTGGTGCTCATCTCCATTTCTAAGCTGAAGAGCCGGCATTGTCCGTAGACACCTCCAAGGTCATGTGGCCGGCATGACTGCATGGAGCGCCGTTACCTTCCCACCGGAGCGGTACCTATTGATCTACTCACATTGGCATGTTTTCGAACTGCTAGGTTGGCAGGAGCTGGAGCTAACAGCGGCCACTCACGCCGCTCCTGGGGTTTGAACCTGGGACCTTTCGGTCTCCAGCTCAGTGCTTTAATGCACTTCGCCACCGGGGCTCCTTTATATTACCCTATATATTTATATTACCCTATATATTCATGTGTAAATCTAGAAATTTAAGTCAGAAAATCAATCCAAAAACCTGGGTCAACTCATCCATGGGTCAAGGTAAGTAGTGTCCTTTAACTCTTATAAACGGTAGCCATCCTCTCCTCTGAGAAGAGAGGCAAAAGGTGAAAACTAACTTAACCCTTCACTATCTCCACCATGGCTCTACTTCTGGCCTTTTTGAATGCCCAAGTGGGGATATAGCAGTGGCAGCCAGGGTCAATTTATCCCCTGAAGCAATACTGATGAATAGAATAACCTTTGACATATCCATGGATCATATAAAAATCCCTAATCCCCCCCCCCAAAAAAAACATGTCCTCGATTTATACATGAGGGTGACTTGTACACAAATATATACAGTAAGTACCAAATTAATGATAGCAGTTTCCTCTTAAGCTACGCTCTATAGCTCCAATGCCCTGTTTGTGAGTCTTTGATAAACATGTCTTTTGGCCCTCATTGCCTTTCACGTCTTGTTTATTGACTATTTTCCAGCTTGCATTCTATAATAACAGAGTACACTCCTGCTCCAGGTTTCATTTTTGTAAGCTTTGTCTTTCTGCTCCTGCCTACTCATGGGGAAAGCTTTCCTATAATATATTTGGATCCCTTGGTGGACATAAAAGCCGCAGCCCTCAAACGACTTGTGAACTAGTAAATCCCATCGAAGTCAACGGGATTTACAAGTGGCTTCAAGATTGTTTGCGGGAGAGGGTTATTTGAAATAGAAGAAATAAAATACAGAAAAAATAGAGTGTGGGAGCATAATAAACCATGTCCAGCATAAAGGAAAACCCAAGCAAGAGCATGTTTGGATAAGGTAAAGTTTATATAGTTTGATATTATGTTTGGACTTAAGAATTATGGTTGGTTTACTGGCTACAAAATGGAATTTTTTCCTCTTTGGATTATACATAGAGCTGCAATAGAGCTTGGAAACAGATGTTTAAAAATAATTAGTGATCTTTATAGTTCCAAGCTCCCAAATAGTTAGCTACTTTGGTTTCTTTTAAAAAGCAATCCTTCACTTTTCTTATGCTTTCATTATTCTTTTTTTCTAAAAAAATAGTAATGTTATATTGTTGCTTCAGTGCCCACTGCATTTATAAACAATATTTTATTTCAACTATATCTTCTTGAGGAGACCTTTTATTCTTTTTGCAGAATAACTCTAACATTTGTAGTCCCCCCCCTCAAAGTTATGAGGATTGTAGACTCAATAAATGAGGGATGAGCAAAATCACATGGCTCAAGTGCTGGCTTGCACTTCTGCATTCTGATATTGTAAAAATAATTCTCTCACTTTCATTTAAATACCTGTATTTGATTATACACACATAATGAGATGCCTTTAAGATGGGATATAAGTCTAAACATTAAATTCATTCATGTTTCATATATTCCTCATACAGAAAAACTGAAGGTAATTTGGTATATAATATTTTAAAATAATTTTGTGCACAATACGAAGTTTGTATACATTATCTTGTTCATCCGCCCATGTGAATAAGTTTGTTTTGGAATTCTGGATAAGGGATGCTCAACCTGTGTTCTTTTTGTGTTGAAGAGATAGATTTTATTTATTTATTTATTTATTTAAAACATTTCTATTCCGCCCTTCTTAACTGGGAGCCCCAGTGGCGAAGTGTGTTAAAGCACTGAGCTGCTGAACTTGCAGACCGAAAGGTGCCAGGTTCAAACCCCGGGAGTGGCGTGAGCGGCTGCTGTTAGCTCCAGCTCCTGCCAACCTAGCAGTTCGAAAACATGCCAATGTGAGTAGATCAATAGGTACCGCTCCGGAGGGAAGGTAACGGCGCTCCATGCAGTCATGCCAGCCACATGACCTTGGAGGTGTCTACAGACAACGCCGGCTCTTCGGCTTAGAAATGGAGATGAGCACCAACCCCCAGAGTCAGACATGACTGGACTTAACGTCAGGGGAAACCTTTACCTTTACCTTTATATTTTAAAATCAGCTGTTTCAACCAACTCAAGACACCATACTGGCTCCAGTCAGTGGAATAGGTTTCCTATTATTGCCTCTGATGGCTCAGTGTGTTAAAGCGCTGAGCTGCTGAACTTACAGACTGAAAGGTTCCAGGTTCAAATCCGGCGCTCCATGCAGTCATGCAGTCATACCGGACACATGACCTTGGAGGTGTCTATGGACAATGCCGGCTCTTTGGCTTAGAAATGGAGATGAGCACCAACCCCCAGAGTCGGACGTGACTGGACTTAATGTCAGGAGAAAACCTTTACCTTTACCTTTACCTTTGCTTCATTGCACTGCCCCAAAGGCTTGGTCCCACAGCCAGGTCTTTACCATCTTTCTGAAGGACAGGAGGGAGACGGTTGATCTAATATCTCCAGGGAGGGATTTCCATAGCCAGCGGAGAATCACTGAGAAGGCTGTCTCTCTCATCCCCACCAAACGTGCCTGTGAAGGTGGTGGGACTGAGAGCAGGGCCGCCCCAGAAGATCTTAGTCTCCACGGTGGTTCGTAAAGGGAGATGCATTTAGACGGGTAAACTGAGCCAGGGCCATTTAGGGCTTTATAGGCCAAAGTCAGCACTTAGAATTCTGCCTAATAGCAAACAGGCAGCCAGTGGAGCTGATGTAACATGGGAGTTGTGTGCTCCCGCCCCAGTTATTAACCTGTCTGCTTTTTGTTGGAATATTTGAAGCTTCCAAATAGTCTTCAAAAGCAATCCCACATAGAGCACATTGCAGTAGTGTATCATGTATGTAATGAGAGGGTGGACTTTAAAAGCCATGAAAATTAAATCTGTCAGTTGCTGGCTACTACTCAAGACAGTGATGAAGTCAATCCTCCAACATGTTCAGAAATGCCAAAATCAGAAGACAGATGTTATCTTAGGCTCTCTTATGAATTTCCTTGAGGCAACTGGGCAGCCACTGTGGCAAAGAGAATACTAGGGATGAACCAGACCACAATCTCTTTTAGGTTCTTAGGAGGGAATTCAAAGGATGAAGAGGCCATTTTACCATTCAAATGGAGCCCCCAGTGGCCTAGGGTAAAGCCTCATGACTTGAAGGTTGGGTTGCTGACCTGAAAGCTGCCAGGTTCGAATCCCACCTGGGGAGAATGCGGATGAGCTCCCTCTATCAGCTCCAGCTCCATGTGGGGACATGAGAGAAGCCTCCCAGAAGGATGGTAAAACATCAAAACATCCGGGCATCCCCTGGGCAACGTCCTTGCGGACAGCCAATTCTCTCACTCCAGAAGCAACTCAGGTTGCTCCTGACACGAAAACAACAACAACAACAAACAATTCAAATAAGATTGCTAGATCTTAGAATATTGCCCAGAGTCCACAATATTCATGGATGCCAGATAAAGGTTCATTTTCTCCTATTTTGTTGGGTCATCACTGAGAAAGATAGATGGCTGCCTGAAAACCTTGGATCAAGCAGGGACCCTTTTAAATGGACATACAGGTTGCTGCAATTTGCATAGGTTAAATTAATTAAACCCATTTTTTGCACTGTGCAAAGATGTTTAATGTCCAAACAAGACAATATGCTCTGTTTATGGATGCATCCACATGGTAGAATGAATTGAGTTGGACACCACGTTTACTGCCATGGCTCTGTGCTATGGGATCCCGGGAGTTGTGGTTTGGTGAGGCCCCAGCACTGTTTGTCAGATAACATAGCTCCTATGATTCTGTAGTATTGATCCATGGCAGTTAAAGTAATATCAGACTGCTTAGTTGACGTTATTCCACAAAAAAGGAGCATCAGGGTGAATCTGTTGCCCTGCATACAGCTCCCTCTCCACAATGCTTTCTCCATCACTTGAGGAAAGTGTCGCCTCATGGAGAGGCCAATGCTGGCTCCTTTGGAGACAGCACAACACACATAGCCTCCTGTGTTGGGGAAAAAAAGCATCTGCCAATGCTTTCACCCTAGTTATGCATGAGGCCAGATGTCACACAAAGTTATGTGATGTCTGGCGTCAGCCTCTGTATATTAGATGGGGTGAAAGTGCTCCATGACGTTGATTTCACCCTGTAATGAGCTTGTAATTCTGCAATGTAAATGTATACTGTGTGAGTGTGTGGGGATGTTTAATGCATAATGCTCAATGACATCACTGAGACCTGCCAGCCACCTTAACACATCTTAGGTCTCATGTTTTGGACTGGAAATATAAGGGTTTGGGATGATTCAGACATTCAGTAGATTTCACTGCAACTTTTCCATGGCTGTGGGTGCACAGGAGTACATTATTATTTTGGGATTTACCCAACTGAATAACATTAAATGTTAATAGAAGTATTAATGTGTTTGTACTTTCTTCTCAAATAAATAGTACTGAAGAGTTGGATTATACCCGTAGTTTTAATAAATCACAAAAAGGGGGCTAAACCCACCCTTGAAATCCATTGCCTTGGCATATCTTCTGGTTAAAACATTAGTGGTGAATTATCAGCTTGTTGTAGAAGGTATAGGTACGTGTGTGTTCTCGCTTTGTGTGTTCTGTGTGTTTAATAGGACGAATTAAATGCTCTGGGTAATGGAGGGGTGCTTTATAATGGCAATGTTCTTTCCACCCTTGCTGCTGTTATATAAACATCATTAAGTCACTATTCTCATGGAACATTTGGTGTAGAGAATATTTACATATATAGTACTATAGCATGTCTTACAGAATCCCTCCAGGTACGACTGAAATGAGGAAAATTATGTGACATTATTTTAATATACCCATGCTGAATTAAGAGCAGAGAAGCTAAGGCAAAGGATTGTAGTAATGCTTCTGTATATTGTCTGAGAGAGCATTTGGCTTCCCTATTAACCGTTAGCTTGATGGTTGCTGAGAGACTGACGGAGGAGATGAAATCCAAGGAATTGTCCCTAGCCTTGCATGGTAATTCTAATGCACAGCTGCTTCTGAAAATATATTTGCTGTTCAACCTTGCATAATTTTTAAACCAAAAGCAGCCTTTTCCACTAAAATTAATGAACGTGGTAGCTATGACTGCCATTGTCATAACTATGGCTGTCAAGGGCCTGTACGTTTCAAGAGTGCCAACCCCAGCTGGCTCAACTGTGGGGCAGTGAAATTCTAGCTGCTTCAGGCAAATGTTGACCAGCAGGAACTGCAATACATGTTGGAGGACAGAGCTGTCTGTACCACATGAATTGTGCAGTGCTCCTCCTCCAGAATACCTACTTTCATCAGTAGACAAAGTCATTCCATTGACAGTATTTCAGTGAGATTCAGCTATTGACTTCTGTACATAATCTGAGCAGGAAGTTGTGCTTTATGGTTCAGCAAAATGTTTTGGGTTAAGCTTCTAAACCAGAGCTTTCCAAACATTTCACGTTTTTTGGACATGCATTGTTTTGCGACACAGTAATTCAGCTTTACTAGCAAACCAGAAGTTATCGAAATAGAGGATAATTCAAAGAGAATTTAATGAATAAATCTGTGTGAATTATAAAGTTTTAACAGCAATTAAACATGAAAGTAACAGCAGTAGCACTCCACTCCTATAGTGATAAAGTGAGGGAACAATCCTGTATTCTCAAATGAAATCAACTTTTTTGACCAAATTCACCTACTGTACAGTACCTGTATGACCCATCAACATCAGTGTGTATACACGGAAGGGGAATATACTCCTAATTCCTGAATGGTGTAGTTGAAACTGTTATATATTTTTTGGATTGGAATATTATAGTCTCTTTTACCATTTTGAAATTCCACCACATAATTTCTATTTCCACTGTATGCATGAAACCATATTTTGTCTTTGGGAGGGACTACTTCCATATATATATACCTAAAGTTTGATTGAAAACCAGTTGTTAGAAGTAGTAGAGAGGTTAGCGGATGCTTTGGTTAGACGCATATGACTCAGCATGGCATGTCCTTTGATGGCTCATTTGGGCAATTTACTTTTTACTTAGAGCAGCCTGAGCCTGGTTACATTTGCAGAGAGAAAACATTAATTTTGTCTCAAAAATGTTGCTGCAGTCTTGCGTTAGAACATGTGTGGGTGTTCTCGTTAATAGGGCAGAAAGATACTGAACAGGGTGGGGGAGATGTTTACATAACTGTTAATTTGAAAGATTTAATGGATGGACTGAAAACACACAATCCTGTAACTCAGAGCCAATATAATGTTATTCATGCTGCCAAAGTTAACATCCTTGTGATGGGTTTTCTCCTCCATCCCTCCTTCTAGCTGTAACAGGGACATATAGAGGTAGCTGTTTGTCAGTGGTTTCTGATCACAAGTATACCTGCTATTTGAATTGTTGGTGTAAAATAAGAATTATTGATTCGGCTGGTTTGATATAATGGGCCTCATTGACTCCTTTGAAAAAATTACTATAGTGGACATCTCACACTTGCCCAGCATTTATGTTTTTGCTAAGCTCTGTCATTTGTGCAAACTGCAGTATTATGTGTCTAGCTAGGGCCACCTCATCAGATGTTATGGCTACATACAATTCCAGATTCTGATATTTATCCTCATAAACAACAACAAAAAATCCCATCCTATGTTTTGTGATCACATAGACCTCAGATAGGGATTACCATGTATACATTAGATATTGCGCATGCACACTTTACTTTTTTTTCTACATAACTCTGAATGTCTATAAAATACTGAAACTTGTAATAAGCATTATCTGTCTCAACCAGTACTGCAAGTAGGGGCACATCCAGACAGCATCTAAAATGCATGCCTTCATGCGTTTTTACATGTGGCATCCAAATGACATCCCACGTAAAAGCGAATTCCTTCAGGACAAAGCAGGAGAACCCTGTTTTGTCCTGAAGTAATTTGATAATGGATTAGAGCTGGGTCTTCCTGAAAGACCCATGTCTAACCCACTATGGCTGCTTTCTGAACTGCTCCCTTGGAAGTTTTGGGACTTCTGATGGGTCAGCCCACACAGCCCTCTTGTGTTTTCCAGGCTAAATCAGCCTGAAAAACTCAGAGGGTTCTAACCCCCTTCCCAAAGCTCTCCAAAAGCTTTTAAAAAAAGAAAAAAATTACTTACATGGCTGCCATTACCATGCTGCTGGCCTTCTCTTGGTACCTAGAAATGGTGCGCCAGAAGAAGGGGGGAGGAGGAAAATTGCTCCTTCCCCCTTCCCCTGGTGCATCATTTCTATGTGCCAGGAGAGGGTTGGTAGCAGGGAAATGTCTGGTAAGAAATGTTTTGTTTTTAAGGCTTTTATGTGGGTTTTTGTTGGTGAGTGGGTGTCCTGCTAGAAGGTCCAGCAGGGTATCTGGACACCCCCCCCCCCAAAAAAAAACAACATTAGCTTTCTGGGGCTCACATTAAAGTCCTGTCTTGAACTGTCCTAGGTTGGATTGAAAATAGTACAGAAGTTGGCAGTACTTTTGCTCAAAGTTTTTGTTTCTTGTCTGCTTGCTTTCCTGCTTCATGCTCACCTACACTGCCATATAATGCAACGTAGGGGGAGCCATTGTCATGAGGCACCCAAATAATGCTTCATGATAATGCTAGGGCTTTATGACCCGCAAACCAAAATCAATATTAATACAGACAAACTTTTTACTTTCTTTATCACGGCAGCAAGAATGGTGTTAGCGAAACACTGGAAATCTGGAAAAGCTCCTACGAAAGAATCTTGGATAGATAAATTGTTGGAAATAAAGGACATGGATAAATTAACTTTTTTTATTAGAAGAAGCAATGGCAGAACATTGAAAGCCACAGAGTGGTCATGTTTCGAGGACTACTTGAAGAAAGCAAAATAAAGAAGTTAGAAATATATCAAGAATTATGAAGAACAAAACCGGAAGTCAACCTTACTCCCCTTCCCTATTGTTTTACCCAACTGATGTACCCTATCCGCTCCCAAATCTCTCCTAACCCCCCTTTTACCCCACAATTACGCCATCCAAAATCCTTTTTCCTTTCCTCCTACCCCACTCACACCTTCCCCAGTTTATTGGTTGTTTCTCTGTAAAGAAAATCCTCAATAAAAACAACAATAATAAAAAAGATAATGCACATTAACTTGGAAAAAACCTGGAATTCCAGGTTTAATGCTTGTTAAAAAAAACACTTTCAAAGATCCAGAACTTTCATTAAGGTTCTGATCTTTGGATTGTGGGCCCTGTGAGATTGCTTCTGGAACTGTCATGTGCTATCTCAGAAGCAGTCCTCACAGTGATCTCACCTTTGTGGGATCAAACAGCCTGTGGGGGAGGTGTGGCAGTGGCATCCTTCCCTCCCTTGTCCCATTTTCTGGCTTTAGTAAAGGTAAAGGTTTTCCCTGACGTTAAGTCCAGTCATGTCTGACTCTGGGGGTTGGTGGTTATCTCAGTTTCTAAGCCGAAGAGCCGTCATTGTCTGTAGAAACCTCCAAGGTCATGTGGCCGGCATGACTGCATGGAGCACCGTTACCTTCCCGCCGGAGCGGTACCTATTGATCTACTTACATTGGCATGTTTTCGAACTGCTAGGTTGGCAGGAGCTGGAGCAACAGTGGGTGCTTACTCCGCTCCAGGAATTTGAACCTGGGACCTTTCGGTCTGCAAGTTCAGCAGCTCAGTGCTTTAACACACTTCGCCACCGGGGCTTTAAACATGTAAAAATAGCTTCCTTACTGAGCCTGGAGGTTTCTCCTTGCTTTGTTGTGTCTCTAAATGATGCAATGGAGCTTTTGAAAGGGGAGGGGAGCATCTATACTGCTGTGCCAATTGTAAATAAACATTGGTGGCATGTGGCCATCCCTCTGCCAAAAAAGATGGAGGTTTAAACTCTGGTTCCCTGTGCATTTTTTACAACTTAGAAGGGCTCTCAGTTTTACGGCTTTGTGTCCCACCTAGGAGGATACTGTAGAGCTGATTTATTCTACAGTGATAGTAAAACTCAATGATTCTTTGAATGTGTCAGATGAAGGGTTTGTTGCTAAGACAAGTGGGATCCTATTATGCTATGTAACATTATTATTATTTTTTTTAAAAAAATCTGTTCCTGGTTTGAAAGTGTGATTTCCTGTTTAACTGTGCAGTACTTATTTTGAAAGTAGTTGTTCTACTTCAGAAACTTTGTTTTGGTGGCTGCCACAAACTATGTCAAATTGGATGAGACTCTAACAACCTCATCAAATGAGGGTGAATTCAGCAGCTCCCATCCCATGATGCACTGCAACTTCCAGTGGTGCTCCATTGTAAAAAGGAAAGTGAACTGCCATATGCCACTACCATGGTAACACAGGAGGTATTCCGTGTTGCTTTGGATCAATGGGGGGAAGCCAGACAGTGAACGCTTTTCCCCATGGGATGGAAACTTAGATGAGTTCGGCAATGCGGGGCATGGGATACCAGGTTCCCCACACCCCTCTGTGTGGCGATTCCATTGGTGTTTCCAATGAGGTTCAATGAGATATTCATTGAAAAAGTATAGCAAAATCTGCTGCAGGATGTCTCTCAAAAACAAAGTTTTTTGCAGTTTAATAAACTTTTTCCATGTTTTTATGATAGAACCAATTAGGAAATAACATTTATAACCCAGGAACAAAAACCGTGTTACATAGTGTTATCAGTTACCCTACAGACAAGATTAATATCTGCTCAGATTTGAACAACAAATAATTCCCCATGTTTACATTAACATTTCTGGTAGAGGGGGAATGCTATTCTTTTGATATTGCAAAACCTTAAAAATGTAAGAATAAAATAAAATTCACATATGACTTCCGAATTCATGTTGAGTCCATGTTTTGGGAGAGGGGAGTTGATTTTCTTTGTGTGACATTGGCAGTCATATTTTCACAATTATGTCAATTTACCTTCCAGCAATCAGTCATAAAAAAGCATAGTAACTGCAAGCAACTTTGATGTGCTATGACAGCCAGATATTTTTTTCACCACTTAAGGAAGCACCTCTTTTAAATATGTACTATGCTTTTTATATAGTACCTGCATAGTAAATGGAGGCAATATTGATGTGCTATGACAGCCAGAAATTTTTCACGACTCAAGGAAGCACCTATTAAATAGGTACTAGGCTTTTTGTATAGTTTAGACCTCATTCTGCCAAAAGGTTGGACTGACATTGCATAGAATCAACCTAATACATTAACATATCTGTTTCATTAGGTTAGCCTGTGGAAGCCATCTTCTCTTGGTAGTTCAGGGCTAATGGTAGCCTAACCTGTAGATGTAAAGTCCTCAGTGATATACCTAGAGTTGTAGGCTAGTAGCTTCATAACAGGCTAGCAAAATAAAAACATTCAAGTTAGTACACAACCGTCGAAGTTTGTGTTTTGGGGAGCCTATTTGCAAAGCTGTGATACAAATAGAGTAATTTTGTTCTTGATCTCAAAGAACTGGCATACTTATTCTACTTCTATATCTAGCCTTTAATATTATTCCAAAGCCATCCTATATTTAGAGAGACAGAGGACTTGCAAAATGAGTATAGTAAAAGGCTCTCCAAAAACGACAAGGACTCTTGCTTTCACAAGACTGCCACCTTACATTTGGGAGTCTTTATTTTGTTCCATTCTACTGTGAAAGTAATTTGCTGGAAAAAATAATTACTTCCCTTTAGAGCACTTAAAAAAAAATCAAAACACACAGCAACTATTGAGGACTCTTCTGTAGAGTACCTGCTTCAACAAGAGAGTGACATTTGAGTTAATTAATTTTGTGACAATATTGTTAGAGAAAGTGACTATTGTTGCGGACTTGACAGCTTCCCTTACATGTTGAAAATACTTTTCATGAGAATGACCTACAGTAAAAGGGATTGCGATGATCAAATCCCCCATAGCTAATCTGTTATCTTCCTTGGAGCTCAAACAGCAAGCAGATACTTTGAGTCTGAATGTTGTTTATTTTAAATGGCCGAGAACCAAATTATTAAGAACAAAAGGCAAATATTGGAAAGAGGGGGTGTGTTGTTCCTATATCCACCTATTTGCTGAAGTGGATACAAAATGGCCATTAAGCTCTACCGATAGTTGGGTCTGCTCCTTTCTAAATTAAACTTGTGTTGGAGTGCTAGAGAAAGACTGCTGCTTTGTTTTGTTTTGCGTTATGCTTGTTGTACTTTACAGAATGTCTTTTGTAATTAGGGTGGCACTCCCTAAACTTCACATTCAGCAGAGGGTATTTTTTCCTGAAACAAAAGACAGAGACATGTTTCAGTTTACTTGTAGGCACTAGGCAGTATTAAGAAGAGATGGAAATAATTGCACACAGATGTTATTGGACTTACTATGGAGCACGTTAACGGAGGTTGCTTGGAGCTGGAAGTCCAGCAACATTTCGAGAGTACTGCATGAAGCCCACTCCTAGTTTATGTTGTGGTAATCTCTGAGTGGTTAGACTCAATTTAACCCTCTCTGGGGGAGATTCCACCAAAATGCAGCAGAGTAGCAAAAGCAAAAGCTTTCAAATGCAACAGTTACTTACACGAGGTGAGCAAAGAGAAGCCTTTCACCTTAGGATGGCAATCGATTGCAGAGTCTCAGTAAAAGTTCAGGTAAAAAGAACTCCATTGTAGATAGAAAGGCTTGGGAGCTGTCTAGTCTACTCTAGACTGGTTTCTAAGGAAAAAAAATAAGAAAGGAAAAATAACAAACATCTAAATAGTTACATCTTGCCAGGAGAGACAGCAAGATGCTGCTTGTTAGCTAGAAGAACAAAGGGAGCAGAAGTGAACCAAAATTGTTCCAACCTCATGGTCCAGTTTATTGGGGCCATAAAAGACATTCTGACCAATGAAAAGTTCGTGTCCCTAAAGATTCACATTTCTACTAACTTCAAAGTAAGGGATGTGACGTACACAGGATAGAGTGAAACACAGTAAAGCCTATCTAGGCATGCTTTGGAAACAGGGAAAGGACTCCCTCAATCTAACTCTATCATCTATCTGACTACATTTAGACTTGAATAGTCCAGGGTGATTCCCAACAGTTTAAAGAGGGGAAATGACACAATGACTCTGAGTATATTTGCACTGTAGAACCAAAGCAGTTTGACACCACTGTCACTGCCATGACTCAGGCTGGATCTACTTCTCTATATCCCAGGACTTGATCCCAGATTATTTGCTTTGAACTGGATTATATGAGTCTACACTACCAGTCAATCTGGGAGAAGCAGATAATCTTGGATCCTGGGATATAGGGGCAGTGTAGAAGAGGCTGCAGTTGCCTTGTATTGCTTGCTCCCCCTTTAGAAATTAAAATATGTGTCTGTAATGTCATCTGTGAAAATTGTAAAGGTGTGCGAATCATTCTGTTTACAGTCTGTTTTTGTTTCAAATTTTAAAACCCCCCCCAGCATTCTGTTTTGAGAAGATTCAGGGAGGTTGGGCAGGGGGTCATTCAGATTCATAATTCGTAATTTCCATTTTGGGAAGAAAACAACGGGGGGGGGGGATACACTCGATATTCAAAATAAAAACAGAATAAAACAGAATGGATTCTGTGCCAATTTGCATACCCTTAGAAAACAGTAGCTGCAATGGTACCTAATTAAAACAAAATGTGTTTGATTGAGAAATGTAACAATTTACTTCTAAAAGCTCTGAATATGTTCTGTCAGCCCTGGCTACCTTTAAATTTGTTTTTTTTTAAAAATCAGAACTCTTCATTGAATCACCTGATGGTGAGGAGTGGGTGGGATGCCATCATCCATGCGTAATTACTGAGACTTTTCCAAAATCTACCAATAGAATAATTTTTTGCAGACTCAGAGAATGGAGTTGCAACATGCACTAAAAGTTTATTAAAAATCAAAATTAAATCAAAATACCTGCATTGAATAATGTGAATCTTATTGGGACCCGGTCAATGTAGATGAGTTTTGAATCAGCTTGTAAGTGTTGAAATTGGATTATGCTTGGTAAATTGGAACAAAGGGGAATGTATTAACTTGGAATGAAAAGTGTCCAGCATGTGTAATGCTACACTTCTAAACCACAAATCAAGCTGAAAAGCCATTTTATGACATGTTCTGCTGTACGGTAGAGTATATGTGCAAGTCTCTTACTTTTAGTTTTGGTAGTATCCACAGCTGGATCAAGACAAACTGAGATCCTTAAATTTTGGCAGGTTTAAAATGCTCCATAGTATTAACCAAAACATATTAAAACATCTTCATGGGGAGGGTTGTGTTTTGTATTTGAAGCCTCTGCATCTATAATCTGAGGCTCTGAACTGTCAAATACTTAATATATGCAAAAATGTAACAGTATGTTGGTCCAAAGAGTAGTAATACTATCTACTGAGGGTTGGTTCCAGGACCCTATGTGGATACAACAATCTGTGGATGCTCAGTTCCCATTATATACAGTGGCATAATCAAATAGTGTCTCTGAGACTGGATCTACACTGCCCTAAATCTCAGGATCTGATCCCAGATCTGGTTCGAACTGGATTATATGAGACATACAACCAGATAATCTGGGGTCAAATCCTTGGATATAGGGCAGTGTACATCCAGTCTGAAATACCAAAATGAAGGTTTACTTTTGCCTTATTTTTTTTCAATCTCTAGATGGTTGAATTTGTGAATATAAAATCTACGGATAGGTAAAGGTAAAGGTTTCCCCTGACGTTAAGTCCAGTCATGTCTGACTCTGGGGGTTGGTGCTCATCTCCATTTCTAAGCCGAAGAGCCGGCGTTGTCCGTAGACACCTCCAAGGTCATGTGGCCGGCATGACTGCATGGAGCGCCGTTACCTTCCCACCGGAGCAGTACCTATTGATCTACTCACATTGGCATGTTTTCGAACTGCTAGGTTGGCAGGAGCTGGAGCTAACAGAGGCCGCTCACGTCGCTCCCGGGGTTTGAACCTGGGACCTTTCAGTCTCCAGCTCAGTGCTTTAACGCACTTTGCCACCGGGGCTCCTTAAAAATCTACAGATACAGAGTGCTTAGTGTATATAGCAAGCTGAGAGGAAAGCAGATGATCAACCACAATTTCCAACAGTCTAGGGCTGGATCTACACTGTCCTATATCCCAGGATTTGATCCCAGATTATCTGTTTTGAACTGGAATCTGGTATAAAATGATAATCTTGGATTTTTTTTCTATGTCAGGAGCGACTTGAGAAACTTCAGATCCTGGGATATAGGGCAGTGTAGATCCAGCCTTAGCCACCTGAAGGAATAGTCAGAAATGTTGTGAGATTCAGTCCAATAACATCTGAAAAAAGCATTACCCAACCTTCCTGTATATGTATATATGTGCAAAATTTTGAACAATCTCCTTCCTTTTCATACCTTTTCTTGGGTGTCCAAGCTTTTACCTACTCTGCCAGCTAAAAACAGTTGGGAAGGTTAGAAAAAATAGATTTGAAAGCTTTTGCATAGAAAGAGAACATGCAGTGGGATCAATCCAGAAAGGGCTGCAGTTTTGGCAAACAAAGTATTATTTTTGCTTTTATAGTCCTGATTTTCAGGGCTGGGCCTCTTTTAAGAACATTATTTTATAAAGTTAAATTTTCTTCTGCCCTCTTTATAGACAGTGATTAATACATTCCTTCTCAATTTTCTGCCCTATGAATCTCTGCCTAAAATGGCAGCAAGCAAATTCCCCAAAATTTGTTCGATCAAGCCCTTTACTTTGAAGTTAGAAGGTTAATTCTAACGTAGATGGCGTTTACACAAACCTTTGAAGTTTAATGATTTGATCTGATTTGTAACAGGTACATGCTTTTATTAGCTTGTTTTAATTTATCGTCTGGTTTTGTATGGGAGAGAGTCTTCTAAGGGCCCTTCCAGACAGTTTCTTAATCCAGGAAAGGGAAGTGGGGTAAAAATCGCAGTACCTTAAGGAAAGTCCAAACACGGAGCTCTCAGTCCCAGTAAATGGTCCCTGGCATTCTGAAAGGCTTGTTATAGCTGATTTTGTAAAATGGACATGGGATATTTGCCCTAAGTATTTAATTTTTTTTCTTATTGATACTCAGAGATGCTCTGTACCTCATAAACACTGATGTGGATATAAGAAAGTGCACTCAACCGGATTTATTGTCATCATCTCTCCTCACCCTCCTGGTGCCTTTAGGTTTTTCCTCTTGAACCCCATTTCCCTTTGCGGTCACTTGCCTGCCATGCTGGTGCCCACTTTGTAATTTCAAGCTCTGCTTAATTTCAGAAATATGAGGACAAAGGAATGGTTGAAGATAGATCTTATGGAAATTGCTGTTCTCTCGTGTTTCCATTTATCTACCTGTGTCTTCCATGGCACCATCTGTTTACATCTCTCATCAGCTTTTTTTTTCATGTCAGGAACGACTTGAGAAACTGCAAGTCACTTCTGGTGTGAGAGAATTGGCTGTCTGCAAGGATGTTGTCCAGAGATGCCCAGATGTTTTAATGTTTTTACCATTCTTGTGGGAGGCTTCCCTCATGTCCCCGCATGAAGCTCTAGCTGATGGAGGGAGCTCATCCACGCTCTCCCCGGGTTGGATTAGAACTGGCAACCTTCAAGTCAGCAACCCAACCTTCAAGTCATCAATCCTGCCGGCACAAGGGTTTAACCCACTGTGCCACCAGGGGCTCTCATCAGCTGTTTTGGGATTATAAAATGAGGATAAGAGCAGTTCACACCAGCATATCGCAGCCAACTCTCGTAGGTTGTTTTGACTTCAGAGATATAAGTCCTCCATAGCAGCGCATTTTTCAGCTAATTGAGAATTTTAAGATAACCCTTTTAACCCGTGTTTTACATCCAGTCCCACAATCCAGTGCACATTTTCAGTATGTGTCATCTAGCCATCCCCCGCCCCTTTATCCCAGTTTGGGAGGTTAAATTGATTCCCTCTTTGCTCTCTGTTCACCAGCAGGAAAATATATTGCTGTTTAACCAGACCTTTGACTGTTAATTTTGCAGATGATATTTTTGTTGTTATATAATTGTTGTTTAAGTGCCATATTTCTGTTGTCATTACTGCTAATTGCTTTTTCAATTGCTTTATAATTAATGTTTTATTATGATTTGTGTCTTTAATTGTTTTTAAGCATTTATCATAACAGGATGAGCATTCAATAACTGGGATAGCGGCACCTTTCTTTCTGATAGTTCAGTGTCGCCAAAAGTATTACAAATATTGTATAAAGTTACTTCAGGCCATGTCTATATTAAATAAAAATTAATTTTGTGTTTAGACTTGGGTCACATCTCCAAGATGTCTCATTATATGCTCATATGTGAATACAGATATTCCAAAATGCAAACAAACCCTGAAATCCAGAACAGTTCTGTTCCCAAACATTGCGGATTAGAGATAATCAACTTGTACCCATTGTTTTAACTATACAGTAGAGTCTCACTTATCCAACACTCGCTTATCCAACGTTCTGGATTACCCAACACATTTTTGTAGTCAATGTTTTCAATACATCATGATATTTTGGTGCTAAATTCATAAATACAGTAATCACAGCATAGCATTACTGTGCATTGAACTACTTTTTCTGTCAAATTTCTGTCAATGTATAAATAAAAATTAATAATAATAATAACTTCAACAAATTGGCAAATTCATTGAAAACATGGCAAAGAAGAACAGCCAGTGAAGAGTAAATTAATAATCTAGCAATTTTGTGCATCAGAAATAAGTAGCTAAGCAAGTTGATTTTACTGAAGTTAAAAGCGAGAAAATATAGTTTTTATTATGTAAATTCATATAAATAGAGTCTCACTTATCCAACACTCGCTTATCCAATGTTCTGGATTATCCAACGCATTTTTGTAGTCAATGTTTTCAATACAACGTGATATTTTGGTGCTAAATTCATAAATACAGTAATTACTACATAGCATTACTGCGTATTGAACTACTTTTTCTGTCCAATTTGTTGGATAACATGATGTTTTGGTGCTTAATTTGTAAAATCATAACCTAATTTGATTTAATAGGCTTTTCCTTAATCCCTCCTTATTATCCAACATATTTGCTTATCCAACATTCTGCCGGCCCGTTTATGTTGGATAAGTAAGACTCTACTGTAGTTTTAAAAATAAATGCAAATATTACTTTTATGTTATCATTTAAACTGACTTATTTTGTCCCAAATTCATTTTAAATACTGATCCTGTCTTCTGGAGTATTAGCTAAGCTATCTCTCCCACTCTAGTGGCATCTGCAAACTTGGTAAGCATGCTCTATAAGCAAGTCATTAAAAAAGATGTTGAACAGCATTGGGCCCAGGGCAGAACCCTGCATCACTTCACTAGTCACTTTTTACCAGGATGAAGAGGAATCATTGGTGAGCACCTTTTGGGTTCAGTCACTTAATCAATTACAAATCCACCTAATGGTAGTATTATCTATCCCACATTTTGCTAGTTTGTTTACAAGATAATGGGGAACCTTGTCAAAGACCTTACTGAAATCAAGATATGCTACATCCGTAGCATTCCCTTTGACTACTAAGTTTGTAACGCTATCAAAAAAAGATAGGATTAGACTGACATGACTTCTTTTTGAGAAATCCATGTTACCTTTAGTGATCACAGCATTCTTTTCTAAGTGATTACAGACTGCCTCCTTAATGATCTGCTCAAGAATCTTTCCTGGGGCCTCTTCACATGGTCCAAAATATTGCGGCAGTAACAGAATTTTTTTGACTTCAGCCCTGAACCCAATGACTCCCATCATACCCTGGAAAAGTAGTTCTGGGGCAGCTCCATGGCTGAACTGCTTTCACCGCAAAATTGCTGGCAGCAGTTGATGGGCGGCTCCCCATCTTTCCATTAGAAAAGATGGGTCGAGCCTGCTAAAGAAGGCTTCTCCCAGTGTGAGGAGGTGGGGGCAAGTCGCAATGATGCAAGGTGATAGCTCTGCATGGGCGCCGCCAGGATCTCTGTGATCTATGGTGATACACAATCATTCCAGCGGTGCATTTGGAAGAAGTCCTTAGTATTGATGTCAGGCTGACTGGACAGTAATTGTTTGGGTCCTCCTTCTTTCCTTTCTTGAAGATACGGACAACATTTGCCGTCCTCCAGTCTGTTGGGACTTCTCCAATTCTCAAAGATTATTGCCAGTGGTTCTGAAATGACTTCTGCTAGTTCCTGCAGTACTCTTGAATGTAGTTAATCTGGACCTTGACATTTGAATTAAATTAGAGTAGCCAGGTATTCCTGAACTGTCTTTTCCTATTTTGGGTTGCATTTCCCTATTACTTCATCTGTACCATATTGTTCCTGTTGAAGATGTTGAGCAGTTCTGCCTCATCCCTATCCACTGTTAACATTTCACCATCTTCTCCATGCAGAGGCCCTAGTGTTTCCTTGTTCTTCCTTTTTCTACTGACCTATCCAAATAACACCTTTTTATTGTTTTTAATCTTTCTGGCAAGTTTGAGCTCATTTTGCACTTTAGCCATCCAGATCTTTTCCCTATATGTGTTATTTGTTTTAATTCCTCTTTGGTGATTTTTCTCCTTTTCCATTTCTTGTACAAGTCTATTTTATGTATATCTTGCACACTTCACACTGACATTAACCTTAGTGGTAGGTAAAGGTAAAGGTTTCCACTGACGTTAAGTTCAGTCATGTCTGACTCTGGGGGCTGGTGCTCATCTCCATTTCTAAGCTGAAGAGCCAGCGTTGTCCGTAGACACCTCCAAGGTCATGTGGCCAGCATGACTGCATGGAGCGCTGTTACCTTCCCACCGGAGCGGTACCTATTGATCTACTCACATTGGCATGTTTTCGAACTGCTAGGTTGGCAGAAGCTGGAGCTAACAGCGCCCGCTCCCGCCGCTCCTGGGGTTTGAACCTGGGACCTTTCGGTCTGCAGCTCAGTGCTTTAATGCACTTTGCCACCGGGGCTCCTTTAGTAGTAGGTAACTGTATTATATTATTGTATATAATGTGCAATAATTTCTTTAAAAAGAAAGGAAAAAACCCTAGCAGTGGGTATGGGCACTTGTCACAGTTCCTGGCCTGGGGACCAACTTCAGGATGTAGGAGGCCATGCTGTTACACAACAAAACTCTACCAAAATTGCTCTCCTGACAGCTTCACTCCCCAATGTAGTAATTGGAGGTTGTTTCTGAGTTTTAATGTTTAACCATCATTTTCATTGCACAGGACAAACTGTAACTGATTTCCAAAAATGAGAGTCTGGCAAGACACTCAGAAAGACATTGCATTAAAGATCAGTTTTTAGCAGGTGATGTTCTTTCAAAAGTAGGAGGAAGTTCAGGCCTGCTTGAGCTTGTGGATTTACTCTGTTTGAGAGACAATACGAAATCTTTCAGATGACTTTTAAAGAAGACTGTTGTTTGATTATGAAAATGAAATGTGTGCACAACTTCTTAAATAAATTCTCCTAAACTGCTCATTATACCTGTGTCAACAAGGTGCTTACAAGTGAGCAAAATTCTTCAGTTCAGTTTCTGACAGTGAGTAAATTAACAGCATGCAGATTTTGAAAGCAGGTGGGAAAAATTCCCCACTATCCCATCTGTGTTCTGCAATCGCAAGAACCAGAAACAAATATAATAATTTCTTTTGCACTGAGACAGAGGGCAGACACCATTAAATGGGACGGCCAAATCTTTAATGCAAATGTTACGGGAGTTATCCAGAAAGTACATTACGTTTTGGAATTAAAAATGAACAAAGTATAGGAGAAAACATTTACCACATGCAGTTGAAAGCCACACCCAAATACCACATATCACGTAGTCACCATTCAAGTCTAGGCACTTAGCATAGCAATGAAGGAGCTTTGCAACTCCTTCCCCATTAAATTCTGCCACTTGCTTCCTCAACCACTTGTTTCCAACAATGGGAGCATGGCTGGCAACACAGCATTTTGGCAATGCTGCACAGCTTCGGCAAGGGGTGACAGGCTGGTTGAGGAAGCAGGCGGCAGAATTTAGTGGGGAAGGAGTTGCAATGCTCCTTCATCGCTATGGTAAGTGCCTAGATTTGATTGGCGACTACTTGAGATGTGGTATTTGGGTGTGGCTTTCAACTGCATTTGGTAAACGTTTTCTCCTATACTTTTTTCATTTTTAATTCCAAAATGTAATGTACTTTCTGGATAGCCCTTGTACATCTACATATCAGCTACCTTCACAAAGTCGAGGTATTTTGATGATTAATAACTGATTCTTTGAGAGGGGGATTCATTTTTTGAAAAATTAACTTGGCAAGATTTCTCAAAGCTGTATTTCCCCCAGAGTCTATAACTGAGAAAACAAAATGGTGCATTTTGCTGCATCTTGTAAAGAGCACAATGTAACACACTGGAAATAGCAGTGAGCACAGCCATGATTGTTAGTTGCAAGAGGCTGGAAAGCAAATTGATTTCAGAAAAGTACTACTTTTATGGTTCCCTGCCCCATGATAATAAAGACATTCAATGGGTTACTGAATTGCTATGATGGCAATGAAAGCTTGTGGGGAGGGGGAATGGTGTTGGAAAAATATTTCCTTTCTCCTTAAAATACAGCTGTGTAAAGGTTAGTACCAGACAAAACCTTCAATATCATATAATATGACATTTGTCAAAACTCCCTTGTTGGCTCCTTGTGTGAAGCAAAGCTTGTAAATGTTGTATGTAGGTTTATTTGCCTGAGACTGGGGTTTCATGTTTATGTGAGCTCAAATGCTTAGTAAGACTTGTAAACCTGTGTATTGGCTATGTGCTTTCAGAAGTGGCAGAGAGCAACTCTTTTGTATTTTCTTTATTTTTGTGTCATCAGGGATAGTCCTGGGAGAGACACAGAGAGAAAATACCATAAGTTTGCAGACAGAAGTGTATGAACATTGCTTTTATGAAAGGCAATGCTGAGCTATGAATATCGCAAGTTGTTGCAGCCCTGGTTTTTTGCTTTAAAGCAAATGTTGTTCAAGATTGGATCATTATCTTTTCCTGGATCTCAGGCTAGCCTGAAAGGTTGGCTTACAGCAGTCCCTTGTGTATTTTGTTTGGGACCCAAAAAGGGTGAAAAAACAAAACAAAACAAAGAAAAGCACATGTCCTTATCCTACCCACATGATAAGGATTTTGATAGATACAGGATGAGTATTCTTTATCTGAAATGCTTGGGAGCCAGAAGTGTTTTGGATTTCAGGTTTTTTTCTGGTTGTTGGAATACTTGCATTTGTATATACCTACATAATAATGGCGCTCCATGCAGTCATGCTGGTCACATGACCTTGGAGGTGTCTACTGATAACGCCGGCTCTTCGGCTTAGAAACGGAGATGAGCACCAACCCCCAGAGTCAGACACTACTGGACTTAATGTCAGGGGAAACCTTTACCTTTATTATTACTGTTGGACTGCTCCTAAGTTGCTCATGCTCCACACTTCACATTTCTACATTAACAAGAGGATATGCTGGCTACATGTTGATCTCTTGTCAAGTCATAATGGCAGTCATTGGTGTTTCTGGCCATTTCTGTCTCAGCTCAGATATTATGTACCATGCCTCTGATAGGTGGTAAAGAAGTCCTGGTGGAGAAAATCACAGGGGAGAACCCTTACCTTTACTTACATAATGAGATATCTTGGAGATGGGACCCCAGTCACTTGTGCTTCATATACACCTTATACACATAGCCTGAAGATGATTTTATACAATTTTATACAATCATAATTTTGAGTATGAAATTTTGAAGTTTTTCAGATTTTGGAATTCCAGATAAGTGATGCTTATTCTGTGCAAGAATCTTCTGGCTGGGGAATCAGAAAACAACATGTCAGAATTACCTAGATGTGTCCAATGCCTAAGGAGGCCTGACCCACCCCCAAAAGGATATTTGGTAGCCTGGAGATAAAAAAAATTACCTCTTGCCTTGAAAAATGACAAAATATAGAAAAACGATGTTCATTGACCACCTGAAGGTTGGAGAACTCTGGTGGGAAACAATGTTACCACTGCATTGGGTAATAGACCTTGCTATTTTCTCAGGCTTTTGAGATTTCATTCTAGCTCCCTTTATTGTTTTTATTTAACTTATAAGATATTGCTGCCTTTTGTTTTTGTGTTTTATGACTGCTGCCTGCATTGTGCTTGTTTGTTTTACTTTCTGTGTTAAACGTACTGGGAATTTCTATTCAAGTGCTAAGTTGAAGTTCTTAAAGCAAACAACCAATTCCTCAATGATGTCCTGTTTCCCCTTTTTTCAACAACTTTATGTTCACATTTTTGCATGCTAGAGGGAAAATCTAATTCACTTTATTTATCTAAAAGTTGATACCTACTGGAGTAATTCTCTGATAGGAATTTTCCAGGAGCTTCCGATGAATCTCCCTGAAACAGAAAAGATTGAGGAATTCTGCGGCAAATTGGGAGGCAGCTGACTGTGGCGCAGGCTGGTGAGCAGCCAGCTGCAATAAATCACTCTGACCAAGAGGTCATGAGTTTGAGGCCAGCCCGTGGCGGGGTGAGCACCCGACAATTAAAAATAAAAACTAGCCCCTGCATGTTGCTGACCTAACAACCTGAAAGACAATTGCTTTTATCAAGTAGGAAATTAAAGTACCACTTATAAAGTGGGGAGGCTAATTTAACTAATTTGCGACTCCATAAAAATCATCCAGCTGCCATTGGAATGAGGAAGTGCCATTGCAGTGGATGATGAGGCTGCTGCTCCCCCTGTGGCCGGAATCAAACATCTCCTCAGGGGAAGGTTAAATTGCCTCGGCATCTGTCTCTGTCTTTGTTCTATGTGTATATGGCATTGAATGTTTGCCTTATATGTATATACAATGTGATCCGCCCTGAGTCCCCTTCGGGGTGAGAAGGGTGGAATATAAATACTGTAAATAAATAAATAATAAATAAATTTCCCTTGCAAAGGAATTCTGGAGTTGAGGGTGCTATTCTGAAGATTTTCACTTTGCAAACTGGAGGTATGCATTGGCTTCAGATAAAACCTAAAGTCTGAGCTCACTCGGGGCTATTCATGTTGGTTCTGGTGCTTCTTGTGTCTGCAGGCCCATTTGAATTATCTCTTTAATTTGGTGTCTTTCTGTCGAGCAAAAGTGAGATTCCTCCCCTTTTCCATATCTTGTTGCACTGCAACTTCCAATTGCTCAGGTAGTATAGCCAGTGAAGAGGCATGGTGAAAGTTGCATTTTTATACAATTCCCAGCTGGAGTAATATTGTTGTTGTTATATGCTTTTGGAGCCCTTGGTGGTGCAGCGGATAAAACCACTGAGCTGCTGAACTTGCTGATCGAAAGGTCGGCAGTTTGAATCCGGGAAGCGGGTGAACTCCCACTGTTAGCCCCAATTTCTGCCAACCTAGCAGTTTGAAAGCATGTAAATGTGAGTAGATCAATAGATACTGCTCCAGCGGGAAGGTAACAGCACTCCATGCAGTCATGCCAGCCACATGACCTTGGAGGTGTCTATGGACAACGCTGGCTCTTCGGCTTAGAGATGGAGATGAGCACCAATCACCAGTTGGACATGACTAGACTTAATGTCAGGGGAAAACCTTTACCTTTACCTATATGCCTTCACTGCAACTTTTGGCAGTCCCATCAAGGCACTTTCTTTACAAAATTATTCAGAGAGAAGTTGCTATTCCCTTTCTCTAAAGGTGATGTGACTTGTCTAGGGTCACCTTTCAGATTTCAAAGACTGAGCAAGGATCTGAATCTTTACCACCTGTCCCAATCCAGCACACAAAATGGAATAACAGGCAACAATCCAATCCTAAATCTTGTTGCTTTTAATTATTTTGAGTGGTAGTGGTGCCTATCTCTTTTATTTTCTTTATGTTTCTTATAAATTTTCACATTTCAATTCACAAGTATATTCTAAGGCTTAGATACATGAATGAAAAATGTGGGTTTATGTTTAATTTGGCACTAGTTCTCTCCATCATGCAATTTAATTTCTATCTAGGGGTCCCCCCCCCCCCCATTTTAACCTAAATTTTAACTGGGAGCCCTGGTGGCAAAGTGGTTAAAGCACTGAGCTGGAGACTGAAAGGTCCCAGGTTCAAACCCCGTGAGCGGCGTGAGCGGCCGCTGTTTCTCCAGCTCCTGCCAACCTAGCAGTTCGAAAACACGCCAATGTGAGTAGATCAATAGATACTGCTCCGGCAGGAAGGTAACGGTGCTCCATGCAGTCATGCCAGTCACATGACCTTGGAGGTGTCTACGGACAACGCCGGCTCTTCGGCTTAGAAATGGAGATGAGCACCAACCCCCAGAGTCAGACATGACTGGACTTAACGTCAGGGGAAACTTTTACCTTTTTAAGTTTCATTTTAGACAAAGTTGAGAGATACTCTGGAGTTTGAAAGTCACTCTGCAGTATCCATGGGCTTCATGGCAATTTGGACAGCGGGACTGGCTCTGATTCACACACTGCTGCCATTACCCTTTCCTTGCCCTGATCAATGCAGGGGAATGGGATGGTTCATACCCAAGTTGCCACTGATCCCTGCTGAGCATGGACCTTGCTGTGAGTGTCTTTCTGGCGGTGCAGGTTAGAATGTGTTCCACTTACGTTGCTGCTCTACAACTAACTGTTGGTGGAAAATCGTTACCCCTTCTTATAGGTCTAAACTTTGAACTGAAGTGGATGCCTTCAAATAGAACAAGACTTTGGGAAGGCTAAAGTAATAATAATAATAATAATAATAATAATAATAATAATAATAATAATAATAATAATTTTATTCTTATACCCCGCCTCATCTCCCCGAAGGGACTTGGGGCGGCTTACATGGGGCCAAGCCCGAATAGAACAATAAAAACAAGACAAGAAACCAATGAAACCAATAATCAAACCATAAAAACAAGTCATAAAAACCACATACAAGATAAAATGTTAAAATCATGGATAAGGTTCAAAGAATCTAGGCCAAAGTGCTAAGAGTGCAAATAAATCATATCATCAAGGGAAGGAGGTTACTCAGCTGTAATGGCTATAAAGTGCTATTATAATAGTGGGGAAGGCGTTCACTGAAATGGACAGCTGGTCAATGATACAGAGATCAGTCACCAAAAGCCTCCCGGAAGAGCCATTTGCATGTTTTCAAATTGCTAGGTTGGCAGGAGCTGGGGCTTATAGCGGGCGCTCATTCCACTCCCTGGATTTGAACCTGGGACCTTTCGGTCTGCAGGTTCAGCAGCTCAGCGCTTTAACACACTGCGCCACCACCAGGGGTAATGATTAGATTACCACCTTGTTAAGGCTACTATTTGAATTATATTCACTCTCTTAAAGGCATGCTGAAGACAAAAGGGTATTCTTAACAGCCTTTGTGATAGGAAACTTTGATTCTTTCCTAAAATATGCTTTGGGTTCTATCTAGAAGGCCTACGAAAGAAGGGAGGGGGAATCCATTTATATTCTTCTTTGATCCGGCAGCTTTGTGTGGTGCCCAGTTATCGGTCCAACTGCAGGCTCACAGTTCTTGTTATGCTAATTTCGATATCATACAAATATGCTTTAGTTCTCCAAAATAATATTATGTACCTTCTGAATCCAATTGAAACTATTAAAGCTTATAACAAAGGATCATGCTGTTAATGTTGCTCTACTTTTGTGTTGCTATTTTGGCTTTCTTTTCTCTGGATATTTTTTCATGTCACCAGTAATAAATGGGATGTGTCCTCCCTTTCCCGTGGGGATGTGAGTTTTATGTGCTTTGCTGTGACTGTGGAAATCCAGACAGAGGAGAAACGGGGAGGAGAGACTTGCACTGGGATCTGCCCATTTGTAATTTACCACTGTGTTAGGTAGAAAAAGTAAGAGGATACCAATTATTTGTGATGTACTCTGAAGCTCTTCTTCTATTTTATTTCTGACAGCTCCTCTGGGATCTTTTCTTGGCTGCTATGTATGTGTGTCTTCTAAAGTCACTGTGGCCAAGGTTTAAAAGATTCTGCAAATCTTCAATGTGTCTTATTTGAAGGTGATAAACAGGTACTCCTGGGCATGCATGCTTGCCTGCGGTAGGCCGGTAGGCCATCCATTATGGGCCATTAGAGACTGCCCAAAACACTTTTTGGTTTTTGGCAGAAAATTCAAAGAGTGCCCTCACAATCTGCCTTAGAAAGCTCTTTGCTCCAGCTTATCTAAGGAAAGCCTAGCTTTACAAGACACTGATGCTTTTTTCTAATCTAAGTACATTATCATACAAGTAGCAAAATGGCACAGTAGTCAGTTTGTCATCTTTGGTTATGGTTCCTGTCACACAGTGTTGTGTGATACCCGTTGCTAGTTTGGCACCTCACATGACTGTCCTAAGATTTGCCTTGTGCAATAAAGTCCCCTGGTTCCCGTGGCAGCATTCATTCATCTCCTCAAGGAAAGTAATATTTTTTCTCTCTTAAGCAAATACTCTGTAATTGTGAAATGCCTTAAAAAGAAAATAAAAGCAAAAAGAAAAAAAAAGAATTGGGAAGGGGGTGTGTGGCCCAATGGGAGAGCAAAGTTACTTTGTGTGTGGCTTTGCATGGCCAAGGCATCACAATTGCACAATAATAGCAGCATGGGGGGGGGGGGGGCAGAGGGAGGACTACGGAAACTTACATAAAGCAGAACATCTTATATCTGGGCATAGTGTGATACAACAGCAACAAGCAGAGAGATGATCCCAGCCTACTGTACTTAGGTTGGTTGGTTCCCAGATTTCAGGTCTTAATCTAACGATCACTTCCAACTACAACATACCTCCCAATTGTCTTGATTTGAGACAGCCATTTTCAATGCATCCTCTGTCACTCCACTATTTCAGCTGTTTTCCAGTTTTTCTCTCTCCTTCCCACTTTTCTCTTTGTCCTCATCTTACTTCAGCTACAAATTGAGTTCAGATTGCAAAAATATTTTGTGCTCTATTAACTCACCAAAGGGAAATGAAATAACAAGATGTTATTCTTTCCAATAAGGTTTGGGCAAAAGCAAACTACTGCAGTCTCTTCTAGCTTGTGTGTTATTTATAATAATAATTATCACTTTTCATGTTGGTGGACAACACAATTGAATTGAATTGGGGAGTATGCTAGAGTAGTTCCCTGAATGGCAATTTTGTAAATCAATATTTCCGTAAATTCTGTTGACTCAATAAGTCTATCTAATGGAGATTGACAGTTGGGGTTGTGGGTAAGGGCTGGTCTGAATTAGAATGCTGGCTAGTGCCCCGATCCAATGTGGATCATATCTAATACAAAGACTAGATTCAAATCACAAGTCAGAATCTGGAGTTCCATTCATGTTGTGACTCAGCAGCAGCAGAGCCAGACTGAAGATGAGGAAGGGGATTCTGGGTTTCAGATGCAGGAGCCAGATGATGGGATGCAGGATGAATTTCAGGATGATGGCATGGGGATGGGAATTATACAGGCTGGTTCAGAAGAGCAAGAAACACAGCTTGTGGATGAACTCTTGAACCAGCCTGTCATAGATGACAACCAGGGAGACATTCCCATGGGAACTAATGAGCTGGATTCGTCTCAGGCCTCTGTTCAGGTGCAAGATAATGATGTAGTTGGCCTTGAAGCGCCATTGCTATCTAGAGCAGATCGTTTGCAATGGAAAGGAATGCCTCAGCCTCGCGGTAGTCTGAGATTAGCTGGAAAGCGAGAGGCCTCTGAAGGAAAGAGAAATGCATTTTTGGGTTGCTTTTAAAATGGTGTGTTGAGAGTCATATCTTTGTCAAAGCAACTTCTTGCTTCATCAGAGTGGATGTCCATGCTTTCCTGCCTTAGAGATTATCCTGTTCTTGGATCTTTGTAACCTATGGACCATTGTTCTTTTGGATTTACTGACTCTTGTTTTGCCTATGGATTATTGGATTTACTAACTCTTGTTTCGCCTCTGGACTATTGGATTTACTGACTCTTTTTACAACTACTTTGGAAACTTTATTTCTGCCTGCTTCGTTATATATTTGCTTTTGCTCAATAAAAGTCTTACAAAAGACTATCCTCTGTGTGTGATTTGGTGTCAACAGCAAGGTGAACTATTCTGAGGTGCAACAATTCACCTCTATTGGGAAAATCTAATAGCTACCATTTTTTTCTTTCTTTCTGCGCCATGATAAAACATGGAGACTTGGTAGACCCTAAAGTATTTGTTAAGTTTATAAAATTGTAGATGGATCACTTAGGGGCCTTCCAGATAGGCTCTATATCTCAGGATCTGATCTCAGGTTTTCTGCTTTAAACTGGATTATATGAGTCCCTATCGCCAGATAATCTGGGATAAACAGAAAACCCGGGATCAGATCCTGTGATATAGGGCCTGTCTGGAAGGGTCTTTAAAGTATTTTCATGTTAGGCAGCCTTAAAAATCTCTTGCCTTTCAGTGAAAATATATTAATTTCAAAATCCTATTGCCTCTTCATGAAATGTTATTGCAAAGCAATGCTATGTTGGTAAATCTTTCTGATTTGTTGCATTTATCTGGAATATTCCTGAAAATGTTGCATTTAGAAGTTTCAGCAGTGTGGTTCCTGACATGGACTGGAAGCTTAAGTTATCACTTGTCAGCCCAGACTTGTCCAACCTGCAGCTCACGGGCCATATGCAGCCCAGAGTGTATATGATTCATAAAGACTAAATCATAAACTTATTAAAACATGAGGGGTTTTTTTGCTGTTGTGTGTGTGTGTGTGTGTGGGTGGGTGGTGGTGGAACTCAATTGCATGGTTCTCAAGTATGAACTTTGTAGATGATCCTTCCCCCCCCCCCCCATCATTTCTTGTTTGTGTTAGCATATTTTATGTGTGGCCCAAAAAATTCTTCTTCTTCCAATGTGGCCCAGGTAAGCCAAAAGATTGGAAACCCTTTCTCTAGCCCTTTCTTGTCATACCATATTACATTGAAGGTGTAATCATCGGCCCAGACTTTGGGTTCTCATGCTGAAATATCTTCAGTACTCTGGGGGGAAAATGTACAAAAAATCTTGAGCACTTCAGAGTAGCCTGATTGATTCTGTAACCCACTGGAACAAGCATGACCCAATCTGGAGCCATTCTAGATTGGACCAAAAGAGGCTAGTTCAATTCACTCTGGACCTCAGGCTTTGTTTGAACTGTTTTGAGAGCCCTATTAGCCATTGGATTTAAGCATCTTCAGAAATTCTTTTGCAGAGACTTCCTGTGTAGATGAATGTTAGGTCACAACACCAAATAACAGATTGAAGAGGCTGAAAGTCTCTTGCGTAGCATCAAAAGACTGGAAATTGTACTGGAGAAACTTTAGCACTGAACCCTTAGAGAACTGAATCGTACAAGTAATTAACTGCAGGAATCAGGGTAGCAGATACATTGAGTATTTTCAAAGCAGTGTTATTGTTCTTGGTATCAGTTGAAATTCTGTCCCTCAACCCTAGCTGTTAAAAGGAGAAATTTTAATTGGACAGAACCTAGGGTCTGAAGTTTTACCTTCCAGCAAGGCTAAGTTAGTCTCAAATTGTGTTATTTTCAGTGATGTACTTGAGTCAGCAATAGGGAGTAACAGAGTGTTGCTGTGTTTTTTAAATTATTTTCTAAGGAACAATTTCCTAATCTTCTACATGCCAAATGATTAAATAAGCCGTTATCTGCAAGCTGAAATGGAGACATTAAAAATCCAATTGCAAGATTATTAACAACCAGTTTTTCCTTTTGTTGAGTAGTCTGTGGGTTAGTTAGGTCAAAGCTCCTGTATCTTCAAGGGATATGTTCCTGAATAAACTATATTTAAATGAATGACTTCTCCTGGACGTTATGTTAGGTTCCTTTGACACTGCCCTATATCCCAGAATTGGATCCCAGATTGTATACTTTGAATGGGATTACATGGTGGTGTAAACTCATATAATCCAATTAAAAGCAAACAATCTGGGATCCAATTCTGGGATATAGGGCAATGTAGATCCAGCCTTAGAGTCACCACGAAGGACCTAGAAAATTCTTAGAGAGGACATATTTTGTTGGATGAGGGTAGGTGAAACTATCTTGGACCATAGCAATCAGACTATCCAAACTTTGAGTAGTAATCATGGTATTCTAAGAAGTATAATATCAAAATAACTTTCCAAGTTCTGGATCAGGGCAATCCTGATAACTATGGGAAATGCTTTGTCACATTATTAATCACCCCTCCTTAAAAAATGTAGGATTTTTGATTCCAAATAGCTGACTCATACATAGGCAGTCGCCTGCATCAGCAGCAGCCTGTGTTCCCAATTAAACTCTAATGAAAAATGAAAAGTATGTCCTGCAAGCTGTACCTTTTGGTTTTACCTCCGTGGTGCCACTATTAGTACAGGTTTGCTATACTCATTTGCACCAGGAAATGCTAACCTGATATATGCCTTTCTACTCATTACATTTTTTATTTCTGTTGCTTCTTTTGAATTCTCAGGGAAAAACTAGGGGATATATTATCTAGAATTCTAGAAGCCTCCTGTGTTAGGGGGGAAAGCATTCAGCAACACTTTCAGCCAGGTTGGGACTGAGGCCTCCGCTGGAAGTCACACAATATCTTGTGATATCTGGCAAGAGGCACTGTTCATTAGATGGGTAAAAGCATCCTAGGACACTAAATTCACCCCGTTTGATGAGGTCGTAAGACTACAAAATCCCTTTAATATGTACTGTTTTCAAGCCTATGTCTGTGCATTTCATTTTTTCTGTCTAGTACCATATATTTTTTCCTGTTGAAGTTTATTTTATTAGTTTTGGCCAGTTCTTTGATCTATTAAGTTCATTTTTTGATTCTGATCTTGTTTTCTGAGGTGTTAGCTACTTCTCTTAATTTGGTGGCACCTACAAGTTTGATAAACATGCCCCAGTCCATAATTAAGATCATTGATAAAGATGTTCAATAACAATGGGCCCAGAATGGAATCTAGTGCCCTCCACTAGTTACATCTTTCCAGGATGAAGAGGAACCATTGGTAAGCATGATCTGCGTTCAGCCAGTTAACCAATTCCCAATCCACCTAACGATAGCATTGTCTAGATCTCATTTTGTTAGTTTCTTTCTGAGAATATGATGGGGGACCTTGTTGAAGGCCTTACTGACATTGAGATGAAAATTCTGGGCTGATTTGTTCTAGGGCCCATTTATCTGTCTTTTTAGCAGTCCGTGGTATCTGCAGAAGCCTCCGCCAAGACTATGTTTCAAATGAGCTGATTTATTCCTGTGAGCTTGCTTTGCTATCCAGCTTTCATAACTTTATCTAGAAATTGGAAATACTATGGCATGGGAAATTCTAATTTTGTTATTTAATGATATACCTTTATGCTTGAGGAACTTATCTAGTTCCTTTATAGCTTTTAATCTGAGACATAGATTCATCTTGTGAGGCTAGTGGGTTGTATCCAAAAGGTGTGGCTATAAAATCTCACTACTGTTTGCATTTGCATGATGAAATAGATTTTGAATGGAGTTTAGTGGATATAGGAGTGAGGGAATAACAACAGATAGTTTTGAAGTCTGTTGATCTTGAGGGGTTTACCATCATTATGCATCTGACCACTAAAATAATAGGAGCTGTCAGAGTCCTCTATATCAGAATACAGCCACACACAGTATCGTATTCCAAAGCAGTCTAAGGGCATCCAAAGCAGTCAGCCAAAATAAGGGCAAAACACAAGAGTTGCCCCAATTTTTTTCCCAAAATGTTCAATGCCAAGTAATTTCACAAACACCGGGGTTGCAAGCCAAATCGTAATCCACATTCCATAGCCAATGTCCAGTCAATAGTTCAAGAGCAACACCCCTAGACTACAGAGACATCTCAAAACCATGCTGGAGCCCCAGACTTTAAGCAATGAAAGTTGTTTACTGAAGAATATATGTAAGCAATAACAAATCAAAGTTCAAAGTCAATGAAACAAGGTTTTAGTCCACCAGGTACAAGGTACTTGAGAATCTTGAAGCAAAGGTCTATGAAAATCAAGCACAAGAATCAACTTCCACAAGGAACAGGATCAAAACTGGAACAAGGAACAGAATTTTTAACTGGAACAAGGGATCCAAACTGCAAAACTTTCAGGAACAATGACAAGAGCAAGAACAAGGACTGGAACAAAACTCAAGATACAAGGCTACAGGAACTTGGCATGAAAGTCTACAGGAACATGAAACAAGATTTCATGAAACATGAAACAAGAGTCCATGAAACAGGAACAACACTCACGATGAGCAAAGTTACCATCTCTGAACATTTCTCTCAGAAGCGGTTCCTCTTAAAGCTGGAATCAAGGTCTCTTTCAGTAGGAAGTTTGTTCAAAACCCTTTCTCATTAGCAACCATCTGCTCCTTCTCAAAACCTCCCTTTCTTGTCTCTGTTGTCATATTGCTTTCTTTCTGTCAACCTCATTACTCTTATCACAACTGGAATGCCAAGGGATAACTCAACCTTGACTCTCCCAAGGAATGTGGTTCAAGCTTCCTGCTTAAAACCATTGTCTGCCTACTCCCAGAATCCTCCGGAACAAACTCTGGCTGTCCAGGAACAGCAGCCTCATCCAACTCTGGCTGCATGGGAATCCTAGGCCCCAACCCAGATTCATCTGACAGGTCAGATGCAGGTACAATCATAGGCTGAATAGGCCCAACCTCAAGCTCACCTGACAGCTCAGGTGCAGGCTGGGATACAACAAAGAGTTCACCAGCATTGATCCAGGCTATAGCAGCCACACTGACATTGCTTCCAGCACCTAGCTCAGTGGTTCTCAACCTGTGGGTCCCCAGGTGTTTTGGCCTACAACTCCCAGAAATCCCAGCCAGTTTACCATCTTTTAGGACTTCTGGATGTTGAAGGCCAAAACATCTGGGGACCCACAGGTTGAGAACCACTGACCTAGCTGATCCAGTTTCCACTTATGCCACATTCCTAAAAGATTCCACCTCTTGGTTGGCCTTTCAGCCAACTGACTGGATCTCCTCAGTTGAATGGCATCAGATCTTAATTGTAGCGTAGCTGGAATACTTAGTTCCTGATTTGCTTCCTGAAATCCCTGATCTTGTCTTTACTCTGTATCCCTATGTTCTTCAGGCTGTTGCTCCTACTCTGCAGATTCAGATGTTTGGCAAAGAAACTCTTCCCTCTTATCCTTGTTACAAGCCATAACAGGAGATTTGATCAGCAAAGTTGGATGGATACTGGTGGGATTTTTGAAGGACAAGTGAAGAAAAGGTATGAGTTGGTTTCAGAGAATAGGTGATAATTTTAGGACCCTTTAATTTGGAATTCTGAAAGAACGTCTCCATGAATGCCGTGCTGCAATTTTCATTATCTGCTTCTGCATTTCTACAGTCTCTAAATTCACTCTGTGGTATTAATAATGTATAGCTAGAGTTGAAGGTTTAGTGGTGCTGGAATGTGCAAAGTTAATGTGATGAATAACTGTCTATAAATGTATAAGTCAGTAAATATATTTTGCTATTAACCCAAGTTCATTTTGCTCTTGTTGCAAGCATTTTTTCTACAGCCCTGTAGAGTAACCTGGTAATACTTCTGAATTAAAATATATGGGAAGCTATTACCAGGTAGTTATTTTTCCCCTCTTTGTCTCTTTCTCTGACGCATTGGAGAGAGCATTTCTCCATGGCTCCCCTTAATGCCTTTAGAACTTTACCCATAGCAATTTCACAATCACGGATAGTGGCTACATCCTGACATGAGCATCCTTGTTGTTGTACATCTTTCTATTTGAAGAATTGCTCTGTTGTACCGATCTGTGATTCCAAACTCATACAACTTTTGTAATCCCATCTCCCACACTTCCACTGTTCCATATATATATTTTTTTAAAAAAATATTTTAAAAGCAATTTCACAATTCCAACTATGGATTTTTTTTTAAAAAAAGTTAAATACAATAGAAGATAAAAAACCTTATTGACTTAGGAAAAGGGAGAGGAGGAGAATTCTGCCTCCTGAAGATATTCTAGTGGTGGCATGTTGGCAGAGAAGTGGAACAAACCCATTGTATAAGGTAGGTGATGGGAATGTTGCAAGATTGGCAGCCATTGACCATTTTACCCTTCAATAGCAGGGAATTGGTTAATCATAGGGAGGAAGCAAACTAGCAAACGGATTCACATAATGTTGCGCAATAGGAATTATCACCAAATGTGATGGTCCTTCTTCCATGCCAATTTGCCTCTTTAATGTGAAAAGTTTCTAGCACAAATCCAAAAATCCATTCAACCTAACTTTTACTTCAACGACACTATAGATGTCTCTATGCCTGTTATCCTCATGGTTGATCACAGAATCACCAAGCTTGAAATGCTATTTAAAAAGATAAAAATGAAGTCTTGGTTTTGCAATTCAAAATTGTTGTCTGCAATCTGCTTTTGTACATTTGATGTGAAACACATTTTAGGAACTTTTGGTGCTATCGGTTTTATTTTCATTCCATAAGAAAAACGACCACCAATGCAAGCAATGTAAATCTTTGGGTTGTTGTGTGTTTTCCGGGCTGTAGGAGAGGTATTCTCTCCTGACATTTCCCCTGCATCTATGACAGGCATCCTCAGACTTTGTGAGGATGCCTGACATAGATGCGGGTGAAAGGTCAGGAGAGACTACTTCTGGAACATGGCCATACAACCCAGAAAACACACAACAACCCTGTGATCCCGGCCATGAAAGCCTTCAAAAACACAATGTAAATCTTATTTGTTTCTTGCAAACATGTTATTATTATTTTATTATGACACAGCAAACAAGATGGATATGATGGGTTTCGTATCACAAAATCACAAGTCGAACACTTCCCAAGTGTCTAGGAATGTGTGATGTATTTTCGGATAATGCGCACAGATCCCAGTAGGGTGGCCTTTTGCAGTTGGCAGATCGTAATTTTGTCAATGTCTATTGTTTTCAAATGTTGGCTAAGATCTTTTGGCACAGCACCCAATGTGCCGATCACCACCGGGACCACCTGTACTGGTTTCTGCCAGAGTCTTTGAAGTTCAATCTTGAGGTCCTGATAGCGGCTGAGTTTTTCCTGTTGTTTTTCATCAATGTGACTGTCACCTGGGATGGCAACATCAATGATCCAAACCTTTTTCTTTTCCACAACTGTGATGTCTGGTGTGTTGTGTTCCAGAACTTTGTCAGTCTGGATTCGAAAGTCCCACAGTATCTTTGCGTGCTCATTTTCCAATACTTTTGCAGGTTTGTGATCCTACCAGTTCTTTAGTGCTGGGAGGTGGTACTTGAGGCATAAGTTCCAATGAATCATTTGGGCCACATAGTTGTGCCTCTGTTTGTAGTCTGTCTGTGTGATTTTCTTAAAGCAGCTGAGGATATGATCAATGGTTTTGTCAGCTTCCTTAATAATAATAATAATAATAATAATAATAATAATAATAATAATAATCCAAATATATAATCATCTTAAACATTCTATCAAATATACATTTTAAAATGTATAAAATACGTATTAAAATACACAGAACAAAGATTAAAACACAAGGCTTGAGTTTAAAAATCATGATTAAAATTGACTGGGTAGGCCTGCCAGAAGAGATGGATTTAATCTGGAGAAGAGAAAGTTAAGAGGTGGCATGATAATCATGTTTAACTATTTTAAAAATGTCATATTGAGGAAGAAGCAAGCATGTTTTCTGTTGTTCCAGCAACAAAGATTACATCTACAGGGGCTATATGTCCTAGGGCTGCTCTGGAATAGTGTACTCCAGATCAGCCCCAGAGGGGTGAAGGGGGGAAGGTTGCGGTGCCAGCTTTGAGGTGCTGCAGCAGTGAGAGATTCTTCATGGCCGGTCTCCATGCTGCCCAAGCTCGCTGATATTGCCCCCCGCCCCCCGATGTGCGATGGGAAGTTGCTGCTAACTGGGAGAGAAATATGGTTGAACGCTGTGAAAGCCATCCCCTGCATGGCTATCAGCCTCCTCCCAGTAGACTCAAATCAAGGAAAGGCTTCATGAGAACCACCACTCCTCTTAATGTTCCTCCAGCAACAGCAAAAGTATCCCTCTGGGCAGCTAGACCAGGAAATCCCAAATTGATGGCCCTTCACGAGGGTCTGTTCGAAAATTGGAATAGATCCGATTTTGTTCCGATTTACGACGTTTCTGAGGAATTTGCCCATGCCTAGTGGAAATCACTGTGTTAGACTATGGTCTAAGTATTTTGGCCACATCATGAGGAGACAGGAAAGCTTGGAAAAGATCACGATGCTGGGGAGAATGGAAGGAAAAAGGAAGAGAGGCCGACCAAGGGCAAGATGGATGGATGGTATCCTTGAAGTGACTGGCTTGACCTTGAAGGAACTGGGGGCGGTGATGGCCGACAGGGAGCTCTGGCATGGACTGGTCCATGAGGTCACGAAGAGTCGGGGACAACTAAACAACTGAGCAGCAGCAGACTATGGTGATGTCTCCTCTGACGGTTTTTAAATAGAGACAGGATGACCCTCTCTCAGGAGTGCTTTGATTGTGCATTCCTGCATGCCAGAATGGGGTTGGACTGGATGGCCCTTGTGGTTTTTTCTAACTCTATAATTCCAAGTTATTTTATAAAAAATCCTAAGCAAATCCAGGTAAAAATGATGAATGAGGGAAAGGTAATTATAACTGTTGTTATTTTTAGGGCGACACGGAAGGATTAGAAAGGATTTATCATCTTTTATATTTTTTGTTATAACAACTTAATATATAAAGAGAAGAGAATGGGAGGATTCTTTAACACCTGGCTAGTAACTGTAATCTGGCTTGCACATGAAGGTAAAAAAAGAAGCATTGTTAATATACCAGCATGAGGCCAATTTAAAGTAAGGGAAATACTTTAAATTGGCGACATGCTGCTGTATTAACAATGTTTCATTTTACCTCACCTACACAACTCTGATTATCATGATTTAACTGCAGAAGGATTTTCATCTAAAAGACGTTAATGCAAAAAAAAAAAAGCCTTTTCAGCATAATATTAAATAGGATGCTCCCTCAGGTTGTTTAAATTAGTCTCCTGTTATGCTTATGGTGCAAAGAGACATGTATATCTATAAAAACCACATCCATGGCTGTCCTCTATATTTGGATGGATGAAAAAGACCAGTTTTGGGATCTGGGTTTTTCATCTTTGAAGAGCCATGTTCCTTCTGGGCCACCTCTTTCTCTCTGCCACTTCCACTCCTCTGTCTGTATTTCTCATTCAAGGTGGCTGCAGGAATAGGAGAGCTTGCTATTGTCAGAGATCTGAACTGCTTGCTTGCAGAAGACTTGAAATTAGCCCCAGGGTTGCATGAGATTTGGCTGAGGAGCATAGGCTGCTTTCCCTGAAGTGTTGCATGGGGAATGTTCATATGTCTTGCTTGTCTGACAAGCGAACCCAAAACCAATGAACCAACCAATCAACCAAGTAAGATACCTCTGGGAGAAGTTTGCTAAAAACAACAACAACAAAAAAAAATCCAGACATGGGCATGTTCACCTCCTTAGCATCCTGTTGCACTGAAAGAGCCAAAGACTCGAACTAGCTTTTTGATTTGTGAGGCTCTGCTGAATTCTCAATAGCCTAGGAATGCAAATGTTTCCCTGGTAGTCTTCTTGGTCCTATATTTAAAAGCAGTGTGTCATCAAAAAAAGGAGTTGTTGCTGCCACAATACGAAGCCAAATTCCATTTTAAAGGGCCAGAGTGTCACAAGAGGCTGAGGAAGTGGCAAGAATGACATTGGAACACAAGAGTGTCATGGGATCAATGTCTCCTGCCTGGAAAAAAATAAACATTGTGAGTTTGATTGGGCACCTCTCTAGCAGCAGGATGCCATTATTTTCTGATCTTGCAGTATATTGATGTTAGGTGTTTACTAAGGATAGAGTAGCAGAGCATCGGCTTTGTTTGGGATCTACTTAATAAAATTCCTCCTTGAATTCTGAGAGCTGAGAGCCAGTGCTCCACCTGTGAATGGAAAAAGGAGACACATTTTATTCAGTAAAGTTTTTTAACAATATGAAAGATTATGGATGACCCACCTTACAAAGAGCCTATGTCTATATGAGCTCCTGGTTGGAAAGAGACAAATCAGAATGGTGGCTCATACAAAGATACTAGGGGAAACTTTCCTACTGAGACTCAAGAGACTCAATTCTGCCTCTGCTGGTGTCTGCTGAAGGGTTGACTGAATAATCTTATCCCATCAAGATGCTGAACCTGTTTTGGGGACAGGGTTCAGCATCTTGTATAACTCCTATAAAGTTTAGACTAAAACCTAAAGCTGCTTTATTGTGCAACTGGCAGAGCTACCAGTCTCCACTGTCCTTCCTCCACATCCAGCTCTCAAGGTTTTCCTGAAAAAAAAATCCTCATTATTTCTGACAGAGAATTCCAAGCATGCAGGATATGAAAAACCCCAAAGTTCCACAGGACAGAGACACAGCAGTTAAAGTGTCATTAAAGCACTATAATTGTGATGTGTGGATTCACCCCTTTTGACAGCAGAAGGCCCATATTGAATATAAAACAGGGATGGACAGGGTATTAGGCATAGGCTGCATGTGGTTGACAAAGCTTTTTTGCGCTTCTCCATCTTCCCAAACATACCATTATTTTGGGGTCAACTGAACATCTAAGGAGCTCAATAGGACAGTTTTGGTCTCTGGATCCAGATCTATGTGTGTGTGCAACTCAGAAACAAAAATCACCACAGAACTATCAGTGGCTCCATCCTGGGAGCCATGATGACACCAGAACTATTGCTGCAGCCTAATGAACTATCAAGGCAGATGTTTCTCCTGGGGAGATGTTATGCAGAACTTTAAAGGGGATATAACTTAATGACTGGTCACTTATCAATCAACAGTGGTAGGATGATGGTTTGTGATCTGAAACATGATGCCGCATACCATTCAGCTATCTTCTCAATTCACTGGAGACTTGCCTGATCTACCTCAGCAGACAGCCAGTGACAGAAGGAGATGGCAGTCTGCTTTGCCATGAGGCGTGGGGAATCTGGCACCCCATGCCTCGTATCACCTGCGTTGCCTGACTCACCGGGAGGACAATCACATAGGGGAAAGTGTGGTGCATGTGGCTTCCCCCATAGACTGGGCAACACAGGAAGCCTTCTGTGTTGCCAGGGTGGTGATGGCATGCTGATTCTGCTCTTCTGCACCCATGGAGCTGACACGGCATCATTTGATGGGAGCTGGCCAGCTCTGTGGGTGATCGGGAATCTAGCCTCGCATGATGAGGTCCTAATTCCCTGTTGTCCCACTTTTTCAGCTACTTTTAAAATATGCCAGTTTATCTCTCCTTGCATTTGCCCTCGTTGGGCCCTTCTACAAAGCACCTAAAATGTGGAAGTTACAGGGTTAAAAAGGGGGTGGCTAAATGATGCTAGCACTAAATCTGTACTCATTTGCATTAACAGAAAAACACATGGTAAAAAGGTCCCCTTATATCCCAATTCCAGCCAGAAAATGCATATATTCACATGACTGCATAACCCTGAAGTCAGAGCCAGCCCTAGGTATTTTTCAAGTGTAGGCGAACAGAATTTTGGCGCCCCCCCCCAAAAAAACCAATCACTGAAAAATAAAAGCGTTGGATAAGCGAAAATGTTGGATAATAAGGAGGGATTAAGGAAAAGCCTATTAAACATCAAATTACATTAATATTTTACAAATTAAGCACCAAAACAAAATGTTTTACAACAAATCAACAGAAAAAGCAGTCTTGACTGCGCCCCCATATGTTTTGCGCCTGAAGCGACTGCTTAATTCGCCTCATTGTTGGACCGGCTCTGCCTGAAGTCATGCAAAACATGTGATTTCCTTCCCTCCCCCTGTGGTGACTGCACCAGAGGATGTCCGCTTTTAATAAGCCCCAAACAGCTGATCAGCTGATTGAGCTGTCAAAAGGACACACAGCTGGTTTAAAGGAAGAAGAAACCGAGAGCAATTAGAACTCTCTCAAACTCTTTATTTCACAATCTATAATATTAAACAGGGGGGCCCTGGTGACACAGTGTGTTAAAGCCTAACGGCGCTCCATGCAGTCATTCCGGCCACATGACCTTGGAGATATCTATGGACAATGCCGGCTCTTCGGCCTAGAAATGGAGATGAGCACCAACCCCCAGAGTCGGTCATGACTGGACTTAACGTCAGGGGAAACCTTTACCTTTACCTAATATTAAACAGAGTTTGCATCAAGAATTGGGGGAAGAGAGAGATAAGAAATGTACATTCAGATATTTGCATATGCTCATATGAGGTCCAATGCATAATGGAGCGATTTTTTAAAAATAACTTCTACCAGATGTCTCCTGTCTGCTCTCCATCTTGTTCCAATACAGAGGATGGTGGGAGACCCAATCCCAGGAGTAACAGTCACGTCCAGGGATTTTTACACCTAGATTTTGGTGCTGTTTGGAAGCGCCATTTGTTCTCAGCTTACTCCTATTGCTGCAAACTATGTTCAAAGTGTAAAGATAGTGTGCATTTAGTTAATACAGAAAGGGAAGAGTAGAGGAGGAGTCAGAATCTTGCCTTGCCTGTAGGTTCAAGCAAAAGCAAATTACTGCAGCTTTAATAATAATAAATAATCTTTATTTATATCCCGCTTTTCTCCCTCACGGGATCCAAAGCAGCTTACAACATATTAAAATCATATAAACAAGCTTGTGTGCTCTTCCTCATTAATAACTTTTGCTACCTTGATCGCATGCTGAAGTAGCTTGGCTCCATGTGTCCCTTTTTTCATCTGAAATGTTGGAGGGCATGATTTCATATTCATTCCTTTTAAACTCCACGACCCAAGCTCTGCGTGACAGATGTGTTTTTGTGGCATAGAATCAGGTCAGGGCATGCAAAGCAGGCTGTGTTTCCCATCCCATTTCTCCTTGCAGAAATCAAGCGGGGCCCTTTGACTTTTCAAGCACCCTGAACTAAATTTCTCACAACACCTTTAATCATAAAGGTCTAAAAATACCCTTGAGTAGGAGGTCATCCCTTGGAGCTGACAAGTGAGTCACAAATTTGTATCTTGGATTAATTTTGATGTTGTCATTTTGGCTAATCCATATCTTTTTTGTTGCTTCTTGCTTGCTTGTTTTTTTGTTTTTGTTTTGCCCAAGTGAGCCTGCTGATGAATGCAAACCCTACAATGCAACATGCCCACTCAGTCAGTTATGGTCTAAATGCTGCATGTTGCTACTGAGGCATTTTTAAAACAACGACGTGCAGTTTTGCATTTCAATTTCCTTCCCATTTTTGAAGTACCGTCAACGTAGCTTGCAAGCTTATTGATTTGCAGTTCCCATTTGACATAATCCAAAGGAACAGAGGTTCTCTCCCTCAACGTCTTAAGTATTTTATTGAGCATGAACAGTCATCTGTAAAATTTAACCTTGATTGACCCGCCCTTGCAATATTTGGGTATTTTCCATCCTGAGCTTCCCCCAAGTTGGAGTGGGTAGTTTGTTCTTTCCTGGATGAACAAATAACAAAAATGCTTCCTGTCAGTAAAATTACCATTCATCTCTTCTGAATAAGGCATAGTACAAAAAAGTAGATTCCCAAGGGAAAATGAGCCTTTTACTGTTAAACATTTCCCTCCAAGTCATACTTTAACTGCATGCTCCTCACTGCTGCCTCCCTTTTCCTCTTCCCTTGCTTTTAAGGTCTTGAATATTTTAGAATATGGCCAGCATGGTCAAACTTTTCTTATTTTCATACATTCCCCCACCTTGTTATAGCAAAAAGTTGACAGATTTTACTTTTCCCATCTCCTTACAGATTTTACCTTTGGCCCTCTGAAGTACAAACACTTCCATTTGCTGCACGGTAGTTTTTCAAATGCTGGACTGAAACCAAACCTATAAGTGGAGAAATGGCTCCTGTATTTTTAATGATTCGGAAATGCTGTAAAAAAATTTTTAATAAGCATGTGCAAATAAAGCAAGGATGAGCCACATGGAATCTCTTGTGGGACTGGAAATCATTGCATACATATTGCACATAAATAGGCACATTGATTTATATTTTAAGCTTTGTTAATCTCTGACCTACCTTTGAGATAAAGCATGCATTAGGTATCCTATATGAAAAATATTTAAAATCATAAAGGAAAATGTAATAAAATAAGCTCCAGATACAATTTAATAAGTAGGGGCAAGCAATATTAGTTATAAGCATGTCAGAATAAGCAATTGCTTAGGTTTATGAAAGGTTGCAAGAGAAATAGTCAAGTTGAGTTCTTAGGGGGAGAAATTGCACCTACCAGCTTTATTTACTTTTGTGGCTTTTAGAAAGCAAGGTCTCTAAAGCCAATCTTATGGTTGAGACAGGTTCGTACAGGTGCAGACAGCTCTCAAAGAACTTGCTTCCAAATCTTTTAGTATTTTAGAGGTTAGAATGAACCTTGGTAGGGATGTGCAACCAGTGGAAAACATTCAGCATTGATAGTAGAGATGTGTGAAACGGCTGAAATCCGATTAGTAATTTGTTTTGGAGATTTGGATGGCTACTGTTCCCATTCATACAGATTCAGAGGTATCTCATTCCGATTTGTAATCTGAAGCTTCGTAATTGCTTCGTTAAGAATTGTTCCATTAGTGGCAATGGGGACAATTTCAAGGTTCTTTTCTCTGTCATTGTATGGCTATCAGGACTCTCAAGCCCCATATACTCTGTGATATAATCCAGTTTCTGAATGCAGATCAACTGAATTGAATAGGATTATATGGCTGTATAGACGGCTTAGAAATGGAGATGAGCACCAACCCCCAGAGTCGATCACGACTGGACTTAATGTCAGGGGAAACCTTTACCTTTACTTTTTAGACTCATATAATCAAGTTCAAAGCTGTTAATCTGTATTCTGAAACTAGATTATATAGCAGTATAGATCTAGACCAGGTTTGGGTAAATTATGTCCCTCCAGGTATTTTAGACTTCAACTCCCAGAAATTCCAGCCAGTTTACAGGCTGTTAGGAATTGTGGAAGTTGAAGTCCAAAACACCTGGAGTGCCCAAGTTTGCCCATGCCTGATCTAGACTCAGCAGCTGATATTTCTAGTCTTAAATTCGGTGGCTGCTGGGAGCTGTACATGTCAGACTCAGCAGCTGGCACTTCCACCTGTTCTTCCCTGTTACCGCCTGAGTCCTGAGAGCAAGGCATGACAGTTTATGTGGTGATTCAAGGCTATGTGCTGCGCTCTTGTGCTCTATTACAGATGCTGAAGCAACAAAGAATTGAGTATGTGTACAAAGTTCTAAAAGTATAGAAACTTTATTTAAAATAATGGAATTGCTAACCATTCCACAGACGTTGTTAGAGCTGAGAAATAAGTAACCGCTCAATACATTTTATAGGCAAAGCAATTGAACTATTTTGTGGACTTTCATTCAATTTGTCAATATACAACATCAGTTAATCCTTATTAGATAGCTCTTAGACCAAAACATTTTCTAACATTCTCCTTGCCCCTCTCTTTCATGAGGTTACAGCTGCTCAACAAATCTGCCAGGCTTAGATAAACATTTCTTAACAAATGAGTGTTGTTTCCAGCAGGCCCCGCATCAATGCAAGCAATATCAGGATGATCAAAGCATGACAACACCCATCATTCAGTATGCATAAACATTGTTATTACAACAAAGTACATTTACCAAATGAAAACAAAACATGTCAAACCTCAAATAAACATGGCAGGACTCATCCTGACAAGTAGCTTGTAGCAGTCAGAGTTTTAAAAAGTAGCTAAAGTAACTCTAAGGAATAAGTTTACTTTTCAAACTGTAACTCTAGCGGAGTGGTTCTCAATTTTCCTAATACCGCAACCCCTTAAAACAGTTCTTCGTGTTGTGATCTCCAACCATAGCGTTATATTGATTACTACTTCATAACTGTAATTTTGCAATTGTAATTAATCGTAATGTAAATATCTGATGTGCAGGATGTATTTTTATTCACTGGATCAAATTTGGCACAAATAACTGATACACTCAAATGTGAATACTGTTGAGGTTGCAGGGAGGGGATTGATTTTGTCATTTGGGAGTTGTAGTTGCTTGGATATATAGTTAACCTACAATCAAAGAGCAATCTGAACTCCACCAACAATGAAATTGAACCAAATTTGGCACACATAACTCCTAATGACTAACAGAAAATACTGGAAGGTTTGGGTAGGCAATGACCTTGAGTTTTGGAGTTGTAGTTCACCTACATCCAGAGAACACTGTGGACTCAAACAATGATGGATATGGACCAAACTTGGCACGAATACTCAATATGAACAAATGTGAACACTGGTGGAATTTGGGGAAAATAGACCTTGACATTTGGGAGTTGTAGTTGCTGGGATTTATAGTTGATGTACAATCAAAGAGCTCCTTGAACCCCACCAATAATAGAATTGGGCCAAACTTCCCACACAGAACCCTCATGACCAACAGAAAATTCTGGAGAGATCTGGGAGAAATTAACAGTGATTTAGGGGAGATGTAGTTCACCTACCTCTGGAGAACACTGTGAATTAATATGTGTTTTCTGATGGTCCTTGGTGACCCCTCTGACACCCCCTCGTTACCCCCCAGGTGTCCTGACCCCCAGGTTGAAAAACACTGCTCTAGAGGTCTTGACCTGCTTTAGGCCTTGGGATTGTAATGATAGAGCTAATTATATTTTAAAAGTAATTTTTTTCCATATCTTATGTTTGAATATATTAAAAGCACAACAGTTTTTTCCCCCAAGAATAGAGGTGCCATTGTAATACAATTATGGGAGAAATGATCTCTGATAAGCCATTCTTTTGACATTAGCCATTAAAGAAAAGGAAGTGGAGCAAAGATATTGTATAGTGAGGAAGAATCAGAGCTAAATGCCTCAAAGACTATTTTTCTTTGCCTCAGTGATTTGAGAGAGATCATATGAGAACAGTAGGTTGCAACCAATTGCATCCATTGCACATAGGGTTTACTTCTAGGTAAACATGCACAGGATTGTTTTATCAAGTCAAGATGTGAAAACAGAGTAGTCGTTCTCTGAGAACAGTAAAGATGGTGGTGTTCTTGGAATTAAAAGTGAATAATTCAATCCAGTATAATTATCTACTCGCCCCTAACAATTTCTACCCTAAGCTAAAGGCCATGCCTTCTCTGTGTTGTGCATGAAATGGGACTAGCCTGGGAGTTGAATCTGCCATTGATAATGACAATAGAACTGCATCCATCACTTCAACAGAGTGTACTAGAGGAATTAAGGGGACACAGAGCTGGTCATGTGGCATTTACAACTCAGTATCTCTCAGCATCTGTCACTTGACATGATTGCCTCATGCTGCCTAATGGTTGCATGGACTTTCGAAATGAAATCTGATGGATGCGAGTCCAGGCCAGATCAGTAAACCATACAAGGACTTGTCTACACTAATGGAAAAAAACCCAGACTTCTCTTAAGTCCATGGCTGGCTATCTCCATGAAGCATCGAGACTTCAGGTGCATATCCAGAGGCGGTTCAACCACCAGGCCAACTAGGCAGTTACCTGTGGTGCCATCTTGTTGGGGGCACCATCGAGGCAACTCTTGTCTCCTGCGGCCTGCCTCCGCAAGGTATTGAACTGCTTTTTCTATTGATTTGTTGTAAAACATGATGTTTTAGTGCTTAATTTGTAAAATCTTAATGTAATTTGATGTTTAATAGGCTTTTCCTTAATCCCTCCTTATTATCAAACATTTTCGCTTATCCAACACTTTTATTTTTCAGTGATTGGTTTGGGGGGGGGGGCAAAATTCTATTCGCCTACACTTGAAAAATACCTAGGGCTGGCTCTGCAAGTCTTCTGGTCTTAACCCAACTTTGCTCTGCTTTAGGTAAAATCAGGGGGTACTTCTGAATTTGCAAGAAACTCCGGAGTATCAGAGGACTTCACAGTAGTCAGTAGTTCATTCAAGAGACAGGTGATTTTTTAATTCAATTAAGTAGAACTATTAAGGAATCAAGAACATGTAGCTCATCTGTCTATTTTTTAAATCCCTCTCACAATGTAACCTCATCAGTCTAAGTGGCAAAAGAACAACTCTGAATATTATTTTTGATTTTTCCCCCCACAGTCGTTTCTTACCATGTTCTCCCATGAAGTGCCTGACAGTTTAGAATCAAGCTTTGTGAAAAATTCATTAAACCATAAAAAGTTTAAAGTTTCATTTACATAACCTGAGATGAAAGATGAAACATTGTAATTATCTTTTCAAGTTAAATTTGCACTGCCGTTTAAAATTTAATCTGTGTAAAGATAGATTGAGTTTTCTCCACTCCACCTTGAGTTCAGGACTTTTCTTTAACTGAAGCCACTTTGGAATGGTGGGGTATTCTGCCTCCAGCCAGCACTCAAATCAGAGTCATATGCCCACACATTCATTATTTGTGAAAGAAAAGTTTGGGGACCCTCCTACATTACAAAATTATAGCACTTTGGTTCCTCTTTAATTCCAGTTGGAACATCACTGCAAAGCAGATGGAATCCTAAGTCTGTAGTTTGGTCTGGCAGAGGATTTTAAGTTGTTTTTCTTTCAGTGCAGATTATAGTATTCCACAGGATGCTGGTACAGCAGTTAAGTAACTAGCAGAAATGTTGTATAAACTTTTGTTGAAAGTATTTTTCTTTCCTACTACAGAATATAATGCTCAATATGTACAATATTCTTGGTCCTATGTAAATCAAACAGACAGAATAAAGGTAAGAAAAATATTTTGAACTAGTTTTTACTTGCAAGTCATGCAGAATATTTTACATAATGTTTTCCCTATTGAGAGTACTTTATCTGTGTATTCAGTTGACTCTTTTATTGGCTCTGTTCTATTTTATGGATGTCTCCCTGGTACATCTGTGGATCTCTCAACTTAACATTACTTTCATTTTATTGGCATTTGAGAACAGGTTACAATTCCCAAAATTTCTGCATTTGACTAGAGTGAGTTCTATGGAAGAGGATAATTTAAGGGCTTTGCAGAGCTAGGAAGGTTGTTGTAAAATGTAGCTAGCTACTAGGCTTGAGCGATCCATGAAAAAATTGATTCTAAACTCGCTTCAAAAGTAGGGGGCACTAGTGTTTAGTTTCTGATGTCATTTCCAAATTTTGCCTTCAAAAATGTCAAAATTTAATGAAAATTCGTTAATTTCAAAAGTCATTTGTTAATGGCGGACGTGCATGCGCAGCGGCAAAAAAAACCAGCACCGGGGGGGGGACTTTACAGGACTCTACCGCCCTCCTTTTTTTGACATATCTTCTTCAAACTTGGTACAGTGGTAGAACACATTTAACACTGCTATCTCACCAAAATGTTTCCCTTATCCTCTGATTTTTGGCGAATTTTCATAGCTTTTATAATAATCTATAGTCTTATTTCCTGTTTCATTGGGTTGTCTTTACTTTGAATGTCATTGTTCTACTTCAGAAACTTTGTTTTTGTGGCTGAAACTTTGTTAAATTGTTGGACTCAAGAAACCATAATGTGCTCCATGTCCCTTGCACAAAGAACAAAGTTCAGGCAGTGTCATAGATTTTGCCATGTTTCTATGACAGAACCAATTAGGAAATGACATTTATCACCCAGGAACAGAAATCATAGTACACCATCAAATCATTCCTGACAGATGGCTATCAGCCTCTGAATACAGAAATCAGTTCCTGGTTTGAAAGTGCTATTTCCTGTTTCATTGGCTTTTCTGGGGCTGAGAGTGTGTGACTTGCCCAAGTGGGTGGCTGAGTGGGGAATCAAGCCACAATTGGAGTCCAACACTTAAACCTCTCCCTCCCTCCCTCTAACTTCTCATACCTTCCAAGAATTCACATACTGTATGAAAGTTTGGTCAAGATGGTCAGAGGAGGGCAACTAAAATGATCTAGGGTCTGGAGAACAAGCCCTATGAGGAGCGGCTTAGAACTGGGCATGTTTAGCCTGCAGAAGAGAAGACTGAGAGGAGATATGATAGCCATGTACAAATACGTGAAGGGAAGTCATAGGGAGGAGGGAGCAAGCTTGTTTTCTGCTGCCCTGCAGACTAGGACGCAATGGAACAATGGCTTCAAACTACAGGAAAGGAGATTTCACCTGAACATTAGGAAGAACTTCCTCACTGTGAGAGCTGTTCAGCTGTGGAACTCTCTGCCCCGGACTGTGGTGGAGGCTCCTTCTTTGGAGGCTTTTAAGCAGAGGCTGGATGGCCATCTGTCAGGGGTGCTTTGAATGCGTTTCCTGCTTCTTGGCAGAATGGGGTTGGACTGGATGACCCACCAGGTCTCTTCCAACTCTACTGTTCAATGACTCTATGATTCTAAGTGAGGACAAAAGAGGGTGGGGAATGTTAAGAGGAGAGAGGGCATGGGACATCTGGGAATTGTAGTTTTAAAGCAGGCATAGTACTATTGGAGAAACGTCTGCTTCAGCCCAATGCTTTTATAAATGGTGAAAATTCAGAGGCTTCGTTCTCCTGCTTTTTGAAAGCTATTGTGATGAAATTTGCCAGAATGGAAGCAAAAATTAACCACTCTTTGCCTATCAAGTTTCATAATGTTTGACCCATCCACTGATTTTTGGGGAATTTTGAAACAACATTTTTTAAAATGCTAGCAAAATGATGGCCACGCCTCTCTCTCCTTCTTCCTTCCGCTCTGATTGGTCGAGAGGCATGCCAACATGGCTTCTCCTCTCAGAGGGGCTACAGCTACATCCAAAGCCATCAGAAACAGACAAAAAAAGGTACATTTTGATTCAAATTCGTAATATTTGGAAGGCAGTGAGCAGATGTTTCAAAAATCACTTCAAAATTTGAAACAAATTTAACTGACTAACGAAAAATTTGCTCAACCCTACTAGCTACAGTTGTATGGTAGTTGTAAAGCCCGCCAAATTATATTGTTACTGTTATAGTTACAATTTAAAAGCTACTCTTTATTATCTCATAATTCAATAGTAAGTAAGGTTATTACTTTGTATTTACTACTTTTTAAATATCTGAGTGTGACAGGTCACAGGATTGTGATCCAAAACACATCTTAATGGGGCTGCACATACCACTACAACTCTGAAAGTAATTGGCAGCGTAATCCTAATTCTTTGATGTGCTGCCTATAGGAAGTTAGGCTTGAACTCAAATTTCTTCCATAGGCAGACATTGTTGTAACCCTATTTCAGAAAATGACTGACAGAAAAATCAACCAGCAGAACTACTTTACTGAATGAGATCAGAATGACCAAATAAGAGATGGAGAAAGGATGCGGCGTGGCCAAATGCAAACTGCCTCTACCCAAGAACAGAGTAAAATACAAAGATCAACCAGTGTTTGCTGTGTTCCAAATAAATGCCAGCATACCTCGGCCAGGAAGGTGTTTGCATTCAGCATAGCTAAAGCTGGCCTAGTGTCATTTTGGTAAAGCCTTGACCATATTTGCCAGTTAATACTGAACTCTAAAACAATATCAGGGCTTTATTTCATGGAGATGGCAAACCAACACAAAATAAGGGCTGTACCTTCACCATGCACAATCTGGTCTGTCAATCCCGCATGACAAATTATTCTCCAGCTACCCATCAATAGCCTTGGTTGTGCCACTGTGCTGCAAGTTACTTGGTATGACGATTGTGCCAAAGCGATGTCAGGAGGTAGGGATGTCATCTTCTCAAACACTTTCCAAACAGTAGTGTATTACTATACTATTTCCCTGGAATTGTGAAATTTCCTTAACAGAGTGGTTCTCAACCTGTGGGTCTCCTGATATTTTGGCCTACAGCTCCCAGAAATCCCAGCCAGTTTACCAGCTGTTAGGATTTCTGGGACTTGAAGGCCAAAACATCTGGGGACCCACAGTTTGAGATCCAAAGAGTAAATGCAGCAAAATTGCAGGATTTATGCTGCTCACCCTGAAGTATGGCCATGAGACCTCAGGCAGCTGAAGCATCACAGTTACATAATGCTTGGAGAGATGTGATACCAAGAGTCATCATGCCAGTAAGTTGCCACTATCCCTGATGGTGTGAGGAGTTTAGGATAATGGCATCATGAGATAAAATCCACAGTTACACTCCAAAAAGAATGAGTTTTGTGTTTTGATTTCCCAGCACTCCTTGTTTTTGTGGTGATATATTAGAAACAGTACAGTCAAAGCTTATTCAATCAAAATGTAAAAGAAATATGGTATTTTAAAAGTCTGTAAATTTAAGATAGGTATTGAATTTGTACTATTGTCTCTGGGATTTCTCACAGATGCATTTTGTCTCACTCACTCTCTTTTCCCTCTGCTCCATGTTGTATGAAAGAGATCTACACAAACATGTCATGGTTGTTTTCATATTAGTATCTGAAGATTGTCATTTCAATTTGAATGGAATATGTGATGGGTTTCTGTCTGGCAATAAATGTGAAAGATACAAATTTTGATTGCCTGGTAAAAAAAATATTTTGACTATTGAACAAGAAAGAAAGTGAAAAGGGACTTCATTATGCATGTTATTTCCTGCAGGTGTGTTCACTAACCTACTTCTTGTAAACAGAGTGATGGAACAGAAAAATATTTAGAAACTGGGACCTTCAGTATTGCTGATAAAGTTTAAGATAAGGAGTTTTCTTCTGAGAGGTAATGTGATTGTACTTTATTTTATGGTCTCTGAGAAGTGGGGAAATATTCAAAACACTAACTAGTAGTACATTTAGACAACATTTTCACTGCAGGAAACCTATAAAGAGCATTGCATTTGGGAGGAGCAGGTTAATTTTCAAGCTCATTTCTGTTGATTTGTTTTCTGTCCAGGAGGCAAAATCCTTTGAGGTGTATGCATGCTGCGTTTTGCAAGTGGTGTGATATCAACTGATCAACTTTGTTTGTCCTCATTAAGTATCTTGTTTTGTCAGGTCACACAATAAAGAAAACTGACTTGAAATAGAATCCTTGGAGGTTTGTCTGCCTGTATCTATTACACAGTTATAGCAGTTTAATGCTACTTTATTTATGCCATAATGGTATTCTGTGAAAGCTTAGAATTTTTGGTTTTGGCATGATACTTAGAACCTTGGCACTGTAATCTGTAGTTCCCTAGAGTTTCTTAGCAGAGAATTTTAAGTGTATCACTAAATGATGCATCCTAAGATTCCATAGGATGGAGCTCTGAAAATTAATATGTTATCAAATTGCTATAAATGTAATGTAGATACTAGGCTTGATCGATCCATGAAAAATTTGATTCTAAACTCGTTTCAAAACTAGAGGGGGCAGTTTTTCGTTTTTGTTGCTAATAACGAATTTGGCCCCCAAAATTTTTCGAAATTAACGAAAATTCGTTATTTTCTAAATTAATACGTTAATGGCGGACGCGCATGCGCGGTGGCCCAAAAACAGCCCGAAGGGGGGGGGAACTTAGGGGGCTAAGTGAGTGATCTTCTTCAAACTTGGTACAGTGGTTGAACACATTTAACACTGATAGCTCACCAAAATGTGGAACGTTTCCCTTATCCTCTGATTTTTGGCAAATTTTCATAGCTTTTATAATAAACCATTTTTAATAATTGCAGAAATCTGTTCCTGGTTTGAAAGTCTTATTTCCTGTTAAATTGGGTTGTCTTTACTGTGAAAGTCATTGTTCTACTTCAGAAACTTTGTTTTTGTGGCTGAAACTTTGTTAAATTAGTGTGTGTGTGATATATATTGTGTGTATATATATATATATAGTCCCTGCTTGTGTGTGTGTGTGTGTGTGTGTGTGTGTGTGTGTAGGTAAAGGTAAAGGTATCCCTTGACGTTAAGTTGTTGTCCATAGACACCTCCAAGGTCATGTGGCCGGCATGACTACATGGAGTGCCATTACCTTCCCAGAAACACCCAGAAAATGGGAATTCCAGACAGGGCCAGCTAATACCTCCCAACAAAGGATTCCCCCAGGTAGGAAGCAGCCAGGCTTTGAAGCTGCAAGGCTATTCAATGCTAATCAAGGTGACCAATTGCAACATTCACACTTGCCTCCCACAGACAAGAGTTCTTTCTCCCACCCTGGACCTTCCACAGATATATAAACCCCACTTGCCTAGCTTCGCACAGACGTCAAAACCTCTATGTCTGCCACAGATGTGGGTGAAACGTCAGGAGAGAATGCTTCTGGCACATGGCCATAGAGCCCGGAATACATACCACAACAGTGTGATCCCGGCCATGAAAGCTTTCGACAACACAACCACAGTATCCATTCAAGTTCATGTAGCGTGGTATGGACTGGAGACCTGTATTGGGGGGAGGGAGGGTGCGAATCTGGGCCCCTGGGAGCAGCCGAGGACGGGCCTGGCCCACACCCCCTCGCATCCCGGGCCTCTTCCTCCTCACCGCCGGGCCCCTCTCGGTCTCTCCAGGCCTGAGCTGAGGCGAGGCGGCGGCGGCGGCCATTTCCCCCCTCTGTCTTCCTCCTCCTCCTCGGCCTCCTTCCCCCTCGCCCCCTCCCATTGGCTGAGCCTCCCATTGGCTGAGGGGCAAAAGGAAAGGAGTTTGGGTGATTTGCAAAAGCTTTTTTTTCTTAACGAAAAAAACGAAGAAATAAGAAAAAACGGCCTCTCGCGATTCGAAACCGCGATATCCAGACGTGTGGACAACCAAGGTTCTATATTGCTTCAAAACAAACGAAAATAACGAATTAACAACGGGTAACGGGAAAATCGAATTATTTGAGCAAGCCTAGTAGATACACCTACAGTATCTGCAAATTGTTAATGTGGGATTTGTGTATTGGTAGTGTTTAAATGAAATTTGTGTCTTGTCTGTATTGCATACTGATTGCATCATCCAGAGTGTAACATAGTCTGGAAAGAGTTAATTACTGAGAAGCTGTGATGTCCTTGATGTGTGGCTGGAACCAGGGAGTGTCCAGACACAAGTGTGTGAGCATTGCTGATTGCATCAGTTCTGTTCTGATCTGTTCTGTTCTGAGTTGAGTCTAGTGCTGTCTGCTGAGAGTCAAGTCCTGTGTCCATTGTCTTCAAGTCTGTTTGTCTTGATTATTACTGCTTTAAGTAAAACTTGTATATAGTTTTACCATCGTCTCGGATGTCTCTTCATTCTGATTCCATCCAACTACTGCTGCGCTGAAAATTACTCTGACACATATGAACATTGGAAGCCACCATAGAATCATAGAATCATAGAATCATAGAATAGTAGAGTTGGAAGAGACCTCATGGGCCATCCAGTCCAACCCCCTGCCAAGAAGCAGGAAATCGCATTCAAAGCACCCCCGACAGATGGCCATCCAGCCTCTGCTTAAAAGCCTCCAAGGAAGGAGCCTCCACCACAGCCCGGGGGAGAGAGTTCCATTGTCGAACAGCCCTCACTGTGAGGAAGTTATTCCTGATGTTCAGGAATATGTTCCTGATGGAATCTCCTTTCCTGTAGTTTGAAGCCATTGTTCCGTGTCCTAGTCTGCAGGGCAGCAGAAAACAAGCTTGCTCCCTCCTCCCTATGACTTCCCTTCACGTATTTGTACATGGCTATCATGTCTCCTCTCAGCCTTCTCTTCTGCAGGCTAAACATGCCAAGCTCTTTAAGCCGCTCCTCATAGGGCTTGTTCTCCAGACCCTTAATCATTTTAGTCACCCTCCTCTGGACGCTTTCCAGCTTGTCAACATCTCCCTTCAACTGCGGTGCCCAAAATTGGACACAGTATTCCAGGTGTGGTCTGACCAAGGCAGAATAGAGGGGGAGCATGACTTCCCTGGATCTAGACGCTATACCTCTATTTATGCAGGCCTGAATCCCGTTGGCTTTTTTAGCTGCTGCATCACATTGTAGGCTCATGTTTAACTTGTTGTCCACGAGGACTCCAAGGTCTTTTTCGCACACACTGCTGTCAAGCCAGGCGTCCCCCATTCTGTATCTTTGATTTCCATTTTTTCTGCCGAAATGAAGTATCTTGCATTTGTCCCTGTTGAACTTCATTTTGTTAGTTTCAGCCCATCTCTCTAGTCTGTCAAGATCGTTTTGAATTCTGCTCCTGTCTTCTGGAGTGTTGGCTATCCCTCCCAGTTTTGTGTCGTCTGCAAACTTGATGATCGTGCCTTCTAACCCTTCGTCTAAGTCGTTAATAAAGATGTTGAACAGAACTGGGCCCAGGACGGAGCCCTGCGGCACTCCACTTGTCACTTCTTTCCATGATGAAGACGACGCATTGGTGAGCACCCTTTGGGTTCGTTCGCTTAGCCAATTACAGATCCACCTAACCGTAGTTTTGTCTAGCCCACATTTTACTAGTTTATTTGCCAGAAGGTCATGGGGGACTTTGTCGAAGGCCTTACTGAAATCCAGGTAGGCTACATCCACAGCATTCCCTGTATCGACCCAACTCGTAACTCTATCGAAAAAAGAGATCAGATTAGTCTGGCATGACTTGTTTTTTGTAAATCTGTGTTGACTATTAGCAATGACCGCATTTGTTTCTAAGTGTTCGCAGACCACTTCCTTGATGATCTTTTCCAGAATCTTGCCTGGTCCCATGTATGTTCCCCCTGGAATAAATCTTCATTGACATTTTTCCAGGTAAATTTGCATTTTTGTTGTTATTTATGAGTTTTGTACCAGATTTCCCGGTCTTGAGTAAGAGAGGGATCTATCCTATGCTCCAGTCAGTAAGTGCGACAGGAATAAGATAGTTAGGATGTAAGAACTCTTGGGTAATTAATTTAGTCCAAATCAGTTCCAGATTATCCAATAAGATGAAAGGCAAGACAAGAGGTTGATTGTAAGCCAGTTCTGGAGTTTTTATAATAAGTTAATTGTTCAGATAGAAGCCAAAAAGGAGAAAATGGAGTCAACAATGCATTATGCCTTGGGGAACCATGCTTTATAAGCTCTCAGCTGGGAAGCACCTTGAAGCTTTCATACTTCCCACAGGCTGGCTATCTTCATTGAGCAAATGGCCTCCTGTGATCTCTACAGAGTTGGAAGACAAACAAGGGCCATCTAGTTCAACCTCCTGCATCCAGTTCAGCCCCTATGACCTCAGTCACAATTCAGCGGTGTACATCGATTTCTCTTCAGTTTTGCTACGGAGGCCGTCAGCTTCTATCCCACAATGTATATCTACTTCTGCCCTGGCTCCATGGAAAAACTGAAGAGGAACCGGTGTATGCTGCCTCCGCAGCAACGCAGGAAGCTTGTTAGGGTCAGCATCACATTAGAATAGGGATCTCATCATCTTGTATGTGAAGGAGGGCCCATGCTCCTCATTGCTTTGCCCAGATTATGAGAGAGCCCATTATTACAATTACATTATGTAAAGCTGTGTTAAATATTTATTTATTTATTATTTATTTCCAGTATTTCTACCCCGCCCTTCTCCCCTGGGGGACTCAGGGCGGCTTACAAATTGGCAACACAGTGCCATCACATCAACAATACAATACAAAAGGCATTAAAAACTAAAAACTAAAAACTAATAAATAAATATGCAGCATGCAACTGAGTCTAACTCTCTGTTTTACTTTAATGTAAATATAAGGGTTGTGGAGGGTCACTACAAATGTTGAGTGAATAAAAAATGTTTGCTTTGTGCCAAAAATTAGGTGTCATTTAAACTGTTTGAGGAAAGTCATCCCAGAACTGAATGCTTTACTGAGTAGGTGCATAGTTACCCACTGGGAATCCAACTTTGAGAAAGACCTTCAAGGCTGACCAGTTAAGAATATATAGACAGAAGTGATACTTTAGATAACCTTGTCTCAAGAAATTTAGGGTTTTAAAGTTTGGCGGCAGCACTTTGACTTAGATATGGAAATGGAATGTAAGCCGTTGGACATAATACATTCAAATCCTTCAGTGTGAAGTAACAACTCTGATAGTGAGTTACAATTGCTGAAGGTTAGTTTATAGAACTGCAATTCACCTTTTTGGGTTATTTCAAAGATTGGAATTGTGGGGGGAGTGGTAGAGAAGCATCCAACTATGCTTTTGTAGCTGGATGCATTGTCTGGGAACTGCCAGGCAGGCAAAAGCTGGGATCTTTATGGGACCTGGGAACATTGCTGTGAGATCTTATGTCATCTAATCCAGGATCCTAATCCCTATTTTGGGTTAATTAAATTTATTTTTTAGATTGCTGTTAAGAGAGCCAACCTGTTGTAATGCAGTGGTTCCCCAGATGTTTTGGCCTTCAACTCCCAGAAATCCTAACAGTTAGTAAACTGGCTGGGATTTCTGGGAGTTGTAGGCCAAAACACCTGGGGACCCAAACATTGAGAACCACTTCTGTAATGGCTTGGATATTGGACTAGGACCTTGAGGACAAGGCCTCAACTTCCCCACTCAGCCATGGATTGACCTTGAACAAATCATAGTCTCTCTACCACAAAGGTTAGTACTGACAATCCCCTAACAAATCTTGCCAATCTCTCATGCCAGATAAATCCAGATATGCCTTTTGTGTTGTCATTAGTCAGATATGGTTTGAAGGCACATAGCAGTAGCAACAGCAATATTTATGGTAAAATAGTTAACATTTTCAGTGCTGGCCCTATCCATAATTCATTGCATCCACCTAAATGGTAGGTTATGAAATCCTGAATAATTGGAGCCAGGTTATCTCTGTTCAAGCAGGGATACTGTTCAAATTGATAAAAGACACCAATAGATAAAACAAAACAAAAAAACCCCACTCTCCTCTGCTTCTAACATCAGTAAGTGACATTTTGTAAACAGTTGAATTGGCTTTCAGATATGCCCAAGGTAAAGTAACATTAAGCAGTGCCCTCATGGCTGCCAAGAGGAGTGAGACACAGATGAAAAGTCCTATTGTAATGCCACTGAGGACTTTATTGCACAAGGCAAGCAAATTAGTATGGGAGCTGAACCATTCCTATTGCATGACTCCATGGGTATCCCAATGCCAATCTATCTTTTCCCCATGATTCTCCTGTCCCAAGCTATTAACAGGAAAAACCCATCAATAGTTCCCAATCCTGCAACATTCCTGTCACCTACCTTGGTGCAATGGCTCCCTGCTGCTTCTGTGCCAACATACCAGCAGTAATGTGATTTTTGGAGGGCAGGGCTGTGGGTTCTTCTCCTATCCCCTCCTCCTCCTCCTCCTCCTCCTCCTCTCCCCCTTGCTATTCTCAAGATGGCTACTTTGCCTTTATTTTATCATTTATCTTTACATTTTTTATTTTTAAAGGGAAGAATTGCACAAGGTGGTAAGGGCCTAAGACAAATAAGTTATAGTGGGTATTAGTGATTCTATGAATCAAGATACCTGGTAGTTTTTGAAAGTATACAAATTATAAGGTGGTCCATTTTAATGTAGTGGATTTTTTTTCATATTAATTTCTTGGCTTTCTTTGAAGACTCTAAATACAAATAGTTTTTCAGGTTGTAATATGAAATAAATTCATATTTATTTTCAGCAGAAGGTAGCTAGCTCACACACTACTCTTAATAATAAATTTCCAAAAGTCTGTTTTCAAAAGTTTCAACTTCTTCTGTTGTGAAAATCCAGAGATCCCCTATGGGTGTGTTCCACTAATGTGATATCCCACTGATATTGCAGTACGTTATAGGTCGAGAGTTACAGAGTTACTGGAGTTTGAGATTTAAAAATGTGGGAGAGTAAAACTCTTTGAAATGTTGCCCTTGTAGTCCTGGGTTACAAAAACGGCTTACCCCCAATCCAGGTCTTCGGAGGGTCAAGAGCAGCAGGCGTCATTGAGAATAATAAAAAGGAGAGATGAAAAAGGCCTATTAAACCTAGCAACTCATCTTTCCATGCAAGGAAAGAAAGGACAGCTGTGGGTGTCAGGCTGAAACTCCTTTCTTGGCCTCAGAGAAAATGGATTAATTGCTTTCCTGCTCTGTTTTCCAAAACTAGAACAAGCTCTTTAAATATTTTATTAAAGCAAGTCTTTGGTGAGGTAAATTAATTAGTGGTCTTCAAATTTGTCTCTTGGAATACCACACATTTTTCCATGTTAAAATTACTATTGATCCCGTAAGAAGACATAGGTTTTAGAGATGTTTTAAATAAAGGGGAAATTGTACTAAATAGACATAAGGCAATATAGCTGAAACCTAGCTTTCTAAAATTCTTGAGTGGCTAAAATACATTAGGCTCAAAGCTGTGAAACTAATATTTAGAAAAGGGTAGAATCATAGTAAAAGGAAGTGTGTTAAAGCACTGAGCTGCTGAACTTGCAGACCTAAAGGTTCCAGGTTCAAACCCCAGGAGCGGAGTGAGCGCTGTTAGCTCCAGCTCCTGCTAACCTAGAGTTCGAAAACATGCCAATGTGAGAAGATCTATAGGTACCGCTCCGGCAGGAAGGTAATGGCGCTCCATGCAGTCATGCCGGCCACATGACCTTGGAGGTGTCTACGGACAACGCCGGCTCTTTGGCTTAGAAATGGAGATGAGCACCAACCCCCAGAGTCAGATATGACTGGACTTAACGTCAGGGGAAACCTTTATCTTTACCTTAGAATCATAGCAACATAGAGCTGTAAGAGACAACATGGGCTATCCTTTCCAACCCCTTGCCATGACAGAAAAACACAATGTAGTCCCAACAGATAGCCATCTAGTCTCTGTATAAAAGCCTCCAAAGAAGGAGCTTCCACCACACTCCAAGGCAGAGAGTTCCACTGCTGAACAGCTCTTACAGTCAGGAAGTTCTTCCAAATGTTCAAGTGGAATGTCCTTTCTTGTAACTTGAACTCATTGTTCCAAATCCTAGACTCTAAGGCAGCAGAAAACATACTTGCTCCCTCTTCCTTATAATAGGCTTTCAAATATTTAAACATGGCTATAATGTCTCCTCCCAGAAACTCCCTTCTATCATTAACTCCCTTCTCTTTTCGTATTCCTGTTTATAGGCTCGCTCAGTATTTCTCTAAATTTCCTGAAGTCAGTTCTCCTAAAGTGTAGAATGCATGTCTGACGTCTCTTAGTATTCCCTTTCCTCTGTATCACAAACTCCAGGAGAACATGGTCACTCCCACCTAAGGTTCCACCACTTCCATTCCATTGACCAGATCCTCAGTATAGGGTCAAAACCTATATTCAACATTACTGTATTTGTTGAAATGTTTTTGTTAGAATGCTTACAATTCCTCCTCAGATGAATTGTGTTTTTCCTTTTGATAACTCAACGTCTTCTTTTGCGACTGTTATGAATGTAGATATAACTATAGGAAAGGGAATAGACACAAGTTTAGCTTGGAGATGTTTTAAGCAACTTGTGAAAAACATAATGAAAAAGGTGCTTGGCCCCTTCCTCTTACACCACAAGCAAGGGTGGTCAGTTAAGAAAGTTGTGCCAAGCTGACACAGTATGACTTTACCCAAAGCTTGTTGTCCATACGAAATTTTCAAATTTGCAGCCGTCTTGCATGAAGTGTGGCAATGCAATTTAGAGAATTACATAACACAATTCTGCTGTTAGATCCAAAGCACATATAATCTGTCATTCCTTCCTCATGAAAGCCAACTATGAGAAGTTACAACTAGACATGGCAGAAGAACATGGGGTAATAACTATGAATCTTCCATATGTTTCCTCCCCTAAAAGTGTACAAGATAGAGTGCTGTGATTTTTCCAAAAAATGGGAGAAAAGGTTAAGAATATCTTCACTTCCTTTTATTTTGTTTCAGATTACAAGAAAGTTGCTTTTTGTGTAAAGGCAAGAGTGTTAAATGATTGAGTGAAAGGTAACATTGGATTCCACATAATGTTGTGCCTGGCCCGTAAGGGCTTCTTTATAGGAGCAAATTATTAAGGTTTTTATTTGATTTTGAAAATGGGAGGAAAAAAGTTCATTTTTCTTAAGAAATGTAACACAATATTAAACTTGAGGCATTAGGAAAGAATATGTTCCTAAGAAAACAAAAATAGTAAAAGTCTTTCCAGAACATTACAGGTTACTGAGGACAAAATCTGCATAAACAAAATGAGTCTAAAAATATGTGTTCAAGCAGATGTTTCAATAAAACTAAATATAAGAAGTGCTACAAAGGGACTCCTGGATAATTAAGAACTGGTGTTTAGCACACTGTGACTGTAATAGAGTACTGTATTTTATTTTGAATGAAACTGGCTGGAAATGTAATAAAAGTGCTCCTGAACCCTAGTATCATAGACGCTCTTTATAGTGGCACAGTTACAGACGCCATGCAAGTATCACAGGTGTGCCTACCTATTCAAAACATGAATTTGTGATTGCAGCAGGTCATATAGTGAATATATTTAACCATATACCATAGGCTAAATTTACCACAATATACAACCCCCCCCCCCCCCCCCGGTGTCATTGCTTCAAAGGCAAAAGAGAGAGGAATTCTGGTGGAAGAGATCTGGTGGATCTAGAGAAGAAAATACTGGAATGACATCTTCTGAAATATGAGACTATTGTTTCCCTAAATGAATACCCACCCTTTTAGATTTGTCTACTCCTTTGATAAGATGAATACTGAGGAATCATTCCAACAAGAGGCATAGAGTTCTCCTTCTATGGAGTACCTTAATTATAATTGTTATCCTGATAAGAAATAACATTACTCCTACAGAACATCAGTTTTTCTAAAAAAGCTCACTCATTGTATGTAATGTTGACTGATCCATTTGATCAATTGTACTATGCATTGATCAAAGGCAAAGTGAAATGTGTAATTAATACATTTTATATATTAACTGGACAGTGATGAAAGCCTTTTATTTATATCAATGTAATGTTCATTTCTTAAGTAATTATGACAAACCAAAATGTTGCCTTGGATCATTTCTAAGCTTGACTTTGAATCCCTGTGGTAAATTATTTCACTGAAAGGTTTCTTTCATTAAAAAATATTTATCAATTCATTGAGATTTATTAAGTAAAGGTAAAGGTTTCCCCTGACGTTAAGTCCAATCGTGTCCAACTCTGGGGGTTGGTGCTCATCTTCATTTCTAAGCTGAAGAGCCGCCGTTGTCTGTAGACACCTCCAAGGTCATGTGGCCGACATGACTGCATGGAACGCCGTTACCTTCCCGCCGGAGCAGTACCTATTGATCTACTCACATTTGCATGTTTTCAAACTGCTAGGTTAGCAGAAGCTGGAGCTAACAGTGGGAGCTCACTCCGCTCCCCAGATTTGAACCTGGGACCTTTCGGTCTGCAAGTTCAGCAGCTCAGCGCTTTAACACATTGAGCCACCAGAGGCTCCAAGATTTATTAGTGACGTAAATATTTGACTGTTTTGTCTTCACAAGTGAGGGCACATGATTTCCATTTTCTTTCCATTGTTGGAAAAAAGCAACAGGTTTCATACAGGAATCCCACATCCCAAAATATTTTGAAAGAATATTATTTGAAGAAATCCACTGATGGCCTTTATATGTACAATTTGGTTTTCTTTAATGCAGTCACCTACTCTTTTCCAATAGCCTTGAGGGTTTTTAGTGAGAATAAAACATTTCTTGTTCTTGGAACAAGAAATAGTCATTTCTAGAAGTTTTACCCCAAAAAGCCATGCAGCTATATGGAAACAATTATCTTACATTTTCTGGAAACTACATATTTTTGAAAATGCAAAATTATTGCTCTTTCTACAAAATATAATTACTGCACAAAAAACTGAGTTTCTGGAAGCAGTGATTTTTATGTGAAAAATCCGTTTTTACATAAAACCACAATTTTCATGCCAAATTCTCTAATTTGAGTTTTCAAATTGAGAACTCCCCCCCCCCACACACACACACATCTTTCTGGTTAAGATATATGTTGTCCCCCTGGGGGAGAAGAGCGGTATATAAAATAAATAAATAAATAAATAAATAAATAAAATTAACATGTCTGTTTTTGTCTACAAATAGCTTTTTTGAACAAAAAATGTGTGGCTATTCATAACAGTGTTTTTTAAAAAAACCCTCCAATTCAAAGTTGAGCATACAAGTGTTTTACACTAGGACTTCAGGACTGTGATTCAGTCAAGCATAGAAAAGGTCCAGGGATACATTATGGTTGATCACAATCTTTAAGCAATGGAAAGTATGCTGATTTATATAATTTTTTTCCACTGCTTCTTTGTGCATTTCTGCACAGAATAATTCCCCCAAATAATTTGGGATGCATGAACAGTGGACTCAAACTGTGAGCATTTCTCACTGCTGGGTTCTTCTTCCCAACTGAGTTTTTTAAGTGTCAGGAATCACTTTTTTGGCCAGGAAGCAAATAATGTTGGCTATTCCTTCAGTCCCTACTATCTATACCACTAATATCTCTTCATGAACTCCTAAGTGTGGTTTTCAAAAAATTAAGTAATTTTAAAAAGTTCAATCCAATTCCTTGAATTAGCTGTCAACATGATAAGTAAATCAGCCTAGAAACTGCAACAAAATGATTCATAATCTAATTTTTCACCAGGTGAGAAAGTTACATGCCAGCAATTCTTCAAGTCCACTGATCATACTCACACACCCATGTAAACACAGTTGAATCTAGGATTTGCCAGTGATGGTTGGAAACAGAACTCTTCTCCAACTTACCTCTTCATAGCCAGCTTGTTTCTCAGGAGGTGAGCCAGGCGTGAAGGCAGATGGAGTTCATGTTGTGCTGTTGAATCGAGGAGGCATTCTTGTTGCACAGGTGCAGGTTAAATGTTTTCTTCCAGTTCTAACAAATTAGGCATGAAGAAAGTTGGTGACAGTTGGCATGTAGTATATCTTCCCCGATACTTGATCAAAAATGATATGTGGGAAATTTGGAAGCTAGTAGCAATTATTCAATTTCTAATTTGATTATGCAAAATTCTAATTTGAATTTGAATATGTATATGAAAACACTTCCTCCCATTCAACTTTCCCTTCATCTTTACTATAGTCAGTCCTCATTGGGGTTAGAGGTGCAGGAACTCTACAAAAATGAAAACACATAAATGAAAACACACTACTATTTAACCTGAGAGAACATCTTTATAGAAATCTCTTGATTCTTTGTCACAACTCTGTGGTCAAATACTGTCTGACATTGACCATAAAATGGCACTGGAGGACCTACAAATGCTTAGAGAAGTGTCTCTAGAAATACCTAGGTCCTTCAGTGCAACTCTACGGTCAATGCCCAGCCAGAATCATGCTGGATTACTAGGAAGACTATAATAATAAAATCCTTGAATAAATCCTGTTAAACCTGTAAATATGGAGGGTCGATTGTATAATCTTTTGGAAGGGGGTTTAAGGTCTTCAGATCTTTTGTGGGAGAGTATGAGCTTGGATGTACATACTTGTATATCATCCTCTTGTATTTAATGAATTTTGAGAATCAAGGGTAAAGGAATCAAAAGCACAAATGGTTTGTAATTTAAACGGCATTTTAAGAATCACTACTGGATTGTTAAAATACAACTGTCGAGGCAAACGTGTACAACATTTACTGTTCAAAATGTCAACCCCAAATTAATCACTGTTCTGTGGATTATTTATGTTAGCAATGTTATAACATGACATGGTATTAGCAAATATTGTCCCATTGTGCAGTATTTCCAACCTGGCTATTTGATAAATGTTGATTTCTAAATTCAAATGGAGATAGATGACTTTTCAAGTGGAGAAATATATGCATCTTTTGGAGTTAATTAACCTAAAAAGGGATGGCTATAATCAGTTCCACCTTAAACCAGGAGCTTAAAAAGCTTATGAGCTCATGAAACTATTTTTTACCACCAGTACAATAACTTGGTTTCGTCTGCAAAATTGCTTCATCTTCAAGATTTCAGAGCCCTTGCAGAGATGCCACAGCTAGTTGCAGCCCTTGCTTATCGGGAGTGTCACACAATTATAGTCATGTAGGGGTTGCTTGCAAAGAGAGCCTGCAATCCTGGCCTGTGATGGCTTAGAGTATTTTTCCATTTACAATTTGCTCGTGTTTAATAGATAAACACAAGAATTGAGGCAAAGGAAATAAGTTCCATTCATTTTCGTGTTGTTGAAAAGTCACAGGACCTCTATCTGTGGAATTAAAATAAAAAAGGTGGAAACAGCAGTGAGAAATCTAGTGACTACCAATGTACAGGGTTTCAGGTTAGAATGATATAATACTCTAACATGGGTAAATTGCCTCAGAGGCCGTGTTGTCTCACATCTTCCTGTAATATTTAGCCATACATCATGTTGTGATGTTGCTACACTGAGTGCTAGTGACAACTCCTCACTACTGACATCTGATAGTGTGGGAAAGGAGGTCTTGAAGTGAACATCACAATGTGGCAACATGAATCAGTATGCTGAAAGACTGTTGGATTGTTGAGGTGAGCAGGAGTAAGGGCTCCTTTTTCAGCTTCTAGAATCTAATGTAAGATTTCACATTGAATATCCTTCTGACGTTTTTGAATTTTATAAACATAAATCGCTAACTGGGTGTTATAAGTTGTATCTCTTAATTAAAGCAAAGACCACCAGGATTGAAATTATAATTCTCCATCATCAGATTTGCTGGATTGGTCACGTTGTTCAAATGTCTGATCATCATCTCCCAAAGCATTTACTTTGTTCTCAACTGAAAAACAGAAACTGGAATGCTGATAGACAACAAAAAAGATTTAAAGATGAGCTTAAAGTTAACCTGAAAAAATGTGGTATAAACACCAAGAGCTAGGAAGTCCTGCCCCTCGAGTGTTCTAACTGGAGATCAGCTGTTACCAATGGGGCTATGGATTTTGAAGTGGCACAAATGCATGGCAAAAGGAAGAAACATACCAAGCCTTGCCGCCCTATATGGAATGCCTTGCTGCCCTATATGAGAGCCATGCGTGAGTTAGGGCCTTTTACCCTAGCACTTAAGACCTGGCTTTTTACTAGAGGTTTTGATCTATGTTAATTTTATCAATATTTTTATGTATGTATTTTTATCCTTTACAATTTAGCTTGTAAATCGCCTAGAGCACCTTGGATGGAGGGCGATTAATAAGTAATTAAATGATGATGATGATGATGATGACTGTAACCGGGGAGGGAGGGGGTTAAGGGTTCAACCTCCCCTGAAATGTTTCAGGTTTAAAAAAACCCTGGTTTACTCATGGATTTTAACTGGTTAACCAAGGGTTGAACCCTTAAACCCCCCCACTCTGACTACAGACCTGATGCCAAGAAGAAGACACATCAAGCAAACCCTCATTGTGATTGCGTTTGGTACAGATCCATCAGTTGGGTGCACATTGCACTGTTGATGTGGGTGAACTATAACTCCTAACCTCTGAGATCAGTCCTCTAAACCCTACGAGTATTCAAAGTTTGGCATATTGAGTATGTGGGGCAAATTTACTAGTTCCATCACTAGTTTGGTACAAAGTGCTCTTTGAGTGTTGGTGAATGACAACTCCTAGAACTCAAAAACAGCTCTCCCCAAACCCACCAGTATTCAATGTTGGCCATGTGAGTACTATACCAAGTTTGGTGCAGATCCATTGTGGGCTGGGTTGAGAGCGCTCTTTGATTAAAGGATAATAATAATAATAATAATAATAATAATAATAATAATAATAATAATAATAATATAATGTTTTTTTTATACCCCGCCTCCATCTCCTCCGAAGGGGACTCGGGGTGGCTTACAGATAATACCAGATAAAAACAAAAACAATATACAATATATCAATAAACAATAAACATACACAAATTATAAAATTTTAAACATTAACCTATAGAAATAAAAAAACACACTTAATGAAACATGGAATTAAAAACAGAGAGGTTAAGATAATAGACTAAGTAAAGTGCACATTATAAAAGTTGTAAACTCAAGATAACAAAATAAAGTGCTGCAAATTTGTTGTTGTTGGGATTTATGGGTTAACTATAAATCCCAGCAACTACAATTCCCAAATGAGAAAATCAATCTCCCCCAACCCCACCAGTATTCAAATTTCATAGTATCAGGTATTTGTGCCAAATTTGGTCCCGATCCATCATTGTTTGTGTTCACCGTGCTCTCCATATGTAGGTGAACTACAGCTCCAAATCTCAAGGCCAATGCCCACCAAACCATCAAAATATTTTCTGTTGGTCATGGGAGTTCTGTGTGCCAAGTTTGGATCAATTCCATCGTTGGTGGAGTTAAGAATGCTCCTTGGTTGAACTATAAATCCCAGCAACTACAACTCCCAAATGACAAAATCAATCCCCCCCCCAACCCCACCAGTATTCAAATTTGGGCATATCGGGTATTTGTACCAAATTTGATTCAGTGAATTAAAAATACATCTTGTATATCATATATTTACATTACGGTCCATAACAGTAGCAAAATTACAGTTATGAAGTAGCAACAAAAATAATTTTATGGTTGGGGGTCACCACAACAGGAGGAACTGTATTAAGGGATCGCGGCATTAGGAAGGTTGAGAACCACGGACTTAGAAGTCTCATGCTGATACCAGGTTCTATTTCAGTCTACTACCCCTAATTGATACAGTTAGAAATGGTCTGAGATCAGAAGAGGAAGGTGGTGTGGATTGAGCCTGACTGCAGATTGTTTCCCTGTAATCCATGGTCTAACATGACACCTGAACCAGTTCATTGTTTCTCATTTTATTTTCATTTCTGGAGCTGCGCTTTCCCTCCTGCTCCCTCCTGCTGTTTTGCAGACTCTGTGTTGAACCTGACAACTTGGTTGTTTTTAAATAAAAATGTTATCTGTTTACTATTCAAATGCAATTTTTAAACAGTTTTGCTCAGGACATTTGAATTCAAAATCCCATTAAAGCTGCACTATTCCTCGTCTACCTTGTTCCCCCCACTGTGCTGACATTGGGTTTCTTCGTTTTTTAAATAGGAATATAATATTGTATGTCTGTTCGGGGTGATGTAATTTCCTGCATTGAATTACGAGTCATTGGGCAAGGCTGTTCACCTTCCCTATCATGGAAATTTTGTGCTCGTACACATTTTCTCCCCACATTTTCGAAATGTATTATTAGCCCGGCTATCTTGCAATTGCTCTGCAGCCACACTTTCATTTTAAATCTGCAAACCTTATCACTATGCCTCCTACCATCTGATGGAAATCATCAGAATTGCTGAGTTAAGATAAACACCCTCTTTCTGCTGCAAGAAAAGATGAGAAGGCGGGGTGGCGGTGGGCATAAGCAGCAAAAATGTTAATTTGTTTTAAAGTTTAAAGTAGTGACCTATGTATTGAAGATAAGCTTATCTAATTTTTAATCTTCCATATCTTTTTGTAATGTCTAATTGCATAGTTAAATGAGCTGTAAAAGCAGAAATGCTGCTGTAACCTCTAAACAATTTGCCCAGCTCTAGAACATCAGAGATAACATGAGAAAACCTTAGGAGAAATGTTTTTTTTTCTTTTTCTTCCCTATTAATATTCTATTTTAGAGGGCATTGTATAATCAACAGGGGATTCTTTCTGCTTGGACAATTTCCCCAATTTATCCTTGGGCTCATTTTATGTTCCTGGGGGGTGATAAAATGGGTTTTTGTTCCTAGTCCTTCAGAAATCTCCAGTGGAGCAGATCTCAATGGCGAAGTATTGCATAAGCATTTAGGTAGGCACAGATATTTAAGTGCTTGAGTGGAAGTAAAAGACACAATACGTATAGCCATGCAAAGCTAGACTGAGATTAAACAATGAATAGAGGTTCTAAAGCATTCCATTGAGGTAAAGGTTATTAAGGGGTAGGAAGCTAAAGTTTTCCAAATAACAAAATCAACAATGGCAGCCAATAGGCCTGTACGATCAATGAAAAAATTATACTCAATACTCATTACAAAATTAGAGGGTGGGGGAAAAATTGTTTCTAAATTGTTTCCGAAATTGGATGGGGTCTGTATCATAACTATAACAAGTTAACTACTTTTTCGTTACTTTTTGTTAAATAATTAATTGTGCCAATGGGGAAACTTAGGGGTATGGTTCACCCTCATTGTTAAAGCTATTGGCATGAAACTTGCTACGATTATAGAACACATTTACCATTTGGATTTGGTGGTCCATGAAGTCTCATTGTTCTGTCATGCACTGGGCCTGTAACTATTGTCTTTTTGTATAGGACGTATACTTTATGCCCAGCGAGAAGCCAGGGTGCCTAAAGAGAAGTTCTTGAGGATTTCCCTGAAAAGGATGGCCCTTTGAGTCTTTAATGAAATGACAAAGTCTTTATTGATGAACAAATAATAAATCTTCAAGGAGTCAAATAACACTTCAAGGTTTCCTTAATAGACTGTTGGCCCTTTGAGTCTTGTCCCCAAGGGACAGGTGATTGGCTTTGGATAACTGTGAAAACCCTCTTATAACCTCTCCCAGGCTGTCTATCAATATGGGCCTAGCTGATGTGGGACCCACTACCGATTCCAAATGCGTCTGGGTATCGAGTGGACCTACCAGCTAAGGCTTGCAGATGTTTCAGCTGGGGTTCCGTGGATCTGTGATGCTGTTCTCTCTTTGAGTCTTTAGAAACTTAGGGCTGTTTCCCTCAGGAGCTGTGAGGCTGAGAGGCTGTAAGCTCTCAGCCAGAGCTTTTGGGACTTTTCCCCTGGAATTTCTGTTTCTGGTTTCTCGGATGTTCTATATCCCCGGATGTGCTTGAGATATGAAGCTTTTCTATGGGACGAGCTGGTCTACATCCTATAACTTAGCTTCCTAAGTGAGACAGACTTAAAAATGGCTCCTTCCCTCCCAGAGCCCTGAACAAGGGGCAGAACCAAACTTATTGGGACTCTGGGTGATGCAAGGAGGGGAAAATCTCTCCCCTATCCTAATTGGAACAGCTGTGCAGGAAGTCTCCATGGCCCTACTGCCTTGGCTGCACAGCTTCTTTAACAACTTTGCTACTTGTCACCCAGAACAGATGTGCGGGAAGCCTCCACAGCCCCTGCTGCCTTATCTATTCAACTTCTTTAACAACTCCACTTCTCGCCACCCAGAACAGTTCACCAGGAAACCTCAATGGCCCCCAATGCCTCACTTGTGCAGTTCTTTAAACAGCCCCATTGCTCGCCACTGGAACAGTTGTGCAGGAAGCCTCCACCACCCCCACTGCCCCACCTGCATGGCTCCTTTAACAACCCTGCTGCTTGCCACTCGGAACAGCTGTGTGGGAAGCCTCCACAGCCCCCACTGCCTCGTCTATGCAGTTTCTTTAATAGCCCCACTGCTCACCAATGAGAACAGTTCCACAGGAAGCCTCCACTGCCTTCTATGCCAAACTTGTGCAGTTCCTTTAACATCCCCACTGCTTGCTGCTGGAACGGGAAGCTTCTTACAGGTCTAGGGGCCCCTTGGCATTACCCCCGCCAAGTCATTGAGACACCAAGTCATGTTGTGTCTGTGACTGCTGTCACAGTTTTATAGTTTTAATGATTTTGTTCTATTGTCATATGTTGTTGATTTGATATTTATATATGTGATGCATTAAATTTTCCTATTGATTATGGTGTGAACTGCTTTGTGAAAAACAGTATATAAATGCAAAAATAAATAAATAATTGGAGCTCTCTGATTCTGAGCAGAATTCTGGGAAATGTAGTTTAGGGCAGGGTCTTTTGAATTCTCTATCATAGGACTCCTCATCTTCCCAAACTACATTTCCCAGAATTCTGTGCTCTCTCAGTCTCTTTCCCAGCTCATTCAGATTATCCTGCCTTGCTGCTTTCCTCTCCTCATGGTGAGAAGCTATTAATTTAAAGAGAAATGGCAACCTTTTTGGCTTCTCTCACTTGTGCTGAAATTGCGCTTCCCTCATTTGCATTGAAATTGAAGCTGACTTTGATAGGCTTCTGAGCATTACAGAATTCAAATGAAAAAGTATTCGGTGAGTTTTGATTTTTAAGTTTTTGCATGAGTCCTCCCCCCCCCCCCCGTTTCTTAATTTCTGTTCATATATACAAAACTGACAAATTAAATATGTCTTATTTATTAAAAATGAAATTTTGCACATACCTAGCTGCTAAGCAAGGTTTCCTTTACCTCCTCCTGGCATATCACCCTCATAATCACTAGGGAAATAGCTTCTGCATAATTTAAATGAAATTTCTTTGTGTCAGCACCCATAGTGTTAAACATCTGGTTCTTGTGTTATCAGGGTGATGAATCTCCCTCAGATTTTAATCCAGTTTTTTAAAGAGATAAGAAAGGGCCATTCTATACTGCCTGGTATCCCTTGACTCATTACGGGTTAAACTGAGGCATCCAAACAGTGCCACAGGTTAACTTGGATTAATATGGAGTAAACTGGGATTTCCCAGTCCCCCCCCCCCCCCCCCCCACATTAATTTGACACCTGCAAAGATTCAGAGCCATCCTTGTTCTTTGGGCTCCTGGAGCCCAAAGGAGCAGGATGGTGCCCACTCTCTCAACCCCCATTTTCCCCTCCAAAACTTACCCAAAGGGGCCTATCAGTAATGTAGATCCCTCCAAAGTGGACTCCTGACATGTGAAAATGGCAGTGTAGAAAGGTTCTAAGATACCAAACTTGAAATAGGTTCAGCATATTGGATATCACCTTTAAAGGTCAGGCACTAATATTCAGGGCAGAGTCACAGCCTCACTGAAATGAAAGCAACCACCACCTGAGCATCTTTTGCTAGCTAGTGCAAATATTTATATTCTGGTAGATTTTATTTACTGAATGTTTGGCTTGTTTAATGATCATTTGATTGTAACCTTTGCTTTGTTGAAATGTTGTTTTATTGCTTCTGCATTTTATTGTGGTTTTAAATTAGTAAACTGTGCTTTAAGTGATGTATAAATACTAGAGAGTTGAGAGGTGAATTTCAGAATAAATTAAAGTATTTAAAGGGGTGTTCTAGCCTTGGTTCAAATCTTTAACTATATGTAGTTTTAGGATCTAAATAGCTGGCATAGATAAATCCAGTTCTGGATTATTATAGTGCAATGAAATTGGATAATGGAGAATCATCGGAGCTGTAAAAAATAGTTAACCCAACCAAGCCATAAAGTTTGGTCATCTTGAAATAAAGTAAAACAAAGGAGAACGATCCTGTAGTTACCCTTGGAAACTTTTGAATATAAGTGCTCAGTCGAGTATGTAAAGGAACATCAGCCATCATGTTTCAAGCTGTCTACAGACTGACACTGTTTACTTAAACACGTTCATAAAATATGCTGACGATAATTAGCTAGAAATGGAAAAAGGGGTTAGGTTGTTTATTCTTCTACTGTCCCATGAATTTGTAATCAACTGAACAAAGTTACCACAGGGTCACTACCTGAATTAATGACATTTCATGTTTTGGATTGATTACATTTAAATGTTAATCAATTCACATTAAATACTTGGTGCTGGGTCTCTCACTTTTTAATATTTTATTTGTTTTATGTTACTGAAAGAGGTATTAAATCCTAATGCCATTTAGCTTCCATGTATGCTAATCAGTAGCTTCTTCCTGACAAAAACTGATGTTTGATTGGAAAGATCTGGACTTTCTCTATATATTATACAGCTTTACTTAGGAAGGTAATATACATAGTTAGAAATTGCCAGATCTTAAGGTTGCTGTTATTTGCCTGTGTAAATCAAACTATGACACCATAATTCTATTTTAGGCAAATATGCCTTGTGTATTAAAATTAGTTGTAATGTTAAGAACTCTCTGACAATTATTTAATTTGAAGCTATTTTTATTTTCCATATTGTTTGGGGAGATAGACCAAAATTTCTGAAATTTCTGAAATTTTCCCCATTGTTAAACAGCAAAGTGATATATCTTTTAAAATAATTTTTAAAAATCTCTTCTGATTATTTAAATAATTATTTTGTATTAAAGATAACATAAATAAAATTTGAATGCATTTAAAGCCTTCAGCACCATCTTCAGTCACTAGGTGGACTGTTATCAGTTCATATATCACAGTCAATATGAAGAATAGTTTGAAGACAATGAGGACAATGAAGAATAGTTTGAGGAAGAGAGTATTTATAAGGCTCCCCCTCCTTTCTGTCGTGGGGCAGCTAATCCCATATCCGTGGTGTCGAGAAGCCTTTCCCTTAGGGTACTGTAGAATTCACCATGGTAGTGGATGTTCCAAGGTTTCACAGTGGCTATCTATATATATAAAAGGGTAATGAAATTTCGGCCTAGGACAAAACAACAAAACTACACATCTCAGAAACACTAAACTTGGCAGCACAACGCCTCATCCATGCCTCTACGTTCATACAACAAAAAGCTCCAGCTACTCCAGAAAATGGCCAGGCTTTGAGACTGCAAGGCTATTCACTGCTATTCCACCTGGCCAACAAAGGATTCCCATAAGCCACAGCAACTTGTGGCCAGGCAAAACTAGTAGCTATATAACTGAGATGGAATAGGCCTAGTGTGTCCAACTTGCGCAACTGTAAAACTTTACTTGAAGGCTTTGTGTATCTAATTAGCTTTCCTCTCCCAGTCACCCAGTTTGCTCCTGCAGAATTCTGGGAAATGTGGTTTAGATTGGGGCCTTTGGAAATATCAGCTAGAGAGGCTTCCCTAAACTACATTTCCCAAAATTCTACAGGAGCAAACCACGCGATTGCAAAGCAGGGAACCCTCCCATCCTAAATTTCTGTAAATATTATTTTAACTTAGGCAAAGTTAAAAATGGTCAACTGAACTGATGTTGAAATTGCATTCTGGAAAACCATAGAATGCCTCAGAAAAATGCCCCACCAATATAGGTAGAGTCATCTGGCTAACGTACTTTACATTTACTATGTTTCAATGTTTTATTAACTTCATTTGGACAATTATTTGGAGTCTGAATGAATTATTATTAAGTCCTGAATACATAATCAAATACCAGGGCTTAGACTAGGGATGCAGAGCAGTTGGTTCCTGGAACAGATATGAATTCCCAGACTCTTCTCCCGGCACCATCTTCTTCTTAAACCCCGTCCTTCCTTTGTAACCAACCATTCCAGTTTGGAGGGGGATCTCATATCCTCAGGATAGTTTGTTTTAAATAGCTAGCTGTTATTTATCACTTTTATTTTCTTTTTCCCAGGGAAATGTCAGGTCGGTTGCTTTGACTTGCCAGTTTAGTTAGAATAGGCGATGATGTCCTGAGAACTTAGGATTCAAAAGCTCCACCAACTTCTCCTTTGTTTGGTACTCAAAAAGCTGCCAACATGCCGGTCACTTTCATTGCAGTATCTATTGTGAACTCTCGGTACCATCTGTCAGTTGAAAAGGAGGTGTTAAATATGCCTCAGTTTGTATTTCATATCTTCCAAGGAAGAAGGAAGTCCAAAAATATTTCTTGCCACTTCGGGGCGCAGGGAGAGAAAGCCCTGCTGCATTGCAAGAAGTCAAGACAGCTTTGGAGAAAAAAATCTCTCTGCTTCTCTCACACCAAAGGTGTGGAAGATGATAAAAACAAGAGAGGTAGTTAGTAAAGATTGATTGATTGATTGATGGAAGGTGGTATATGCATTTTGTGAGAGGCGAACAGGGGGGAATAGCTTGTTGATTCTGGCATTGCAAGTAGTAGTAGTAATAATAATAATACTTTATTTGTACCCCACCCTATCTCCCCGAGGGGACTCAGGGTGGTTTCAGAAGTACAAGTAAGGATTGTTTCACACAGACACTATAATGTAGTTTGAAGCTGACTTGAGGGTAGGGTGTCCACAAATGCACACACCCCATTCAAGCTGCCCTTTGCATCAAGAGCAACACAGCACTTTTTAAAAGTCCCAGGAACATTTGAGTTCTGTTAGAAATGCACTACAGTTGATCCCTGTGTATTTGAAATCCAGTGCAAAATTACCTCTGCAAAATGTAGAGCTCATTGTAGACACCTGTCCCTGCTGAAGTACAGTAAAAGACAGAGCCGTCCCTAGGCAATTTTCAAGAGTAGGCAAAGAGAATTTTTGCGCCCCCCAAACCAATCACTGCAATACTTCATCTCTGAAGAGGAGGAGGAGGCAGCTGTGGCGGCAAAAGCAGGCGAGGCCGTGGCAGCCTCCTGTAGAGTGTGCACACCAGTATGCAAGGCGGGCGGACGCCAGCACGCAGGACGGGCCCACACTGGCATGGGCCCGCCTTCCAGGCAGCGAACACACTTTCCAGCCACTGCAACCGGCGGAAGGAAGCTTCCTTCCACTGGTTGAGAACGCGCACGCTGCCCGGAAGGTGGGCGCACACACGCCGGCGTGGGCCCGCTTTCTGGGCGCCGAGTGCACTCTCTAGCCACTGCAACCGGCAGGATGAAGCTTCCTTCCACTGGTTGAAGCAGGTTGAGAGCGCGCACGCCACCTGAAAGGCCCAGGCCGGCCGGAAGGTGGCACCATCTTGTAGGGGGTGCTGTTGAGGTGGTCCCGCATGCACCTCAACATGCATGTGTGCATGCATGCGCGAACACCCGGGAGCACCTCAATGGTGCTCCTTACAAGATGGCGCCACAGGCAAGTGCCTAGTTGGCCTGGCAGTTGAACTGCCTCTGGTAAAAGATTTCAAGTGAAGGCTGTCAAAAGTGCTCCAAGGCCACTGCTTGGAATCAGAGGGCTAATTGGCCCCCTGGGAGGGGTAATTATGACTACCTCCAGTCCTACCTATCAACTCCCCCAATATGCCTTTAGTGTACTGATGTGGGAAATGGGAAAAAGCACCTCTGCAAAATAATTTGAGGCCAGGTTCCATATTCAATGTAATCACCTTCCTAGACCCAAACCGAATCTGGACCTGTCAATCCAATCACCCCACAGTGTATCTGCTTCCTTTTAATCAACTTCTAAATTGGATTATGGTGTCTGTGTAGAATTTCCCTAAAGGTGCTTGTAAAATCCAGGTTACTAAACCGGTGAACGTAGCATATTGCTGTGGTGGATTTCACAATATACAGTTTGGGTTTTTAATCTAATATTTCCTCTATATTTTAAAAACAATATCCCTAAAATTGCTTTCTCTTTTTCCCATGTCATTCTAAAACAGCATTTTATTTGTTTAAAAAGAAATTGGTAGCAATGTTCTTTCCTCTCATTTTATAGCTCCAAGAAGGGAAAAAACTTATTCCTTTTTCTCTGACTTTTTGAGGGCAAATTGGAAGGTTCCTGTACATACCAAAGCTAGAAAGGAAGTGCTGTGTGTATCTGCCCTATTAAAGAAAAATTAACTATTGGCTTTTTTTTTCCAGGATGAAATAACTGACTGTATTGCAGATACATGTCAATTTGGAATTCTCTGTCCATGTGAATGGATAGATGCAGAGATTGAGATGTGTGTATAAGGAAGAAAGAGAAAGAAAGAGATAATTTGACTCTACATATCACTGAGGAGCCCCGGTGGTGAAGTGTGTTAAAGCGCTGAGCTGCTGAACTTGCAGACCGAAAGGTCCCAGGTTCAGACCCCGGGAGCGGCGGGAGCGGCCGCTGTTAGCTCCAGTTCCTGCCAACCTAGCAGTTCGAAAACATGCCAATGTGAGTAGATCAATAGGTACCGCTCTGGCGGGAAGGTAACGGCACTCCATGCAGTCATGCTGGCCACATGACCTTGGAGGTGTCTATGGACAACGCCAGCTCTTCGGCTTAGAAATGGAGATGAGCACCAACCCCCAGAGTCAGACATGACTGGACTTAATGTCAGGGGAAACCTTTACTTTTACCTACATATCACTGGCTCTGGCCTAACTACCAATCACCTGGAACCCCTACAAGTTCAATGAAAAAATGTTCCTAATTTCTGTTCTGGAGGTTCAAAATATTGTCCAAGGTAATGATTTCCTTTGTCCTGAAAGATATCTATGTTAGTAACCTTTGCCAGCCTGTATTCACTAATTCATAATTTGCCAACTTTCCTACTTGTTTTTTCCCCTACATTTTCTCTCTATTTTAACCTGCAGCCCTCTTTCTCCTCTGTTAGACCATGCATTTCATTATGGAGAACTATTTGTAAGTAAATCTGTATTACAAAGGACGTTATCACACAAATGTGACAAACCCGCAATGAAGTAGGTCAGTTACTTTTGGTGATGGTTCCTATCACATGCCTGCATGTACAGCTACTAGGCTTGTCCGATCGATGAAAAAAATATTTCAATTCTCGTTTCTAAAGTAGGGGGCGCCGGCTCTTCGATATAGAAATTATTTCTTAATGTTTCACCTAGAATTTTCGGATATTTCCGAAAATTCGTAATGTTTCTAAAATGTTTCTAAAATGGCGGACGCGCATGCGCAATCACCAAAAAACAGGAAACCGGGGGGGGGGACTTTTCTGGGGGTCTCCCGCCCTCATTTCTTGAGCTATTCTCATCAAATTTGGTACAGAACACATTCCACACTCTTTGCTCAACAAATTGCAAAATGTTTCCTGTCTCCTATGATTTTTGGCGAATTTTCATAACTTTTTATAATACACTATTTTTCAATATTTGAAGAAACCTGTTCCTGGTTTGAAAGTCTTATTTCCTGTTCAATTGGGTTCTTATCACTGTAAAAGTCCCTTTTCTACTTGTGTAGACTTTGGATTAGAAATGCAGCACAGGCCAAGCAATGCCTTGACAGGATTGGCAACATCCTTTGGAAACTATAAATTGCTGTGGACCCTCTATTGAATCAAATCAATGTCTGACTTTGTGATTGCAGAAATAAAACTCAGCCCAAGGCTTGGGAATAGAAATGGAGCGTGAGGGAAGCAATCCCTTGGCGGGTGCCCCACGTCCTTTGGAAACTATTTCTTCCAATGTACCCTTTAGGTTTGAAAACAATGTGTGTCTTTGTGATTGCTGCAATAACACTCAGCCCGGGGGCTTGGGATTACAAATGGAGCAGGAGGGAAGCAATGCACTTGCAGGAATGCAGACGTCCTTTGGAAAAAAAAAGTTCCCTAAAGCCACAGCAAGGACTCTGCCCCAAGCCCCCAGCCAATTTCCCCCCAAAAAAACACAATATCGAACCAGCAACAACAGAAACACTCTACCCCCAGTTAGCCCCCTCTCCCCCAAACAAGCAAGCAGCAGCTTCCCAGCGCGCGCCAAACACCCTCTCTCCTCGGTATCCCAACCCAGAATGGCTTGGGTCGGCTGCGGTTGGGGATTTTTATAGAGATCCTCCATGTGGACACGGAGGACGCTAGCCCCCACCTTTGGCAGCCATCGTGGAAGACTCTGATTGGCCAGGGAGCGGCCATGTTAGGCTGCGCTAGGCTCCCATTCATGTTAGGTTGCAGAAACAAAAAAATAAATAAAAAATAATTTTTAAAAAATATTAAAAAAAATTTTGGAAGGAAAAAAATTAACAAAAATTTTAAGAAACAATTAGAGAATGGGCCAACGATGGTTCGAATTACATCGCCAGTCGCGCCCAGGGAAAACGTTTCAATACTCGTTTCAAAAAACGAGAACAATCTGAAATAATTACGAAACGAGAAACATAACATTTGGACAACCCTAACAGCTACTGCCAACCTGCCACCTCTATGTGACAAACCTGTCACTTGGTATTCAATAGCTCAAGAACACATCAGGTTTCCAGGACTTCCCTCATGTGATATGTTTGAGCCACTTCTGTGCCACCAGGCAGTATGATTGTTCTCTCCCCCTCACAGTAATTAAATATTTCATTTTCTTTACTATACTTCAGATAAACTTTGAAGTTGCTTTTACAAAAATTATTTTAAAAAATACAGATCTGGACAGAGTTACTCTGCTAACTAAATGTATGGCTGGAAGACCACAGATTGGCCAACCATCACCCCTGTGCAACTGTGAAGAGATGCAATAGTGGGGTTGATTATCTTGGCAAGTTACCAGTATCTGTGGACTTTTCCATATTGGCCAAAATCCTGAGATGAACAGCATTTAAAATTCCTCTCAGGATTTAGTCCACAGAGCAGGCCAAAATCCTGTAATTTTGGTAGGAGGCTGGCTCCATTCCCTCCTGTGCCAAACCAGCAATGGCACAGAGTCTGGCCCTTTGCCCTTCCTCCCCTCTTTTTCTATCGCAATTGAGCATTCAAGAGGGGAGAGGGAATTGCATCAATTCCAGGCACAGCAGAGTGCTTTGAAGCCTCCAGCAATTGTAACTCTTCATTTTTAACTTCTTTAAGGATAGTAAAGGGGACAAGGGAAGGAAGGGTGGCAGTGCCATCCAGTTCTTTGGGCTCCTGGAGCTTGAAAATCTTTGATGGAGTGGAAATTGACCCTCAGGACTGTGGAAGGTGGTCCTGAGAGTCAATGCCCACAGGCTCAACACTTATAAAGATCCGGCCCTTATTGAAAGGGCCAAACCTGTGAAGGTTTTTTTTTAACCCAGAGCAAACCTGGAAAACCAGGTTTATTCTGGGCTAATCCAGTACCCATCATGGGTTTTGGAATTGTTTGGAAGGGCCCTGTGATTGAACAAATGTTGCAGGATTGTGGCTTTTTGAAATAAAGTCCAAAGAGTACTAAGCATTTCTGTCTCTACAAACCCTGTATTTTTGTGTATGGTCACAGGAATGGTTCGTGTTCAGCTTCTGCCTTTGCACTTTGCTACTCTACTGCTAAATATGCATGCCCACTGTGGAATACATCTCACCACATTAAAACAGTGGATGTGGCTCTTAATGTGACATGCCACAACACAGGATGTCGTGCCCTATACCACTGGAGAAATTATACTATTTAGCTAGTATTGCACCACCTGATATCCATCAGGAAGTAGCAACCAGTTACTTACTTACTTAGGCGATCCCTCGTAGTTTGAGGATGATTGTCTTCCATCCCTGGTGTCTTTGGGGTGGGTTCTTAGGTGGCTGAAGAGACCTATTCTTGATCTGCATGTCCTCCCGCAATGAGGACATTGGTTTCCAGGTGGAAGGCGGTCCCGGTCAGGGTTGGCTTGAGGGGCCTTCCTCTTGGCACGTTTCTCCCTTAATCCCTCCATTCGTGCCTCTTCGAACTCTGCAGCACTGCTGGTCACAGCTGACCTCCAATTAGAGCGCTCAAGAGCCAGGGCTTCCCAGTTGTCAGTGTCTATACCACAGTTTTTAAGGTTGGCTTTAAGCCCATCTTTAAATCTCTTTTCCTGCCCACCAACATTACATTTCCCGTTCTTGAGTTTGGAGTAGAGTAGCTGCTTTGAGAGATGGTGATCGGGCATTTGGACAACGTGGCCAGTCCAGCGGAGTTGATGGCATAGGAGCATTGCTTCAATGCTGGTGATCTTTGCTTCTTCCAGCATGCTGACATTTGTCCGCCTGTCTTCCCAAGAGATTTGCAGGATTTTTCTGAGGCAACACTGATGGAAACACTCCAGGAGTTGAGTGTGATGTCTGTAGACCGTCCACGTTTCGCAGGCGTAGAGCAGGGTTGGGAGGCTTTATAAACAAGCACCTTGGTATCTCTACAGATGTCCCAATCCTCAAACACTCTCTGCTTCATAAGGACAAATGCTGCACTCGCAGAGCTCAGGCGGTGTTGTATTTCAGTGTCGATGTTGACTTTTGTGGAGAGGTGGCTGCCAAGGTAGCGGAAATGATCAACGTTTTCTAATGTGACACCATTAAGCTGTATTACTGGCATTGCAGAGGGATTATCTGGTGCCTGTTGGAAGAGCACTTTGGTTTTCTCAATGTTCAATGAGAGGCCGAGCTTCTTGTATGCTTCTTGTATGTGAATGTCAGGACCTAAAAATTGTAAAGGAAGAGTGGGAGACTGCAGCAAATTTCCAGGAAAGTAAGAAACAATCATTGCAAATGGGCACAAATAAGGTAAAATACAAAAAAAACCCTGCTGACTACTCATTAGATAGGGTGAACACTACTACGTGGGGCTCAGGAGTTCCTTGATAAGCCCAGAGAGATCCTTCAACTGAAAAGTCAAAAGAGAAATGATATTGTGTCTGTAGAATGCAAAGTCTTTATAATAATAATAATAATAATAATAATAATAATAATAATAATAATAATAAAAAAACTTTATTTATACCCCGCCACCATCTCCCCAACGGGGACTCGGGGCGGCTAACATGGGGCCATGCCCAGAGCAGTACAAAATAATAAAATAAAAACAACATATCATATCACATATTTATAGCAGTTGTTTACAGTGAGTAGTAATCTGAATGTATAAGTGAGATCAGTTAAGTTATGAGTCCATTTTGTTGCCTGCAATATATTCCATTTAATAATCATGAATCTATGTAATCTATTAAAACTGAGTGAAAAAACTTAGTAATAGTCAGAATCTTCTGAGAACCAGATATTAACGACATTTTTTACTCTTATAATTTGAGCATTTACATTTCTGAAGCAACTTGCTCATTAGCATATAAGAGCACTGCACAGAGTTCAGTGACCAGAAGCTCAAAGTGGTAATTAAAAAGATATTCTTAAATGACATCTAATTAAAAATGGTTTCAGCCAAAATAAATTATGATCCTAGTCTTTAGGTTAGGTGTCTTACAGTATCCATTCTCCTGATGTCAGCTGGAAGTTAAATTGTATTTCAGAAATTAGCAGAGACCAATCAACCATAATCTGTTGCTTGTTGGTTAACTGACCATTTTGGTATTGCATCCCAGTATGTCTAGTCCTAGCAGTGAATGCAGTATAATGCATTTAATGCATTTAAAAATATCTTTATTAACACACACATGCTTAAGAATAATAATAATAATAATAATAATAATAATAATAATAATAATAATAATAACAACAACAACAACCATCTGCCAGTAGTAAAGAACTGGTGAGATCACAAACCTGCAAAGGTAGTGGAAAATGAGCATGCAAAAATTCTGTGGGACTTTTGAATCCAGACTCACAAAGTTTTGGAACACAGTTAGGCCTCACGGTTGTGAAAAAGAAAAAAGTTTGGATTATTGATGTTGCCATACCAGGTGACAGATGAATTGATGAAAAAACAACAACAAAAAATCAACCGTTATCAGGACCTCAAAATTGAACTGCAAAGGCTCTGGCATAAACCAGTACAGGTGGTCCCAGTGGTAATTGGTGCACTGGGTGCTGTGCCAAAAGATCTCAGCTGGCATTTGAAAACAATAAACATTGACAAAATTAAGATCTGTCAACTTGTCACTTGGGGAAACTCGGCAGCACGGGCCTCTAGATAAGCCTGGCATTGGCGACGGAAAACATGAACCTTAGAAGCTTCTCCAGAAAACTTGGTTGGCAACGCCATGGCCGGGAGACGGATTCCGCGCTCCTTCAAACCCCTTATTTCACCATCCTGCGCGTTGAGCTTATCCCGGATACGGTCCACTTCGTCCTTGTCGATGGTGTAGCTGAGGGGCTGGGCCCCCGGTCCGGCTCCGGTAGACATTCTGGCCTAGGTTAATTGGTGCTTAGGGTGGCGGAGTCAAACTGTCACGACCCAGGCTGCAGAGCACCAATAACCATACACAGAGGCCAGAATCTATCTAATATCTTTATTAAGGGATTATATAAAGTTAATAAAAACAAGTGTAAGAAATAGTTCAGAAGTAGACCTTTCAGGGAAGGTCAAAATTAGTCCAAAGAAACAATGTCCAGTATGAAATATTAAGGTCCAAAGTTGTAATCCAATAACCGAAACACTCACTTTGCCAAGCAAAGTGAGGGGAGATGACAAGGTCCTTTAGTCCATGAAACTTGAGCAAGGCTAGGAAGTAACTTGATTCTTGGAACACAAGGCTTGAAACAAGGCAACAAGAAACGAGGAGCAAGAACAAGATCCGTGGTAATTACTTGGCAAGGTCCGGGAAGCAAGGCAAGATCCGGGGAGTAAACAAGGCTGGGAGCGGAGGCTTGGAAACAGGAACGAGGCTTGGAACCAGGAACGAGGCTTGGAAGCGGGAGTAGCGCTGTCCACACACACTACTCCAGTAGCTGACGAATTGACTCCGCAAGATTCCTAAAGGGCAAGGAACCTAAATAGGTTCTCGTTTTCCCACCAAAGAACACTTCTCTGGGGAATCAGAAACGAAAGTCAATCTCTGTGCCCAGATGTATGACTCCCTAAAATTTCTCATGGAAGCAGGCTTAATCATCTGAATGCTTTGCTGCGATTCTCAGGCTTCTGCGATTAGCCTGCTGAACTCCTTTTTGTTGCTGATAATAATTACGGCGAGAAAATGGGGGAGATTTTGACTCAGGGCTTGTTTGGCAGATTTCTGGAGGACAAACCTCCTGCAGGTGCAAGGGCTCCAATTCTGGCTGGGAAAGTTCCCTTTCTGGCTGAAATGGTGGAAAACCCAAGTTTTCCTCTTCATCTGTCACAACAGCACTAGGAACGGGACTACATGGCCCATGAGTCATCACACTATCCCCCTCCTCAAGCCCCCTCTCAAAATAGGGCTCTCTCCCCGAGGCGCGAGGCCGCGGCTTGGTGGGGTAGGTCTGATGGAAGCGGCGGGTTAAATCGGGGGCATGGACTGTGGAAGCGTCTTCCCATGAGCGTTCCTTGGGGCCAAAACCCACCCAGTCAATGAGATATTGCAGGCGGCGGCGGTGAAAGCGAGAATCCAAAATGTCCTGAACCTCGAACTCCTCCTCCCCATCCACCAAAACAGGAGGGGGGGCCGGCCGGTCTGCATCAGGGCGCACACCATCCGCCGGAAGGAGCAGGGAGCGATGGAACACTGGATGAATGCGCATAGAGCGCGGGAGTTGGAGTTTGAAAGTCACGGGGTTAAGTTGCGCCACCACCGGATAGGGACCAATGAAGCGGGCATCAAACTTCCGGCAAGGGCGTTGGGAGGGCAAAAATCGAGTGGACAGAAGAACCCGGTCTCCTACCTTGATTTCGGGGCCCGGCTGGCGATGTTTGTCAGCGTGGCGTTTATAGTCCTCCTTGGCTTGGTCTAGTTGTTGGAGCAAAAGTTGTTGCACCGCTGTGAGTTCCTGCAGCCAGTCTTCTGCTGCGGGAACTTCTGAGGTTTCAACAATAGAAGGAAAGAAACGTGGATGGAAGCCGTAGTTTGCAAAGAACGGGGTTTCTTTAGTTGAAGATTGGACACCATTGTTATAGGCAAACTCCGACAGCGGTAATAGGGAAGCCCAATTGTCCTGCTGGTAGTTTACATAACAGCGAAGGTATTGTTCCAGAGTGGCATTGGTGCGCTCAGTTTGCCCATCCGTTTGGGGATGGTGAGCCGAAGATAAACGAGAGTCTATGCCCAATAGTTTTTGTAGTGCTTTCCAGAAACGAGAGGTGAATTGAGACCCACGGTCTGTGACCAAACTTTTGGGCAAACCATGCAATCTGAAAACATGCTGAAGGAATAAATCTGCAGTCTCTTTGGCCGTGGGAAGGCCATCGCAGGGAATGAAATGGGCGAGCTTGGTAAAAAGGTCCACCACCACTAGGATCGTGGTGAATCCACAGGAAGGTGGTAGGTCAGTGATAAAATCCGCCGAGATTATTTCCCATGGGCGAGATGGAGTAGGAAGGGGATGCAGAAGCCCTGAGGGCTTCTCCCGTCTTGTCTTGGAGCGCTGGCATACTGGGCAGGAATTGACATATTTTTCCACATCCTTGCGGATCTTGGGCCACCAGAAATCTCTTAGGATCAAATGCATGGTTTTAAATAGTCCGAAATGCCCTGCTGGCTTGCAGTCGTGACACAGACGAAGTGCCTTTTCCCTGCCCGGCCCCGGGGGGATGTAGACATGATTTCTATAGCAAAGTAAACCATCCTTAAGCGAGAAGGGAAAATGTAGTCCTTGGCGAAGTTGGTCCTGAGCCCAGGCATCTGCTTGTTGACTGGCCCTGATTTCCTGAGCACAAAGGGGCCCTGGAGTAGAGGGAGTAGATCCAATTGGAGTGGATTTGGTGTTTCCCACTGTGAGCGTGGCAAAGTTCTCGGGCTGCAGCAATTGGGACTCAAAGGTCTCTTTGCGCCCTGCAGCATATTCCGGTTTTCGTGACAGAGCATCTGCCTGCTTGGTCTGGGCTGGGGTTACATAATGAATTTGGAAGTCAAAACGCTCAAAGAATAAAGCCCAGCGTTGTTGTCTCTGATTTAGCTTGCGGGCAGTTCTTAGATGTTCTAGATTCCGATGATCAGTGTGGACCTCAATGGGAAATTTGGCCCCTTCTAACCAATGTCTCCAAGTTTCAAAGGCTGCCTTTATGGCCAAAAGTTCCTTTTCCCAAATAGTGTAGTTTCTCTCTGGGGCGGTCAGCTGACGAGAGTAAAAGGCACAAGGGTGAAGATGTTCTCCCACTGGTTGCAAGAGTACCGCTCCAATTGCCACATCGGAGGCGTCTGCCTGTACGACAAAAGGGGTTTCAGGATCTGGGTGCTGAAGGATTGGCTGTGACGTGAATAATTTTTTTAGTTGTTGGAATCCTTTCTCAGCTTGCTCTGTCCAGCGGAAAGGCTGTTTCCCTCGGATGCAGCTGGTGATTGGATCAGACCAGCGGGCAAAGTCTGGAATGAACTTGCGGTAGTAGTTCGCGAACCCCAAGAAGCGTTGCACCTCTTTCTTGTTGGTTGGCGCCCGCCATTCCAATACTGCTGCAACCTTTGCCGGGTCCATGGTGAGCCCTAGTGGCGAGACACGATATCCCAGGAAATCTACCTCTTGTAGATCAAAAGCGCATTTTTCCAGCTTGGCATAAAGTCCATGATCCCGCAATCATTGTAACACCATTCTAACGTGGTTCTCATGTTCTGATTGTGATCTAGAAAACACCAAAAAATCGTCCAGGTAGATAATCAAGAACCGGTCTAGATAATCCTGAAAGATATCGTTGACAAAATGTTGAAACGTTGCGGGAGCTCCACATAAACCGAAATTCATGACCAGGGTTTCGAATAAACCGAATTTAGTCTGGAAGGCAGTCTTCCACTCGTCCCCTTCCCTGATGCGAACTAGATTATAAGCTCCTCGAAGATCCAGTTTGGTGTAAACCTTAGCCCCTCGAAGCCGGTCTAAGAGGTCCGAGATCAAAGGCAGGGGATACCGGTTTCGCTTAGTGATATTGTTCAATGCTCTATAGTCCACCACCAAGCGTAGGTCCCCTGACTTCTTTTTTACAAACATCACTGGGGAAGCGGCTGGGAATTGAGAGGGTCTGATAAACCCCTTGCGGAGGTTTGTCTCTAAGAACTCCCTGAGAGCTTCTTGCTCTGGTTCAGTCAGGGAGTAGAGGTGTCCTCGCGGGATCGGGGCCCCCTCCACCAAGTCAATGGCACAGTCATAAGGTCTATGTGGGGGTAGTCTCTCGGCTTCCTTTTCATTGAATACATCCCAATATTCCGAGTACTTCTTGGGCAAGGTGATGATGGGTTCAGCGTCTGTGGCATGACAGACCTTGGCTACAAGGCAATGGTTTTGGCAATATTTTGAAGCAAACTGCAGTTCTCTGTTGGACCAGGAGATGCTTGGGTCGTGGAGTGTCAGCCATGGAATACCCAAAATCACAGGGAAGTGGGGAACCTCGGTAACAAAGAAGGAAATCTCTTCCATGCGTTCCCTTATCCACATTCTGGTGGGTTCCGACCACTGGCTTACTGGACCTGTCTTGAGGGGGCGGCCATCGATGGCTTGCACCACACGGGCGTTCTTGAAGTCATGATATTGTAATCCCAGAGAGTCGGCATACTCTCTATCAATGAAATTGTTTGTGGCTCCTGAGTCTATCATGGCATGGACCATGACGGGTCCTTTTTTCACTGACCACAAGGTGACCACTAGGAGAAATAGGACCCCGGTTGGCGGCTCTTGAGTGGGGTTTTTGACCGGGTTGGCGAGCCTCTCTACGCCCGGTCGCTGGCTTCCCCCGCCGGCTGTGCGCCAGCCGCCTCAGACGTCTTCGTCTCCGTGGAGGACGCCACCGCCAGACGAGCGGCGGGCTTCCCTTTGGCTGGACACTCTCTGGCAAAGTGGCCCCCGTTTCCGCAGTACCAACAGAGATTTAGGCGTTGGCGGCGGGACTTCTCGGCGGCATCTAATCTGGGACGCACATTGCCCAACTGCATCGGCACCTCCTCGCTTCCTCTGGGGTATGGGGCTGGTGGCGGGGGTCTCCACACTGGACGCCGGTGGGAGCGGGAGGTTTCGCTCCGGTCCTACCACTCTGGCCTCGGATCCATTGCCTTCTGTTGGCAAGCATGACTTCAGCTCGTAAACATTGATCAATGAGTGCTTCAAGAGAGTGTGGAGGATCCACCTTGGAGATTTCCTCCAGCATCTCGATGTTGAGACCCTCCCGAAATTGTCCTCTAAGGGCTACATCGTTCCATCCGGTGTTATGGGCCAGCACTCGGAACTCGGCTATATACTGGGACAAGGGTCTGTCCCCTTGGGAGAGGCGCCGGAGTTTGTGGCCGGCTGCCTCCAAATTGTCCTCGATCCCCCAGGTCGCCTTAAGGTGGTCCAAGAAGTGTTGCGCTGATCTTAGATGTGGGGAAACTTGGTCGAACAGTGCCGTCGCCCAGTTGGCCGCTGGCCCATCTAGGAGACTGTAAATCCACGCCACCTTGATGTCTTCTTGGGGAAACTCGGCAGCACGGGCCTCTAGATAAGCCTGGCATTGGCGACGGAAAACATGAACCTTAGAAGCTTCTCCAGAAAACTTGGTTGGCAACGCCATGGCCGGGAGACGGATTCCGCGCTCCTTCAAACCCCTTATTTCACCATCCTGCGCGTTGAGCTTATCCCGGATACGGTCCACTTCGTCCTTGTCGATGGTGTAGCTGAGGGGCTGGGCCCCCGGTCCGGCTCCGGTAGACATTCTGGCCTAGGTTAATTGGTGCTTAGGGTGGCGGAGTCAAACTGTCACGACCCAGGCTGCAGAGCACCAATAACCATACACAGAGGCCAGAATCTATCTAATATCTTTATTAAGGGATTATATAAAGTTAATAAAAACAAGTGTAAGAAATAGTTCAGAAGTAGACCTTTCAGGGAAGGTCAAAATTAGTCCAAAGAAACAATGTCCAGTATGAAATATTAAGGTCCAAAGTTGTAATCCAATAACCGAAACACTCACTTTGCCAAGCAAAGTGAGGGGAGATGACAAGGTCCTTTAGTCCATGAAACTTGAGCAAGGCTAGGAAGTAACTTGATTCTTGGAACACAAGGCTTGAAACAAGGCAACAAGAAACGAGGAGCAAGAACAAGATCCGTGGTAATTACTTGGCAAGGTCCGGGAAGCAAGGCAAGATCCGGGGAGTAAACAAGGCTGGGAGCGGAGGCTTGGAAACAGGAACGAGGCTTGGAACCAGGAACGAGGCTTGGTAGCGGGAGTAGCGCTGTCCACACACACTACTCCAGTAGCTGACGAATTGACTCCGCAAGATTCCTAAAGGGCAAGGAACCTAAATAGGTTCTCGTTTTCCCACCAAAGAACACTTCTCTGGGGAATCAGAAACGAAAGTCAATCTCTGTGCCCAGATGTATGACTCCCTAAAATTTCTCATGGAAGCAGGCTTAATCATCTGAATGCTTTGCTGCGATTCTCAGGCTTCTGCGATTAGCCTGTTGCTGATAATAATTACGGCGAGAAAATGGGGGAGATTTTGACTCAGGGCTTGTTTGGCAGATTTCTGGAGGACAAACCTCCTGCAGGTGCAAGGGCTCCAATTCTGGCTGGGAAAGTTCCCTTTCTGGCTGAAATGGTGGAAAACCCAAGTTTTCCTCTTCATCTGTCACAACAGCACTAGGAACGGGACTACATGGCCCATGAGTCATCACACAACTGCAAAAGGCCACCTTACTGGGATCTGCACGCATCATCCGAAAATACATCACACAGTCTTAAACGCTTGGAAAGTGTTTGACTTGTGATTCTGTTATACAAAATCCAGCATATACATCTCATTTGCTGTGTCGTGCTCTGTCTTTGTGTCCATCATCATCATCATCATCATCATCATCATCATCATCATCATCATCATCATCATCATCGTACCCACTTCTTGTGCCTTGAGGCAGGTTACAATATAGCTAAAACACATACTCATCATAAACATTATAAAACAGGCTTATTAAAATACATTTCTACAAATACATATATTAAAATGCACAGGACAAAGATTAAAAAATAGTGAACGCAAGACGCAAGTTTGAAATTCATGAGGAGGATAAACAAAAAAGAATAGAATACAAAATGCAAATAATCTATATTAATACTACAACTGTAAGGTAGTTTACTAAACTACAGCCAACTCCCTGTATCCACAGATTTTACCCACAAATTCAATCCAGAGAATGTTTTGTTTTATTTTATTAAAAAAAATTAAAAACAGGTCTTGCAAACTTAGGACCATGGTTTCCTTGATTGACTCAACTCGCTTTAGTATGATCTTCCTTTTTCCTATAGCTTTCCACTTTACTGAGCATTATTGTCTCCCTTCAGTGAGCCACATCATTTTCTGAATTATCCAAAGTTTCATAGTCTCAAGTTTAATAATTTTGGTTTCTAATGAGATTCAGACTCCGTATGCTCAGTATTCATTTGTTTTTTTAATAGCACATGGTATTTGTAGCACTCTCCTGCAACACCACATTTCAGATAAGTTGATTTTCCTCTTTTCAGCTTTCTTCACTACCCAATTTTGACATTCAATCATACAAAGCAGAAATATTACTGCATGGATGAATCTGACTGTAGTGATTAATAATATATCTTTACTCCTGGGAGTCAAATATAGTACCTTCAAAGGTGTCTTCCTAAGCCTTAGCCTGTTCTGATTTCTTGACTACATCTTCCATTTTGAGCAATAACTGAGCCGAAGTGTAATAATTAATAAATATAACTTCATTCTAGAAGTTGGAAGAATTTTGAATCGCTTCTCTAACCCCTGAACTGTGTTTTGTCTTAACCCTCCTACATATGTTGTCTAGACCACTGCTTCTCAAACTATGGGTCCCAACTCCAAATAGGGTCCCCTTAGCTCATTGTTCGGGTTCTACAAATTTTGACAATATCAAAAGTTTTCTGAAAGTCACCTAGTGCCCATTTTAGACCTTAACAAAACCTGTTGTGTAGAGTTTACAGTGGCCTTTGCAGAAGATGTTTCAGATGTACTTCATCAAAAGGAAAATCAGCCTGTTTAGCAACCTTTGCAAATGCTGATTTGTATTGAGCAAATGTCTGATTTTTGTTCCTTTTTCATATACCTGTATATTTAGGACCACATAAATATTTGCAGACCGAAAGGTCCCAGGTTCAAACCTCGTAAGCGGCCGCTGTTAGCTCCAGCTCCTGCCAACCTTCGAAAAAATGCCAATGTGAGTAGATCAATAGGTACCGCTCCGGCAGGAAGGTAACGGTGCTCCATGCAGTCATGCCGGCCACATGACCTTGGAGGTGTCTATGGACAACACCGGCTCTTCGGCTTAGAAATGAAGATGAGCACCAACCCCCAGAGTCAGACATGACTGGACTTAACGTCAGGAGAAACCTTTACCTTTACCTAAATATTTCTTGGGCAAAAAAGGGGGTCTTTAGTGAAAAGGTTGAAGAAACCCCGGACTAGTCTGCAGGGAGAAAAAGGAAAAGAAATAAATGTTACTTTGTTCCTCTATTCTATTGCTGTACTGTATTGTTGGAACTTTGCTGATGTTACAACTTAAGGGCCTTTCACACTATGCAATTATAATGCAAAAATTTCACTTCATTGACTTGGTTGCATCTTATAGAATCCTGAAGTTTGTAGGTTCTTGAGCTTCTAGAGCACCCGGGCTGAGAAAGTACACATCGCTAAACTGCAAATCCCAGAATCACATAGGAAGAAACCATGGCAGTTAAAATAGAATCACAGTGTTATAACTGTGAGGTATGAAAGAGAACCAAGTAACTTACCTATCCACACTAAAAAATAGTCATATGGTACATTTAAAGCTAACAGATGTAAAACAGTCAAATATGATGAGCCATAGGTTTTCCCTGAGATGATGTTGACTGACAGTTGGCTTGTTTTTCAAAATGACACTTCTGGAAAGTTGAATATTCTGTGGCTCCCAGATGGACTGTGAAGATAAGCTTGGCGACACTTGTAAATTTTTTACTAGCCAATGTGGGATTTTTTCACTTTCAAGTTGCCACTGACAGGTCTGGGATTAATTACTAAAGGCAATGTGATCAGAGAAGGAGATGACAACTTATACAGAGGTGATAAGCTAAATCACCACCAATTATTGAGGTTTAAATCTGTCAGTTTTGGAGGAGGTTTATTGAGGTTTCCGAGAGTTCAGGTGCATGCCAGCTCTTGGAATTGCCTTTTGCTTGTTCCAGAAACAGGATTATAGCTGGGTTGCTGGAGGTTTCCGGGCTGTATGACCATGTTCCAGAAGCAGTCTCTCCTGATGTTTCTCCCACATCGATAGCAGGCATCCTTAGAGATTGTGAGGTCTGTTGGAAACTTGTCAAGTGGGGTTTATATATCTGTGGAATTCAGGACATTTCTGCCATAGATGTGGGTGAAATGTCAAGAGAATGTTTCTGGAACATGGCCATATATCCCGAAAAACTCACAGCAATCCAATGATTCCGGCCATGAAGACCTTTGACAATACAGGATTATAGTTTGCTCTTTCAGTACAGAGTCAGGTCCCATCTACACTGTGATACAATGCAGTTTCAAACTGCATTACAGAGTGAGTGTGGACTCGTATAATTAACTGCATTATATCAGTCTACACTGACCCCCCCTCATTCCCATGCAACAACACTTAACACATGAGTACCAAAGAATATCAGAATTAGGGTTGCCACTGATGTACCACAAAACAAAAGAAAACTCCCCTTCCCCAAATCGGTATGCTAATTTTAATCAAATTCACTGATTTTCTGTTAAAAACATTTGTTTCCTTTGCAGGAAAACTGCTTTTCATACAAAAAACTACAATTTTGTGTGCAAACAGACCACCTGTTTTCTCCCCAGAATAATTCCCCCATACATGTGCAGAAGTCTCACTGCCAGAAAACATATTGTTTTCATTCTGGAAATGAATAATTGTGTATCTTGTTCTCATTCCTTTGCTGCTCTCTTTTAATTTCTCTAGCCAGGAAGGTGACAATGGGAAAATATAGAAGCAGATTGCTGAAATGTATAAACTCTTGTTAAAATATGAAACAGTGTGAGGTTTAGATATTAGTTTTTATTGTTCCATGTGTAGGATGTGTTTAGTAGGGTTGTGTAGGTTGTAGTGGTTAGAATGATTGTTTTCAATTGAGTTTGTTAGTTGTTTTAGGTTAATGTTTTAGGTTAAGAAAAATGTTTATTTTTGTAAGGGGAATATGGTCCTTTTGTTGAAATCTGCTTTTCTGTATATATAATTTTGTTTGACTGTTTGATTGTAGCTTTGTTTCTTTAAAATAAAAAAATAGTTATCTATCTAAATCTAATCTAATCTATCTAATCTAAATCCATAATAAAAGTGAAAACCCATATGTGTGTATGTGGCACGGATGTCTGCTCACACAGACAGCCTCCGGCCTCCACAAACAGGCTATACTTCCCAGGGTTAAGAATCTACCAAGTCACTCTTTTCCACTGACATTGCGGTTACAGCAAGCGCCATGAACATGCAGCCCAGCCCCTGCCAATGTCCTTCCCAAACACTACTGCCCACCACCCAAAGAATGCTTTCATTTGGGGACCATTTCATCCTAGATTTTGCTTTTTCTTCCAGCACAGGCAGGCATCCCAGGGTTCTCCATTGCTGTGGAATTTGCATGGCCCAGCCCACTGCCCTTTCCTTTCCCATCTCTCTGCATAACAAACAGAGTAGAACTGACCTGCAACTAAACTTATTGGATGAGTTTAGGGATTGACTCCACATGGTGGAAGTTGTAGTTCACCCTGCATCAAGTCAGAGCACTGTCACTCCTACTGGGGAATATACAGGAGTTGTAGTTCACCTACACCCAGAATGCTATGAACCCAAATAATGATGGCTCTTGGCCAAACTTACCATGCAGACCCGATATGCCCAGATTTGACTACTGGTAGGTTTGGAGGGGAACTGGACTGGAAGTTCAGGAGTAGTAGGTACTAGGATTTATAGTTCACCTGCAGTGAATGAGCATCACACTTGGCACACAGAGCCCCCATAACCAATACAACATATTGTACAAGTTTGGGGAAAAGGGTGTTATAGTTCACCTGCAACCAGATAAACACTGACCCCCACCGACAATGCACTAGGACCACACTTCACACAGAGAAGCCTCATGACCTACTGAACATACTGCAGGTATTTGTGGGAAGGGGCCTTGATTTTGGGAGTTGTAGTTCACCTCCATCCAAAGACCACTGAACCCAGCCAATGACGAATCTAGACTTGGCACACAGACTGAACTTGGCACACAGACTGAATATTGCCTGCTGTGAATACTGATAGATATTTTGGGACAATTGCCCGGGGAATCTGGAAATTGCAGTAGTTCACCCCCATCCACAGAGTACTGCACCACACGATTCTGGGAATTGTAGTTCACCCACTCCAAACAGAATACATAACATTAAAAGACAAATAATACCATTCTCAAATGACCCGGGCATTGCCGGGTCCCCAAGCTAGTAAGAGATATAAAAGAAATTCTGAATCCAAACCAAGGGCCTGCTGTATCCTTAAATGAAGAGGAGTAGTTGTTCTTGAAGACTAAGACCAATAATTGTATTTTCTAGAGCTTTTCGTAAACACGCACAAGTGGGACAAATCAGTTTTGCCATGACCTATTTAAGAAGAGCAAAGAAGGTAATCTGTACAAGAGTGAGCTAATTTGTCTAGCTTGGCTTTCTTTCAGAGACAGCGACAGCAGTTCTGCACAATGAAAAAGAGTCATGGTCCATGACTCTTTAATGCACATTTTTCAAATTGCCTAATTACTGTGGATAAGAGCAATATGTAGACATCAAGAGTAGAATGATCGAGAGATTGGGAAGAGGGATTCTATTAGTGCCTACCTGTATTTCTGCCATACACATTAAGGAGTAAAAAAAAAGACTGCTTCAGGCAGCGTACATGAAAACAGTTGCACTTAGACCAACATAGAATTCCAGATGCTCTGTCAGATTCCCAGGATGAACAATGTCAACTGATGTCAAATGCTTCTGTAAGATCTAACGCAATAAGCCCAGGAAATAGGAAGTCCCTGCAGAAAGCAGGTGATTAGTGATTCTCTACAGGGCATTCTCTGTGCTATAAACAGCTTTGCAAGCCTGAAGGAAATTTCTTTGCAAGGAGTCAAAGTAAAATGAGCTTGGAGTACATTTAACTTTAAATTGAACAGAGATAGTTTTAGTTCACGTATGTAGTCTTGGTAATAAATTTATATTGGGGTGCATAGATTTGCCAAGTCTGTTTCTGCTGACTTCCTTCTTTTTCCACCTCGAGGTTAGTTCCATACCAGTTCAAGGTGGATTTTAAAAATAATAGAGAGAATAATCTGGAGTCATTCTTGTGCCAATCCCCCCTCCCTTCCAAATTAACACATTAATGGGTGCATGTCTCCTATGGTGGATTTTCATATTGTGATGATGGAGATTTTACAATATGCAGAGGCACTAAGTCATAGGTATTAGTGGCAGTGAAGGAGCCAGAGTCTTGCATTTCTCAGAGCACAAGAAAGAAGGGCAGATACCATTGCAACCTGGGACTAGGCTAGTAGACCTCTCACACCACATATTTGTGGCACTATAATTCCACTTTTACTTTCACAGTTTAATCCTGTGTAATCGTTGTATCTGCAGCTTAGTAAGAGATACTTAGTATTCTCAGCTGGAGAGCCCTTCTAGCACATCAACAAAATTCATGGCAGTTAAAGTGGAATCACGATGCTATAATTGTGTAGTAGCAAATGGGGCCCAGGTCACTACATTTCTGAAAAAAAGATAACTCATTGCCTTTTAACTGGACTGCTAGAAAACATGCTGTTTAGCCATTTTTTAATCCCCATTGCTGGCAAAAAATTAAGGAAGCACATGTAAATGAATGCCTGGCAGCTCCTGCTTGACATTTGCTTTCAAACCAAGAACATGCGGGTGTCTGGATAACTTTGCCCTTGTGATGCACATTATCCACAGTGTGGATGCCTCTGTGGTGGAAGGAATGTTGTGAGCTTGCCTGTGTTAATTTCTATTTCTGCATTTTCTGTATCCACAATCCATCCCCAGAGCTGAATAAAGACTAGGTCTTCTTTCATATAAGTTTCTTCCCATTATTGGCTCATAAGATTCTAAGTGGATACAATAGCCCTACTGATGAAAGATTAGTTGTGTGCATCTTAGGAATGCACATAATTTCTCATGCATTTTTTTTCCAAAGGCATGTATGTTGTCAAAAAGATTCAACCATCCTGGAACAAAAGTAAGTCATCTCAGTAATCTATGGGAAGACCTGTGGAACCAAAACTTGAAATTTACCTACACAATAGATCTTAAAGAGAATTGGTATAAAATGTTTTACAGATGGTATATGACACCACACAAATTAGGATCTTTTTATAAAAATATGCAGAAAAAGTGCTGGAAATGTGGCATTTGAGAAGGCACATTCTTCCACATGTGGTGGACATGCGAAAAAGGAAAGATTATTGGAAAGAGATCCAGGAAGCATCCCAAAGCATTCTTAAATTTAAGATACAATTGAAACCTGATTATTTTTTACTTGGACTAACAGATAGGGACATTGACTTAGATCAACATACAGAAATATTTTTAACTACTTGACAAGAGTGGCAAGAATTGTATATGCGAGAAACTGGAGAAGAAATGAACTACCTACAAAACAAAACTGGCCAATTAAAGTCATGGAAATTATGGAAATGTTCAAATTGATCCAATTAATATTGATGATACCAGAGAAACCTAAGAGGACAATGGACTGGCAATTATTTATAGACTATTTGAATACAGAAAGATGATAATAATATAACCCAAGTAGATAACTATTCAGAAGACTATCCAAACAAAATGAGAGAAAAGGAGAAGCACAGTAAAGAAGGAAAGTGATGTGATAAGGCAATTGAACACAAAGAAGAAGATTGGAAGACAACAATCCCTCCCACCTTACCTTACCTTCCCTAGAAACCATAGTAACTAGGGAGGAAAGTAACACTTTTACCCTATGGCCATCCTATTATCATTCCTACACTGTCCCTTTTGTCCCTTTTACCCAATACTTTTACCTATATGTTCATATTGAAAAGCTTTAATATATTTTTTAAAATCAACCCTCCAGGACAAAAAGTAAGTTATCTTAGTAATCCATACATTTCAAGGTTTCCAATCTGGAATGAATACACTGGCCTTTCTTTTTCATTCCAGAATACACTGGAAGCCTCAAAACATATGGACTACTGAGACAACTTGCTTTCGGTGTTGAAGGGTAAGATCTTTTTAAACAAGAAAGAATGAATTACTTACACATCTGTAAGTGATACTAAACTATCATTGAGTGAAGTATCTTTTCTTTACAAGGTAACAAGTTAAAACAGATTCCTCTTCTAAGGTTCTTATAAACCCACAGCATGTATCCTCTAGAGCAGGGGTCCCCAAACTAAGGCCCGGGGGCCGGATGCGGCCCTCCGAGGTCATTTACCTGGCCCCGCCCTCAGTTTTATAATATAATATATTGTATATACATATAATATTGATAATATTATAATGTAATACAATATAACACTAATAATACCATATAATAATATTAATTATATATTCTATATTACATATAATATTACTAATAATATTACAGTATAGTGGTATAGCTCAATAAAGTAATATATAATGCTAATATTGTGCTATGCTAAGAATATAATATATTGTATATAATATTGATAATAATATTATAATGTAGTACACTATAACACTAATAATACCATATAATAATATTAATATTATATTCTATATTACATATAATATTACTAATAATATTACAGTATAGTGGTATAGTTCAATATAGTAATATATAATGCTAATATTGTGCTATGCTAATAATATAATATATTGTATGTACATATAATTTGTAAGCCACTCTGAGTCCCCTTTGGGGTGAGAAGGGTGTGATACAAATGTAGTAAATAAATGCAGTAATTAATAAATAATAAATAAATACATTTTAGACTTAGGCTCACCCAAAGTCTGAAGTGACTTGAAGGCACACAACAACAACAACCCTAATTAACTTGACTATCTCATTGGCCAGAAGCAGGAGAACACTTCCCATTGAAATCCTGATAAATGTATGTTGGTTAAAATTATTTTTATTTTTAAATATTGTATTGTTCTTTCATTGTTGTTGTTGTTGTTTTTGCACTACAAATAAGCCATGTGCAGTGTGCATCGGAATTTGTTTGTATTTTTTTTTCAAATGATAATCTGGCCCCTCAACAGTCCGAAGGATTGTGGACCGGCCCTCGGCTTAAAAAGTTTGAGGACCCCTGCTCTAGAGTATTGAGCAAGGTGTCAAGTAATATTATCCTAGCAAAAGTTCACTATATTCTCAAGTCCCAGTATTATGAAAACTGAAGCCCTTTCAGTGGTAGTTGTATCCCAATGTCTCCCTACTGAATGAAGAGGTTTGTAGGGAAGTGGTAAAATTCTGTCCTACTCATGTCTCTATTTTGGAGACAATTATAACTTGAGCACATTTACAGACAAGACAGTGCAGGAAGACCAGGAGATGGAGTCCTCATTGGAACCATTGTTAGATTGCCTAAATACCCTAAATATTAGGGACTTGTATTTCCAGAGAGGAGCAGTTAGGTTTGTCAATTGTTGTTTTTACTTACCTCCTCCTATGCTTTTAATTTTGATCTGAAATAAATACTGGTTTCTACATTTATATGCTTTCAGAGTCTTCATCTTCTGATTTTCTCATGCTAGGATTAAAGGGAAACAATTTTTTCCTCCCCAGTAATCTGATAATCATAAAAATAAAACAACAACAACAACAACAACAACAACAGGACATTTATTCCATAGTGTTTCTCCAGTAGGCCATGTTTGGCAAAATATATGTTTGACATGTTTCCTTTTTGTAGGGCATCTGTGGATTCCTTGTGGTTCTTTGTCTCTTTTTGAAAGTGCATAAAATGTAGATCTGTTTAGTGCTGTTGTCCTGTCTTTTTAAAAATCGCATAATTTTGGTGATGAGCCAGCCTAATGTAGTAATTTGAGTGTTGAATGTTGACTCTGGGAAGAACAGGGTGTAAATCCTTGCTCAGCCATGGAAACCCATTGAGTATCCATGGGCAAGTAAAACTCTAGCATTTTAAAGGAAGGAAATGACAAAAGTCCTCTGAACAAATCTTCCTAAGAAACCCTGTGATAGTTCTGCCACAAGGCAGAAATAACTTGAAGTGGTAGTAGTAGTAAGTAATAGTACTACTTTTCAAGATCAGGGACCATATCATATTGGGATATACTCCATTTCTGAGTCACTTTGAAAGTGATTTTGAATGATACATACAGATAACATATAATGGACACCTGGGTGTACTGCCAGGAAGCTAAGACAAATCATCAGTTTGAAGACACTCAGAGCTGGATTGTTCTGTTAAAAAGAAAAACCACTGAGTTCACACTTTAATATTCAAATGTAGCTCCCAGTATATTTTATAAATCGGCTCAGCAGCTTTTAAATAATGCCTTCTATATTTGCTCAGATCATAAGAGAATTTTTGCCTAATTTCTTTTTCTGCATGTAACCGCTTTGCTGAGTAAGAAAACCCTATCTTTCCAAGTAAGACTGTATCACTCTTTCAGGCTTATATTAGGCATAGATTAGCCAAATGTCTTTCTCCTTGCTTATTATCATCATTGCCTATTAGAGTGGATTAATTTATCACATTTTCATCCTCTCTTATGATCTTTGACATAAGAATGAGTAATCATGCAAGGCAGGCATTTGCTGCTGTTTTCATCTGTGAAGCATTTTATTTTGCCTTTCCAACACCGTTTCTTCAGCAGTGTTGAAAATAGGAAATGCACAATTCTAACAACAAATAACACTGTGATAATCTGGATTTGTAAGAATTGGAGAAACTCTTACCTTAGAGCAGTCATGGGCAAATGTGGTCCTCCAGGTATCCTTGCACTGCAATTTCTATCACTTTAAGCCAGTGGTTCTCAACCTGTGGGTCCTCAGATGTTTTGGCCTTCTACTCCCAGAAATCCTAACCGCTGGCAAACTGGCTGGGATTTCTGGGAGTTGTAGGCCAAAACACCTGGGGACCCACAGGTTGAGAACCACTGGTCTAAGCCAACATAGAACTGTACTTCAAAAACCGTTTGAGGGACAGGTGCTTTGGCTGTAATGCTGCAGGTTGCAAAGTTATACTGCAGGGGCAGAGAAGGGCATAGTAAACTATAACTTACAATGATAATGCAGGATTTTGGTCATACACTGTAAAAAAAGGAAAATGACACTTATTTAAAACAAATGGCTGTTTCATATAAACATGCATTTTCTGACACTGGGGTCTGGCTATAGTGGGCTATACCTGAATCTACTCTCACAAACCATCCTGGTGAATATGGGATTTTTTTGTATACTACATTTGGATGTTCGCAGATTCAGAAAATACCCAGTGAAAGGTGCTGCTGTTTTTTTAATTTATTTATTTACCTGCTTGACAATATGGCATGGGGAACTGGAAATAACAGCATCCACCCAAACATCCAATTCACCATGGAAAAAGAAAAGGAAGAAAAACTGCCATTTCTAGATGTTCTGGTCATTCACAAACCCAATCAACAATTGGGCCACACAGTTTACAGAAAACCTACACACAGATAGATACCTTCATAAAAACTCCAACCATCACCCAAGTAAAAAAAGAAGCACAATCAAAGCCCCGACAGACCGTATACAAAGGATCTGCGAACCTCACCTCCTCCAAGGTGAACTAAACCACCTAAACTGGGCTCTACAGGCCAATGGATACTCCACCATAGACATCAGAAGAGCTGCAAGACCAAGAACAAGCCATGAACAAAAAAAAATTGAATGAGAGTCAAGACAAAGATCCACCCAGAGGAAAGGTGTTCTTACGATACATCAAGGGAATCACTGACCGCATAGGCAAACTGATGAAGAAGCACAACCTACAAACTATCTACAGACCCACAAAGAAAATCCAACAAATGCTACAGTCAGCGAAAGACAAGAGGGATCCTCTCACCTCTGCAGGAGTCTACCGGATACCATGCAGCTGTGGACAAGTATACATAGGGACCACCAAACGCAGCGCCCAAACACGAGTCAAAGAACATAAAAGGCACTGCAGACTAATTCAACCAGAGAAATCAGCCACAGCAGAGCACTTGATGAACCAGCGTGGACACAGTATATTATTTGAGAACACAGAAATGCTTGACCACTCCAACAACTATCATGTCAGACTACACAGAGAAGCCATTGAAATTCACAAGCATGTGGACAACTTCAACAGAAAGGAGGAAACCATGAAAATAAGCAAAATCTGGCTACCAGTATTAAAAAAACTAAAAAATCAGAACAGTAAATAAGAAGCAACACTCTGAGACATGGGAACTAGGAGCAGTTAACAAATAATGCCCCCAGGCAGAAAGTAGCTAGTTGATGTAGCCATTCAATGCAAATTAGGATGATTAATTGGAACATTTACACTGGCCTCCAACTGACAAGAGTTCTTCCCTCACCCTGGACTTCCCACAGATATATATAAACATTCCTTGCTTAGTTTTTCCATACCTCACAACCTCTGAGGATGTCTGCCATAGATGTGGGTGGAACGTCAGGAGAGAATACTTCTGGAACATGGCCACACAGCCCGAAAGACATAAAACAACCCAACGTACCACTTGGTTTCTCAATAGTGCAAAATATGGGAGAATAGTTGTTACCACTGACTGGGAAAGCCAAGTTCTAGTAATGTGGTCTCAGACGAGAAGAACAATTACTACCGTTCGCTTCAAATTCTAATAACTTGACTCACAATTATATTGGCCATTTTTAGCATCTTATTAACTTAGTCAATCTTTCAAGAATATTAGGACTCTTTCACAACTTTATCAATTATATGTATGTTCTTTGTGTTTCGGAGTGCTTCTCCACAAAGAGGCAAAAGATCTTGAGTTGCTGACAACTTCTAGGGGTTTAATATTCAGACATTTGGTTTGGCTGGAGTATACATTGCATGCTGATTTATGGAGCTGGCCTCAGCAATTCATCCACCCAGCTTGTTATCTGTCTTAATGCTGCCAGGTATGAACTGAACCATTTTGGTCAGTTTCAATGATCTTCAGTTTTTTGGGAAAAGAGCAAATGATCCTGGAAGTCAGAGGAGTACTACCAGTGTCCACCTTCCACTTTATGAAAGTTATATAGTGACACATACACATTCCTGTGATCATGACTCAATCTTTTTATGAAACATGTACCACAAGTTTGAATATTTGAATCATTCACATATATGAATATCTGAATCAGCCTGAAAATGTCATTAATGGGAAATATCCAGGGATACATCAGATTATGTGTCTGGTGACCTTTATGTCATGCCTCTAAGAGGGCTGGTTGGCAAAATTACATTTCCTTCAGTTAAAATATTCTGGACAATCAGGAGAGAATTTTTGTTCTCATTTCAGGAGATGATCAAGTGTGAGGTTTGCTCCTTATAATTTATTTAATCTTACCAATCTATTATCCTTAATAATGAATGCCTTTTGAAGAAGTGAGCCATGCTTATGATAATTACACACTGCTAAAAATCTATTTCCTTTTATTCATTTTAAATTGACTGCCTTTTAATTTCATCAAGAGTCTGCTTGCCCTTGTCTAATGAGAAACAGAATGTGGAGAATCAAACTGGATAATATGTTGTGATTTTACATTCTTTCCAATGGGGGTGGTATATACAGTATATATGTGAATGTATAGTGGAGCAAAAAAAGGAAATACATACTTCACAACGAATGTTCCAGGCTTGTGGATGCTTTAACATAACTGAGGTTAATGTTTTGATCTGGACAATGTCTTCAAATAACCATCTGAGATCTTCATAAGTCAGAGAGGCTACTTAGATGGCTTCTTTGGGTCCAAGCAGTAAACTAAAACAAAGTGTTATTATTTACTCCATTTATATCCAGTCTTTCTGCAAATATATAAACAAGGTAGCTCATAATCCTAGAATTTCCAAATGTACACTGATCTGGGTGCCATTCAACAGAGCCGGTCCAACAATGAGGTGAATTAAGCGGTCGCTTGGAGCGCAAAACATACGGGGGAGCAGTCGACACTGCTTTTTCTGTTGATTTGTTGTAAAACATGATGTTTTGGTGCTTAATTTGTAAAATCCTAATGTAATTTGATGTTTAATAGGCTTTCACTTAATTCCTCCTTATTATCCAACATTTTCACTTATCCAACGCTTTTATTTTTCAGTGATTGGTTTGGGGAGGGGGGGGCATGCCAAAATTCTGTTCGCCTACACTTGAAAAATACCTAGGGCTGGCTCTGCCATTCAAAGATAAATGGAATCCACAATGCTCTAAAACAGTGATTCTCAAGCCCAGATGATTTTAGTTTTCAACTCCCAGAAATCCTAACAGCTGGTAAACTGGCTGGGATTTCTGGGAGTTGTAGGCCAAAAAACATAGATTGAGAACCACTGCCCTAAAATGTGATCATGTGTCAGTTTCAACTATTTCTTTCTTTACCTTTCGCCTCTCCTTAAAAAAAATGCATACAGAAGATTGGAAACTCTCATGTCTGAGTTTGAAGATCCAAAATTCTCAAAAATGTCTGGATAGACACAGGGTGAATCTACACTGTCCAGTCAATCTGGGGCCAGTCTGGGCAGAAATGCTGTAGACAAATCCCAGAGGTGGTCAAATGCACACTGCTAAATCTGTTCCAGTAGCAGGTTGGCATCCACATGGCTCAACCAGGACAAGACTGCATTATTTTCACTGGACCATCACCACACTTTCCATGTTACTATTGCCACTCCCAGCCAGATACAGAGCTCCATGTGATCCCCTGTCCATTATGAGTGCCTTTTTCTGATATCAGTAGAGGAGCCCACATAACAAAGAAGAAGGAAAGGTGCCTCTAGTGATGTCAGAACAGGGCTCCCATAACAGCCAGTAGCTCCCACATAGCTTTGCAATTAACTGGGAAGGATGACCGCAGTGACATAGGCATGATCTGTCCCCCTTTTCCTGGGCAGATGAGTGCTGGGAAAAGCTGGTAGTGTCCTGTGTGAACAGTGGAGCGGTCCAAATTCGATCCGATCCAGCTGTCCCCACTGCCCTGAAGCCGCAGGGTATTTGAGTTTCAAGCAAACTCTGGAGCATCCCCAACTTTGCCTGAAGTAGGGCAAAGCCAGATTAACTTAGAGTAATCTGCAATACTCAGCAGAAGAGCAGGGACATTGTGGAGATAGTTAGGATTCAGTGTAAGACCAGGTTTTCATATTCACATTAAATCGCCCTTAGTGAGCTAAAGTTTCTTTAAACCAGAAGTCCTCAATTTTGGCCACTTGGGACCAAATTGAAATTCAATTTTGACCAATTTCATTCCTTGCCATTGTGTGCCTTTGTAATTTGGAGGCATGACAATAGTATGAGAAAGAAAAAGAATCACTTCTAATTTAAAATAACACATGTAGCAGGGATACATTTAATTCAACGGAAAATCAAGTTCAGGAATGCTGCTGATAGCATGGATTTTCATTTCAATTATTAGATTGTTAAAAGTGTGACTGAAATGAGTGGGGAAGAGAAGGGGAAAATGCAGAAGGCATGAATGTGGGCTAGACATACACATTTATATAACTGACCACATTTCTAAAAAATAAAGAAAGGAAGACAGTGTTTTGAAGTTGTCATTTATAAAACAGAAGTTCATAAATAGTTAAAACAATGAGATCTTCTGACCATTGAACAACAGAGGGGGAATGTTTATCTTTCCAACCATGGAGTATAAATCTTTCAGCAAGAGTAAAACCACAGAGGAATCAACCACGTTGACTGCTAGTTCCATTCTGCATCACAGGAATATGATTTTTTAAAAATGTTTCTAGAATGGATAGATGGATAGATTGCAGTGCATCCATCTCACAAGAATTAACAAGTAAATAGGTCCACATCATATTTCACAAGTTGCATTATGAGTATCAGAGCACCAATCCTAGGGATTTTTAAAAATCATGTCAGAAGCGACTTGAAAACATACTGCAAGAGGCTTCTGGTGTGAGAGAATTGTCTGTCTCAGAGACGTTGCCGAGGGGACACCCGGATGTGTTACCATCCTGCTGGGAGGCTTCTCTCATGTTCCCATCCTAGAGATGAAGTAGACCGTTTCTTTTGGAAGCAGGAAAATTATATCTATTAAGCACCAAACACGACTTCTTTTTGCTAATCCAGGCATAGTTTCAAATGTAAAGGTCTACAGTAGGGATTTTCTTTAAAGATGATGTTCCCCTACATCTCAGGGTGCATCTCCAATGTAGAATTAATGAAGTTTGACACCACTTTAACTGACATGGCCCAATGGTATGGAGTCACGTACCATTCATAGCATTGAGCCATGGCAGGAAAAGTGGTGTCAAACTGCTTTACTTTGATAGTATAGCTTCATTCTTACTGAAGGTGAAAAGGCAATGGCTGCCCTCATTGCTGCTACTGGGTCGATACAGGGAATGCTGTGGATGTAGCGTACCTGGATTTCGGTAAGGTCTTCAACAAAGTCCCCCACGACCTTCTGGCAAACAAACTAGTAAAATGTGGGCTAAACAAAACTACGGTTAGATGGATATGTAATTGGCTAAGCAAACGAACCCAAAGGGTGCTCACCAATGCGTCTTCTTCATCTTGGAAAGAAGTCACGAGTGGAGTGCCGCAAGGCTCTATCCTGGGCCCGGTTTTGTTCAACATCTTTATTAACGACTTAGACGAAGGGTTAGAAGGCACGATCATCAAGTTTGCAGATGACACAAAACTGGGAGGGATGGCTAACACTCCAGAAGACAGGAGCAGAATTCAAAATGATCTTGACAGACTAGAGAGATGGGCCGAAACTAACAAAATGAAGTTCAACAAGGACAAATGCAAGATACTTTACTTCGGCAGAAAAAATGGAATGCAAAGATACAGAATGGGGGACACCTGGCTAGACAGCAGTACATGTGAAAAAGATCTTGGAGTCCTCATGGACAACAAGTTAAACATGAGCCTACAATGTGATGCGGCTGCTAAAAAAGCCAACGGGATTCTGGCCTGCATCAATAGGGGTATAGCGTCTAGATCCAGGGAAGTCATGCTCCCCCTCTATTCTGCCTTGGTCAGACCACACCTGGAATACTGTGTCCAATTTTGGGCACCACAGTTGAAGGGAGATGCTGACAAGCTGGAAAGCGTCCAGAGGAGGGCGACTAAAATGATTAAGGGTCTGGAGAACAAGCCCTATGAGGAGAGGCTTAAAGAACTGGGCATGTTTAGCTTGCAGAAGAGAAGGCTGAGAGGAGACATGATAGCCATGTACAAATACATCGAGGGAAGTCATAGGGAGGAGGGAGCAAGCTTGTTTTCTGCTGCCCTGCAGACTAGGACACGGAACAACGGCTTCAAACTACAGGAAATGAGATTCCACCTGAACATCAGGAAGAACTTCCTCACAGTGAGGGCTGTTCGACAGTGGAACTCTCTCCCCTGGACGGTGGTGGAGGCTCCTTCTTTGGAGGCTTTTAAGCAGAGGCTAGATGGCCATCTGTTGAGGGTGCTTTGAACGTGATTTCCTGCTACTTGGCAGGGGGTTGGACTGGATGGCCCATGAGGTCTCTTCCAACTCTACTATGATTCTATGATACTGTATGATTCTATATGATTCTATGATACTGTACTACTGAGAGCTGTAAAGATTACAAAAAGTGTGTGTGTGTGTATGTGTGTGTGTGTGTGTGTGTGTGTGTGTGTGTGTGAGAGAGAGAGAGATATTGAGAGAGAGATGGACAGAGTGAGTGAGCAAACATATGGTTTCTAGTCCTCTTGTCCATTGATAAGAACAGGTTAATCTTAAACATACCAAATATTTTATGCTTGTTATGCTGTCTCAAGATTTTTTCTACTTAGTGTCTTAACATTTCTTTTTCTCCTTTTTAATTTACATTTTTTTCTTTTGTGCTCATTCTGTTATACATTCACAGGGCTTATTATTTTCTCATCATATTACCTCCATATATTTTCCTCTACCTGATAGTTGCTTTGCTTTTCAGCCTCGTATGAACAAAAATCAAAATCCATTCCAAACATTTCAGGTGTAATTTCCCTCTCCATGTCCTATTTTCCTGTTCTGAAAAAAGCACTTGTTAGATATCAGTATAGCCCACCTTTGCCTTGTCCTCAAGTGTACCGAATTGCATTTGTTTTGTAAGAGAAAACAAAGCAAAGCAAGGCGAAACCAATGTAGATGTAATCTTGAAAGCAAAATGTGCCAAGCTATGAATCTTTAAAATCGAGGTTCTGAATCCCTATCGCATGCAAAAGAAACAATGTGATTCTGTAGACATTGTAGGGAAAAAATGTGATTTGGCCTTGAACAGAACAAGTTGTAGACATAACAGGGGTTCTTTTCTACTTGCAAGCTACTGTCTAAAAGTGTGAGACCAGGTGATGCCCTCTGTGGAACAGAAAAAGTGTTCACGATTTCTTGGTTTTATAAAGCAACATTTTATAATGGCGTGGAGAGCACATACAGATAAATCAATCTCTCTGCACTTTAATTTTGGGTCACCAGGTGAACCTGCTTCATAATGGATTCAGGACAGACAGGCATATGTCTCCCATTTCTCTAAGATATGGTAATGGTTAAAGCCCTTATCTGTGTCAGAGTTCCCAAAAGATTAGATATATTCATAGAGGAGTGGTAGCTGTGAGCCAGAAATATTACATGCATGGTTAACAATATGTTACATTAATGTGTGGGACAAAACTATGGGGAAATTGCAGACCTTAAAGAAACAGGTTGTAGATCATCTGTAACAACTTGTTGGTAAGAAGGTTATTAATGAAGGAGTAATGGAGTTACATTTCAGACATAGTGGAATGAATGAAAATGATACATATGGGGGGATGTAAAGAATATCATTTTCCAGTTCTAGTTCAGCAGCAGCAAACGGTCCTCATAACATTTGGGCACTAAAATGGCTTTGGCTTTTAGTCTGAATTTAAATGAGACCTCCAAATGCTGATCTTCATTTGAGGCTAGCGCTTGGCACCATGGATAGCTCATTTAAAATTTAAAATCCAAGGTGGATAGGTTATACTCCACTGAAAAAGATGTGAGTAATTTACCAGTGTTCTAGTTACCTTTCAAGGGCATTTTAGTTACCTTTCAAGGGTATTCAAAGGCACTTTGAGCATATTTTTAAGGCTTCATGCCAGGGTCTTATAAATCCTGCTTTTGTTTAAAGAATAGTGATAAACAGTAACAACCTACCAGTTTTGCAATGTTTTGATGAATAATGACAACATAGTACTTTCATGAAAATGTAAGAATTTTTTTTTAAAGTATCTCCCCATTTGCCTTCAGGAACCACTTGTAAACTTTCCAGAAATAAGTTTTTTGTGTGTCAGGAGCAACTTGAGAAATGGCAAGCCTGTGGTGCAGTGGGCTAAACTCTTGTGCCAGTAGAACTGATGACTTGAATGTTGGGTTGCTGACCTGAAGGTTGCTGGTTTGAATCCAACCCGGGGAGAGCGCAGATGAGCTCCCTCTCTCAGCTCTAGCTCCATGCGGGGACATGAGAGAAGCCTCCCATAAGGATGGTAAAAACCTCAAAATATCTGGGCGTCCCCTGGGCAACATCCTTGCAGACAGTGAATTCTCTCACACCAGAAGCGACTTGCCAGAAGTAAGGTGATTATAAAATTCTTGAATGATCCCTCCCCTTTGGGGTAGGGATAGCTTTTCATTGGACCTTTCACCAGAACCTGGTATAATGGGGTGTTATTGCTAGGCAATTTTTATTCCTACTGATGCTCTGTACAATGTAAAGAATGCTGATGATGCTGTAAAAATGCTATTGCTAATAATAATACCAAATAGGCCTCCTGTGAATTTATACAGCTTTATTTATAGATATGGGAAATATATAAACTGTCACTTATAAATGCGGTTTATAGTAGACTCTGTCTGAGATGCAGGTTGAGCGTCCTTTATCTGGAATTCAGAAATACAGTAGAGTCTCACTTATCCAAGCCTCACTTATCCAATGTTCTGGATTATCCAACACATTTTTGTGGTCAATGTTTTCAATATATCATGATATTTTGGTGCTAAATTCATAAATACAGTAATTACTACATAGCAGTACTGCAAATTGAACTACTTTTTCTGCCAAATGTGTTGTCTAACATGATGTTTTGGTGCTTCATTTGTAAAATCATAACCTAATTTGATGTTTAATAGGCTTTTTCTTAATGCCTCCTTATTATCCAACATATTTGCTTATCCAACATTCTGCCGGCCCGTTTATGTTGGATAAGTGAGACTCTACTGTATATAAACTGTCACTTATAAATGCGGTTTATAGTAGACTCTGTCTGAGATGCAGGTTGAGCATCCTTTATCTGGAATTCAGAAATACAGTAGGGTCTCACTTATCCAAGCCTCGCTTATCCAAGTTTCTGGATTATCCAAGCCATTTTTGTAGTCAATGTTTTCAATATATCGTGATATTTTGTTGCTAAATTAGTAAATACAGTAATTAGAACATAACATTACTGCATATTGAACTGCTTTTTCTGTCAAATTTGTTGTAAAACATGATGTTTTGGTGCTTAATTTGTAAAATCATAACCTAATTTGGTGTTTAATAGGCTTTTCCTTAATCCCTCCTTATTATCCAAGATATTCGCTTATCCAAGCTTCTGCCAGCCCATTTAGCTTGGATAAGTGAGACTCTACTGTACTCCGAAATACAATATTGTCCACATGAGTGTTTGAGATAGTGATACCTTTGCTTTCTGATGGTTCAATGTACACAAACTTCGTTTCATGCACAAAATTGTTAAAAATATTGCTTGAAATTACCTCGAGGTGTGTATGAAGCACAACTGAATTCTGTGTTTAGACTTGAAGTCGCATAGCAAGAAATTTCCCCAGTTGGATACATTTTAGCTTTTCACACTTTATAATATACACTATTTCTATGAAAGTTCCCATGAGACTCAAAAACACATATTCTTTCAGTGCAGTGTTTCCTTCTCTCAACAAGTTTAAGAAAATGAATATTTGTGAGTCTATAAGGTCCAACCATTTCTTCATTACCTCTAGCAATTCATAATTACAATCTTATTTTTCCTCTTTGCTAGATTTTGGTACCAAGGTGTTTAATCAGGTTTGAAGATACAATGTTGTGGTGGGAGGATCAAGAAAAGGAAATTGCCTTGGCTCCTCCTGGGCATCCTTTGCTCTTATGTTTAGGACACCTTCCTTCTCATAGAGATCTTGGAAAAATTCCTTGAAGTTAGATCACCCTATGGTAACTTTTCCAGGCCGTGATAAAAAAATAGGAAATGACCATGTGCTTGTTTTTGCATTTCCAAACCTAAGTTAAACAAAATTTTGGAAAGGAGGAGGGCACAATATCTAGGAGCATGGAGTTTGGTCTTCCATAGCTGGTGAAATTAGAAGAATTATATTTTAACTAATAAGCAATCATGCTAAAAAAATATGGCAAGGAAAGTAATAGTTGATCATGTAATATACAATTCTGCCTTTTTTTTCAACTTTGCTGGCATAGTTTCAGCTTCAATCTTCCAACATTTTATAATGAACATAATGTGTGCACTGTGTGGTTTCTCAGTCAGTTTGCTATTGTTTTAATGCGAACATCAGCTAGGTGAAGACATTGAAATTAACGTTTGATGTCTCTCATATACATACATATATATGTGGCATTTTTATGGGGAACTCATCATTAAAAAGTCAGTTGTGGCTATTAGATGTATTTGAGAAGACAGAATGATGTGTAACCTTACTTGGATTATTAAATTTTAAATCTTGGCTGTTCTTGTTTTGAATGCCAGTGATGAATGTTGCCAGATGGAAACCTTTCATCAAGTCTTTCCTTTCTCTTGTGGTTAGCCATAAATCTTAAATAAGTGACTGTTTGCATGAACTATGTTGATTAAATACTTTCTGTTTTCATGAATTCCAATATCATCAGTATCTCAGAGGTAAGAAGCTTGTAATTAAAGATCAACTAATTTCTCCCATTATTGCACTCCTGACCAATAAATTCTCTTTGATTTGTTCATCTGAAAATTACTCATGTTTTCTTTTTTTCCTCTAGATTGTTCACATTTATTTATTCATTCATTCACTTTATACCCACCCTTCTTTACAGTGACCCACATATAATAATAATAATAACAATAATAATAATAATAATAATAATAACTTTATTTTTATACCCCTCCTCAATCTCCCCAAAGGGGACTCAGGGCGGCTTACATGGGGCCAAGCCCGAATAAAAACAATAGCAATATAAAACACAACAATAGACAATAAACATGCACAATCATAAAAATTTAAACATTAGCCAATAAAAACAAATGACAAGAACTAATAAAAACATGGATTAAAATGGAAAGGTTGTAAAAGTAGACTGAGTAAGGTGCACCACATAAATATTGCAAACACGAGGTGACTGATAAAGTGCTGCAAATTCTTGGAAGTACAAATTGGGATGGGAATAGACCCTGTGTCTATATCAAGTTGACATAGATAAAAAGTGACATAGGTAAAAAGTAAATTTGTCATGTAGACATCTTCACATCATATGTCTACATGACAAATTTACAGTAAATCCATTTCAAATCTGATAATCTCTCAGTACTATAGTCTTTCCAGTTTTCAGAAAGCTAGGTGTTTTAATCTCTTGCAACTACTCTCTCCATTCATATGGCAACTGAAAGAGTGACAAATATATTACATAATTTATAGGAAGACATTTTGAACTTGTAAATGTTTTTCAGCATGGGCAGGCTGACTGTGAAGCAAATAACTATCATGCTACTGAAATATAACAAACTGTCTTTGATGACTGCAAAAAGGTTTGAGGTTTAAGGGATCTTGGAGTGAACAATGTTGTGTGAAGTTCAAATTAGTAGATTTGTAATGTATTAAAGGATAGAACTGGGGAAAGCCACTTCTCTGGACTACGATTCTAAAAAACTCCCCATCTATGCTGGCAGGGGAGATCTGGGAATTTTATTTCAAAAATATAACTTTTCCGAACTCCGGGTGGGAGCTCAGAAGTGCATCTATCTCCCACCCATTTGAAATGTTCATGGATTCTCATACCGCTGATGAATTCATCTCATTCTGGGAGAACAGAATGGCAGGAAGGACAATGGTCTTTATCTCGACAGCCAGCTATTCCTCTACAGCATTAATAGTAGATTATGATGATGATGATGATGATAACAACAACCTTATTCTTATATCCCACCACCATCACCCTGAAGGGACTAAGGGCAGCTCATACATGGGACCAAACCCAGCATAAACAAGGATTACGAAGTTACACAATTAAAAGTAACAAGTAAACAATATAACTAAAACAATTAAAACCAGAAAAGTAAAAACATCATAAAAATACATCAATTGACATCAACAACCAGTGGCCAGAAAAAGTGGGCATGTTCAGATTCAAGAGGGCAGGGTAAGTCTTGTGCAAAACGCAGGCTATAGGGCCGGGGCTGGAAATAAAATAGTGGAAAAATCAAAACAATCAATTAGGGCTGGGCAGACCACTTTGAGAACCTTCACTATCACATCTCTCTTCATTAGTGCAACTGCGCCAATTCACGATTCCATGATCTCGTGAATATACTTCTGCACACCCTTGTAACCCCACCTTCTTGCACTATTGCAGTTACTTTGTTGTTGTTGTTGTTATATTATCCTTAGTGCAATTGTGCAGTTCCAGCAGTTAGAAATAAAAAAATGCAAATGTAACTATAAAATATAGAATAAAAGGAGAACAACTAGTTTTGGAATAGCCAGAGGGAGAGGAGAGAGGAGGAGAATCCTGCCCCCTAATGTCACTTTGCTGCTGCCTTGCTGGTATAGAAGTGGAAGAGACTAATTTTGAAAAGTTAAGTGATAGTAATATTATGAAATTGGGATCTATAGATTGTTTTACCCATCAATAGCTATGGATAGGAGAATCACTGTTGTGGGGAGAGGATACTCAAACTGCTACACACATAGTGTTATGTGAAAAGGACCATCACCAAAGCCTCAATGATAGTTTGCATTTCTCATGTAATAGTCCTAAATCAATTGTACTTCCCATGTTACCAGTGGAAAAACACTGTGCCTAGAGGTTATGTTTTAGGTTTTCCATTTTTAGTGGCCTATTGCTGTTGGAGCCCCCAGTGGCACAGCAGATTAAACCGCTGAGCTGCTGAACTTGTGGACCGAAAGGTTGGTGGTTTGTATCCAGGCAGCATAGTGAGCTCCCGCTATTAGCCCCAGCTTCTGCCAACCCAGCAGTCCAAAAATATGCAAATATGAGTAGATCAATAGGTACCGCTTATACTGTTTGATGTGTTTATGGGCATTGAATGTTTGTCCTATGTGTGTTATAATGTGATCCGCCCTGAGTCCCCTTCGGGGTGAGAAGGGCGGAATATAAATACTGTAAATAAATAAATAAATACGGGAAGGTAATGGCACTCCATGCAGTCATGCTGGCCACATGACCTTGGAGGTGTCTACAGACACCACCGGCTCTTCAGCTTAGAAATGAAGATGAGCACCAACCTGCCGAGTCGGACATGACTAGACTTAATGTCAGGGGATTCCTTTACCTTTATTATTGCCGTTGGACTGCTCCTGAGTTACTCATGCCCCACACTTCACATTTCTCCATTAACAAGAGGATATGCTTGCTACATGTTGATCTCTTATCAAGTTGTAATGGCGGTCATTGGTGTTTTTGGTCATTTCTGTCTCAGCTCAGATGTTATGTACCATGCCTCTGAAATGTGGTAAAGAAGTCCTGGTGGAGAAACTCACACTGGTGAAGAGGCTGTGTTGTTTCATGTTGGACCTGAAACACATAGATGGTGATGCGGGAAAAAAACACAGATTTATTAAAGAAAATCTGTAAAGCACTTTCTTTAAGTGAGAAGGAGAAAGTTCTGGATTTGATAAGAAAAGGGAAAAATCTGAGGTTGCTAAGATCTATGGAAATAACAAATCTTCTATCAGTGAAGTCATGAAGATGGAAAAATAAACTCATTGTAATTTTGTTGTGGCACCTCAAATTGCAAGAATTACACCAAGAATATGTGATAAGTGCAGATTAAAAGTGGAAAAAGCCTAAAATCTATGAGTTGAACAGGAAACGGGCGGCAAGATGCTGCTTCATAAACATTAAGACTACATGAGGACATCTGAAAAAACATGTCATCAAGTCCTTTGCTGCAAGGAAGGGATGACTGCACAGATTTAGGGATCATTATGAACATAAAAATATAAAATTGACTGGAAAGGCTGTGTCTGCCAATCAAAAAGTTCCTACCACATTTGGAGAAGAGTTTAAGAAATTGATTGAGGAGAGAGGGATAGCATTCAAAACAAGTGTGCAATTATGCTTAAACTGGGTTCTTTTGGGGGGGAAATGCCCACTAGAACTTACATTTAAAAAAACTGCAAAGGGGGCACCGAGGCATCAAGCTTGGAAGGACAGATCAACTCTTGTCCCATGTTGCAACTCTGCAAAGCATATGATGAAGCCTGATCAAAGAACCCATAAGTAAAAACAAAAACAAGCTTTATCTGTGCATATTCTGACAACATAAGGCCAAAGTATGAATGATAACCATCTTGTTTACTGAATGCTTCATCCCAGAAATAAAAAAACACATTTGTGACAGGAGGATTTGCTATTTAAAATCTTGTTAATACTAGAACAATCCTGAATATGATTGCTATGAAAATGAAAAAGCTGCTGTTGTCTTTTTACCCCCAAATACAATGAAAATTCTAATGTGGGCATAATGCAGTGTTGGAAATCCCTCACAATGGCTGATGCAAGAATAGTAATCAAAACTACAATTGATGAATTAAAAACAGAAACTGTTAACTGCCTGTTGGAAGAACTAATGGAGAGATTGAATGAAGAAATTGCATGCCCGCCATGCCATGGATAGATAAATTAGGATAATCATGGACACAGCAAGATAATTTAATTGAAAAGGGTTTACTGACATGCTAGAGAGAAACATATTAACAGCCATGAAGAAATGTTAATTAATGTGGAATTGGAAGAACTTCATACCTTTTCAGATAAAGAGGAAGAATAAGAAACAGTAGCATAAGCAACTTTGTGGAGGGTAGAAAAATTTGCCAAAGTGTTTCAAATGGCACAGATATTAAAGAACCAAAGGATGTAATGTGATCCTTGGATGGAACACAGCATTAAAGTAACTCATATGATGACTTTAGAACTGCAATTCTTGCACCAACACCTTGATGAGTAAAAAAGAAAGTGAAAATAGCTTCTCATTACAGCATTCTTCCAAAAGGTTTTGGCACTTGAGAATGCTCAACCATCAGCATCATCTGCTCCTGACATCAAAATCCAACCATTCATATCTGCTCCTGACATTGACAGCTAATAATCCAGATTGTCTGTGCCCCACAACATCCTATTTTTGGCAATGCCTACTTTCAACATTGATATGGAACAATCAACATTGTTCTGGTGCTGTTCTCTCATTGTTGAGAGTACCTTCTGACAAGCCTCCTTCTGACAAACTTTCTTCTTCTGCATCAGAGGGTCAATACTGGTGGTGGTGATTTTCCAGATGCCATTATGTCTTTGTTGTTAGTTTCAGGTAAAAACAAATGATGCAAATATCGTATTACTGAAATGGGCCTCGAATGGATCCCTCATGTAATACACAGGCCTCCTGCATTCCTAGTTGCTGACTGTAGAACTAATGGAAATTTTCATCATATTAGATTTATTCAATTATTTACATACCACTTTCCTACTTGGTCATTAATTCTACAAGTTTGTAATTGTGCGTCTGCTAGGATAATTTTCCCACACTCCGTATATTTATGCCACTCATGGTTAAGAGGGATTCAGGGTGGGAAGGTAGAAAGGCAAAGAGAAATAAAGGTGAAAATATCCTGTAAATTGTAAGAATAGGCGTCTTTTTTCCTGGAGACTAGAGAAAAAAAACCTGGTCCTGAAAAATTTACAGGGATCAAAGCAATGAAGATATTTGAAAGTTACTTTTTGGAGTATAACTCCTAGCAAGTGTCAGAGAGATTTTGAGAGTAGAATTCCCACAAAAGGCAATTTGCCCAGTATCTGTTTGCCTTAGGTGAATAGTCTAAAAGCATCTCTACTCTTCGTTTAGTCGTTCATTTCAGACCCATCATGGACTCCATTCCTAACAATCTAAACTTTCTCACCATTTTCTGTTTATAAGAATATAATTAAGACACAGCCAAGGGTTTCTTGCCCTTCCTATGGTGGCTCTGGATTTTTCTGTTTTGATTTTTTCTCTGTAAGAAAACACTTGTCAAAGTGACACTGTCACAGAACAAAAGATATCAAGTATATCAAACGGTAAAGGTGGCAATGAAAACATTTCAAACAGTTCTGAGAATTTTGTCTTTGACATAGTGTGCATGTGTGGGGGATAATTAGGGTTTTTCATTTGCAACAACTTGTCTGTAATTAAATCTGACCTTTCAGAAAATTATGTCTTGACATTTTTTATTTTAAATATGCTTTCCCTGTGGTGGTGATAATGTGTTATGTGCAAATGCAAATGAGCATTTATTGAAATAAAAGCAAAAGGTTCAGATGGTCTTGAGACTAACACAAGACAATTGATTATCAGTGGTCAATTAAGGATCTCAAAAGAGTCTCAGGCTGGAGTGTGGGCCCTATGAGCTCTCTTCAGAAACAGATTGGGAATAATTATGTGCAATGGTGTGTCTGATCAGCTTCTTTAATAGATAGGTAAGCAGTAGGATGTTTTTGGAATAACCAGGGTAGATATAAACACCGGGAAACTAACCTGGCCTAGCCAACAGAGCAATACCTGTTTCTGCAAGGCATGTGACAGTCACCCCACAGTTGCAAAGCTTTTGGTTGAGGCAAGGAATTTCAGCACAGGGAGATAACCAGCCAAGAATTCTTTCATCTCTGCAACAAGACCAGAGACTACATATTTTAGGGCTCTTCTACACTATCCTAAAACCCTTGATAGGTCATGGTTTTATCTGAGGCGTCTAAACGATGCCTCAGATAAATCTGAATTAATCTGTAGATTAATTTGACTCTGGCTTAATCTGACACCTGCAAAGATCTGGACTTTAAACCAAGGTCTGGATATTTGAAGGTGTTAGACCTGTGGGGATTGACTCCCGGAATTGCTTCGATAGACCCAGGCGTCAATCCCCACAGCCATCCTAGTTCTTTGGATCCCCGGAGCCTGAAGGAATGGGATGCTGCCCACTCTCTCTCTCTTTCTCCTCTCTTCCTATCCCCATCTCTTGATGCATCAATTTCATGTGTCAGAACTCTTTTGATGGGGCGGTGCTGCCAGCAGGCCCCTCAGGTAGGTTTTTGAGGGGGAAATAGAGGGGGGTGCTGGAGGGTGGCTGGATGCCCTCCTGGGTTGACCTTTGGTTGATCCAGGAGGACATCAAGTCACCAAGGGTGACTTGATTTGGAGGGCATCAAGTCACCTCCCAAGGGAAAGCCCAGGGTTTCAGTTGGGGGTGGAGACAGCAACACGGAAGAAATTGGGTTAAAATAACCCAGTTGCTCCCGGGTTTTGGGGCAGTGTATAAGGGCTTTTGTATATTCTTACAGAAATTTCAACAAGTGAAAACTGGGATCGATGTGACCAAGCCATATCACAGTGTTGTCAAGATGACAAAAGTTATTAATGAAGAAGAACAAACAAGTCAGGAGAGGCTGCAGCAGTGTGGGTGTGCCTGGATCTACATGGAAGGAAAAGATTCCACTATCTTCTCTCCTCCCCTAACTGCTGAGTTCATAAGTACAATCAAACTTTGTATTTTGAAATTCAGTTTGCAGCAATTAAAGTAAGTTGAAGACAAAGAGGAAGAAGGAGAGGGAAACTGAGGCATTTTAAAAGCAGCCAACAAAGCAGGATGACTGAAAATGTATCGGCTGTCCCGGTTAAAGTGGGACAGTTGCAAGGTATGAACTTAAAACATTATTTTTTCATTTTTTCTGCCTTTTGCTTTGAAGAGCTTTCTATTTTAGTGAAGCTAACCACATACAGAAGTAAGCAAAAGAGAGAGAGAGAGGCTCATTGATTGTAAAGACACAACATTTATCGTTTTTACTAGTTTGTGCAACAAGGCAACTCTTGTTACATTTTACATGATCTACAAAATTTAATGAAATCATTCTGATACTCCTCCAATAACCAAAATAAAATATCTCACTGTCCAGTGGAAATAAGAAATGTTTTTACATCTGTCCCATCTACCACATGAAAATAAGCCAAGACAGGATTTCCATGCCTACTTTATGCTGCACATGTACTTCCCTAGTTTTCATGTTGTGCTTCATCGAAAAGCTGTAGGAACATAGGATCGAAGAATGCCCTATTTCAGATTTCTTTATGGCCACATGGACAGGATTCGTCTGCTCTAACTCATGTTTTAGAGTTGACAAACCAGTCTTAAGTTTGAGTTTGAACACTGATCAGATTTTCATCTATAAAGAATGTACAATCTTGTATTTGAGGCAAGTTATTGAATAACTTGCAAATGTCGTTGCTTGGATAGAGAGCTCACTGTGAAAAGAAAGCCATGTTCATATGTTCAGTATATGATAACCATATTGTGCCTTCCAGTCTACATTTTACGAAAGGCATTCCCAAAAATAAGGTATTTTTTCCTTATGTACATTATTTTTGTGTCAGTTTTACTTTCTTTTACATGTTAATGGCATACCATAGCTTCTTTTTACAGCCCCCCCCCCCCAAAAAAAAACAAGCATGCAGGGCCTCAGTTCAGAATGCAACCAGTGTGTTTTTAGGGAAGGGTTGTTGTGTATTTTCCAGGCTGTTTGGCCATGTTCCAGAAGCATTCTCTCCTGATGTTTCACCCACATCTATGGCAGGCATCCTCAGAGGTTGTTAGGTATATTGGAAAAAACTAAGCAAGGAAGGTTTATATATCTGTGGAAGGTTCAGGGTAGGAGAAGAAACTCTTGTCTGTTGGAGGCCAGTGTGAATGTTGTAATTAATCACCTTGATTAGCATTAATGGCCTTGCCAGATTCATGTCCTGGCTTCTTTTTAGGGAAGGTTTGTGTGGTGCAGAGTAAATAATTGTTCTCAATGAAGCTGGGCTTATTTTGACCTCTGAACACAACTAGTGACTGCTTCAGGTTCAGCAACAGTTATATGCAAAGGATATTCAGTAGAGTCTCACTTATCCAACACTCGCTTATCCAATGTTCTGGATTATCCAACGCATTTTTGTAGTCAATGTTTTCAATACATCGTGATATTTTGGTGCTAAATTTGTAAATACAGTAGTTACTACATAGCATTACTGCGTTTTGAACTACTTTTTCTGTCAAATTTGTTGTATAACATAATGTTTTGGTGCTTAATTTGTAAAATCATAACCTTTTTTGATGTTTAATAGGCTTTTCCTTAATCTCTCCTTATTATCCAACATATTCGCTTATCCAACGTTCTGCCGGCACGTTTACATTGGATAAGCGAGACTCTACTGTACTTTCATCTCGGGCTCCTTGGCAGTTTGATTTTTTAAAAAGAAGCATTGGAGTGTTTCATTTCAAAATATGCAGAATCCTTTCCCTGAAAAATTTCACTGTATTTAACTGAACAGTTGCTCTGGCATTAAGATTTCTGTGGATATCAATAATGAATTCCTAATAACTTTCTGGCTCAAACCTGGGCCCATAGTTAGGTGAATGTTTCCCAGAGCAGACAGTTAAATGTCATGTAATTTAGGTATTAGAGGAGCAAATGCCTGATTATCTATCCTGTTTATTGACATGGGAGGTACCAAAGCCAATGTTGACTTGTTTTGCAAAACTACAAATGTTAGATTCATTTATTTGAGGCATGAGAACTGTTTGCCTATTAAGTCAAGAACTTCTGCAGGTCTATTTTGTTACAGAATGCTTAAAAAAAAGAAAGAAAAATAATGATTTTCCTGAGCCATTTGCTTTGCCTTGCAACAATATCAATAGTAGTGGTAATGCTGTATTTTCTTATCTTTCCCTCCTCCTAAAAAAATCCAGAGGGTTTTTTAGTCTTATTTTGATGGAAGGGTCACCTCTGATGAGGGGAAGGTTAGAAGAAATCACTACAAACTTGTGTAACTAGTTTTTCTTAGACCATTGACATCTCTGTGGACTGACCTATTCATTGACTGGGTTTTCTAATTGGGAAGCTGAGTACTGTTCAACTGTCAGCGTAAGGCTGCTGCTGAGTGCTTGTTTTAATCTCAACATGAAAATTAACCTGCCTGCATTTACCTAAAAAGGAACTAGTAAACACTATCCCTGTGTAGTCTGTTTGGCTTTGGCATTTAAGAAGTTCTTTTGTTCACATCTTTTGCAGCAAAATGTTTGAGACGTGTTTCAAATCATTACTGGTCTGTAGGTGCAGGCTTTGCCAACTGATGTGCACTGTTTTTCACTTCATTTGAAAAGGAATCTGGATGAAAAACAAATAAGCAAGATTTGTATACAGAGGTTGTTGGTGACTAAGTGAGGCCAATTACCCACAGACCTAAACAGCTTTGTATTATGGTTGCAGAACTCTGATTTGCCTTGGTTGTACACCCTTAGGGCCTAGTAATGACCAATACGAGAAGGGCTAAAAATAATGAAATTGTGGATTTTATGAATGTTGTTAGCAGACTGTATCCAAAGGGAAGAACTTGTTTTTAAATGTAGCAATATCATCCAGTATTGGGGTAAAATCAGATACTCTTTAATTAACTATTCTTTGCCATTTAAAGCAGACCCATATAACCTGTGATACATGAAAGCAAAATATCAGAACCCTAGAGATCTAGGGCAACCAACTGTCTTGGAGACCAGTAGCAGAATGTTGTTTGCATGGCAAAAACAGGTTTTATCCAAAGGATTGCCTGAAAACAAATGCTCTTCAGCATAGCAAAACAATTTCCCATACCAACACATTTTCCAAATTGAGAAATCTGAAGCCTTGGTACGCATTGCAGTGGTTTTTAACACTTAGTTTTCTTCCAATAGCATCTAATTTTAGGACAGAAGAATTATAGGCCATTATGTGAGTCTTCTGTTCAAATTTGTCTGAAGCTGCCCTTCTTGTCAGCTGTCTTTTTAGTGTATACATGCTGGTGCTTGGTGCAAAACCCTACAGTTTGAGCATGCAATACTTGTCAGAAATGCAGTTTAGTGGAGAGTCAAGGCTGTCTAAAACTTCAGGTTTTATTTTCTATCTGCAGTGGTAAGATGTGGACAAGCTCTCAGTTATATTCTCCTCCTACCTTCTCAGATCGACTGGGAATAAGCATGAGAGCAACCTTAGGCATCTCTTTTTCTTTTTGTCATGCCACCACTAAGAGGAATTCAAGCCCACTGCATGTGGGATTGCCAAAGAGTTGACTATCCAGAATGGAAAGAATTTGTCACTAGATGAGAGAATGAACTGCCTCCCAATCTTTGGAATTGACATCAGGTGAAAGCTATTGCTTGTTTGGAGAACACAATAGAAGTGTTTAGATTCAAAGAAGTTGCACTGGGAATGGCAATGTCCTGTTTTGTCTCTTAAGAACAGCCTTAAAACAATGTGGTAAGTAAATGAAAACAGATTTACTTCAGCAAAACATAAAGAACAGCACACTCAGTGGAATAATGCAAAAGAAAGCAAGGAAGTCTTAGGGCCAACACAGTTCTTATTCTGTGGAAGTTCTTAGGGCCAACACAGGAAGTTCTTAGGGCCAACACAGTTCTTAGTCTCTGATAAATTCCCAAATCAAATAGCAGTCTTACTTTAAACAAAGAAACAGCAATAAATCCTTAGGAGCAGTTTCCCAGATGCAGACTTGAAGCAGGCACAAGGGGAGTAAAGGCTTAGGCATTAGAGTCAGTTTGTTACCAGCAAAAGCTGGCTGCACCTGCTTCTGCTTTATAGCCCTGAGTCCCCTCAAAGCTGCTAGGGTGGTTCCCAATTACTCAGCTGCATTTTTGGCAGCTATTCTACCTGAACGACGTCTCTTCTCTGTTTCCTTTCGCCTCTCCTGAAATGTGGGTACTTGCAAAACCTCCTCCTCAGATTCCAACTCCCCCTCAGATTCATGAACACTTTCCTGCTCCCCTTCTTCTTCTGAAGAAGAGGAATCCCTAACAGGCATCCTCCTAAAGTACCAGCCATCTACTGTGAGGATTCTCCTTACAGGGAGGCTTACACCCATGTCTTGGCCGAAGCCTCAGTGAAAAACAGAAGCATATAAGCTACAGTGGAAAAACATAGTGCTGAAAGCAATGCCATGTTTGAATTTCAGACTCGCCTTTCTTTTCATCTGGAGAACTTCATGTTAACTAAATCAACTTGCACATGGGGCCTTATGGAAGTGGGCCAAAACATATGTCCATTTATATTGTGTTGGAGAATATCTGAAACAATTAATTCTGTATATACTTCAATTACAGTAAGTAGAATGTATTTTTCTGACACTCTGGAATTGTACTCTATAGTCCAGTTCAAAAATAATGTTATGATAGTCTCTTAAATTTTACTACCAAAGGGAAAGCTATATTGCAAGAAGCCACAATAAATAGGATGTTGTCACAGCTTTACTACCATAAAAAAGACAATGGGCATTGTTTTAATTTATTTATTTTGTTTTTCCCTTCATCATAGGTACTACCCATAAACAATTTTTTGCTAAACAATTTTGCAAGAAATTATATAGAACCAATTTTACAGTGATTGCTCTGCAAAACTTTAAATGGATCTTAGAATTGTAAAAGCATATGCTTGCATGTGCATAAAATTCTGAAGGAGGAAGTATTTAGCAACTTTAGTTATCATCCATCTTGGAAAAAAAAATTCTGGGCTCTGCATATTCTTTGCATTTTTATTTTGGTTTCGTTCCTATACCATTTTAACATTTTTTATTTAGAATGTGTGCTCTGTATGTGTTTTGCCACTTTGTAGAAAAGCAATATCCCCTTTCAGTGCCAATTTTGTATGCATATTAATAGTGGGCAAACAGCATTATTACTTATTTAATAGATCTTTAAAACAATAACAATAACTTTCCTAAATGTATTGTTGAAGGCTTTCATGGCCAGAATCACTGGGGTGTTGTGTGGTTTCTGGGCAGTATAACCGTGTTCTTGCAGCAGAACACAGCCATATATCCTAGAAACTACGCAACCTTCTTAAATATTATTGTGCTAAATTAAATTTGAACAGTTCAGGATAGAGATCTCAGTCACACAAAGACTGGTTGGTTACTTTTGGTCTTTAATTCTGGTTGTGGAAGTTCGTGACTTTTGCCATGTTTCAAAGGATATTTTGCATTGCAGCAAACTAGTCAAGTTCAGAAAGTCTCAGGGATTTTCTGATTTTTCTTCCTTCAGGTCAATACTCTGCAGGGGGGCTTTATTTCTTTAACATGTTGTTCTCTGACTCCAGTTGCTCACCAATTTGTCAGAAACTGAAATAGATATTTAACTATCACTTTGTACACGTGCACATTTGAAAGAGGATTGAACTCACTTGGACAGAATTTGCTTTCATTTTAGAAAATATACTGACCAAATGAATATAAGTGAATGTTATAAACAGGAGATTTATCTATGATTATTGTAGCTTCACGATTAGAGACAAAAAAAAAAGGCTGAACACATGCTGATCATCTGTTTTTGGCAGCGAGGTGAATAGAAGACTCCTTTTCTTTTCTGAACATTTATAGGGGCAAATACAGGCATTCCCTGAGTTACAAACATTCGATTTACAAATGTTTCAGTAGTTAAGAACAGGGGTGAGAAAGCAGGATGTGAGAGAAATCTCCCCCTCGGAAGGGAAATTCACTAGTGAAAGTGTTATCATGGGGAAAAGGTGTCTCAAATGAAACTTTATCATCAATCCTTGTTTCCACAAGACATTTTTTTCAAAATCCAATTATCACAGGGACAGAAAGTGAGATGAAATCTTCTGAACAGGGGCACAGATAGCAAAACAAACACCGTGGGAGTGTTAACCCTTCCCTGCAGTATCCAAAGTTAAAAGATAGATATTTTTGGCTGGAGTCAAACTTTAAAATTAATATACAAGTTCAAAACAACTTCATAACATGGGATGAGAATGGAGAGGAAAACCAGCCCTGTGGTTGAGTGAGGAAGAGCATGTGATGCAGCCAGTGTGGTTGCGCTCAGACCCATTGCCCCCACAGACATATTGCTTGCTTGGAAAAAACGATCGGGCTATTATTATTACTAATACATTTTTTTTCTGATTGGCTGACAAGGAAAAAAGCATGCAGCTGTCCTTGTCAATCACGTCAGAGAGGTCTTGAACTACTTGTGGAAGGCCAGCAGGGCTACGGCCCTCCTGGGAGTTCAAAAGTTTCAGAGCAGTCACAGAAAAGTCTTGAGCAGGTGGTGGGACACAGAGAAGGCCTTCCCCAGTTGATCATAGATGTCTGACAAGTTCTTGGAAAAAGATATGGTCCTTCAGATAACCAGAAGTGAAGCTGTGTATGCTTTGTATATCAAAACCAGTACTTTGAATTGTGCCCTAAATAGGCTGGCAGCCTATGGAGCTGTTGCAACAGAGGAGTTGTACACTCCCTGTAGCCAGACCCAGTTAGCAGTTTACTTTCTCAGACTTACTCTATGAAAGCTTATACTACCAATGGCTATGTCTTTTAAATTCATAATAATAATAATAATAATAATAATAATAATAATAATAATAACAACAACAACAACAACAACAACAACAACAACAACAACAACAACAATAAATGCCTTATTTATAACCCTCCCTATCTCCCCAAAGGGACTCAGGGCGGCTTCCAGCAATGTAGAACACAATGGTAAACATTCAGTGCCCAGAATAACTTATAACAAGTCAAAATCAAACTCAGTAAGAATTATAATAATAGCAGCTTAAATATACATGACATGATACATTCCATACATTTACCACACGTTGATGCTATCGCAAATAAATAAATCAAATGTCCTATAAAAAACAATCCAGTGGAAATCTAAAATCATTAGAAGCATGTTTAATATATTTACTTCTTATCTGCAACTAAGGAAAGAAAACATTTTACATTGTGGCTGTATATACTGGATTTCCATCATACCCTGTTTCCCTGAACATAAGACATCCCCAGAAAATAAGACCTAGTAGAGGTTTTGCTGAATTGCTAAATATAAGGCCTCCCTCGAAAGTAAGACCTAGTAAAGTTTTTGTTTAGAAGCGTGCAGGATCGGTAAATGTACATACCATAGATTGTTGTACATGGAAATAAAGGTAGTAACAAGAAATAATAATAATATAATAATAATAACTTTATTCTTGTATCCCACCTCCATCTCCCAGAAGGGACTCAGGGCAGCTTACACAGGGATAAGCCCAACAACAACATAAATTTACATACAAACAGAAATTTAAAACAGTAATTTTAAAACAGTATAGCAATAAAATATAATATAGAAATTCTTGAAAAGATTCACAGTTTGGTTATGCTGTTTTGTGATGACAACTACTGTACAGTAGATAATAAATTTTCATTTTTAAAAATTCAACCATAAATGTGAATTCATCTTTGTGGAAAAATAAGACATCACCTGAAAATAAGACCTAGCGCATCTTTGGGAGCAAAAATTAATATAAGGCACTGTCTTATTTTCGGGGAAACAGGGTAACTACTGATTTACGCAGAGGAAGCAAAAAGGCAGGTTAGTGTCCCAAGAAGTTTACAGTTTGGTTTTAACACAGCTATAGAAAAATACGTCTTTGTTGAATAATGCAGTTAGATACATGACTCATTGGGAAGGGCAGGAATGCTGGGAAAACTGAAGATAATAGAGAAAGAGGGAAACTGCCCTGCAGAATGGTTGGCCGAATCAGCTGTGGCCCTTGAGTTTGCAAAACCTGAGCAAGGCTATTAATAACAGGGCCTCTTGGAAGTGTCTTATTCACAGGGTTGCCATAAGTCAAAGCTGACTTGACAAAAGAGTACAACAACAAAAACTTGTTATCCATCTTACTCTGACTGATATGGGGGTGGTAGTCACAGTGGAGTTATAGCTTATGACATGTTTCTATTTTATCTCCCCTATAGGAAAGAATGGTGGAGGCTGTGCCTTCTCCTTTCTTTCTTTCTTTTTTACAACTCTCTTTATTATAGCTGTTGTTCACAGATATTACAATTCAACTTCTCAGTCCTGCCACTTTCTGTATACTTGGACTCTCTGTTCATGCCTTTTAGCTAAGTAGACAATAAAGAGTGCCAATTATAGAATGAAAAAAAGTGGTTTTCTATTCCTCCCCTTCAGTAAGACTACCTTTCAGTGGAAGACCTCCGATCTTGCAATGTGTTTCCAGGAAGAGAACTTAAGAGTTGAACAACACCAATGTGCTGTTTGTCATCTCTTTTGGAGTAAAACATTATGGCATACAGGAATTTTGGGAAGGAAAACAAAAGGTAAAGCCAGGGAAGGATGGTTTGAGTGCACAGATGTGAAAGGCTCCAGGGAGTGCCAGGCCTTTTTCAATTGGAGCAATCTCAATTTTGTCAGAGTAATTTGCAGCGCAGCAGTAGTTGGATAGAGTCAGTGGAATGCAGAAAGGAATGACACGCAAGTGTAAAACTATATAAGTGTAAAACTATATACAAAGTTTTACTGTACAAGACAAACAGACTTGAAGACAATAGACGAACACAGGACTTGATTCTCACTCTAGGCGGACAGAACTCGACTCAACTCAGAACGCAATCAGCAATGCACACACTTGTGTCTGGACACTTCCTAGCTCCAGCCACACATCAAGGACATCACAGCTTCTTAGTAATTAACTCTTTCCAGACTATAGTACACTCTGGATGATTCAATCAGTATGCAATACAGGAAAGACACAAATTTCATTTAAACACTACCAATACACATATTAACAATTTCCCCCTCTTTAAATGTAATTTTGTCTTCTTAAATATATACATCACCTAAGCACATATGAAACAACTTATTGTACATTCATTACAGCTCATGGTTTTTCATACTGAATGTCTTTTAACACTTTTCTTTAAACTAGGCAATCACATACAATCTTTATACAATTGTCTCTTACACTCCATATACGCAGGGAACATCTCATGACTTATAAATGATTATACATAAACACAAATCTCTACTTCAGACACATTCTTTCAAGATCTTACTGTTATACATGATCAATAACAATCAACTATTTTATATCCACCACTCCCAAGATAGTCTTTTCCAACAGGTGTTATGTGGAACTTCTTTGGATCAGACTTATAAGGTACTAGAGCACATCTTTTTGTTTCTTTCTTTCCTACACTCACGTGTCCTGACTGTACATTTTCTGTTGCCTCTTGTTTTATTTGCTTAATTGTTACTTTACCTTTCGGTGTTCCATTATTAGCGTTCTTTTGTGCATCAGTTCAGTTCAGTTCTGAGTTGAGTCGAGTTCTGTCTGCCTGGAGTGAGAGTCAAGTCCTGTGTTCGCCATTGTCTACAAGTCTGTTTGTCTTGATTATGACTGCTTACAGTAAAACTTGTATATAGTTTTACTAACGTCTCTTGGTGTCTGTTCGTTCTGCGTTCCACTGATTCCATCCAACTACTGCTGTGCTGCAAATACTCTGACAAATTTTGCACTTTTATTGTTGATATACTGTGCTTCCACAACACTACTAATCAAAGTAATGTCTCTGGTCTGTCTCTAGTCCTAGCATTATTGGCTGCTGGTTCCTGGCATATTGTGAGGAAAGGGAGGCTGCTAGTCCCCACATCAGACTCCTTAAGTACTACTTTACAGTATGTCATTACCTAATAGTAATATTATGAAACTTTGCAGTTGTGTTTTGACTTATGGTGACCCTAAGGCAAAGCTATAATGGAGTTTTCTTAATAAGATCTGCTCAGAGGGGGCTTGACTTTGTCCCTCTTTAAGGCTGATACAGAGTAGTTTGCCCAAGGTGGCACAATAGGTTTCTATGACTGAGAGGGGTTCATACCATGGTCTCCAGTTGTAGACTAATGCTGAAAACACCAAACGACATGGCTTCTTTGGAAACTTACTTGTATTATATTGTAGAACTAGTGCAACTGTACAGGGACAGGCAGGCATGTAACGGAGGGGGGGCGGCTTGAGGGGCTTCAGCCCCCCCCCCCCCGAAATTCTCAGGGTGGTCTACGAGAAGGCCTTACATTTATTATTTAAACTGTTATGTTTATTCATATCATGATCTGATCACCATGTTCAATATATCCCATATGCATGGGGGTATTGGGATAACGATACAAAAGGTTTGCTAGACTCAAACTCAGCCCCCCCCCCCCCCGAACCAAAATCCCAGCTCCTCCCGAAACAAAATCCTGGCTACGAGCCTGGGGACAGGTGATGTCAGACTTCTATATCATCGGGCTGTTGTATGTTTTCTGGCTCAACACCCATTATAGATCAATAAGGTTATAGGGTTGTCGTATGTTTTCAGAGGGTGTGAGAATGCCTGCCATAGATGTGGGTGAAACGACAGGAGAGAATACTTCTGGAACATGGCCATACAGCCCAGAAAATGTACAACAACTCTGTGATCCCGGCCATGAAAGCATTCGACAACACATTCTGTATCATCTATACTTATGAAAAAAAGTAGACGCTGTCTACTTTTAATTTCTCTCCCTCTCTTTCTATCCTTTCTTTTTTCCTTTTGGTAAGAAGCTTAGTCCGCATCTACACTGCCATTTAATGCAAGGTAGCGATTTTATTAGCCAGGTGCATGCACACAACACAAGTAGGCGAAGGCAGTTGAAACCTGGATATGCCAATTAATCCTGCCTGACCCTGATCCAAAGAGAGTCAGACCTTTCCTGGTTTTGGTATAGTGGGACTGCCATTTCAGATCCTCATGCAGGATCCAAGATTGCGCCCCACAGCCATTCCATATTCTTCAGGCTCAGGCATTCTGGGAATGTGGGATGGCAGTTACTTCATGCACCCCAGCACCCCTATTCACCCCAAAACCCTCTGGAAAACCATCCCTTACCAGTGCTGCAGGCTCTGAACATCATGATTTTCCAATGGACCTTTGGAGGCGGGGAGGGGACTTATTGCTCCCAGTTTCCATCTCTTCTTGCATGACATAGGATCCAGACGTTCAGAGCCTGCAGCAATGGTAAGATATTATTTTATTTATTTACTGTATTTCTACCCAGCGCTATCTCAGCTAACTTTGAGTGGCTTCCAGTTTTTGGCAATTATTCAATGCCACATTGAGACATAAAGCAGACAAATACACAACATATTAAACTTTAAAATCCAATAAAACATATAATACAATTTTCTGTATTTCAGGGCAGGGGGGATGGGTGGAAGGGCCCTTCAAGGATATCGATTTAATCTGAGACTAGGCAGATTGAGGACTGAATCACCTTAATTCTCTGTTGAAGTCAAAAAGTCAAGAATTCTTGAGAACTGTAGTTCAGGGAAGTAGATTAAAACTTTTTAACATAGAATTCAAAAGGCATTAATAAGCTACACATCTTTTTAAAAATGTTATTATTTTTGTTTATCATAACCAGGCAAAATTATAAGTCATATGAATATCTTAGGTAGTTACTGAGTCAGTCTAATACTAAACTATAAACATCAGGTTTTGTTAAGATGGGGCTGTGACAGTTAATATAGTATGAAGTTGATATAAAATATAAGCATTTCTTGGGGCTGAAAAAGAATTTTTTCTTTCAAAAAGGGCTCTGTGGCTGAAAAAGTTTGAGAACCCCTGTTCTGCAGAATGACCCCCTTTACACTCAGTTTTCAAAATAGGATTCTGTTAAAAGATAAGCCACTCTGAGGACAAGGCATAGTATACAATTAGCATTCGCCTCATTCTTTTCTGTATGTTTCTTACTTGTAAATTAGCTGCTTTCCACATGAGTGAGTTAAATAGAAATCATTAATAACAATTACAGCATAGACCTTGTAAGAAGAGATTTCTGGGGTTATGACTCCATCACACTGGGTTTATTTGCACATCGATTTATTAAAATTTCATGGGAAGCACAATAAAAATTCTAGGCGGACTAAGAATGGTCAGGTTTCATTAATTTGTCTACCTGTCCTGCAATAAGGGAATTGGCCTTGTCAAACACATCTTAGCACCGTGCAGATTTCCATGTGCTCTCAGAGTAAACAGGGGCTTTTGGGAGGTGGTGGGAATATATCATATTTCCAAGAAGTCAGAGGTGATTATCCCCTGTACTAGCGGCAGATAGAAAGCTGAGCCCCTAAGCTTCCTTACAGCAAATTCCAGTCTCATTGGCACCCACAAGCACTGTTGCTAAGTAAGCTATTGGTTTTAGGATCAGTCCTAAATTATTCATCTACCTGCAAAGCAGCATCACTTCAGAATATGAGACAATTGTGTTGTCTGTCTGCCTTTCTCAATTCAGGCCCTGTTCTCTGTCTCCAGCTGCTCATGGTTTTAACATTTTAACTTCTTCCCACATTTCCAATCTATTTCCCAAAGCTATCCAGCATAACCTGTCAGTGAATGTTTACTAAGTCCTCTGCCCTTCTTAAGTAGCCCTGGGAATTATACAACCACCATAACATTGATAGACTACTGGTCCTGGTACCCCTAGCCAAGATATGCAATGGGATGGTGGGAGTTGAAACCCAACATCACTTTAGGGCCATAGGTGTCCTATTTGTTTTGTATCTTTTCATGGTTTTATTGTATATATGTGTAAGTGTGTACGTATTGTATGTTTTACATGTTTTGATATGGTCAAAAGTGACTAATCAATAAAGAATTGTGTTGTATTGTATTGTCCTATTTCTGCTGTCGGGCAAGGGAGCAAACATGTTTTTGGCACGTTAGTCAAGTGGAGTATTATTTTATTTGATTTCTTAATGAAGCCAATGGATTCGGTGACAGCAAATGCACAGTCCATTCTCCATTGATTGAAATGTAGGGTAGTTTCTATTTAAATTGTGATTTCATTTCTAATTTTTAAACAATAATAACTTTGAATATTAAAGGACACTTCTTTCCCCAGTCTGTGATTCATTTTAAACACTCATGATTTTTTGTTTGATATCACTGGGTTTTGTATTTGAATATTTCATCACAAAGTGACAGGGCACCTAATTTTGTTTTGATTATAGTGCTTTCCTTCAACAGTACATGCCAACTCCTCCCTGCTTTCCCTTTGGATGTGATCTGAATAAAGAATGACATTGGCATCTGGACAAGAACAGAGCAACATATTGTTGACTGAATGCTATTCTTCTTTTCAAGCCCCTTTAACTGAACTGGGATGAGGTTAGAACAGCCTGCATAAGAAAGCTATGGGATTGCCCCCCAGCATTGTAGGTGGAATGTCACTGTGTTCTTCTTTATAGTTTAACTAAATACAGCCAGAGGATGATCCTCAATTTGAAGGGCTGTCTCGTTTAACACTAAAGAACTTTAATATCAGGAGCATGAGATTGTCAATTCATATGTTGGAATTGGAGAGTTGGCTCAATAGGCACACAAGTTGTCTACTTATAATTGTCTCCACTTGATTGAGATATATTGCAGTTCTGTTTAACTCCTAAAAGTAATTTTGCATTCACATGTATATAGTAAAAGGTAAAGGTTTCCCCTGACATTAAGTTCAGTCATGTCTGACTCTGGGGGTTGGTGTTCATCTCCAGGGTCATGTGGCTGGCATGACTGCATGGAGCGCTGTTACCTTCCCGCCGGAGCGGTACCTACTGATCTACTCACATTGGCCTGTTTTCGAACTGCTAGGTTGGCAAATAAATTAGTGTATTTAATTTAAACAAATGTATGCCATTTTTTGATGATGCGTGCCCTCTGTTTGAAGGGTCTTCTCCGTGGTGGCCCCCTGGCTCTTCACATGCTCCCCAGGGAAATTAGGCAAGCTGCCACCTTGGAAGTGTTTAGGAAGAGCCTGAAAACCTGGCTCTTCACACAGGCTTTTGAATAAGTACCGCCCATTTGTATGTTAAACTTTCGCACTAGCGGTTACTTTTTGATTGGTTGCACCCGCATGGTTAATTTTTTGATATAGCCTCAGGGTTCATCCCCATTTTAAGGTTCTCCCCCATGATCTCATAGCACTTTTAACTTCCTCCATGTTTACAAGTCCCACTTAGCGCACTTTTGCCTAGTTCTTTTTATGATTTCATTGCTGTATGGTGATCTCTATTTGATGACCTGTTGTTGTTCATTTATGTTTCATATACACTTTATAAACATACCCTGTTAATACAATAAGTATAATAATATTGTATATGAAACAAAGTTTGTGTACACGGAATCATCAGGAATCAAAGGTGTCACTATCTCAATCATCCATGTGACCATTTTTGAATATTTTAGTTTTTGGAATTCCAGATAGGGATCCCCGGTGGTGAAGTGTGTTAAAGCGCTGAGCTGCTGAACTTGCAGATGAAAAGGTCCCAGGTTCAAATCCCAGGAGCGGTATGAGCGACCGCTGTTAGTCCCAGCTCCTGCCAACCTAGCAGTTCGAAAACATGCGAATGTGAGTAGATCAATAGGTACCGCTCTGGTGGGAAGGTAACAGCGCTCCGTGCAGTCATGCTGGCCACATGACCTTGGAGGTGTCTACGGACAATGCTGGCTCTTCGGCTTAGAAATGGAGATGAGCGCCAACCCCCAGAGTCAGACACGACTGGACTTAATGTCAGGGGAAAACCTTTACCAAACCTAATGCTCAACCTGTACAAATGCTACAAAGCAATCAACTTTCTGATTGTAGGCAAATTAATAATAGAAAGCTTCACAAGTTAGGGAAAAGTTACGTATATGTCCTTATACAAAGCAGAATGATAGGAGGGTTGGGGGAAAAAAACTAAAGTTTTTCCTTGGAAAATTGAGGTGTATGATAGTAGGTTTGTATGAACAACAAGTACGATCACCTTTCATAGCTTCTTGAGTTTCTATCTGATTGTAATCTTCTTCTGATTAGAGTTAACAATTGCAGATGTCATCTGTATTGGGAAAAGGAGAAGTTTCAAGTTGCTTATGCTGATTGTGAGCACTTTTTACAGTGACTGAAAAGGCATTTCTCCAGAAACTCATTAGAAAGGGGAAAGAAACTTGTGAAAATTTGGCTGACATAGGGAAGATGAAGAAGTTGACACTGGACAAGTGAGGCACAGATATAATGACAATGAACAGAAAAATGGGGACTCATCCATCAGTTTCAACTTTACGTTAAATAATGAAGGCAAGCTCTCTAGGTCATTGGCATAATACCTTCACCAGATTTCCAACTTCTTGGATTTCATTTTTATAATTGCTAATCTAATTTGAAGTGGAACTTGACAAGCCTCTTACAAGAAAATGGTCAAAATCATGTCTTAACTATCCTTGCTTGTCTCCTTGTATTATCTTCACTGTAATCATGTCAAATTAATGTTCACAAGGTGTCAATGTTTCCATACAGGATTCATGTCAGAACTGTGCTGTTTAAAGGACTATATTTATGGCCAAATGAACAGAAAAGGAGACAATTTTCCAGATTCCCGCCTCCCCAATAATTAAATGAAATGTTCATGTTTGTCTGCCATCGAAACTGGGAATTGTGAAGTGTTGAGGAGAGATAACACTCTTATCCCTCCCTCCACCTCCCAGGGAAATCTAACTTGAAATATCAAATGAAAATATCAACTGTTTGATTACGCAGCTGGTCAGCACTGTAATTGTCAGTTCTGAAAGCCACAAAGGTCTAATCAATTTGCTTTTAAGAGACAAATTCAAATTAGTACTGAAATTGCATCATTAAGTGTTTGTCAAAAGAATCAGTATTATTCATCTGAAAGTCTCTAGATTGACACAGAACAAAAGATCAATGGAATTTAAGATACTTTTATTGAAAAGTTTTGAATATGGAGTGGAATTAGTGGGTTTCTTTTATGGGTTTGACATTCTATGTTAAACCAATTACAATGGATTATATTTGACAATCTTCTAAAATATGCCATCTTCATTTAAGTCTTATCCGTTTTCTTGTCATATTTATTCTGAAAACTTGTTGCAAAGTTAACACTTTCTATGATTTTCTACTAGCTTATTAAGGAAAAGATAGGCATCATCTTGCAAGATCAGATTCTATGTGCCACTGACTAAATGTCTCTGCAAACTCACAAGCAGAATATGAACAAAATGGTTGTTTGCTATTTGTTGGTTTTAGTGCTGTATGAAAATTTGACCTCCAGTTTCCTGAAAGAGACTTCAATTTTTGCTTCATTTAAGATCTTAAAGAATTTCTCTGGACTTTTTAATGAAAGGTTTCTGAGCTTACTTTCTAAGTTAGTTGATGTGCCTTTTTCAAAGTTCTTTTACACCTTTCACCTCATCAGACAGAGTGTTTTTAGCATCCTAGCATGCTTCCACCCTGTCTGAGCTCGCTGCGCATCAGACAACATAAGGGAGCTTCCTGTGGAAACCCAAATTCCAACTGGGATAAAAACATCACAAGATGTTTTCAACCCAACTTGGGAGGTTTGCCATGTAGTACTGGCTCTAATGGAGCCAGCACAGGGCTTCTCCACAATAGCAACACTTTCCCCAACGGGCCGGGCTGTGGCGCAGGCTGTTGAGCAGCTGCAATAAATCACTCTGACCATGAGGTCATGGGTTCGAGGCCAGCCCATGGCGGGGTGAGCACCCGTCAATTAAAAATAAAAAATAGCCCCTGCTCATTGCTGACCTAGCAACCCGAAAGATAGTTGCATCTATCTAGTAGGAAATAAGGTACCACTTATAAAAAAAAAGTGGGGAGGCAAGTTTAACTAATTTACGACCTGGATTGAGGAAGTGCCGTGAGAGTGAACAATGAAGCAGCTGCTCTCCCCTGTGGTCAGAATAGAACATCCCCTGAGGAGAAGTTAAATTGCCTCTGCGTCTGTTTGTCTCGGTCTCTGTTTGATGTGTTTATGGGCATTGAATGTTTGCCCTATGTGTGTATAATGTGATCCGCCCTGAGTCCCCTTCAGGGTGAGAAGGGCAGAATATAAATACTGTAAATAAATAAATAATAAATATGGGGAAAGTGTCACTGAGAGGGAGCTGGACATGGGGCAACAGATTTGCCTCGATGCTCCCTCTTTTCTCCCCAGAAGCCCAGCAAAGTAGGACACTTCTCAAGGGCTTTATGATGAGGTTGTAACTATCGATTGCTTTGAATGCCCTATTCAAGGTGTTGGCTTGAACCTTTGAAATCCTACATGATTTGGACCTTCACTTTCTTAGTGCCCACCTATAAGGTCACATGCCACATGCTCTTCATAAAATAAAATATAATAAAATAAAATGCATGGTTTCCTCCTGCTTTTACCTGAAGGGGAACCAATATGGGTTTTTCTTAAATAATCTATCTAGAACAGATGTTCCCACCCTTTGGCCTTTTGTGTTTCCCAAACTCAGATCAACTGGGTCCCTGATCATTGGCCAAGGCAACCATTTGTGTAACAGCACTAAGTTTAAGTACTCAGACCATCATATTTATTAAATACTTTATTAAATACTTATTAAATACTTCTGAACTACCCATTTAAGAACAGCAACCTACTGTGTTCATCATATGATGCAGGAGTTTAAAAAGGGTTGCAAAGGGTTATCTTTTCAGATACCTTCTAAGCTGGTTGGCAAGTGACCTTTTTGCAAATTATCTGGATAGAGATGAGCAAAATGGGCAATTCTGTCATGTGATGTTGTTCATCGTTCTTAGCTTGAAAATGATACAGTTACGCAATTTTTGGGAGGAGCCGAAATGCCCCTTTGAGAAAAAGCTCCATTATTACCTTTTGCTCATTGAGGAGGGAAGATCGGCAGTATGTTGTGTTTCTTTCTGTTTCATGCACTTTCTCAGGGCCTTCCTTCCTTCCTTCCTTCCTTCCTTCCTTCCTTCCTTCCTTCCTTGCGTTGTGTGTGCCATGTGTTACCTCCCCACCCTATTTCCCTCCTTCCTTCTTCTAACATGGGGAAGGAGAGAGAGAGAAGATGATCACTGGAATGGCATCAAAGGGAGAGACCCCAAATGCCTCTTCTCCTACTCCATACACTGGTTTATTAGTGTGTGATGGAAGTGGGAAAATCATCCATTTAATTTCAAAACGGAGTATGCCTGAGCTGTATGGTAAACCTACTCTTCCAAACACTTGACATATTCAGTAGGATTACGTCTTTACTGTTGTGCTGGATGAGACTGCCTCCCTCCACATATGCAACCAGAGAGCTTTCTGGCATTTTGAACTGAGTTCTGCCACCAAGTTTTCCCCCCCACCTCCTTTTCCTCTTTCCTTCATGCACACAAACACAGCAGTCTTGCACAACAAGAGGACCCTCTGTTGCCTTACGCCAGTGGTTCTCAACCAGGGGTCCTCAGATGTTTTGGCCTACAACTCCCAGAAATCCCAGGCAGTTTACCAGCTGTTAGGATTTCTGGGAGTTGAAGGCCAAAAACATATAGGGACGCCCAGGTTGAGAACCACTGCCTTAAACAGAAAGGGAATCTGATTAATGGTCTATCTCCTCCACATGCTCCATGGTTTCTCTCCTTCCATACTTAACATTTTAACAGATCAGAGTCAAAGCGTGCAGAAAAGGAGAAAATGGAGTGAAAGACAGAAGAAGTCTGTCAGAAGTAGGAGTGGAGTTGTTTGGGGAGTTTCAGAGTTCAGCTTAAAATTCTGGTCTGCAATCCAAATTTTATGGAGTGAGTCCATGTAAGAATGATGTATGTAGAGTAGGTGGAATTTATCAATTTATCAGCTTACTGTTGGAATGCATTTGGAATAGCCTTCTGTGACTTGGGCCCCAGTTCACAGACACCATTGCTATATACAGGTAAAACTTTAAGCAGCTCAAAAAGTTGTGATAGACATAGATACACACACACACACACACACACACACACACTAGTCTGTGGTTGCACTTTTCTAAATGATCATCATTTTGTTTGTTTCTAATGAGAGAGTACAAATCCAAATGTTTTTCTTCCCACAGCTTCACAATTAAATGTGCCTGTAATACAGTCTGTCCTTGTTATTGGATTGGCATGTTCGGAAAAGGTAATTGAGGTTCCTTGGCTCAGATTAAGTCCTGCATTGAGAGCAGTAGTCTCCTTGAGTGATTATTGAGGGCCTTGAAATATTGGTACTCTGTTGCTGAGAAGAGAATGGGCAACAGGAAAGCTTCCTTATTATGATTATTTTTACCCCCGGCTTATGCAACATGGGTGCAACTATTAGCAGGTGGTGGAACAAAATGACAAGACATGCTGAAGTGAAATAATAATAATGAAAACTTAGAACAACAGGAAGCCTGATAATGGTAAAGTCAGAAAATGTCATGGTTAATGAGGGGAGAGAGGCAGAAGGATGGTAGGATATCTACACATAAACATGGACTAGATGGGAATAACAAGCAGCCATTAAAACAAACTTGTAAGTCAACACTATTTTAAATACAAATCTAGAAACAAATTCACATTACACACTTTCATTTTGTACAAGTAATCATCTTTTGGAAGTGCTTGGACATATTCCATTTTGAAAATGTGAAGTTCATTTAATTCATTAAATTATCTTATCAAATTTTTACTATGAGGCCAGTAATAGTCCTAGGTAAAGCTGAAATAAGGAACAGTCATTGCTAGGTTGAAAACATGGGGTGCTGAACAGTTGGGAACCTCAATCAGGACATGGATAACAAGAATTTTCAGGTTTTTCCCCCCCGGTATAAGGAGTTCCGAAATATTGTGCAGCAGACCGATTTTCTGTGCATAAAAATGGGTTTCCTGCACAGAAATCCTTCCCTGTGCAGTGCACCCCCTCTTTTTTGCACAAGAGATCATTTTTTTCCATGTAATAATTCCTGTAGAACCTCACAACCTCTGAGGATGCCTGCCATAGATGTGGGCGAAACGTCAAGAGAGAATACTTCTAGAACATGGCCATACATCCCGGAAAACATACAACAAAACCCAATTCCTGCAGAAGTTTCTCAACAGCAGAGAGAAAACTACTTCAGTGATTTACCATTGCATGTGAGGATGAAATAGTCAAGCATTTACAGTGGGGAAAAAAGTATTTAGTCAGATACCAATTGTACAAGTTCTCCCACTTAAAAAGATGAGAGAGGCCTGTAATTGACAAATAAATGTGTGAAAAATCAGACAATGTGACTTTTTGGATATATTTTCTCATGTTGTCTCTCATAGTTGAGGTCTATCTATGATGTCAATTACAGGCCTCTCTCATCTTTTTAAGTGGGAGAACTTGTATAATTGGTATCTGACTAAATACTTTTCCCCCCACTGTATATCCCATGTAGAACAGTCAGTAATGGTGGAAGAAAGTGAGGATAAAATAAGCCTTTCAATCTGGCCAGATTTTGTATATACTGCATTGCTTGGCTGAAAAAGCCTGTTTCAAAAACATAAATTAAATCGTAATTAATGAACAGATACTATAACATATGAATGATATGCTACAGTAGAGTCTCACTTATCCAACACTCGCTTATCCAACATTCTGGATTATCCAACGCATTTTTGGAGTCAATGTTTTCAATATATCGTGATATTTTGGTGCTAAATTCATAAATACAGTAATTACTATATAGCATTACTGCACATTGAACTACTTTTTCTGCCAAATTTGTTGTCTAACATGATGTTTTGGTGCTTCATTTGTAAAATCATAACCTAATTTGATGTTTAATAGGCTTTTCCTTAATGCCTCCTTATTATCCAACATATTCGTTTATCCAACATTCTGCCGGCCCGTTTATGTTGGATAAGTGAGACTCTACTGTATTTGATCTCAGCCGGAACCTGGATTCATTTTAACCATTGTATAGAACAGGCATGGGTAATTTTTTTAGAGGGAGCCACATGCTTGGTCAGGCAGGGCAGGCTGGGAGATTGGGGAGGAGGCCTATGTTTGGAGCGGGGGTGTGGGGGGTGTGTGGGGAGGGGAGGCTGGATGGCAGTTGGCACAGAGGGAGAAAGACTGGAGGGGGGTGGTTGGCATGTGGAAAGGGAGGTCCAGAGGATAGTTGTCACAGGGAGACGGGTGGAGATCTTGACCATGGCTGTGTGATGCTCCTGGGAGAGTCTATCTGTAAGAAAGGAAGATAAGGTCAATCCTGGCTTTTAATCAACTAATTGAAAATGGAATGTGTGATCCCATAAACCTCATTGACCTTGTACTTTCTACTTACTGAATGAGGCCAAAAGTCAAAGCCAGGAGTTGTAACAATGCAGTCTCTGCTGGTACTTCCACTCACCACTGGCTCAGTCTAACTGATCAGACAAAACTCTGTCAGAACGAAAGAAAGGTCTTATCCAGTACCAAATAAACCCACAGTGAGATAGTTAAGTCTGACCCTTCTAAGAACACTGCCACTTTTCTCTCTTAACAAACTGAAGTTAAAACCCACATGCAGCAATTGTATAGACATATTGGTTACTAGCTATGACAAGCGGCCAGTCAGTGATTCAACACAGGTTCTGCCAATGGAGTCCCAGTGTTCAGTGATGCTGTCCTTCAAGAATGAAAGAAAAGGCCCCAGACAGTCATTTAAAGAAGACACTGTAATGCACGTATTTGATCCCATAAAACCCATTGACTTTGTTCTTTCCATTTACTGAATGAGGCCAAAAGTTGGAACTAGGAGTTGTTGTAACAATGGAGTCACTGCTAAGCTCACTCACCAGTAAGTCAGTGACTCTGCAGAAAAAGGCTGGCTCAGTTCAACTGAGACCACTTTGTAAAAAAGAAAGAAATATCTCCATCAGGACCCTATAAAAACATAAGTAAAGTTATATAAGACCCTTCTAAGATCTAATCTTACCTTCTCTCCTAACAAACTATAGTCAAAAGCCACATTGAGCAGTTGTATAGATGTCATGGTTACAAGCTCTGATGTCAGCAATCAAGCAGAAGTTCTACCAATGGAATCCAAGTATTCAGAAGGATAATCTGCAAGAAAAAACCTCTCCAAATGAGATTTTAAAAACACATTCAAATGTGTATGGTTGATCCCATAATTACAACCACCCCCTACTTTCACCTAAGCCACTGAGGTACCAACAGGAGTTTTGCAGTAGTTGCTTCTACCTCCACTCACCAAGTGCCTTACTCCAAGTGATCATGGTTGCTGCTCTATCAGAAAGAAAGAAAAGTATCCTGCAAGAACAAAAAGAAACCAAGATAGTTAAGTCTAACACTTTTAAGATCACAACTACTGTTCTCTACTAGCAAACTGAAGTGAAAAGCCACATGCAGTAGTTATGTACAGTGTTCCCTCACTTATCACTGGGGTTAGGTTCCAGGATCACCCGCAATAAGTGAAAATCCGCGAAGTAGGGGCACTATATTTATTTTAATATTTATACATTATTTTAGTAGTTATACACAATTTTAAGTCTTTATCAACCAATTGTGTGTTGTGTGTCACCTCCTTCTCCCGTTACTGCTTAGGCTCCTTTTCTCTCCCTTTGGCTTCTCCTCCCTTCCTTCCTTAGGCTGTAAATTGTAATTTTTTATGATTTATAATAGTCTTTTAGAGTTTGTTGAAAAACCGTGAAACAGCGAATCCGCGAAAAGTGAACCGCGAAGTAGTGAGGGAACACTGTAGATGTTTTTGTTACTATTTCCAATGACGGGCCCATCAGCAGAAGTTACACCGACAGAATTCAAGTGTTCAGCCGGATGGCATTTTCGTACCGCAGCTGAAAAATATGGAGGCAATGGGGGTGGGCTCCCCAGGCTCCCCTTCCCATCATTGTAGGCAATGGCATTGTTTGTCCTTGTATCTTTCATTAATACCTAAATTAAAAAGCATCAGAGTTAATATACAATTCTTCTTGCAATCCTTTCCCCTTGGTTTGTAAAAGAGACCTGGGCTTAATGCTTACTTAAACCTGTTTGTACTCTAGAGGAGACCGGCGCTATAGGCACTGCAGGTGTGCATGCACTCTCTCTGCATGCAGTTTTCCAAGTCATTTTAAGGAGGCTTCCCACTTCCCAGGGAGGGAAGAGCGATGACCTGGAGCTATCCTACCCTGGGCTTCCTTTAAAAAGCCCCCTCTTTTATCTTGATTGCACTGCAAACCCTGCCCGGAGTGGTGCCTGCCTACCCCCACACGCCTTTCTGCTTCAGGTTTAATGCTTTCTCGAAGCCATTTCTGCTTTCTACTCTAGAGGAGAGGTAACTAGGTGATAGTAGTTTTCTGAGAATGAGGATTTTCCTTTTGTTTACTAGGATGACTACTACTACTACTAATAATAATAATCTTTTAGAAGTATTTTCTGAAGGAGAGGAGGGGAGGAAGCTAAAAGGGTGACTCTCCAAGCCCCCAAATGTGTGCACGTACCCCACCCACCCATCCTGCATGTTTCCAACTCCTAGTCAGTCCCTTCAAATAAAAAGAATCAAGAAAATAAAGAAAAATCCAAAAGATTCAAGAAAGTGGCCAGGCCAGAAGTCAAGCCAAAAAATACACTGAAGCAGTTGTGATTGGCTGACACGTGGTCCCGTTATGGATGGGAAAATGTGATGGCTAGGCCATTCTGACCATCCGGTAGAGCCGAAGAAGCCAGTTTGGCTGAAGTAAAATGGCTAAAATGGATCTATGCACAAGTCTAATTCTTATACAGCTGTTCTTTTAGGTTAAAGCAATAGTGTTTTTTTATTACAGTTTTCCCACTTTCAGGTGGATCCTGTACTCTTAACTCCAGAAACTGTAGAGTGCTGATACCATTTTGGTACATTTCTTCTGCACATTGCACATTGCAATTGCATAGTGGGTTGGGAACCATGCTCATTGACCATTGAACCATATACATTCCACCACATTGGTATTCACCACATTGGGTTCAGAGACTGTGTAATGTAACTGTGCTGATGGATTGGATAGTTATGCTGGGGCAATATAGGATCTCAACCACTGTCAATAAATCAAAACATGTCATTTCCATCCACTTTAAAGAATCCTTGCTTAAATTAAATGTCAATCCATAATGCCCTCTCTATAAATCTAAGACTTTTTAAAAAGAAAGGGCAAAATTTTGCTGAAATCAAGGGCATCTTAACCCTGTACAATGAGCAAATTATAAGCATATCTTTTGCCTCTTCCATTTGCAATTAGTAAGATTAAACATTCTGTCTAATTTTAGTCTTCACTCGGAGCAAGTTTTGAGCCTGTTGTGAACAGGAGACAAACATTATACTTATGAAAGCATGAGAGCAGAACAGATTGTGATATAGCATAATTGTCACAATTTGGCTCCAGTACAATTCTCATTTCCAACTTTCTAGTGAAGGGCATTGCCCTTGTCCTGTATGAAAACTCCTAGCTCCTACTGATCTTTCTGTAATTCACACAGTGATCTCTTGTAATCACTTGTATCTTCCCATTAGTGTTTGTTTTTAAACACATGCAGGAACACCTGCTCTAGCAGTGTGAAACACTCATATATCATGAGCGCACACTGAGTTTGAAGCTGCTCTGTCTTGGAAAGCCACCCAAGCTACCAATTTATCCTTTGGATTTGGTTTATTTAGGATGGGTACTTTCTGTGTGGTGCCTTATAAAGCACAGTTTTCCTTTTCTGACATGCTGGCTGTGCTATATGTACTTCGAGCAGCTGTACGCAGAAAAGTGGAGGTAGGGGAATAACATCAATTAGCCATTTTGAGTGCCTGAAGAATGAAAATGGCAGGTTTTCACCCATGAAGGTGACAGTCTGATTCAAAGTCAGTAGTAATTTGTACATGTTTGTGAATAGAAACGGTAAATTACAGAATGAAGGCGCTGTCAAAGGCCTCTGCTCAAAGTCCAGTAGTTTGCTTCAGTCGAGATGCCTAGTGACACTACAAAACTCCCCTTAAGTTTACTTGTGGGTTTTCATGATGGACCTGTCAGAAAAGAATCAGTAAAGCCTAATTAATCACACAAGAGATGAGCTGTGACAGCCCTGGTCTGTGTCACTAAGACAGCTAACTAGGAGAGGAAGAAAAAGTGACTTTCTATAATACAGAATGTTCCCCCAAAGAATTAAACACAGTGTATCCTTAGTGCTTTAACAAAATAATAGTTGAGTGGTGCATTTCTCCCTCCAAGTGTAACCATGGTGGGATTTTTCTTCCTGAGTGTGGGCATTATATCACCATTTAAAATAATCTCTGTTTTGACAGTAGAGCTGTTTTCACAGACTTCTCCACAATGATTACAAGGTGTTAGTTTATATTCTGACTGTGCTCACTAGTGAAAAGTTGTGCAGGGAAGTTCATGGTTGAGTTGGTAAAATGATGGATACGTGGAAAAAGATTGGGGAGGGGTCCAACATAGTGGAATTATTGTCTCGGTACCAATGTTAAGTATATTGCATTTGCAAGCACATGCCACCTAACAAAGCCTCTGACAAATGAAAAATAAATGATAAAAAATAAATGATTTTTATGCCTACCCAGCCCTTTCCTGAGCAGGTTTTGCTGGTCTTGGTTGTAATGTTGGCTTTTCATGGTATTTTGTGATGTGGGACTTCAACATGCCAAGAATGCAATGTGAGCAGTGGCTCAGGACTGCACATCTTCAGAAAGACCACAGGTCTGTTCAAAGAAATGTCTTGAGCTACCAATATCATAGACCAAGGAGTGAACATTAATGGGTGCAATGATGGTGAACTGGGAGTGGAGGAACTTTCCATAGTTCCATTGTCGTGGACAGATCTGGTATAACTTCGATCACTAGAACTTGTAACTTTCTGCAGAGATAGTTCTTGCCATGAGGATGACTGATTTGGATTTTTTCCTGGAAGTATACCAGTGCCTTGGAAAGTGATTCTTTTGAGATGATGAAGGTGGTGGATGTGATCAGACCCAATTAACCTGTCTCATGGTGTGGAGCTAGGTGAACCATCTCACTTATTGATAAGCTCCAGCAATGAAAAATGTGGCATTGAGATTATAACATTGATGTTGAAAAATCTGGCAAAGGCCCAATGGAACATGGGAAAGCATATTGGAAATCTTGTTATGGTGGTTGACAAGAAATAAATACTTCTTTGCCCCTAATGCATCTGTACAGTGTCAACAAGGAGAGTCAGGAGCCACTTGACAGCCGAATATGAAGGATATGAATGACACTTAATGGACAAAATCAATAGGATATGGTGTAATTGTCAGAAATCCTGTTCTCTTCTTAACCTGCTCTCTGGAGCAATGGAAAACAGTCTGTCTCACTTTCTGCATGAACATCTCTTATTAGTTCTTAAAAATCAAATTTGTTAGTGATTCTAGGAACCAGGTACAATCTGTTTTGAAGCTGTTTCATATTATTGACTTTACTCCTAACTTTCTCAGCTGCTGATTATATTTTATAGTATTTTTCTTAATTTTATTATCATATGGTATGTTTTTAATGGCTATAATCCACACTGAGAATCAAAGACTGGAAGGTGGAAAAACAATATTTCAAAGGAATAGTACAGATAGCTAAGGGGAAGCATAATTTAACCAGAATGAGAATAGTTATCTTTGGACATTTATGATCACAACAATCTTTCCCTCACTATGCTTACCTTTTTCTTTCTTTGCCTTTAGAAGATTAACAAGGGACTGTTTATAGGAATAAAGTTAAATACTGGCAGAAACTGATACACAACATAACTGTGATAACACCATTTAAAGTGTGTTCCAGAAAAGAAAAGAGAACTAATTTCCATAACTACTGCCACAGCTGTAATTTAGAAAAAAGAAAACATCAGCATAAAAGGAAAAAGAAATAAAGTTACAGTTGAGGTTAGGCCAGCTTACCTTTGGTGTAATTGGGAGGGGGGGGGGGAAAGCTTTTATAGCATACAATATTAAGAACATATTTTCACTGGAGTTTAATACAGTTTCTACTTTAGGAATTTCAGTAATAATCTTGTCCATTCCAAACTCAAGTTCTGGCAAAACTTATTAAATACTATATTTTAGTTCAGCTAGCCAGAAACAATACTGCAAGATTGCAAATAAGAATGGATCCATGCAGTAATGTTACACCCATCGTATGCCACCTGCAGTGACTGTTAGTCCATATCCAGATTCAAAGGAAGGTGCAGGACATATTTAATTTTATTTTTTTAGCCTTAAATGGCTTAAAGAAACACCCTTTTATGTATGTCTCTACTCAGACCAGAAGAGAATAGAATAACATTATTGTCATTGTACATTGTACAATGAAATTAAATGCTTTCCTCAGCACACATCACAAAACACAACACCCATCTTCACACTCCCACCATCACTGCAAAGCCCCCAATAATCTGCCATTTGGCCTTCTGCTCTCTTCTTCATTCACTCAATCGTTTCCGACTCTTCGTGAACTCATGGACCAGTCCACGCCAGAGTTCCCTGTTGGCCGTTGCCACCCCCAGCTCCTTCAAGGTCAAGCCAGTCACTTCAAGGATACCATCCATCCATCTTGCCCTTGATCGGCCTCTCTTCCTTTTTCCTTCCATTTTCCCCAGCATCACGATTTTTTCCAAGCTTTCCTGTCTTCTCATGATGTGACCAAAATCTTTTCCTCTAATATCCTTCCCTCCAGTGAACAGCCAGGCATTATTTCCTGGAGGATGGACTGGTTGGATCTTCTTGCGGTCCAAGGCACTCTCAGGATTTTCCTCCAGCACCAAAGTTCAAAAGCGTCTATCTTCCTTCACTCCGCCTTCCTTATGGTCCAGCTCTCACATCCATAGGTTACTATGGGGAATACCATTGCTTTAACTATTTCCTGCGCAGTCAGTTTTGGAATCTTCTAGAAAGCTCTTAGATACAATATTGGCGGTAGCCCTGCCCACTCTCCCCATAGAGTATATAGCCAGTGGGAGGGGCTGCGAGTAGCAGCTTGAAGGACTGAGGCATGACAACAGCGGGGAAGATGGGCAGGGACGTGCGGATTTCACAGGTGACCACTCGGAGAAACACGGTTACAGGTAAGCAACCTTTACTTCTCCATCGTGGTCAACTGTGAAATATGCACATATGGTAGACTAGCGAGCTACTAACGTGGCTGGTGGGTGTCATGCTACTAAAACAGAAGAGGACTGCTCTGCCAAAGAGTACAAAAGACTACACTTTCACGACAGCAGACGTTAGCTTTGTCATGTACGACAAGGTGAACGGAATAGACCAAGCATCCGTTCAACAGAGGTTTTCCATAAGAAAGCCCTTCAGAAAGGCAGTGAAGGTCACCACAGATCTGGTGGAGTAATCTGCTAGATTCCCAAAATACAAGATGGACAATTTAAAAAGAGCGAGTTCTTTCAATAGTGGTTGTCCCATTTTGCATCTGCCCCCTCAGCAGACACTAATGCCTGCTGCCTGCACTATGGTGACTGTGGCACGAGGTGAAGACCACCACCACCACTATCACCATCCTCTCTTCCTTCCTTTCCCCTCCTCTCTTCTTCTTCCTTCTCCTCCTTGTTTTAGTGTTTGAAAACTTCAAACCGTATCTTCTGCTAGTTCGATAATATATTGCTGCTGGTTTGTCTTCTTTTTATGTGAACAATTTTTACCATTTTTTTTTAAAAAGACTATTTTGTGTTTTTAAGGCTTTACCCAGGGAACTGTGCTTACTGGATGCTTTAAAAGTAAATAATCCAAATATGCCTTAATTTTTTTTTGGGTGTGTCAGGAGCATTTTGAGAAACTGCAAGTCACTTCTGGTGTGAGAGAATTGGCCGTCTGCAAGGACGTTGCCTAGGAGACGCCCAGATGTTTTGATGTTTTTACCATCCTTGTGGGAGGCTTCTCTCATGTCCCCACATGGAACTGGAGCTGATAGAGGGATTCGAACCTTGCAGCCTTCAGGTCAGCAACCCAACCTTCAAGTCACAAGGCTTTAACCCACTACGCCACTGACTACAATGTTCAGTTTGGACTAGAAGTTTGCACTAGGACTACCGATTGGATGTGCCAGAGTTGTGCTTACTAATAGAATTGAAAATCAGCAACAGAAAAAATATTCATTTTTTTTACATCCTCATAAAAAATTATGTGTTAGCAAATCAAGATTGTTGTTGGGACACTACTCAGAAAGGCCTATTACAAGGATTTCATTTCATTTGTTTCAATTGGGTTAATCTTTGCCTTCCTCCGAGACTGAGAGAGTATGACTTGCTATGTTATCATGCCAGGGCTTTAAAGAAAGCAGCCCCGCATTTCTGCTGTCTGCAGAATTTTGGGAAATGTAGTTTAGCATGGGCCTTTTGAATTCTCAGCTACAGAGGTCCTTGCCTTCCCAAACTAGAATTCTGCAGGTGGAAGAAATGCGCGGCTGTCTGCTTTAAAGCTCTGGTGTGATAATGTGTTTGATCAATGTCATCCAGTTGATTTCCATGGCCAAATGGGGATTCAAACTCTGCTCCCCAGCATCATAATTCAATGTTCTAATCACTGTAATAATCTGCCTCTCTGTGAGGTATTATTTTTTTAAAAAAACTTCTTGGAGAGTAATGTTGGAGATTTTTGCATGTAAAATGTAAAATGTAAAACAATTTTGCACAAAATTTTCTTACCAAGAGTTCATTGCATCAGTAAGCCGCAAATCAATCTGATAGGAGTATTGTCTGAAATTGAAATACCATACATATAAGATTACATAAGACTATAGGCCAGTGGTTCTCAACCTGGGGTCACCAGATGATTTTGGCCTACAACTCCCAGAAATCTCAGCCACTTTATCTGCTGTTAGGATTTCTGGGAGTTGAAGGCCAAAAACATCTGGGGACCCCAGGTTGAGAACCACTGCTTTAGGCTAAGCCCTTCTATGGCTGTGTCTATGGTTTAAAGGGCTCCAGGAGCTCTTTGAGATCACATCTGGGCAACCAACATGACATCACCAGAAATGTGATATCGCTAGCAAACCTCTGGGAGAGAATCAACTGCAGACCCATTGATGGCTCTAGAAGCTCTAGAGCAGTGGTTCTCAACCTGTGAGTCCCCAGGTGTTTTGGTCTACAACTCTCAGAAATCCCGGCCAGTTTACCAGCTGTTAGGATTTCTGGGAGTTGAAGGCCAAAACATCTTGAGAACCACTACTCTAGAGTAAATCCCCTGTTCTGCTCTTGTAGAATAATGGCTGGATGCAGCTGGTATGCTGTGCTTATGCTTCACTGAGTGGTGAGTCCACAGAATTTTGACATTTGACAATACTAAATAGGTTTGTTAATACAGCTAAAACTACACTAAAATGTTATTAAATAATGTAAAATACTAAATGTTATTATCTGCCAAAAGCAGGCACTGCAAAATGTCAGTGATTGCTTCATATCAAATATTGGCACATAATAAGTAGTCAAATGGGACTGTCAAACATTAGGCATATACTGAGAGAATGTCTGCTTTACAATCAAAATTAAGAATTGGTAGGAGAAACTTTCATGCTTTAAGTGTATTCTGAGGTTAACTTCAGCTTCCTTTTACCCTCCCTCTGGAACCACAGGGGGACAGTGGGACCAATGTTTCAGACGAGAGTCCTGTGGTGAGAGATGAGAAAATCCCTACTGCGGATGTAGTTTTGCACCTTTGAAATTGATCGGCTATCATGCTGATATTTAACTGCTTTTTTTGAATGGCCATCCTAGCAGAGGATGGAAAAACCTCAGTTTATCAGAATGTGCACTTGGTCAGTGCACTTCTGAGTGGTTAGATTCTTACATCTGAACAAAATCTCTTAAGGCTCCAAGGAGTTGGCTGTGAAATGAGTTCTCTGGGGAGCCAATAATCACCTCATTGCCATTCCTGGGCTGCATTAATATGCACCTAGAGCCATGCTGGCAGTATCCAGAAAGCAAATTACGGAGTATCTCTTTCACACATCCTGCAGCAGTCTTTCTCATTGATATATAATATGGACATTATTAAACCAAGCAGACATCTAAATTCCAGCCTAGGCACACCTTGTAGGTTCTGCTTGGAGAATATAAGAAATAATGTGTTTACTCTCCACTTTTTATCCCCCTTCTGCCCCTTCTGAATGAAATTGCAAGCAAAATATGCTATTTTAGACCAATCTAAAAATTAATATATTTTCTAATACTTCTGCATCAGGGAGGAGGCATATTATTGGAGAATACTTGACAAGGAACCTTGGGAACCCGGGCTGTGGCGCAGGCTGGAAAGCAAGGCAGCTGCAACAAATAACTCTGACCAAGAGGTCATGAGTTCGAGGCCAGCCCGTGCCTGCGTCTTGTCTCTGTCTCTGTTCTATGTTATGGCATTGAATGTTTTCCTTTATGTGTGCAATGTGATCTGCCCTGAGTCCCCTTCAAGGTGAGAAGGGCGGAATATAAATGCTGTAAATAAATAAATAAATAAACCCATTTTTTTCTAATAGTACTGGGGAATACTTTCCATTTTTAGTCATATCCTGACAGATTTTAAAGAATTATTTTTGGGACAGTCTTTTAAAAGTTGTTTCCAGTTTGAATTTAATCATTTTGATTCATCCTGGGAAGTTTGAGAATCAAATCCTTTCTGGTTTCCTTTGTTGTCCAGTTCTCACTGATGTGGACATATGTTGGAGTATTGAAAGCTTCTGTGAGTATTGTGGCTTTGTGAAGATGATTTCAAGGATCATCCCACATCTTCCCATATTATCACATTTTTGAAACATTATCCTTCAGCTGTTTGGGACTCTAACGCCCAGATACCCTTGCTAGCTTATCCAATGGTCAGGAATTCTGGGAGCTGAAGTCCAAAAAAACAGCTGGAGGACCACAGGTTGTGCAGGCCTGTCCAAGATCAAAATTGGAGATGCACTTCACTAGATACACGACAGACCAGGTCTGTAGCTGGGGGGGGGGGGAGTTAGGGGTTCAACACCCCCCCCCCAAAAATTTTCAGGTTAAAAGAAACCCTGGTTTACTCATGAATTTTAACGGGTTAACCAAATCCCCATGCTAAGTCTATGAGACACAAAAAATTAAGAGTCTCTCCAGAACTGCAATTACTATCTCAAGCAAATATTGACAGGCCTGTAGCTGGGCTGGCGGGGGGGGGGGTGTTAGGAGTTCACCCTCCCCCCAAATTTTCACCCCCCCCCCCAATTTTCAAACCCCCTCGAATTTTTTTCTGGCTACGGCCCTGCGACAGACATAACTTTTTCCTAAGAGTTAGCTTAATCCAAGTCCAACAACTGAAATATGTGAACAGGGTTGTGCTTTTACGGATAATGATGAGTTCTGTGCATATCATTTTGCTAATCTGACTTCTCTCCAGCATTAACTCTTCCCCTGCTAATAACACTATGTAACAAAATTTGAAAAAATTCTGTTCCTGGTTTGAAAGTGCTATTTCCTGTTTAATTGTGTAGTACATACTTTGAAAGTAGTTGTTATACTCCAGAAACTTTGTTTTTGTGGCTGCCACCACCAATGATTAATTGTATAGTTGAAGGCTTTCATGGCCTTTCATGGAATCACTGAGTTGCTACACAGATAGGCCATTGAAATCCAAAAGCATGTGGACAATTTCATCAGAAAGGAAGAAACCATGAAAATGAACAGCATCTACCAGTATTAAAAAACTCTAAAATCAGGACAGTAAATAGAGAACAACATTCAGAAGACAGGAGAATTCCAGACAAGAAACAATCAGGGCCAGTTAACACCTCCCAACAAAGGATTCCACCAGGCAGAAAACAGCCAGGCTTTGAAGCTGCCAAGCTATTCAATACTAATCAAGGTGACCAATTGAAACATTTACATTTGCCCCAGGCAGACGAGAGTTCTTCCTCCCACAGATATATAAACCCCACTTGTCTAGTTTCCAACACTTCACAACCTGTGAGGATGCCTGCCATAGATGTAGGTGAAACATCAGGAGAGAATGCTTCTGGAACATGACCACACAGCCCAGAAATCTCACAGAAACCCTGTGTTGAATTGGTTGAGACTTTATGGACCTCATCATAATGAGAGGGGAAAGCATGGATGACCGTTCCTTTAAGAGTAGAGAATCGCCTCCTCCCTGTCACACTCACATATGGAAAAGTAAGAGCTGACAATACTTTCATCTTACACTCATCACAAGATCAGTATTACTTTTTGGTTTTTAATTAGGAGAAATAACTATATTCAAAAACCAAGGGATACCTGCCCTGCCCAAAGCCCCTTACATTAAAGGAGACTGACACCAATTTAAATCCACATCTTCTCATGGGAAAAAATTGTTCTGCCCCAAATCCCAGAGGATATAAGACAGCAATCCAGTTTAAAACCATTACTTTTGATGGGATTCTGTTGATCTGTATTGAACCCCAGAGGATACAAGAGGCAGTGATCAAGGTTAAAACAATTACTTTTCATTGTATCCTAATGATCTGCATGGAACCCCAGATGATAGAAGAGACAGTGATCCAGGTTAAAACCATTGCTTTCCATGGGATTCTATTGATCTGCATCAAACCTTACAGGATACAAGAGACTGCTGATGGTTGGGCAATGAATCAGGACAGGAAACTTTGATGGTTCTCATCACACTTGTTTTTCAGTTGTGAAGATGTAACATGTGATAAGAGGCAGGAGCGCTGAAGACAATTGCTGGCCCATGTTCAGAGTTCCATCCTTTCAGGACATTTCTGCCTCTTTTCAACCCTGGAACATGTGATGAGCTCCGTGCCTTTCCATGCTAAGAAAGAGTCTGAAGTATCCTACGAGGGGGAATTTCTCAATGTGATGAGATTGATTGCCGGAGTTCCCTCCTTTCAGGACACTTCTGCCTCTTTTCAACGATGAAGGGCTATGCATGACAGCCAGAAGTAGTTTAACTCATGTGATGGGCTCTGTGCCTCTCTATGTTTGAATAGAGGCTGAAGTGTCCTACGACTGGGAAATTTCTCAATGTGATGAGGTGGTATGAGATATTCATTTTAAAAAAAAATCATGAGAGGTGCTACAGGATGTCCCACAAAAACAAAGTTTTGCAGTTTAATAAACTTTCTCTATGTTTGTATGCTAGAAGAAATTAGGAAATGACATTTATAAACTGGGAACAAAAACAGTTTTACGTAGTGTAATGGGCAAAACTCAATGATCACTGCCATTCTTGCAATGGGTTGTATGTTTTCTGGGCTGTATGGCCATGTTCCAGAAGTATTCTGTCCTGACGTTTCGCCCACATCTATGGCAGGCATCCTCAGAAGTTGTGAGGTTGCAATTAAGGTCAAGATGGAAAAATCAGCTGATGACCCAAAATGCAGACTGTGCAAAAAAGCTGATGAAACCATTGATCATATCCTCAGCTGCTGTAAGAAAATCGCACAGAGTGACTACAAACAGAGGCACAACTATGTGGCCCAAATGATTAATTGGAGCTTATGCCTCAAATACCACCTCCCTGCAGTAAAGAACTGGTGGGATCACAAACCTGCAAAAGTATTGGAGAATGAGCATGCAAAGATACTGTGGGACTTCCGAATCCAGACTGACAAAGTTCTGGAACACAACACACCAGACATCACAGTTGTGGAAAAGAAAAAGGTTTTATGTTGCCATACCAGGTGACAATCAAATTGATGAAAAACAACAGGAAAAATTCAGCCACTATCAGGACCTCAAGACTGAACTTCAAAAACTCTGGCAGAAACCAGTACAGGTGGTCCCGGTGGTGATCGGCACATCACCGGGAAACAATAGACATTGGACAAAATCACGATCTGCCAACTGCAAAAGGCCACCCTACTGGGATCTGCACGCATCATCCAAAAATACATCACACAGTCCTAGACACTTGGGAAGTGTTCGACTAGTGATTTTGTGATACGAAATCCAGCATATCTATCATGTTTGCTGTGTCATACAATGTTGTTGTGTCAATAGTAATAATAATAATTATTATTATTATTATCAAGATTGAACTTCAAATAATAATAATAATTATTATTATTATCAAGATTGAACTTCAAAGACTCTGGCAGAAACCAGTGCAGGTGGTCCCGGTGGTGATGGGCACATTGGGTGCCGTGCCAAAAGATCTTAGCCAGCATTTGGAAACAATAGGCATTGACAAAATTACGATCTGCCAGCTACAAAAAGGCCACCCTACTGGGATCTGCACGCATCATCCAAAAATACATCACACAGTCCTAGACACTTGGGAAGTGTTCGACTTGTGATTTTGTGATATGAAATCCAGCATGTCTATCTTGTTTGCTGTGTCATACAATAAAATAATAATAATAAGTTGGAGTAACAGATGTGCTAGAAGGTGTGGTAAAGAAGGCATGAGAAGTATAACAGATCTGTGAATTAATGCTACTGCACAAATGGAGAGAGGTGTGATAACACAAGTTCATGCAAGTTTGTATTATATGTCTATCACTACTTTCAGGACTGGTATGGAATAGCAGCTTTGTGCGAGAAAGTCCAAAATCCCATATATTTTTTTACAATTTCTTTTGAAATGATATCACTGACATTAATAGTGAGGAGAGGGTCAGTGCGAAATGAGATCTGTCCCCCACTCCAGGAAAATTGTGCAATAGATACACTCACTGTGGAGGTTCAACTGGTTTATCAAGTCATCCCTGATCTCTCTGACAGCTCTTTTGCTGTTTTAGAAGTATTGATGAGAAGCAACTAAAGTCAAGGGGAGAGGAAACTGAGAGGGTTCCTTTTACCCTGTAATATCTGGAGTACAGCATCCCTCAAAGACAGCCTACCCTGTTGTTTATTAGTTGTGCAAGGGTTATGAGTACTCATTAATTAGATGCTAGTGGAAGTATTTACAGATTGTCAGATCAAAGACACTCAGAAAATACAAAATGTAATTTTCGCATTTTGACTTTGGATCTATAAAAACTGTTTAGTGAATGCGTCACACATATTATTAAAACATTTATTTCCTTCTGCCTGGATGACATAACAAGTCACTCGAGTGAGCAACTGCTTCCTGGGAAGCCTTGGAAACGTGTCAGTTTGACATCTTTTTTGAAAAGTTTGTTTTTATTTGCCATTTTATTGCTCATTTAATGGGATCCATTCTAATCTCTCAACTTCAGTCTTTCATATGATTAATTCTGTATTATTAAATGAGATACTGAAATGCAAAATGCATGCAGTTGCAGAATAATTATATTTCCTGGACCAGGCAGTGGAAAACAACATGGAAAAATACTGCTGCTGCCTGATCAAGCTATTAAATGATATAGAATAAGACTTGTGAAAATCAGAGTGGAATAATTATTCAAAAATAGCTTTCTGTCTAGCTTTTCCTACTATTCTTGAACTTTATACAGAAAGACACAGGAAACATATCCAATAAATCATGTATCTACTCATTACTGAAAAATCAGTGGTGGATAAGTGCTCCAAGCTTCATAATGATAATAGTTTATTTTGTACAGTATTTTTGGCTGTTTTGAAGGCTACAACTGTCTTAAAATAGCACACACAATAAAATCTGATATGATAGTAACTATCAAACACTAATAACGACCACAATTGATAATATGGTGATCATTTTAAGGCCATTTGAAGAGCAAATGTTATAATAATGATTTAATCAGAGTTACAAATTGCATGGAGCCCCCGGTGGCACAGCGGATTAAACCGCTGAGCTGCTGAACTTGCTGACTTAAAGGTTGGCAGTTTGAATCTGGGGAGCAGACTGACCTCCCTCTGCTAGCCTCAGCTTCTGCCAACCTAGCAGTTAAAAGCATGCAATGTGAGCAGATCAATAGGTACTGCTCCAGCTTGAAGGTAACAACACTCCATGCAGTCATGCCGGCCACATGACCCTAGGAGGTGTCTACGGACAACGCCATCTTTTCGGCTTAGAAATGGAGATGAGCACCAACCCCCAGAATCAGACACAACTAGACTTAATGTCAGGGGAAAACCTTTACAAATTGCATACTAAATTACAATTTTATGTCAGATGATTAAATGGTTGTTCCCACATAGCAATGCACTGCTTGCATTGTTGCAGCAGAATTGCAAACCTCACTCAAATTTCTCTTGTAATTTCAGAATTCCTTTCTACGGTTGTAATCTTTAATCCTGTTACAGGTATTGTTTTGGGAAAAATACCATTGTTTAATATCTCTCTCTCTATATATAAATATATATATATATGGATGGGGGTAGAGAAAGAGAGATGGAACGCAACAGGAAAAGGAAGGCACAAGGGTAGAAGAGATTATTTATATGCAAAATGGAATTCCAGCCTCCCCCATCTTTGTAAATTATTACAGATCTGAGTGGTGAAACAAACTCGAATGCATAAAAACAGGTGATTTGCTGTACTCAGTGCATTATTTTTCTGGTTTTTTTTTTTAACATTCAGGCACTATGTCAGCCATGTTTCATCCCTGAAAGAAATAACATTAGCATAAGCGATCATTTTGCAGTCGGGATTTCACTGCATTTTGCTGAAGACATCTCACCACAAAAGAAGGTGGACAAAGTCACAATTATTCTGCCCTTTAGCAATACTACCAAGAGTGAAGGCCTTTCTAATGGAGCATGGTTGGTGAATATATTCAAGTTTCAATAAAATGTTAATAATTTTGGCAAAATGTTAAAATGAAAGAGATGGTGCATTTCATTTCCTTATGTACAAAGGCATGCCCACCAAATGAATTCTCTATCAATGTTTTAATTTATTTATTTTTTCGTGTCAGGAGCAATCTGAGTTGCTTCTGGAGTGAGAGAATTGGCCATCTGCAAGGACGTTGCCCAGGGGACACCTGGATGTTTTGATGTTTACCATCCTTGTGGGAGGCTTCTCTCATGTCCCTGCATGGAGCTGGAGCTGATAGAGGGAGCTTATCCGCGCTCTCCCCGGGTGGGATTCGAACCTGGCAGCCTTCAGGTCAGCAACCCAACCTGCAAGTCACAAGACTTTTATCCCCTAGGCCATCGGAGGCTCTGTTTTAATTTATTTATAGCCCTGCTGCCTAAATTTAGAAATCTGGAATCTGTGGACTTTAATGCTAGTGGCTGAAGCTTCTTATTTCTTCCTTTCTAGAAGCAAGGATATAGCATTACATGCAAATTGAATCAGTGTGAATCGTTTTGCATTCAGGCACAGCAAATTCATCTGCACTGACCCTTTATTTGTTTGCCCATCATGAAGTTTCCCTGTTCTCTTTCCTGGGTAGGCCTGTGTTAGGAGACTTGCCAGAGAGTTATATATAACCTTGTAAATGAAGTTGCAAATAGCTGTGTGGAGCATGAATTCAGCAGTCAAGATTCAACAAATACAGCAACCCAACTGTGCTCGTGATTGTAGGCCAAGCCTTCTGATGTTTGACTGCCTTTCTGATGTCTTTGTTTCATCCTGCCTTACAGCCGAAGATTAAGGGCTCTGCTGCCGGAATTCACTGGACTGTGTGAAGCCTGCAATCCCAAACAAGCATCTCAGTCATAAATTTATGTCTGGAAAATAAGAGATAGCAGGGAATTTCAGAGGGTTCAATTTTTCACAAAAACTTGTAAAGATTCACAAATTTCTTCATAATTGATAAAAAGAAGGAACATAGGGAAAATAGAAACTATATTTCTCACCCAGACAGATGATTTGGGCTTGCTTATTAGTTAAAATTCTTGGGGAAACAATAGATCTTTTTGCAGTTTCCAAAAAAAAAAACAGTTCAGCCTCTCCCCACCCCACCTACAATTGTGATCCAAATGCCCCAGAGATGAGTTCCCACTCTAAAACCTCATACCTTAGTGCAAGACCACTCCTGTTCTGTTAATTTCCTAGGATCCATCTACATGAGTGAGTGGATTCTGTGGCATCCACATGACACACAAGGTTCATTCACCTTAATGCAGCCCTGTTCCACATTTAAAAGAACTAGGCAAGTTTAGCCTGCAGAAGAGAAGGCTGAGAGGAGACATGATAGCCATGTACAAATACGTGAAGGGAAGTCATAGGGAGGAGGGAGCAAGCTTGTTTTCTGCTGCCCTGCAGACTAGGACGCGGAACAATGGCTTCAAACTACAGGAAAGGAGATTCCACCTGAACATCAGGAAGAACTTCCTCACTGTGAGGGCTGTTCAGCAGTGGAAATCTCTCCTCCAGTTTGTGGTGGAGGCTCCTTCTTTGGAGGCTTTTAAACAGAGGCTGGATGGCCATCTGTCTGGGGTGCTTTGAATGGGATTTCCTGCTTCTTGGCAGGGGGTTGGACTGGATGGCCCATGAGGTCTCTTCCAACTCTACTATTCTATGATTCTATGATTCTATGACTACTTCACGTCTTGCAGTGCCATGAGTGTTCACACATCCATCCCACTTTCCCCGGGCTTGAACAGCCTTTGGACAGGTAATGACACTTGCCTTTATCCTTTCGATCTGGCCTTACAACCTCATCAGATGGCCACTGACATTGTTCAGCTTTGTAGAGGGGGGTGGGGAACACGGCACCCCACACCCCACATCGGCTGGCTCCAGCCAAGGGTGATAAGATGGGGGAAAGCATGAATGTGTGTGGTGCACACTGGTTTCCCCCATGCATTTGAGTGGCAACACAGGAGCCCCTCTGTGTTGCCCTGGTGGTGGCATGTGCCTACTAGGGTTGAGCAAATTTTTCGTTAGTCCGTTAAATTAGTTTAAAATTTGGTTCGAAAGCACTTTTAAAGTGATTTTTGAAGCATCTGCTCACGGCCTTCCTAATATTACGAATTTGAATCAAAAAGTACATTTTTTTCGTCTGTTTCTGATGTCTTCGGATATAGCTGTAGCCCCTCTGAGAGGAGAAGCCATGTTGGCATGCCTCTCAACCAATCAGAGCAGAAGGAAGAGGGAGGGAGAGGCGTGGCCATCGTTCTGCTAGCATTTTAAAAAAAAACGTTGTTTCAAAATGCCCCAAAAATCAGTGGATGGGTCAAACATTATGAAACTTGATAGGCAAAGAGTGGTGAATTTTTGCTTTGATTGAGGCAAATTATATCCCAATAGCTTTAAAAAAGCAGGAGAACGAAGCCTCTGAATTTTCTCCATTTATTTAAGTGGAGATGAAGCCAGCAGACATTTCCTGAATAAAACTCCATTTCCCAGAAGCCTTGCGCTAAGCCAATCAGAGTGTGAGAGGGAGGGAGGCAGAGGCATGGCCATCATTCTGTTAGCATTTTAGAAAAATGTTGTTTCAAAAGAGACCTCATGGGCAATCGAGTCCAACCCCATTCTGCCAAGAAGCAGGAAATCGCATTCAAAGCACCCCCAACAGATGGACATCCAGCCTCTGCTTAAAAGCCTCCAAAGAAGGAGCCTCCACCACAGTCCGGGGCAGAGAGTTCCACAGTTGAACAGCTCTCACAGTGAGGAAGTTCTTCCTAATATTCAGGTGAAATCTCCTTTTCTGTAGTTTGAAGCCATTGTTCCATTGCGTCCTAATCTTCAGGGCAGCAGAAAACAAGCTTGCTCCCTTCTCCCTATGACTTCCCCTCACATATTTATGCATCATGTCTCCTCTCAGCCTTCTCTTCTGCAGGCTAAACATGCTCAGTTCTTTAAGCCAGTCCTCATAGGGCTTGTTCTCCAGACCCTAGATCATTTTAGTTGCCCTCCTCTGACTATCTTGACCAAACTTTCATATGGTATGTGAATTCTTGGAATGTATGAGAAGTTTAGAGAGAGAGAGGGAGGGAGGGAGGGAGGGAGGGAGGGAGGGAGAGGTTTGAGTGTTGGACTCCGATTGTGGCTTGATTCCTCACTCAGCCACCCACTTGGGCAAGTCACACACTCTCAGCCCCAGAAAAGCCAATGAAACAGGAAATAGCACTTTCAAACCAGGAACTGATTTTCTTATTCAGAGGCTGATGGCCATCTGTCAGGAATGATTTGATGGTGTACTATGATTTCTGTTCCTGGGTGATAAATGTCATTTCCTAATTGGTTCTGTCATAGAAACATGTCAAAATTTATGACACTGCCTGAACTTTGTCTTTGTTCAAGGGACATGGAGCACATTACAACCCAATGAATCAGGAAATAAGACTTTCAAACCAGGAACAGATTTCTGCAATTATTAAAAAATTGTTTATTATAAAAGCTATGAAAATCGGAGGATAAGGGAAACGTTGTGAGCTAGCAATGTTAAATGTGTTCTACCACTGTACCAAGTTTGAAGAAGATAGCTCAAAAAATGAGGGCGGGAGAGTCCTGTAAAGTCCCCCCCCCCCGTGCTGTTTTTTTGGTCAATGCACATGCATGTCCACCATTAATGAATTACTTTTGAAATTAACGAATTTTCGTTAAATTTCGAAATTTTTGAAGACAAAATTCGGATATGACATCAGAAACGAAACGCTAGCGCCCCCTACTTTTGAAGCAAGTTTAGAATCAATTTTTTCATGGATCGCTCAAGCCTAGTGCCTACTGTTAAGGTATGTGGCTAAGTTACAGTGGGATCATCACCAGGTATGCAGGTGTGTCTCTGTGTTAAGAGAAAAACTTGCCTGGGTTAATTGCAACCACAGGCTAGGTAATCAGGGTTGAGTAGTTTGGGCGACTCCCAGAGGAGAGTTTCTCCCATGAGAACTTGCTGGAAGTTGAGCTTACTGAACATTTGCTGGAAGCCTTGCTGCTCAGCATAAAGCTTCTGACTGGCAGCAGCTCCATTTCATGCTGGCCAGTATTTCTACATCCAAAGAACATTGGAAGATTTATTTCTATGGACTATATGGAGTATGTGTGAGTATAATACACAAAAGGAATTGTAACTATACTGCTGATTGTGTTTTTTTTTTGAAGTCACTGCTCTGACTGGAGTAATTTACTCTGAATACTTAAGAGTAAATTGTTTTTTGCATACTTCATATTTGTGTTGCATATTTTTGAACTGGCTAAGCTATGCATTGTATTACTGGATTACTGGGTTCTTCTCTCCTTCAGCTATGAAACCACTGTGGCATTGTGTGATGGGAGCCAGCTGGCTCAGTGGGTGGCCGGGATTAAATTGGTGCATGCCACCAAATTTAGCTCATGTGAAGGGTTGCTAGTGGTGACCGTTGGACACAAAACTGCTGGGGGCCATCACTCAGTGCCTGTACTGATTCCAGCTAGAGTGTCAAATCAACTGGAGAAGGGAAAGGAATCCACCCCCCGGCCATTCCCTCTCTTGTGTTGCTTCTTTGCTTCATCAGTCTTGGTGGTTACCCATAAAACCAGATGATTAGAGGGAAAGGAAGGATGGTGGTTCAGTGATGTTGAACAAGTTTCTGTGTTGCTGGTCTGTGTGGATGCCATCCAGCCATGGACACGGCTCAGTACCTTGCAGTTCAGACCTCTGTCAGCCTCCAAGTTGACTTATCAAGTGTCCATGTGGCCTTCAGTGGCACTTATTCGGAATACTTCACTCCAGATTAGCATAGTCATTTCTGACACATATAAATGATCCCATACATAAAAAGATGTGAATGTATCCTTGAGAAAATAAGATTGGGGAAGTCAAACTCATTGGCAGGGACATAATCATGGGAAGTAAACATGGCTCAGCATGATGTAGAACAGGATGCTGAGTGCATTATTATTGTTGTTACCTTCATTTGTATTATTTTGCTAGATTGACAGTTTCCCCCCAATCAGGCAGAGTGCAATGGCTGAATATGCAAGAGATGAGGGGAATACCTTATAAACATACATTTCTTATCTTGCCATTACAATGCAGTACTACACCTGTTTAATATATAACTAGCTTTCACTTCCACCAGACTATGATGTCCCCATTTCAACATTTGATTCACAGTATTGTGGATGAATAAATGTGATTCAGAAATGCATTGTCCCCTATATCTTTCCTTTCAATTGCATCCCTTAATTGCATATCTGTAGTCAATGATCCTCTTCCTTTGTTCCACCAAATATTTTGGATTTCAACTCCCAGAATTCCTGTGCATTGGCTATATTGGTACAGTGTTCCCTCACTGCTTCACGATTCGCTTTTTGCGGATTCGCTGTTTTGTGGTTTTTCAATAAACTCTAAAAGACTATTATAAATCATAAAAAAATACAATTTACAGCCTAAGAAAGGGAGGAAGGAGAAGCTGAAGGGGGAGAAAATGAGCCCAAACGGCAATGGGAGGAGAAGGAGGTGATTTATCAACACACAATTGGTTGATAAAGATTTAAAATGGTGTATAACTACTAAAATGTATAAATATATAGCGTCCCTACTTTGGGGATTTTCACTTATTATGTGTGGTCTTGGAACCTAACCCTCTCGACAAGTGAGGGAACACTGCAAAAGGCTTGGCAAATATAAGCCAAGGAACAAGGACATCAAATTACTTTATTTTACATTTTTTGCTTCACTGTAATATAAAAAATATGGTTGCTGTTTGGAAATAAAGTTGAACAGATTAGGACAGTGAGTGCATTATTGAGGTGGTCAGAAAAGAAAGCATGATGCCTTGTGTATGAGCAATCCTCCAGGGCACAAAAATACTACAGGCTGCTTTCCCTCTGAGTTTCAATTCCTGCATGCTTAACCACATGGAATGAAGTTTGTCACCTCTTCTTGGTCCTAACACGTTTCTCATATTTTGGAATTCCAACGCAGCCAGGCAGGTGCATATAATGTTATCCTTTTTATACTGGTAGAGGCTAAAGCTAGTGAATTTTACCTGTGCAGATGGAACAGAGTTTCATTCTGTTTGCTTTCTGATAAGAACTTTTTAAAAAGGTACTTTCATAAACAAGATGAAAATAATTTCAGATATTTACATTTGTGGAAGAAAGCGAAGCTTGACAATTTTGCCAATCTCTAGAGAAATTATTGTTTAGGTCAGGCAGAAAAGGTTGTACTGACTGGCATGAGACTATGTCATGCCCTTCAACAGATGTAAAGGCTGGCACACAAGAGAATTGTAGGTTCTGTTTTATTGACTTGGATTCTCATCCATGTCAACAAATTCTCACTGCATCCTTTAAGGACTTTATTGCAAGAAGGCAATGTAGTTGGATCATCACCTTTGGTGACTGTCACTATCATACCATGTGTGTCCTGCTCCCAGCTACCTCTACTCTGTAATTCTCCTGTCCCTAGTTATTGGCAGGCAAAACTCATGTATAGCTCCAATCCTACAACATTCCCTTCGCTATCTTGGTGCAATGGGGTCTTCCCACTTTTGCACTGACATGTTGGCAGTAATGAGACATTGCGAGTGGGATTTTGTTCTTCTCCCACTCTACCCTCTTCCCCTCATTATTCCTTGTAAAGATGTCATGATCATTGTGTTTTATTCATGATTGCTATGTTTAGGTTGACTGTTTAAGGTTATATATTTCAGCTATTCTTATACAGAAGCTGGGAGCCTCTAAGGCATGGTCAGGAAAAGGGGCATGGCTTCACCTTGCTGGTGGAAGCCTTAGAATTCAAAATTTAGCAGTTGGAATTGGGCAGTTGGAGTTTGTCGGTTGAGCAGAGCAGTTGGTTCTGTTCAGTGAGAAAGGAGTGTGATCGAAAAAAAGAGATTGTGGGAGGAAGTTGAGCAGCTAGAGAGTTTTAGCAGAGAAGGGCTAAAATTAAAGTTGCTGAGCCTTTAGTAGGAATAACTAAAGAGCTGAGGCTATATCCCTAAGTCAAGGAGGGCTAGGGTTAACCAGTTAAACTCCCCAGTCCAAGTTTGATCGGGTACAGATCAACTAAGTTCAAGAAGGACAATATTCCTAACTGAAAGAAACAAGTAATATAAAGCTGATACCATACTAAGCTCAGTGAAACTATTGAGAAATCTTGCAACACTTACTGTACAGAAGTAACATCGTTCACCTCAAGATATGACATTCTTGCAACCATCAAGCTTTGTGCTATAAATAAACAAGTTACTGTTTCTTCAAATGTTGCTTATTATTTGAGCAAAGCATCTTTCAAAGGTGGTGGCAGCGACAACATAGAAAAGTGGAATACATAGAGGTAGAAGGTGAATCCTTCGCAATTTGGTGGCAGCGGTGGGATCCAAAAAGATTCCATCCCTGTCATCACATCAAGTCTTTACATTTGGTGGCAGCGGTGGGATCCAAAAAGATTCCATCCCTGTCATCACACTTCTTTACATTCCTAAACCAGCTTTTGCCCTTTTTATTTTATATTTATATTAGCTCTTTTTTTGTTGTTAAATGCTGCTAATGTGCTTTAACTTTAATGTGTATTAAAGTTTAAAATAACAAAAAATTAAGGAGCAGTAGCAGTGTGGGAAAGTGGAGTTACAAGAATATATGGAAGTAATTTTGCTAATAAAGAAGTGTGATATCAAGGATACTCAAGACATGACATATCTACTATCAATGATAAAATGAATGTAGCAGAGTAGCATGTTCGTGTGATAAATTCCTAAAAGTAATTGCAATGGCATGTAAGGTATTACATTGCCGGAAAATTTGCTTTTGCTATCACAGCATAAACCAATGTTTTCAAGCTGAACACTGAGGCATCTTAGAAATGTATTAGTAACCCTTCAAAGATAAGACCAGCAACTGTGAACATCCTTCCTCGAAAGCCATTCCTCCTTGCCATGCAAGGAATTTAAAAACCTGTCCTGATGTTCAGATGTTTACAAAAGATTATCACTTGTGGAAAACCATTTATTGGGAATGCAGGAACACATTTTCTTCAATTGCTCCCATGCTGTGGAATGGGCTTTACTTAGATCAGGTCACATTCTCAGGACATTACTACATGAAACCTGCTACCTATGAAGTTACTGCAACCTGGGATAGCAGCTACTTACCAGCATTGTCATCATCATGTTCACACCAATTCTGATGTTGCATGCCCACCCAGAGGTGTGATGTCACTTCTTTGGATAGGCAATAGAAATAACCCTGCCACTGCGCAGCTTTCACTCTTTTTTATTTATAAAATACACTTTGGAATTATGAAATACAAGATTAAAATATTTTTTTAAAAAAACATTTTCATTGAGGGGAGAGAACAGATGTGGACCTCATCACACGAGCCCAGCTTCATCCCAAGGAGGATGGTGGTCCAGCAATGAGTATCACTTGACATTTGCAATAGGGACTATCGCCAAAAGTCATCCTGATTCTGTGCCAGTTTTTGCTCCCATGTTAAAGTCTCACTGCTTGTAGGTAGGGGCTAAAGATACTTGTCTTCAAGCTGGACTTTTACAACATGTTTCTATTTTAGGGTTGATTACTGTAATCATTGTTATGGTTTTGATTAGTACGATTATTTTTGTGTAATAGATTTTCGTCTCATTTGCTTCCAATTTCTTTTTAAGCTTTCTTGAAGGCTTTTGAAAGTGGAAAGGTATTGATAACAATATAAAAACAATGTCTCTCTAAGAGAATGTAGATGTTCTAAGTCACCCTCACCCAATGCATGGAAAGACATAACGATCTTCAGTAGGCCTGGCACAACAAAAGAGATGGAAATTGAATGCAGAATGGTGGATTTTCTGAAGATTGAAAAATTCCTACTAGTAAAACAAAATAGTGGAGAGGATACTTGGCATAGCATGACCACTTCTTTAAAATGGGCATCAATCTTCATTTCCCCCCTCAGATGGGAGAATATTTTGGTTAATATTTGTGCTTCTATGTGAGGACAAAGAATGGCATTGGCTTTAAGAATTCATGGATTTTTGGTATATTTAGGTCCTAAATTCCAGGACCCCCATGGATATGAAAAAGATCTAGTCCAATGGATGCTCAAGTCCAATGACATACGATGGTGTAGAAAAGTGGTGTTCCTTATATAAAATGGCAAAAATCAGGTTTTTCACTTCTGCATATTTGCAAGATATGGTTGGCTGAAGTATAATTACATCATCTGCTGATCTCAGTGGATGAGATAATTATTTTATGTATGCATATGGGAACATAACCAGATATTTCTAATCATACCTTCTCTACCAACCACAAAGTGATCATGGGGAGGGTCTGCAATGTCTAAATAGTATGTCTGGAGGGATGTTGAGAGGCAGGCTGTAGTATAGTAGAACTATGTTATATTGCAGATCACTCTAATTCCATCACAGCAGGTATAGGTACATTCATATGACTATATTTCCTGTCTTAATTGAGATAGCTTCATGTTAGTATGGCATTTATTTGTGTTTTTTCTTTGGAATTTTAGACCTCATATCTCTACTTTTTAGCCTATATTTATGCTCATTATCTGAAATAAAGCTGGAAACGAGTTGGATATTAATAATGATCTCTCAGTGTTGCCTGATACATATGTGCATCTTCTTGAACAGAAGGTATTCAGAATTACAGCCACTTATCAGGATTATGAAGCTCTGAAAAAGTTGTCCAGAGTTTTGACACATTTTCTGCCCAGATGACTCAGAATCCATGGTAGAAGAGGAGGTTGTTTCACACATTTTTGTATGTTAGTTCCTGTAATAACAAACCCAGACTGTGAGTTATAAACACACAGTCCTGTTAGGAGTGAATATACTTAGTGGGTGTAGAATGTTGAGTGTAACTTGGGACCCTTTCAGACAAGCAGGGGTAAAGCGTGGGACAGCAAAGGAAAATACGGGACAGTATGGGCCAGTGGAGGGAACCACCAAGCTCTGTTCCCTCCTGTCAAGGTCCGCCCTCTGCCTTACCACATCATCCCCCCCCCTTCAAATCCATCTTCCCCTGCTTCCTCTTCACATTGTTCTATGAGGAGTCCTCCAGGAGCACTCTGGGCTCCACTTCTCTCCACTGCTCGAACTGACCCCCACAAAGTACCACTGGGAGTTACCCTGCATCATGTGACAGTCTCTGTAGGACTCTTGTTGCATCTAATGAGGTCCTAAATTTCATTTCTATGCTACCTTTCTCCTGGACTGGGGCCATGTCTTGGGGCCGGGCTGTGGCGCAGCTGTTGAGCAGCTGCCTTAAATCACTCTGACCATGAGGTCATGAGTTCGAGGCCAGCCCGTGGCGGGGTGAGCGCCCGTCAATTAAAACTAAAAAATAGCCCCTGCTCGTTGCTGACCTAGCAACCCGAAAGATAGTTGCATCTATCAAGTAGGAGATAAGGTACCACTTATAAAGTGGGGAGGCAAGATTAACTAATTTACGACCTGGAATGAGGAAGTGCCGTCAGTGTGGATGATGAAGCAGCTGCTCCCCCCTGTGGCCAGAATCGAACATCCCCTCAGAAGAAGGTTAACTTGCCTCTGCGTGTGTCTCTCAGTCTCTGTTTGATGTGTTTATGGGCATTGAATGTTTGCCCTATGTGTGTTATAATGTGATCCGCCCTGAGTCCCCTTCGGGGTGAGAAGGGCGGAATATAAATACTGTAAATAAATAATAAATAATCCAGTAAATCCGCAGCTGGTCTGGAGATCTCCTGAACTTGCTTCGTTGGTTGGTTGGAGTCCATACAATCCAGCCAGGCGGAGACATTAACAGCCCTGCTAGATCATCGTCTTACCATCTGAGCTGCTATCAGCATTTCTTACCTACTTCATAGTCATTCTGGCACCTCTGTTTATGCCAGAAAGTTTCTTCTATGACAGGCAGGAGCTCACATGAAGAGAGTGACAGGAGCAAAACGTTTGCTTTTTCTGGTGGGCACAGGGAAAAAGGAGATGACAACAGTGCCCAATATGGACAATGGACTGGTCTCAATCTGACCTGATACTGCTTTCCACACTGCTCTAAAGCTGCAAGGATACTCTGGAGTTTCAAAACTCTGGAGCATATCTTGATTTTTTTTTTTACTAATGTGTGGCTAAACTGGATTAACCCAGTTTAACCAGCAATAGGTAAAGGTAAAGGTTTTCCCCTGACGTTAAGTCCAGTCGTGACCGACTCTGAGGGTTAGTGCTCATCTCCATTTCTAAGCTGAAGAGCCGGACAACTGGCATTGTCCATAGACACCTCCAAGGTCATGTGGCCGGCATGACTGCATGGAGTGCCGTTACTTTCCTGCTGGAGCGGTACCTATTTATCTACTCACATTTGCATGTTTTCGAACTGCTAGGTTGGCAGGAGCTGGGGCTAACAGTGGGTGCTCATTCCGCTCCCAGGATTTGAACCTGGGACCTTTCAGTCTGCAAGTTCAGCAGCTCAGCACTTTAACACACTGCGCCACCACCAGGAATACCTACCAGAAATTGATAAATGTTGTGGAGACAGCCAAGAGCCAAATCAGGGTGAGTCTGCATTTTAATGTCCTTATAGACAATTCCTAAGACCCAAGACCGCTGAAAAAAAATATATTCTAAAACCTTACAAAAACACTTAAACTCATTTAAATACATTGAGGTTATTACTTATAAGCAGCAATATAAAATCTTTAAAACACATATAAAAGAAAACTCACAATAAGAAGGTTCCACAAAAGCATTTACTCATTAAAAATCACACTTGGAGACTAGGTCTTTTCCTACCTGTGAAAGAACAGGAAGGAGGCAATCAGTCTGGTCTCCAACAGAAAGGAATTTCAGAGATTGGAGTAGCCACTGAGAAGGCTCTTTCCACAGTGTCCTCACCAGAAGTTCCCATGATGGTGGCAGGAATGAAAGAAAGACCTATCCTGTGGACTTTAACACTCTGTCAGGTTTGTATAGGGAGATATTCCTTAGGCTGGAATGACTATGTTATTCTACAGTTTGTTATGCAGCAGAAGTCAAGTATATGACCTTCTCACACTGGGGATTTTATGGCCCCTTGTCCTTCTTTGGAATGGGACCTGCTGAATGCCATCAATTGATGCTGGATCCCTCCCTCGCCCCCACTCCTGAAGTGGAGGGGAAGTGTCCCAAGATGCTTTCTCTGCTATGATGGAGAGGAACATGTGTTTTGAGTAGCTCCATCCATGTGATGGGAGAAAAGGTAATGCGGAAACGTTTCTGAAAATTAGATATTGGAGGCATACGTTCAAATATCTCCCATAAGGAGGACCATAATAAATGTCCAAGGAACCATTAATTGATCTAAAATTTAAAAAAGACATGTACAAGAAATGGAAAAAAGGGAGAAATCACTTTCCCTACAGTTGCTCCATGTCCTATCTACACTGTAGAATTAATGCAATTGAAACATGCAGTTTCAGAGCATGGTGGAGTTTCCTTCTTTGGAGATTTTGAAAGAGAGGCTGGATGTCCTTCTGTCATGGGTGCTTTAATTTTGCTTGACAGGAGGTTGTACTGGGTTACCCTTGTGGTTTTTTTTCTCTGTGATTCTATTGTGGCTTCAGGCCGTTGTGTAATTATTTATTTATTTAATTAATTATAGCAACCTCATCATGGGGTTTTCTTGGCAGGAGTTGATAAGCAGGGGGTTGTTCTTGCTTTCCTCTGAGACTCAGAGAGTGTGACTTGCCCAAGGTCACCCAGTGGGTTTCACTGGGCAAAAAGGGACTCAGTCTCTGCTCTCTAGATTTGTAGTCGGACACCTACACTACTCCGGGTCGATTTCTGTCTACTTCCAAGTATTAAAAATATCCATAGGAAGCATTAAAACTGTTGTGCTCCACATGCAGTTTGAGGTGGAACATTCTGTTGTTCCACCTCAGCATTTGTCACCTAATGTTGCTGTATGTATAAGGTAAAGGTTTCCCCTGACGTTAAGTCCAGTTGTGACCGACTCTGGGGGTTGGTGCTCATCTCCATTTCTAAGCCGAAGAGCCGGCGTTGTCTGTAGACACTTCCAAGGTCATGTGGCCGGCATGACTGCCTGGAGCGCCGTTACCTTCCCACCGGAGCGGTACCTATTGATCCACTCACATTTGCATGTTTTCAAACTGCTAGGTTGGCAGGAGCTGGGGCTAACAGCGGGCGCTCATTCCGCTCCCGGGATTTGAACCTGGGACCTTTTGGTCTGCAAGTTCAGCAGCTCAGTGCCTTAATGCACTTCGCCACTGGGGCTCCAACCGGGGCTGTATGTATAGGCTAAGCCAAAGTACATGCATCTGCAGTAGATAGTTAAATAAGGCCTGAACCTCTTATTCTTTGGCATTATGAAACCACCAAACATAGTTTTGGAACACAATTATGGTGTACACATTTTTCTTTTCTTTTCTTTTTTAACTAGAGGTAATCAAGGGGATTATAGAACAGTGAGCTTTGCTACTTTTGCTAAGAAATTAATTATAAGCCTAATTAAGAATATAATTGTCCCATTTTAAAAGGAAAACTCGATAGGTCACCACAACAATATATCCATGAAAGGAAAAGATGATTACCCCATTACGGGAACTTTGAACATTAATAAAGCAACATTTAACTCAAGGGTGGGTATTTATTTTTATACTTTGATTGATATTTGGCCTTTTGTAAATGTCTGGAGTATGAGGCTCATTGGGTGACTGTGGGAGAACAATATAAAAGTCTTCTATAAAAATGCCTCGGTCTTAAAGCCTACCTTAAATGGGTGGTAAAGCTAAGTATGATTATTTGTGTTCTTGTCCTGTGAACTGCCTCCTGAGAGTTTTTGTAGAAAGGTAGAAGATGAATCAAATGAAAAACAAAAGCAGACAAATGCTGCAACATATTTTGAGCCATGGTGTTATTCAAAAAAAAATTAGCCAAAGGTCCTTAAGTTATAATTAATATGGTAGCTGCCAATTATGTAGTGGCTGAGAAATCAACAAAGTTAATATGCAATATGCTAATGAATACTGGAATGATGAATAACCTGTTTAAATGAGCAAACATACAAACAGTTGAGAGACAAGTCTAAATACAATCATTAGTTACAGTCAATATTATGTGTATGCAACACAATGGAGTTGTAAGAAAAATGCATTTTCACTTGCAATATAGAACTTTTCATTTCTACTTGTACAATAAACTATAAATTGGAGGTCACAATAAGATTGGGGAAGGAGAAGAAGCAGCCTAGGTATGATCAATGAGGTGGGAGATCTCTATCTAGCTGACAAGTTCATACCCTAAAGCAGTGGTTCCCAACCTTTCTTTGACCAGGGACCACTCTCCAATATTAGTACCAAAGGGTTACAAATCAGTTTTTGGTCAACTTTAGATTCAGTTTGGTTATTTGGGGTGCTGATTCAGAAAACTGCATCGGATAGAACTGCAGAAAACTGCATCAACTCTTGTTTCTCTCTCTTGCACTCCCCCAATGGCGGTATGCACATCCGGCACATGTGCAGTTGCAATTTTCCTCACATGTCTTGTGGACCTTATTTTAGGTCTTGTGGCCCACCAGTTGAGAACCACTGCCCTAAAGGCATTAGATCTTTTCTGATCTTGGAATTAAGCAGGAGCAGCCTAGGTAGCACTTGGATAGGTGACTGTCAATGAATATCCAGTGGTTTAGGCTATATTTCAGAGGAAAGAATTGGCAAAACCACCCCTGAGTATTTCTTGTCTAAGACAACTATATATGTTCTGGGGATTGCTATTAGTCAGCAGGTGATTTTTAGACACCTATACACACATAGTAAGAAGTAGAATGTCTCTTTAGGCCAGGGGTGACAAACTTATTTTCATTGAGGGCCACATCATACTTATGGTTGCCTTCAAATAGCAGTTGAGTCCTTGGATAGAGAGGACCAACTGTAAGGTTTTTACAAAGTGGTCAATGCACTTTAGTTTTTTACCCAATTTGGGTCCCCAGATGTTATTGAATGACAACCCCCATAAATCTTGATTAATTTCTCTGTTGATTGGTAATAATGGGAATTGCAGCCCGATAACTCTGAGTCTGAGAAAAAGTTAAAGAACATTTTGGACATGATATTCACAAGCCTTATAACTAAATTCAACCCCCATGATTCTAACAAAACAAAATGCAGTTTTCCAGATGTTACTGTGTCACAATTCCCATCAGCTCTAGTCATGATGGCTAATGATGGGGAAAACAGGAATTGTAGTTCATTATCTGGAGGGCCACATAAAATGACAAAGCAGGCCTCATTTGACTCTTGGGCCTTGAGGTTTACACATGTGCTTTAGGCCAATAATGAAAGATTTAAGGCACTTGTATACCATTGTAGTGCATCAAAGGTTCAAATCAGTAACAGAATTGAGAAAAAATAATCCCCTTAAACCTAGTAGATAAATAAAGATCTAAACTGGATTTTCCTCATTTCCTTCATCATCTATTTAAACATATTTAGGATTGCACAATCACTGCATATAGTATGACTTCTGATCCAGTATTAACACATACAGAAATTGCTTCTTTGTTACATTTACACTATACATGTTATCTTGGTGTAAAGCTGCTTGGAAAACCCTTGGATCCAACCAGGGGTGGTTCACCCGTAAGGCAAACCAGGCAGTTGCCTGTGGCACCATTTTCTTTGGGGCGCCATTACGGAGCTCCCGCGTGCGCATGCACCCCCTGCCTCCTCCTCCCAGGTTTGCTTGCACAGGGACGCTTCTGCAGCACTGCCCACCTCTGCTGTGATTGGCTGCGCACATCCGTCACTCAGTCTCGCAGCAGAAAACCCCTCCTTTGGGAAGGGGGCAACATCTTTAGTAATCCTTTATTTGTTCTCAAGAAGTGTTTGATTTTCATACAAGTATGTACCTAAAGTCATGTAAAATTTCTTGGGGCAAAAGGGGTTGTGAGTGAAAGAAGTTTAAGAAGCCCTGTTGCAGTTGACAAATTTGGAGTGCAATGCTTTCACATAAGGGAACTATCTTCTAAGATGGCCTGTGGCTGCCTTCGGGGCCAGGCTTGCTTCCGGGGCCAGGGCCACACCTATGGCAGACATCCTCAGAGGTTGTGAGGTCTGTTGGAAGCTAGGTAAGTGGGGTTTATATATCTGTGGAAAGTCCAGGGTGGGAGAAAGAGCTCTTGTCTGCTTGAGGCTAGTGTGAATGTTGCAATTGGCCAGCTTGATTAGCATTTAATGGCCTTGCAGATTCAAAGCCTGGCTGCTTCCTCCCTGGGGGCATCCTTGGTTGGAAGGTGTTAGCTGGCTCTTATTGTTTCCTGTCCAGATTTCCCCTATTTTCAGAGTATTGTTCTTTATTTACTGTCCTGATTTTAGAGTTTTTTTAATACTGAGGGCCAGATTCCCTTTCGGTGGCCTTTTAATTATCTGCCTTGATATTCTAGTTATATGGCTGTGTGGAAGGACCCTCAGGGCTCTTCCACACAGCCATATAACCCAGAATATCAAAGCAGAATAACCCACAATATCTGCTTTGTACTGGGTTATCTGAGTCCACACTGCCCTATATCCCAGTTCAATGTTTGGTGCTAAATTTGCAAATATAGTAATTCCTACATAACATTACCATGTATTGAACTCCTTTTTCTGTTGATTTGTTGTAAAACATGATATTTTGGTGCTTAATTTGTAAAATTATAATGTAATTTGATGTTTAATAGGCTTTTCCTTAATTCCTCCTTATTATCCAACATTTTCACTTATCCAACACTTTTATTTTTCAATGATTGGTTTTGGGGGGGGGGGGGGTTGCCAAAATTCTGTTCACCTACACTTGAAAAATACCTAGGGCCGGCCCTGGATCCAACACTGGACTGCATCAGCTCAGCTGTTGAGAACAACAACACAGTGGTTCCACACACCACTTTTCAATCCCAAAATTATGAATAAGATTTGAAACACTGGAGCCAGAAGAGTTTGAACAGATTGTGTGGATTCTTCACACAACTGGCCCCTACAAAGTGGCTCTGTTTTTTTCAAACCCAACACAGCATAATATAAATAATAGAAAAGCAGTATCCACACTGCTGTGGCAACATATAGAGAGGCCATATATTTCATGGTATCCAATAAAAGGCTTGAGCAAAAAAATCTTCTAGTACATCCACGTTTCTGCAATACGCTGATTTTTATCAGGAAAAACCTTCCCTACCTCAAGGTTACATTTGTGAAGTATTGGTCTATTAAGCTCAACTATGGCTCAATGCATCTCAGAGTTTTCAAACTCCAGTGCTGGATATGACCTTGCACAAATATCCCTACAGTAAAATCAGACGTTACCACAAATTCGGCAGGATGCTTTGGAATCACAACTATTTCATTTATCATTCATTGTTCTTTCTCTCCAGTGACCAGATCTAACCATTTTTCCCCAAATCCCCTAGATGGCACTGTGGAATTTATTATTTAAAGGTTTTATATAATGCTCTTAACTGGACAGTGTTAAATAATTGCTCTCCTATCCTTCCAAACTCTTCTAAACCAATCATGAGTGAATTGTTGAACAACAGAAAAACAAGGTAGGGATGGGGGCTGGAATCAGCCAGCGAGCCAGCTTAATAAATATAAAGTAATCGATATATTGGAATAATTAATTATACTGGAAGAAACAGATCATGAGCTGGAAGCTTTATAATCATGCTGCTATATTTTGAACAATAAGGTACACTCCCACCCCAAATTTATGCTAGGGCTGTTTTTCTTTTGTGCTGACCTATTTGCTTCTTTGGTGCTGTGTCAAAAAAAGAACTGTTCACTTTCAAGGAAGCCCACATATTATGCATGGGTCACTGTTCTGGGATATCCCCAGGGTGATAAGATTGGGAATGACCAGATCACTACAAAGACAAGACAGAAACAGACAATTGAAGCCAAGGCCAATTGGAAGGAGGTAAGGCCAGAGAAAGGACATACTGCAGAAACTTTGGGTACATTTATGCTGGAAAAATAATGCAGTTTGATGAAGCTTTAATTGTCAAGCTTCAATGCTATGCAATCTTAAGAGTTGTAGCTTCTTAGCCAGAGAGCGCTGGTGCTCCATCAAACTACATCTCTCAGGATTCTATAACATTGAGCCACAGCCGTTAAAATGGTGTCAGACTGCATGAATTCAGTAGTGTAGATGCACTCAGAGAGACACAAAGACCTCAGTTCAGGCTGCACACTTTGAGATTATAGGAACCTTTGGTTAAGTTATGCCTTACAGCATGCTAGCAGTTATCTCATGGCATTTGATTCTGCATCAAAGTTGCTTTAAATTCTTCCAAATAATTCTTGTTTAGTGCCTGGAAAGTGCAACAAGTCATATATCTCTATCCAAACTGATCTACACGGATCAGGCAGGATATAACAGTGGTATTCCATTGATCGAACAGCAGAATTCTTCTGCAATAGGAGAGGGTTTTTTCTCATTGCAGCTCCCTCCACATGACCCTAAGACGGGCTTTGAAAGACTCAGTTGGGTTTTGAATGACACAGAGGGCTGCATAATAGAGGGAAAGAAACTTCAGCTGTGACTGCCAGGTAAAGCCATCATGATTCAGGTTGCTATCTGAAGTCTCAGTCAATTGGTATACTACTTTGTGTCTCTAGTCAGGCAGATAATGCTGTAATGGATCGGGGAAAGCTTTGTGTATGTGTGAGGTAGCTTTAAAGCAGGTGCCCTTAACCTTTTTTATTCCATGTGTTTGGGGTCCATTTGTGTATTCTTCTTATGCCTGTTTCCCCATGGTCAGTTGGTTCTGAAGCAGTACGAGTGCTGTAGACTTGCCAGATACTCTGCAGAACAAGATTGGACATATGAAGTACTTGCATTTAAAGATGACTCTTGCAAGTGAACCCCCAGGGCCATGCAAATCTTGCGGTATCAGATCAGTCAAAATCCCATGGACCACTTTGTCAATCAGGTGAAAACCATGAGACCCTTCTTATAATGTAGTAGCAGATCGATGTCTTTCCCTATACGCCAGTTAGAGATCAGAGAAAACCTGTCACAGACAGAACGCCACCAAATAAAGTTCAACACAGTTTATTAAAGTTACAGAACTAAAAAATGCCCGTAAGAAACAAAGGACTAGGCAAACACTTGCCTTCAATGTAAAAAGATGCAAAAAGATTCCGCTGGTACTAAAAACGGTTCAAAAGATAAACCGGATTAAACAGGAGTTTAATCCGGGTTAAATCAAAAATGCTTACTTCAGCCTGGCAATTTAAACAAACAAAAGTTGATAAACAAAGATTCAATGTAACACAAATAACTGGCAGCAGATTCCTCTCTGCTACTCAAAAGCTACAATTGAGTAACTAAGGTTGTTACTCCTCCGTGCAACGAGCGAAATCCGGGTCCAGGCACATCAATCAGGGTAGCAACGGTCAGCAGGGTCCCAATCCGGTCCAGGGTCGAAAGCCAGGTACAGACGTCTTTAGTTCACAAGATCCACCGATAGCCACAGAAGGGATAGTCCGAGGTCGTAGTCAGTCAGTCAGTCCAGCGTCAATCCAGAGTAGGCAATTAATGTCCGTCAAAAAGACGACGGAGGTCCAAGCTATCAAGATTAAACACAGGTTGCACAGAAAAAGCCCACACAGTTCCTCCCGCCGTCTATGCCCAGTGTCCTTGGTAACTTACGTATTCAGCAAACGAATCACACCCGTCTTCAGGAAGTTCCCCAACAAGAGCCCAAGCGTTCGTCCAGATTACCTTGCCCAACGCAATTAGCCATTGATTCTAGACCCCATTTTATGCCAGTTCACAACTCCTCATCGCTGTCAGCTGCTATCCTAATTCCAGGTGCCTCATCGTCATCACCCTCATCAGAGCTAAAACACCTTTGACTACGCCCCACAGCATCCCCAGCTGTGGATCCCGTTCCATCCCTCCAGCCCGTCCACGGGTCCGATCCTGCAACCCGCCAGTCGCCTCCCATGCTATCATTGCCGGCGACACCCAAATCCTCCCTCACACGAGTCCATTCCATGTCATCCTCCTCTGAGCTAACCATCTCTTCCTCCATTCCCTCGGTAAAACCCTCAAAGGAGTCTTCGTCTGTTGGTTCTGCAAATAAGTCCCGGAGTCGTTTCCTTTCGCGCTCCTCAAGAGAGTCTGACTCTCGAGGAGTCTTACGACCTCGTCTCCTAGTATCGGAGCCAGAAGGCTCAACCATAACAAAACCTGGCTGCTGTGTACACACCGAATGCTTACAGTCAGTCTGGTGGTAATGTGTTTGGTTTGTGCTCTTGGATATTTGATTTGTGACATCCTGTATCACTCCAATATGGACCCAACTTGGGGGCCCAAAATATAGGATGCTCTTTCCAAAACAGAAGTCCTAGGAATTCTGCTTCAATCCCTTGCCTACCTTGCCCTATTGACAATTCTTCTTCTTTATTCACTTAGTTGTTTCCGACTCTTCGTGACCTCATGGACCACGTTAGAGTTCCCTGTTGGCTGTCGCCACCCCCAGCTCCTTCCTTCGCTCAGCCTTCCTTATGGTCCAGCTCTTGCATCCATAGGTTACTATGGGGAATACCATTGCTTTGACTATGCGGACCTTCGTTGCCAGTGTGATGTCTCTGCTCTTCACTATTTTGTCATGGTTGGCCATTGCTCTCCTCCCAAGAAGTAGATGTCTTCTGATTTCCTGGCTGTAGTCTGTATCTGCAGTGATCTTCATGCCTAGAAATATTAATATTAATATCCTAAGCTAATAATTTATTTTATATTCTGAAGACATCTAAAGATTCATGTGAATCTTTAGGTGTTTTTCTCCCTCTATTTGCCAGTTATCAATCAGTCTGGTTGCCATAATCTTGATTTTCTTGATGTTTAACTGCAGCCCAGCTTTTGCACTTTCTTTTTTCACCTTGGTGATAAGGCTCCTCAGCTCCTACTCACTTTCAGCCATCAGAGTGTTATCATCTGCATACCTAAGGTTGTTAATGTTTCTTCCTGCAATTTTAACTCCAGCCTTGGATTTGTCAAGCCCCACATGTCGCATGATGTGTTCTGCATACAAGTTGAATAAGTAGGGTGACAATATGAAGACCCATTCTGTGACACCACGAGGGCCCATTTCTAACACTGCTTGGACCAGCTTCTTCTCCCACTCTCAGAGATAGGGATGAAGGCACCCTGAAAAGCATATTCTCTATGCAGCATTTGATTTAGCCCATTCTTTATTCTCTTGGGCTCATTAACTTTGAAAAATTGTGATATTTTCATAATCAACCAAGCGGCTTATAGCCCTCCCTGCATGCTCAATGTTAACAAAAAAGATTTTTGTATCATAATATATCAAACTGTAGTTAAAAATGCTAATGAAAGATGTCCAATTTCTTTGAATACACCTAATCCCTGTTGTTTTTCAATAGAATACACATAAAACAGATGGTTCTTCCCATTTTAAATACTCTTATTTTTTCACATAAATCTTTAGATGTCTTCAGAATATAAAATAAATTATTAGCTTAGGATATTAATATTTGTCCTTGCTTCATGCTATAAGAAACAAAGGTTTCAACCTTTAGCATATTGTTTTTGTTTTTGTTGTTGCTGGATAGAATCCTCTATCGTCTTGTACTTAATAACTACCATATATACTCAAGTATACATTAGACATTTTAGTAAAAAAAAAACTCGCAAAAATTGGGTTGAATTATCCATGGATCAATGTCTGAACTGTAAACTCTTATCAAAAATTGAACAACTTACTTCTCTGAACTGGGTGGTGAAAGGTGACCGCTTAGTCTGTTTATGGAAGACTTAAAAGAATCACCAACCCCCTCTACTTTTTCCTTTGCACCACTGCTTCTGGCACTTTGAATACCGCGATGAGAAAATAGCAGTAACAACAGCCAGAGGCAGCTAACCTTGAGGTGGCATAGGTACTTTCCTCTCGTCATAGAATGACCTTATCAAAATCCATAATTTTAGCCCCAAAACCTGCCCTTAACTTATAATTGTCAACTTATACATGAGACTATATTGCAAACTTATTTCTAATTTCTAGTTTTATCCTTCATTTCTTGCTCCCTAAACATGTTGACCTTCTCTTTTATACCAAGGAGACTTCAAGGTGAACTGTCATATTAACCTAACCGTTACAATTATTAAGAGGCAGATATTTTGCAATTGGCAGTTCAATGCCTGCTGATTTCACTTCAAATAATACATTGTGCTGTTGGAAAAGATTGGAAAAACATTGCCATCTGCAACTACAGCTTGCAAATTGCAGTTTGCAATTGCCATCCATTACACAAAGACCAATTTAAAAATATTTTGGCTTTTAAATTAGCAATTGATATCACAAGGCTTTGGAAATTACTATTTTCCTCGTAACAGACACTGTAATTTCCTTCAATTTTACTAGAAATTAACATGTAAGTTTCTAAAACTGAATTATCTCATGTAAAGTTTAGGTGTGCTCACAACAATAGCGAGTAGTGTTTAAGGGAGAGGGAAAATGGAAAATGGATGGTCAATTTCTTAGAACAAAACTTAATCATAGTGTCTAAACCAGAGCGGCCTGTTTGGTCCTTGTTGTTCAGGGATTGCTGGTGCTAATCATAGTCTTGGGTCAGACATTCAGTACATCTGCAATGTAGCATCTGTGTAGTTTGACACCACTTTAACTGTATGGCTGAATGCTATGGAATCATGGGAGTTAAAGTTTGGTTAAAGTTTGCCAATGCACTCTTTGGCACGAAGGCTAAAAACTTTATAAAACTACAACTTATGTGATTCCATAGTATTTATAGGATTTCATAGTATTAGGGTAAAGGTAAAGGTTTTTCCCTGACATTAAGTCCAGTCGTAACCGACTCTGGGGGTTGGTGCTCATCTCCATTTCTAAGCCAAAGAGCCGGTGTTGTCCGGAGACACCTCCAAGGTTATGTGGCCAGCATGACTGCATGGAGCGCCATTACCTTCCCGCCGGAGTGGTACCTATTGATCTACTCACATTTGCATGTTTTCGAACTGCTAGGTTGGCAGGAGGTGGGGCTAACAGCGGGCACTCATTCCGCTCCTGGGATTTGATCCTGGGACCTTATGGTCTGCAAGTTCAGCAGCTCAGCGCTTTAACACACTGTGCCACCACCAGGGGCCCATAGTATTAAGCCATGTCAATTACAATAGTATCAAACTGCATTAATTTTGTAATATAGATACACTCATTGATTTCACTTAGAAATTTTGGAGATGCCATATTAAAATCCTACCTGCATGAGTTAATAGAATTGCAATTCTCCATCTTTCATCCCTTTGTATGAAACTCATGAGTTACTGAATTACTATTCTCCATCTTTCAGACCATTGTATGAAAACTCTCTACAAACATTTCTGAGATAAAAAATAGTTGGATCTCGTTTCCACTACATGAGCCAAAGGTGGGCTTTTATTTTTTTTGCCACTCTGAGTACTCACTTCCCAAGGGATGCTATTTAAACCCTTTCAAACATTAGCCGGTTTGGGTTCTGTTAGTGGCAGTGACTGCTCTTTAAACACATCTTTTTAATATTACACCTCTGTGGGGATTCGGGAACTTTCTAACCTCTATTTCTCCATTATCCCCAAGCACGTTATATTACAGCCATGGCCTACTATGAGTTATGTAACATAGATGCTCTTGGAACCCACACTCTTCTACTGTCATTTTCATTAAATGTGTTAGAGAAGATATTGTAAGAGGAGAGAAATCCTCCTTCAACCATCATCCTCAAAAGTGGCATCCTGAAATGTTTTTACAAGGATCAGAGTATTTTCTTTCCCTATTATTACACAGCCCAACAAAAAAAATATTGGTGTCTTGGTTTTTAGGTTGGTTCCTGGGGTTATTTGGGGCACTGATTCAGAAAATTGCATTGAATAGACTGGATCAGCTCTAGTCTTAGATATGGTTATCATGTTTTCAATGAACGAGCAGATGGTGACTGGTAGATGACATGTGTTCTGTATCTCAAAAAACCAGAGCTGATAGAGGAAAAATGGTGCCATTTTTGGAATCAGCAAGTTAAATATATCTGGAAAAAGGGCTAACATTTGAGGCCCCAAAATTTTTGTTGTCCAGTGTTACACTTCCAACAGGCAGTGAAGACATGTCTGTGTTATTCCACAGAGTGTTGTTGTTGTTGTTGTTGTTGTTATTATCTTGCAATGCCACCTCTATCCTTTCTGAGGTATAAGACTTTGTTCCTTTGCCTAACAAGTTTTCCAGGCTCATATTATGATTACTTATACTGTACCCATGTATCACATTTTCCCAAGTATCTGTCTCCTATGTTTGGAAACTGTCATCTCCCTGGAGGTATCTGCTGAATGTTGCTCTTTCAGGATAGTATGTTCTGCTTTGTCCAAGCAGGATTTATCCCAATTAATAAATTTGGGAATAGTTATTCAGGCCTCACACTGTTGCAAATTCTCTTCCAGCAGATAAGACATATTGCACTTGCCAAAGACATAGCTCTTTGCATCTTTAACATAAAGATAATACAGAGATTGAAGCTTACTTCAGTAGCACTCCCAACAATTATATGCAATTGGCCTATATAGGCTTTGTCTCAGCAGTCCAGGGCTCTCCCAGATTCCTCCTCCACCAAAAATATCCACTCAAAACACCTGTTGCCTTTGACCTATTTCAGGGATTGAGAAAACAGCCATGTAGAATAGCTGGCTGGTATCTTTGTCTCCAACTGAGTCAGTGATACATTTCCTCTCAAAAACAGACTTACTCTTTTGGACCATGTGCTCAGGCAATGTACACAGCTCCAAAACTCAAAGAAGCTTCCAAACAGCTCAGACAAGCAATATGCCTTTTCCCAAAAAAACAAAATTTTGCCTTATTCTGTCCCCTCCATGAATTTATCATCATACAATGCCTGCCGTCCTTGCCCTGCCCACCTCCCTGACTTGTAGTTTTCATGCATGTGTCCATGTGTAGACTAACACACATACTCCTTGTGCTGATGCTGGGTTCAGAACATTGGTTTTGATAATGTTCCCTTGGGCTAGCTAGAGGCCACTTTGTTTTCTGGAATAATGCAGAGCTGCTTCAGGCTGTGCTGAACAGCTCAACAAGAAAATCTTTCCCCGCATTCAGAATTTCTGGCTCATGGGAATTATGAAAGAGACAGCATCTAGCAACCTGGATTTATCTAAGCTAAAGGGCATGATTTCAAACAGACTTTGCAGTATCATCCATGACATTTTTGCAATTGTAGGGTCTGGATGAAAATAACTCGAGGTGATGATTTTCATAACTCAGCAAGCTCTTTGTCAAGCATGTTCACCTTGGAGATAACCAAAAGCATCGATCAACCTTTAGCAAAACAGATGTTCATATTCTTTTTGCTCTTTCCCAATTCTGTCTTTTTTTCTCAAAAGTTATTTGATACATTGAAGTTCATTTTAAGAATATTCCCGTTAACATGAGTTAGATTTAACGTATTGTTATGTGCACCCCATTTCTGGAAGCAAAGAGACATTCTGGAGTGAATGTTTGACAAGATTCCTTTGAAAGGAGATCATTGGTTAGTATTGTGTCATGTTTATGTTCATTTACCAAAGCATCCTGTTCTCCATCAGCGTATTGATAAGCTCTTGCAAACCCAAAACTGTAGCTTTCTTGATTGAATCAATCCATCTGCAGCTCTGTCTTCCTCTTTTCCTACCGCCTTCCACTCTGCTGAACATTATCATCCTTTCCAATGAGTCATGTCATCTCATGATATGTCCAAAATGCAAAAGCTTCAATTAAATCATTTAGGTTGCTTTTGAGAATGCAGGCTTGGTTTGTTCTGTGTATGGATTGAGGAAGTTTATACCTTTTAGTAAATCCCCACTCTCTTAGCTAAATGTGGGAAGGCTTTATTTGTACTCTGGAAGATTTTTCTTTTCTGTTTAACTCCCATTTGGAGTGGGGGGAGAAAAAAGCAGCTGTGCAGGGAAAATTTAAACCTCCTGTACCTATCCCAAGTGGTACCAACATGAATTAGTCTTTCAGGACCTAAATAAAAGTAAAGAAGAGAGACCAAACTGCCAGTCAAGTTGTACATTGCTTAGAATTCAGCTTCTCCACCAGATTCCCTTAGATTTCTTCATCTATGGGCACCTATGTTGCATCATCTTTATCTACAGAGCTATTGTCTTTTCAATACTTTGTTTTGTCAGTGGGGAGTTGTATTAAACAGTTGCAACAAGAAACTAAGAATCTTGTGGTACTTTAATTGTTTTGGCATAGACATTTTGTGAACTACCATCCATTTTATCAGATGTATCTGATGAAATGGACTGCAGTTCCTGAATATTTGTGCATTCTAACTTCTGATACTTCCACTAAAGGTATCAACAGCAACAACAATATTTATCACAGTCCATAGACCCATTAGTAAATGAACAATCATTTTGAACTCTCCCATCGCAGGAGAAGTTCATTGTAAAACATACATCTACATGGTTTCAAGTAGTAACCCTATCAGAGGTTAGTTGCTTCCTGAAGCTAATCGGGGTCCGGTCTCATTAGTAATTAGCAGAGAGACTATAAGGAAATATTAAGAGTTGCAGCCTATATTTCAGACAAGTATAATGCCAAACTGCCTCTGAATATTTCTTGACAAAAAGAGCTTCACGAAATTTATGGTGTCATCGTAATTTGTCAGGTGGCTTGAAGACATACTTTAGTTTCTTTGTTGTTGTGAAATTCCTAGCTAATCAAAGTTATGTCCCTAACAAAAGAACTCCTTGACAAGATTATAATGATGAAGGTTGTCTCTGACAGTACTCATGTACTCAGTCTGCTGCCTCAAAACAATTAGTAGTCCTAACTAAAGCAGAGCTATCAAATCAATGGGATTTACAGGTGTTGACTGATCTTTCAGCAGTTGATTCAATGAGTCTATTCTAGTTATGTTCAGCAAATGGGCATTCATAGATGAAGTTGGAAGAATAACTACCAGTAAGTTGACTGATAGATTGATCTATCCATTTTTATAGCAGATAGAAACTTTGTTTTTCTAACCTTCTAAGTCCATGTCGAGTTCAACAAGGAAAGAATAACTCTGTAAGATCAAACTATTTCAGACAAAATTCCTGTGCTAAACTGAAAGGGAATGGAAAGCTGCTTATTTTTAAAATGTATCTATGCCACCTTTGCAAGGCTCAAGGCAGCCTACAACAACTGTTAAAAAGCGATAAGCTGTTAAACCAGAATACACAATCAAGTATTGACACTAAAGTTGTGATCCAGCTGAAGAAGGAATGGACAAACCAAAAAGACTAAATGTAGAGCAAAACATATGTGCTTTATAGCCTTTCATTAGAGTCTGGGTGGCTTCAATATCATTACAATGAGCCATTTAATAGTCTCAGAGTAACAGCTTCAGCGTCTTCTGATTAGAACAGTTCATGGCTCATACAGAGCAGAAACATGAACATTGCTTAGTTGCTTAAGGTGTGGGAAGTTGAGACAAGAAAAGGTGGTCTCTGAGACTGGTGGAGTCTAATCCACCATAAAGTGGTAGCAACTGGTGGCTTCAGTACCAATAGGCTGCGGATCTGCTTTGGTTTAGTATGAAATTTAAAAGATCTGTCCAAGGCACTGAAACTATTTTGGATGTAGATTTCAGCACAATGGACAGTTCCTTTAAATTTGTCCTGAGAGCTAGATTCACTTTATCACTGTCACCACTGCTTTGAAACACTTTGAATTGGGTCTGAAAGTAAAATTCTGGAACTAAAGACTCACTCAAATGTGTACAAGTAACAACATTTTTCCAAGGTGCACAAAAAGGCAGGAGGATCTTAGACCTTGGGCATGCTTATATGGTTTTTCTGATAGTCTGGCCTGAAGCCCAGCTTGTTGAACTGTGCCTAGAAACAGATTATCAGCCAGTGGAGCTGTGTGAGCGGGGGGGGGGGGGGGGGGGTTGAGTATGGGATAAATTAGAAGGAAATGAGATATGCCAGGTTGAAATAAGGAATAATCAATCAATCAATGATGCAGGTAAATAGCACTGGTGAGTACTTCAGTAGGACCAGGTCAGAACATCTGTTCTAATAAGTAGATTATAAACATCTGAAATTATGCAGTATCTCTCCCAGGATGTTTATGGATGAGCTTTAAAGCATGGCCTTCCAGATGTTGTTGGATCATGACTGTCAGCATTCCTCACCATTTGCTATTTGTAATAAGACTGATGGGAATGGCAGTTTACAGTCACCTAGAGTGCTTTACTTTGTCCTTCCTAGTACAGATGCTTATTGGGTCCAGTGATTCTGTAATGACAGCTTTTGACAAGCATCAAAGTCCAATTTCCAAAAAGCTGAGCTAGTCTGTGTGCTACCACCCTTTGGCAGTAATATTGCTGGAGCAATTGTGGTGTAATTATGTTAGAGTAGGTAGTAACAGTAGAAGAAAAAAGGCCATGGGCACAGCATCTGTGAAAGGATCAGATGTTGAAGAAATATCCTGCTTGGATTGTTCCTGCTTTCCTTTACCGCTGCTGTTTGACGCTGGAAAAGTTGCAGCTGCTAGCAAAGTACACCAACCATATTCAGTTCTTTTGATCTATCCAAATGAAATGAATGAAGGGCTAACCCAGAAATGGCAACTGAAGAAAAGCTATAAAAAGGCGCAAGTCCTAGAGGTCTAATAATACCAGAATTCCTTATCAAGTCTAAGATAAAAGATAATCTTCCAGGACTATTTCTGTCCTAGGTTCAGTTCAAAACCTAAACTAAAATTTGCCCCAGATGAAGATTGTTCAGTTAAGTGTGGATGAAACTTTCCCAAATCAACATGTGAAACACATAGAAACTTTGTCCTCCTCTGCACCACTCAAGATATAAAGAAGCTTGGCTTGCTGGTCAAGAAGTTGGGCTTGCCCTTTACAGATCTAAATGTACGACCCAAGGTCAGGAAATGACATTAAGTCAGCAAGTGTCAAAACAAGATCTTTCCTCCTTCTAGCTTAGTAAAACTAGAGCTGAAAAAGAGCACTGATCGAGGCATCAGCATTTATTTTTGCATTCTAGTTGAGTATATTCAACCAAAATCATGCTGGGTAAGCATAACAAACCCTGAATTCTTCATGTTGAAAGGAACATTCCTGAGGCCAGAGTTGTACTACTTGTGAACCAAGAGATCTGAACATAGTGCATTGCCAGTCACTTCTTGTAATCTGATCAAGAACTTGACAAATCATCGCCATTTTCCCAGTCCTAAGCAGGTAAGAATTGGCTTGCTGAACCCATACATGGCTGAAATGGAAGTTTTGGCTTTGTTGAGTTACAAGATTTGAAGACTTCTGCTGCACAGTTTTACTTCGAGAAGTTCCTGTGACCGATAGTGACTCTTTTGCTCTCTACAGCCAGTAAGGGTACAGCCAGCTGATTAATGGATTGCTGAACATACAAAATAGTGTTGCTCTTGAGAATACACCTCTCCAACTGGCTGCTAAATTTATTTACACTAAAGAACAGACCTTATGCTGTGTGCTGAGTCATACATTCTACATTCTGTTATGTAAAACAGCTTTCATTACACTTTTGAAGTATTGGATTCCTACAAATTTGGATAACAGCTGGTAAAGTGTACCTCTCAGACATATTGTCCAGTGAGATTCCTGTGCCTTTACAGTATGCAAGTAAATATTGTGGAGGATTTCAATATTTTTAACATGCATGCCACCAGTCGTCTATTAGGGGCCAACCATCTGCTCCCTCTTTTCAAGCTTTTTATTTGCGGTGATGTTGGGCCATCAACATATTTGTTTTCTGGTGGCAAAAAGGCAAATAGATTAAAGAGCAGTGAGAGATGCTGCTTCTGCTGTTCTTGTGGCAGTTTCTCAACAGGTGGTGGATTTGAATACTGATAAAGAGATGTGAATATGTTACTGTACGCTACTCCAGTTCATGCAGTGGAAGAGCATGAGCAACTCCAGCTTTTTCTTGCTATTATGCATGGTATATTAGCCCTCTAAGCAAAGGAAAGTGAAGGTATTTGTGTCCATTAGACTCACACATGATGTATAAATTCAATTAATTATACTAGTGAATGTCATAAGAGCTTGATGCATCTTTCATGGACAGTAGCAGTAGCCACATGCATCTTGTGCAAGCCAGCTGGCATGAAATGGCACATGTGGTGTGCTGATCTTTGTAACACACCTGAGAACTGGGGTACCTTTTATGGGAACTGTAAGTTTCAGTGACAAAGGCACCTATATTGAAATCAATATTAGATATCACATGTATAGTGAATATAATAAGTTATTTGAATATTGATACCCATTAAAGTATGGGAGTTATTGAAATCTGTAGTGTGACCCAGACTGTCCAGACTTGGCATTGAATGAATGTTTGCCATTTTTTATTGGATTCCTTCTTGAGTCCCCTTGGGGAGAGAGGGCGGAATATAAATAAAGTTTTATTATTTTTATTTATTACTTATCCCTTGCATTAGGCTGCAGAATATCACCCTAATTGCTAGGCATGTCCGATCGATGAAAAAATGTTTCAATTCTCGTTTCTAAAGTAGGGTGCGCTGGCGCTTCAGAATAGAAAGTATTTCTGATTTTTTCACCCAAATTTTTTGGATATTTCCGAAAATTTGTAATGATTCTAAATGTTTCTAAAATGGTGGACGCGCATGCGCAATCGCCCAAAAAAAGGAACCCGGGGGGGGGGGACCTTTTACAGGGCTCTCCCGCCCTCATTTCTTGAGCTATCCTCATCAAATTTGCAATGCCCTTGCAAGTTGTGCAAAGATACTTTGAAACCTAGAAATTCCCTTGCTATATTTGTAAGCAAGGAGGACATTGGAAATCAATGGTGTCTCTGGCTATGTAATCCCACAAGCCTCAACCCAATGCCTTCAATTAGAAATGGACCAGTGACCACCACGCCAAGCAATGCCCTGGCAAGGAGTGCAAAGATACTTTGAAAACTAGAAATTCCCTTGCTAAGAGAAAGAACCAGCAACAAAACCCTAACCCTTTCTCCAAACCCCTCTGTGGGAACAGCCAGACCGGGCCCCTTCACCCTCTCTCTCCCTCAAGACATGAGGCTTGCTTGCTCTTGGTTTGCAGACCACCATCCTTTCCGCACAAAACCCAGCCCAGAATGGCTCCCCGGGCTACACAACGGGCTTTTATGGCAATCTTCCATGTGGACGCAGAGGACCTTAGCCCCCACCTTTGCGTCCATTGTGGAAGCTTCTGATTGGCCGGGGAGTGGCAGCCATGTTAGGCTGCGCTAAGCTCCCATTCAAGGTAGGTTGCAGAAACAATTTGAAAAAATTATTTAAAAATATTTATTTTAAAAAAATGGGGGGGGGGAATTAACGAAACATTAAGAGACAATTAGAGAATGGGCCAACAATGGTTCGAATTACATTGCTGGTTGCGCTGTGAGACAATGTCTCGGAATGCGTATTAAAAAGCGAGAACAATCCGAAATCCGATATACGATTCAAAACGATTTTTTGGACATGGCTACTAATTACCTCTGATCTTGTCTGATTTTTTATACTGAGCAGGGTTAGGGCTGGTTAATACTGTACAACCTTCTTAGTCCTGGATTCAATATTCATGGTTTTACCTACCCACACTCCAAAAAATATTTCACCGTGGAAGTAATTGGGCTTCTCTATGTCCTCAAGTGTGATTAGATGACATGCTTCCAGTCCAAGTAGAGTCAAAATACAGGGTGTTTGAAAAAGAACTCCTTAGTTTAAGTATAAATACATTAAAACTAGGGAGTTCTTTTTCAAACACCCTGTATAGGGTTTCAGGTATTCATGGATGTGTATGTTTTTAAAGATGTACCCCATGGAATCTACTGCATCTGCATGGAATACCACCAAGGATATCAGCAATAATATGACTAGAAGGAATCCTACTTGAAATGTCAGAGAGCCATGGCAAGCAGACTTGATCTTGGTTGTTGTGCATTTTCCGGAATGTATGGCCATATTCCAAAAGCATTCTCTCCTGATGTTTCGCCCACATCTATGGCAGGCATCCTCAGAGGTTGTGAGGTATATTGGAAAGCTAAGCAAGAGAGGTTTATATATCTGTGGAAGGTCCAGGGTGGGAGAAATAACTCTTGTCTGTTGGAGGCCAGTATGAATGTTGTACAATTCACCTTGATTAGCATTTAAAGGCCTTGCCAGCTTCATGTTCTGGCTTCTTCCTGCCTGGGGGAATCCTTTGTTCGGAGGTGTTATAGCTGCCCTTGATTGACTCATGTCTGTAATTCCTCTGTTTTCAGAGAGTTGTTCCTTATTTACTGTTCTGATTTTAGAGTTTTTTTTAATACTGGTAGCCAGATTTTGTTCATTTTCATGGTTTCCTCCTTTCTGTTGAAATTGTCCACAAGTTTGTGGATTTCAGTGGCTTTGCTGTGTAGTCTGAGATGATAGTTGTTAGAGTGGTCTGGCATTTCTGTTTTCTCAAATAATATACTGAGTACAGGCTGGTTCATCAAGTGCTCTGCTATGACTTGACATTACTGGGCTACATGGAGCGATAGTTTGGCAAAGTATAAGGCACTAACTTATATTCAGCTAACATTTGGTGCAAAGAGCGGAGAGGGCAGAGGCTAAGGATTGGTCTGATTGGGGGAGCATTTCAATACTTCAGATATATGTAGGATAAATATTTGAAGAATATTTGGTGACTTTTAATATCCAATCATCAAAGAGAACATTTACCCATGAAACCCATCAATTAAATATCATGCAAACAACTCCCTCTCCAAATATTGAAATAATGGTTAGGTTGGTTTTCCCCTGATGTTAAGTCCAGTCGTGACCGACTCTGGGGGTTGGTGCTCATCTCCATTTCTAAGCCGAAGAGCCGGCATTGTCCATAGACACCTTCAAGGTCATGTGGCCGGCATGACTGCATGGAGCGCCGTTACCTTCCTGCCGGAGCGGTACCTATTTATCTACTCACATTTGCATGTTTTCGAACTGCTAGGTTGGCAAGAGCTGGGGCTAACCGTGGGCACTCATTCCGCTCCCGGGATTTGAACCTGGGACCTTTCGGTCTGCAAGTTCAGCAGCTCAGCGCTTTAACACGCTGATTGATATAATGTCAATACCTGAAACATTTTGATCTCCTTTTTGTCAGGCCTTGATAAGCTCTGGAATGATATTTTTTTTTCTCAACAGCTGATAAAAGCAAAGTACTATCTGAAGATCCGCATGGAGGCAAATCTATATTATTGCTAAGTAGAAGAAAACCAGAGCACCACCATGGCTTTGAGAGGAGGCTAAGCTAATCGACTTTGGTAGCTTGAGAGAAGCCTTTACATGCTATTTGATGATAATTGGGAAGGCTGTTTAAACTTTACCATTATCAGCATATTGCGCTGTTTACGATATGTAGAATATTTCTAGGTTTCTAACCTTTTAAAGCAGAGCTGCCTCAGAAGTGGAATAATCTTTCTGTGGGTAAAGCTACCGTTTAAGCTCCTGTGGCGTTGCTTTTTCACTCCTCTGGAGAAGATAACACGGTGGGTTGAATTATCTGGTAGAAAATTGCCTAGGATTATTTTCTCAATGACAGCTATTGTTAGCGACCCGCGACAGTTTTTGAAAGACTGATGAGCCTTATGCAGCACGCAGGAACACACTCTCAATGCAGGAATTAGGCAAGTTATACAATTTGCAAACTCTGCTGATGGTCTGAAGGAGATCTATAATATAATGTTTTGTGAGCCATGAGTATGCCCGAGCATTATCCTGTTTGTCTGGTGGCAGCTATATCACAGTGGAGAGCCCAATTTATGTGTGTCCTTTTGCTTAACTTTGAATAATGTGTACCCAATTACAGGAGCTAAGAAAGGTTAGGCGAGCTATCATTTATACCTTGTGCTGACTTTATTTACCCCATGGTGCCACCTAATTGTTTCTCAAATGACCTTATCAAGCTTGTGAAAATGATGCATTCTACCCAATTAAAATTACACAAATTCAGAGGGTTTTGGGTCATTAATCCTTGCACGAGGCTTGCTTTCAAATGTTATTACAAGCTATTTTTTCTAAGTGTTTCCTGCATTCAAACTAGTAAGCCATGTTTACACTATACAGTTTGATATCCTCCAACACAGTGGCAGACTGGCTAAGGTTTCAGCTTTCCTGATGGCAAGTGCTCACCGGGAAATTCAAACCTCACTTCAGTTATTCAGAGAGGATTAAGATATGACTATGACTGTGTTAAAACCACACCCTCCAGATATTGTTTGACTTCACCGCCTTTTGGGTGTGTGTGTGTGTGTGTGTGTGTGTAATAAGTATTTAGGTGGTCAAGAAGAATCCCTGATTTTTTTAGGCCAGCCATAGTCCATGAGGAGAGATTGAGCTTTTCCTCATTCCATTATCATCCCAAAGAAAACTGCCTCACCCATATGCTGCAATTGCTGTCCACTGAATGCTTTGTCCTGAAACTCAATGCTGTATATTAATTGAAGGGATAATATTCATTAAGACTGTGGTTGGGAAGGTAAACACATCTTCTTGTGTTTTAAACTGTGTATATTGTTTAATGTATTTGCGCTGTTACTTTTGTAACGTTGTGAGCTGCCCCGAGTCCTCACGGGGAGATGGTGGCGGGTATAAATAAAGTTTTATTATTATTATTATTAAAACCCTTCCTGTGCATGGTGGATTTGACGAAAATTAGCACCTTGCCACACCTAGCATTCATGAAGAAAACAGATGTGGTTGCAGCCTTTGAAATTAGAATGAAGGTGTGAATGTTAGCGGGAAAAGGTTAATGCATTAAAATAATTAATTTATGTTCGAAAATAAAATTCAATCAAATGAACATTAAAAGGGGGACATTTTTCTCACATTACACATTACCAGAATAAAGGTGAAAAATCTTATTATAGTGTTCCCTCACTTATCGCTGGGGTTAGGTTCCAGGACCACCCGCAATAAGAGAAAATCCGCAAAGTAGGGATCCGCAAAATAGTTATACACTATTTTAAGTTGTGTGTTGATAAATCTCCTCCTTCTTCTCCTGTTGCCGCTTGGGCTCCTTTTCTCTCCCTTTGGCTTCTCCTTCCTCCCTTTCTTAGGTTGTAAATTGTAAATTTTTATTATTTATAATCGTCTTTTAGAGTTTATTGAAATCTGCGAAACAGCGAATCCACGAAAAGTGAACCGCAAAATAGTGAGGGAACACACCACAGTTGAAGGGAGATGTTGACAAGCTGGAAAGCGTCCAAAGGAGGGCAACTAAAATGATCAAAGGTCTGGAGAACAAGCCCTATGAGGAGCGGCTTAAAGAACTGGGCATGTTTAGCCTGCAAAAGAGAAGGCTAAGAGGAGACATGATAGCCATGTACAAATATGTGAAGGGAAGTCATAGGGAGGAGGGAGCAAGCTTGTTGGCTGCTGCCCTGCAGACTAGGACGCGGAACAATGGCTTCAAACTACAGGAAAGGAGATTCCACCTGAACATCAGGAAGAACTTCCTCACTGTGAGAGCTGTTGGGCACTGGAACTCTCTGCCCTGGAGGGTGGTTGAGGCTCCTTCTTTGGAGGCTTTTAAGCAGAGGCTGGATGGCCATCTGTCGGGGGTGCTTTGAATGCGATTTCCTGCTTCTTGGCAGGCGGTTGGACTGGATGGCCTGTGAGGTCTCTTCCAACTCTACTATTCTATGATTCTATGATTCTATAATTATTATTTCAATTCTCCCAAGAAATTTGGGTTAATTTTTGAAATCCCCATTACTCGCCAGTCTTACCCAAATCCTTTCTCTTGTTTCCCCCTATTCACCATTTACTCTTCTTTTAACATATTGATTCCCACAGCAACCCCCCTGAAAGTTCCAAGACTAAAAGTTTACTGTACAGTTTCTTGGGATGGCTGAATGATGGCTATACTAGGAATGGCAAAGTACATCCCTCCAGGTATAGACTGCAACTTCCATCAATGCTAGCCAGGAAAGGAAATGGTGAAGATGCTAGGAGTTGCAGCCTAAAAACATCTGTTTCACTCACTCCTACTTTATGAAATGCAGGGTGTTTGAAAAAGAACTCCCTGTTCACCATTGAAATTAAATGGTGAATAGGGAGTTCTTTTTCAAACACCCTGTATTTGGTGTAGAACAAAATGAGACCAAATGAATAGAAAGAATATTGTTCTTTATGATCCTCTCACTATTTGTGATGTAATTCCCCAACTCTGAAGGACTTCTGAAAAAAACATGCAAGCAATCCAAAAGTTTTTTTTTTACAAATTCAAGAGAACTAGTCTATGGGTTTAAACAACAACAACAACAACAAAACTTTATTTATATACCGCCCTATCTCTCAGGTGGGACTCAGGGTGGTTTCCAGTCATAAAAACAACACAAACATTACATAACAACATAATAACACATTATTAAGCAAAGTAAAATAATACAATTATAACAATAAGTAACACTTACATGACCAGCTCAAGAGGACGGGAACCATAAACCCAATATATTAAAATGTATCATTTTAGGCTAGGGAAATCTTGTGCAATATATTCAGGCCCAGAAATTGGCGGTATTCCAATGTAATTACTCAAAAACAACAACAACAACAACAACAACAGGATAATGTAGTTTTGGAGAGCTCTTAAGCATTGTGGCTTATATAATTAATGAATATAACAACAAATTACTTCACTCTATAGAAATGTTGATGCAGAAAATTCAGCTTAAGTCAATTGGTGCAGTTGAAAAATAAATGTGATTATGTTGCCCTTTTTATTGGTAAATTTCCAATTCAATTCATAATTGAAGTAGCTGTAACCTGTTAGTTAATACTATGAGTTTGTTTATCATTTGACCTAGAGAGATAATGTCCTGTTTTATGAATGGAAGGGGAAATAGGCAAAAGTATGTGTGTCCATCACTCTTTTCTTCTAGCCTTTTTCCTACCATCAAATGAATTTTTTTTATTTCTCTGGCATTCTCTACCAATCACCTACTTGATCTCGGTTATCTACTTTGGTAATGTAAGGATGACTTGTAGACAGAAGATGGGTCATCACAAAGTCTCACAAGACAAAGTTTAAAATCTGAATGGATGCACATACACACACATCCACACAAATAAACACACACACATAGTTATATAAAGAATCTGTAATAAACATATCTAGGAAGCTTAACAAAATCATGTTCCTATTTTATCTAATGTGGAAATTTGAGCTTGGCCCCATGTTAGCAGCTCCGAGTCCCTGAGGAGAGATGTGGGCTGGGTACAAAAATAAAGTTGTTAATATATTATAACCCTTCCAAGCCCAGATCTCAATTAGTTCTGCTACTCTTCTAAGTTGTTATGTTTCTTCCAAGAACAACTAGAAATCCAGATTTTTAATTCTTAGCACAGACTAAGGATTTGGATCTGAATATGTTTAGGGCTGGATCTAGAGCAAGTGAGGCCCAATCAAAATAGTCAAATCAGATGCCAAACCCAATGAAATAGGGGTAGCGGTTCTATCTTATGTGGTTGATTCAAACCCATAAGATCGGTAAGGCAACTCAAGATAAGTAAATTGAGCTACCATACTCATGTTGGGCCAGGCTGTGGCACAGCTGGTTAGTAGCCAGCTGCAATAAATTACTACTGACCAAGAGGTCATGAGTTCGAAGCTAGCTCGCGTCAGAGTGAGCGCCCAACCATTAAAAATAGCCCAGCTTGTTGCTGACCTAAGCAACCTGAAAGATAGTTGCATCTATCAAGTAGGAAAATTTAGGCACCGCTTGTGCGGGGAGGCTAATTTAACTAATTTACAACACCATAAAAATCGTCCTGCACCATGCAGAAAGGAATGAGGAAGCAATCCATCGAGGACTTGGTGTCACAGTGGATGATGAAGCAGCAGCTCCCCCTATGGCAGGAATCGAGCATACACTCGTAAAGCCTGGAAGCTGGGAAAATAAATAAATAAATAAATAAATAAATAAAATGTTAAATTGTCTCTGTGTCTTCATCCCCCTCTCTGTCTGTATGTCTAATGGCATTGAATGTTTGCCATGTATGTATACATTGTGATCCCCCTGAGTCCCCCTTGGAGTGCGAAGGGCGGAATATAAATACTGTAAATAAATAAATAAAATAAAGGTTAGAATTTATCTTGCAAGTAGGCAAAAGGGCTTAAATGCTGTGCACAATCCATTGTCAATCTGCTCTCTCGATAATGACTCAAGGCATCAATAGCTGCAAATCCTGCAGTGTTCCTGACACCTACCTGGTGCAATGGGGCTATTATGCTTATGGTGTGGCCTGAAGCACTGAAATTATACGGGGAGGCGGGATTTCCTTTCTCCATCACTATTCCAGAACTGTTTTTTTAAAATCTGAGACTAATTTGTATTTTCAAAATTAATCACTGATGTGATCATGTAATTGCATAAGAATAAGCAGCAGTAGAAGTATAGGAGGGTTAAGTTAAAAGGATATGCACGAATGGAGAGAGGATACTTATGGGAATAAAGGTAAAGGTTTCCCTTGATGTTAAGTCCAGTCATGTCTGACTCTGGGGGTTGGTGCTCATATCCATTGCTAAGCCGAAGAGCCGGCGTTGTCGGTAGACACCTCCAAGGTCATGTGGCCGGCATGACTGCATGGAGCGCCGTTACCTTCCCGCCGGAGCGGTACCTATTGATCTACTCACATTGGCATGTTTTCGAACTGCTAGTTTGGCAGGAGCTGGAGCTAACAGCGGGCGCTCAAGCCGCTCCTGGGATTTGAACCTGGGACCTTTCGGTCTGCAAGTTCAGCAGCTCAGTGCTTTAATGCACTTCGCCACTGGGGCTCCGATTTATGGGAATATGTATTTGCTATGGTTTCTTGCATGGCTGTGCATTAGCAACTTTATGTGATAAATTTCTATGAGTTATATTGTTAAAACATCTTAATTTCCATCTTTTTCTCTTTCTTCACTGCTTTTTGAAAAAGAAAGATATATGCCATATACAATGGTCCTTTCAAAAGTAGGGATGTATTGAATATCTCCACTTTCCAGTGAAGAGACTGGGATACAAGCCCTGAATTGATTTCATGCATTCCATCTATTCATGGCCAGAAGCTTTGCTTCTCGCATTATTGGAGATAAAGTAGCAGTTCTTTCCTTGTTTTTGTTGTCACTTCTCTCTATTCTTGTAAATCTCGCCTCAAAACTACCACTGCCATAAAGCCTTTGGCCTAACCCCTTCACCTCTGCCAGCCTTCCAACTTGAAAGAACATCTTTTTTATTGATTGTTTTTGTTTTATTACTGCAGTGACTTATCTAGCTGTTCATAAAACTTCAACACTAAGCCCAGGCGACCTGCAATTCTTCACATTCCTACTGACTTCGTAGCATATAATCTTGGGCTGGGCTGGGGATTATGGGTGGTTATTACTGTGCTGTTCAATTATTCTTATCAGTCCTGTGTGCTGTGATTAATTTTCTCAATTTATTTTTAATATGGAGCTATCTTATCAATGAAACATTAGCAGATAAAAAAGTTTGACAACATTTATCCATGTACCTTTCTTCTCAGTGACAATTTCTTCTGTTAGGTGCGTATGAAACACTGTCAGGCCAAAACCATAGCTTGTCGCTTGTAGGCTTGTGCATGTGTATCATTATTTGTTTCTATTTGTTTCATTTGTAAGGCCCTCATTTTTGTTTTTGAATGCCTTCCGAAAAGGGGGATCTTTCCAAATTGGCATTTTTTCTGCATCCAAAAATACATTTTTTGACCCATTGGCCACTATGGGCACGCTTCCCCAGGCTCCCCTTCTAGTTTTAAGGCTAGAGGGGTGAAGATCACCACACATGGACGGCACATCTACTACGCTTAGTCCACCAAGTTTTATAACATTTGGTCATCCCTAATTTTTAGAGATTTTTTTCTTTCTATAAATAAAATCTTCTTTTCCCCCATTGGCCCCACCCTCTAGATTCTCCAGGAGCAGCAGCAGGAGGGAGGCAGGCCAGGCACCATTCCTTCCTGCCAAATGATGCTCCATACCACACACACACACACACACACACACACACACACACACACACACACACACAACCAGTGCCCAGACCCACTATTTCACTTCTTCAACTGGTGGCAATGGGGGGGCGGGATTCTCTCCCTTTCCCATTATTTGGCAGTGACATGATTTTGGTTTGTCTTGGGTCCATGCTTGCTGCTGCTGCTACACTGGGGGCTTTCCTCCTCTTCCTCTTCCATTTCTAATGAAAAGAAGGCATCTCCCCTACTCATTCTCCTTCACACCTTTTGCCCTCTCCTCCTTCCTCCTCGGCTCTTGGAGCTGCTGTGGCCATCTTGGGAAGTTGCTGCTGCTGCCTGCCTTATTCTAGAGTAAGAGGCATGAAGGAGGAAGAGAGGGAGTGAGAGGCACAAAGGAGGGAGAGGAGGCACTTTCCTTGCATGAGAAACAAAGGCAGCAGCAGCAGCAATCCAAGGTAGCAACTCCAAGAGCTGAAGAGGAGAGAGGAGGAGCCACACATGCACTCTCCAAGGCATGTTAAGGAGGCTTTCCACTTGCAGATAAGGAAGAATGATGACCTCCTGGATGAAGAGTGTAATGAGGGTTTACTTTTTGTTTGCTGGGGGACTAATAAAAAAGATTAAACTGTGCTCACGAACAGAGCCAGCCCTAGGTATTTTTCAAGTGTAGGCGAACAGAATTTTGGTGTCCCCTCCCCAAACCAATCACTGAAAAATAAAAGCGTTGGATAAGTGAAAAATGTTTGATAATAAGGAGGGATTGAGGAAAAGCCTATTAAACATCAAATTACATTAATATTTTACAAATTAAGCACTAAAACATCATGTTTTACAACAAATCAACAGAAAAAGCAGTACAATACCTTGCGGAGGCAGGCCGCAGGAGACAAGAGTTGCCTCGATGGCGCCCCCAACAAGATGGTGCCACAGGCAACTGCCTAGTTGGCCTGGTGGTTGAACCGCCTCTGCTCACGAAAAGCAGGCAAGGAAACTGTATCTGCTCCCGCTTTATTTTGTTTCAAGCTAATTTTTGTTGGGGGGGGGGGGGTTGTGCTCTGACCCAAAGCAAAAGGAACAAAAGAACGAATTAAATGGGAGAAACAAATTTCGCACACGTCTAATATCTTGTCTATCATCCTTCTCACACAGTGGTGCACTCATTGGGTGCAACAGGAGCTTCTCATGTTTCTCACCAGTTGGTATTCAGAGAAATGCTGCCTTTGTGCCTGGAGGGCATTTGACCTGTGGATGAATTAAGCTAGTGGTTCCAGTTTGTTCCAGGGTTGTATAGTAGTGATGACGGAAGGCAGAAAAAAATCTGCTGGCTCGAAGAAATACCCTTCTTACAGGATTTCACAACTGCTTTGTTCACAGACATTTTCCTTCTGACTTCATTGCATATGCTAGCATAATTCTGCCAGTGTCTTGCACCAACAAAATGCCATCATGACTAGTAGTCATTAATGCCCTTGTCCCATTCTCCATATTAAATTATATTGTTTCCTTTGTTTTTGAAATGTATGTTCCATGTTTCTTAGGTCATGCATCTATCCTATTGCTTGTTTGTTTTTATTAAGCACCTTTCACACTGACAAAGGCTCCTTCCACACAGTTGAATAAAGTCCATATTGAACTGGATTATGTGAACTTAGATAACATAGTTCAAAGAAGGTATTGTGGATTATCTGTCTTGATATTCTGGGTTATGTGGCTGTATGGAAGGGCCCTCTGCTGTGTATTTCAATGAAAGAAAAGATGTAGATATCATTTTGTCATATGAACTCAAGTAGATATGTAAAACATAGGCTAAGATCCTTCATGGGGAGCATAAAGTTCAGTCCTGGTGGAACTCTCTTTTATCTCCTGTGTCCCCTCCTATAGGACTCACCTGTTGACTGAGGGGAGCTTTAGAATGGGGATTTGGTGGCCAGTGGAGATCAAGGGTGGTAGAGAAATGTTTAGCAATGTCTCTATAGCTGCATGCAAAACAACCAAGGAATCATCCAGGAATCCTCAGGGGTTCTCTGAGGGTCCCAGAACATATCTTTGCTGTGGATTCAGCTGGATACTTCTCTGGTGCCTTGTGTTCTCCAGTGACCACTAAATTGCTGTGCTTATGGGGCATAAACAGGTACTTTTCAAGGGTGAGAAGTCATTGAGCAAGAGAGATTGTGAATTCATACAATCATGGAATCATAAAGGTGGAAGAGACACATGGGCCACCTAGTCCAACCCCCTGCCATGAAGGAAAATCATATTCAAAGTACCCCTGATAGATGGCCATCCAGCCTCTGTTTAAAAGCCTCCAAAGAAGGAGCCTCCTTTTCACTCTGAGGCAGAGAGTTCTACTGCTGAACAGCTCTTGCAGTCAGGAAGTTCTTCCTAATGTTCAAGTCCTTTTCTATAATTTGAAATAATTGCTCCAAGTCCTAGGGGGCTTCTAGACAATGCTGAAATGAGGGTTTTAAAAGTGGGGCAAAAATCTCAGGACCTGACAGCAAGTTCACACTCAGACCCAGAAAATGCTTCCCTGCTATTCTTATGACTTCCTTTGAAGTGGATCAAAATGGAGGGCAGATGGGGATATCTGGATGAATGTATTAAAAAAAAATCTGAGATGCGCTGAACCTCATATGCACTCATGCAGAGATCCAAAAGTACATCTAAGCAGATTTCTTATTCTCTTCACCCAGCTCTAGATTCAAGCTCTGTTTAATATTATAAAGATCTGGGCTGTGGCGCAGGCAAGAGAGCAAGCCAGCTGCAATTAACTGCAATTAATCACTCTGACCAGGAGGTCATGAGTTCGAGGCCCGCTCGGAGCCTATGTCTGTTTGTCTTTGTTCTATGTTAAAGGCATTGAATGTTTCCTATATGTGTAATGTGATCCACCCTGAGTCCCCTTCGGGGTGAGAAGGGCGGAATATAAATGCTGTAAAATAAATAAATAAATAAATAAATAAATAAAGGAATAATTGCAGAGAATTCTAATTGCTTTCCAATTCTGCTTCTCTTCAACCACCTGTATTTCTGTAGCTCATTTTTTTGACTGCCTGATCAGCTATTTTGGGCTTTTAAAGTGTATGCATATGCTGGGGCAGTCCACACGGGGAAGAGAAGGAAATCCTGCAGAGATATACAGTCATGCGCAGGTGCATATTTTGTGGGCGGAATCAAGTTTTAAGCGCACCTTTTTAACATGTGCTTTTTAGCTGTTAACCCTCTTATATCAGCACTTTCACTAAATGTTGTTTAGCCCCCCACCTCTTTAATCCTGGTTAAATCTGGGTTTTTAGGCATATGTAGAAAGTCTCCAGGGCAGCAGAAATCAAGCTTTCCCCCTCCTCCTTGTGACATCCTTTCACATATTTATACATGGCTATCATGTCTTCCCTGAACCATCTCTTCTGCAGGCTAAACATACCCAGCTCTTTAAGAGTCCTCATAGGGCATGATTTCCATACCTTTGATCATTTTAGTTGCCCTCCTCTGGACACATTCCAGCTTGCCAATATCTCTTTTAAATTGTGGTGTCCAGAATTGAACACAGTATTCCAGGTGCAGGTATTTCTGCTAGGTGCAGCTCAAAATCCCATTGGCTTTTTTAGCTACAGCATCACATTACTTGCTCATGTTCAACTTGTTGTCCATGAAGACTCAAAGATCTACTGTTGATGAGCCGGGCATCATCCATTCCATATCTTTGCATTTCATTATTTTTTCTGACTAAGTATAGTATCTTAGATTTGTCTTTGTTGAAATTAAATTTGTTAGTTTTGGCCCCAGCTGTATTATCTGTTAAGGTTGTTTTGTTCTGATGATGTCCTCTGGAGTATTAGGTATTCCTCTTTATTTAGTGTCATCTGCAAACATGCCCTCTTCATCTAAGTCAGGCTGTGGCGCAGCTGTTGAGCAGCTGCCTTAAATCACTCTGACCATGAGGTCATGAGTTCGAGGCCAGCCCGTGGCGGAGGTGAGCACCCGTCAATTAAAAATAAAAAATAGCCCCTGCTCGTTGCTGACCTAGCAACCCGAAAGATAGTTGCATCTATCAAGTAGGAGATAAGGTACCACTTATAAAAGTGGGGAGGCAAGATTAACTAATTTATGACCTGGAATGAGGAAGTGCCATCAGTGTGGATGATGAAGCAGCTGCTCCTCCCTGTGGTCAGAATCGAACATCCCCTCAGAAGAAGGTTAACTTGCCTCTGCGTGTGTCTCTCAGTCTCTGTTTGATGTGTTTATGGGCATTGAATGTTTGCCCTATGTGTGTTATAATGTGATCCGCCCTGAGTCCCCTTCGGGGTGAGAAGGGCGGAATATAAATACTGTAAATAAATAAGTCATTAATAAAGATATTGAACAGTAGTGGGCCCAGAACCAAACCCTGCAGCATTCCTCTAGTTACTTCTTTCCAGAATGAAGAGGAACTATTGGTGAGCACCCTTTGGGTTTGGTTGCTTAACCAATTACAGATCCACCTAATAGTAGCATTGCCTAGCCCACATTTGACTAGTTTGTTTGCAAGATGGTCATGGGGACCTTGTCAAGTTATGCTACATCCACAGCATTCCCTGCATCTACTAAGCTTGTAAATCTATAAAAAAAAGTATACGATTAGTCTGGCATAGTTTGTTTTTGAGAAATCCATGTTGATATTTAGTGTTCAGAGCATTTCTTTCTAAGTGATTGCAGTCTGCCTCCTTAATGATCTGTTCCATAATCTTCCCTGGTATTGATGTTAGGCTGACTGGACCGTTCTCTTGTTCTCCAAGAATTCTCAAAGATGATTGCCAGTGGTTCTGAAATCACTTCTGCTGGTTCCTTCAGCACATTGGATGTAGTTCATTTGGCCCTGGAGACTTGTATTTGTTTAGAGTGCCAGGCATTCCTAGACTGCTTCTTTACCTATTTTTCGGTGGCATTTCCCCTATTACTTTGTCCACTCCATATTGCTCAGGTAGAGAATTGATTTCTTTTTGTGAGAAGGCTGAGACAAAGAAGGTGTTGAGTAGTTCTGTCTTTTACTCTAACCCCTGTCAGCATCCCTCCATCTACTCCACGCAGAGATCTTACAGTTTCCTTGTTTTTCCTTTTTCTACTCACATAACCAAAGAATCCCTTTATATTGTTTTTAACCTTTCTTGCAAGCCTGAGTTCATTTTGCACTTTAGCCATACAAACATTTTTCCTACATATGTTGGTTATTTGTTTGAATTCCTCTTCGGTGATTTCCCCTCTTTTCCATTTCTTGTGCTTGTCTCTTTTAAATCTTAGCTCAGCAGAAAGTTCCTTGGACATCCATTCTGGTTTCTTCACACTTCTCTTTTTTTCTCTCCTTACTGTTACTGTTTGGAATTGTGCTTTCAGTATCTCACTTTTAAGAAATTCCCATCCACCTTCAACTCTCTTTTCTTTTAGTATTCCTACCCATGGAATCACATCCAGTATTTCCTTACATTTCTTGAAGTCAGCTTTCCTAAAATCTAGAATGCATGTTTGACTTCTCTTAGCTTCACCCTTCCTTTGTATCCCAAACTTCAGGAGCACATGGTCACCTCCACCTAAGGATCCCACCACTTCCACTCCATTTACCAGATCCTCACTGTTGGTTAGGAACAGTTCCAGAATTGCCGATCCCCTTACTGCTTCTTCTACCTTCTGGGCAATAAAATTGTCTGCAAGGCAAGTGAGGAATTTGTTAGATTTGTACGCTTGGAGAAGTTTGTTTTCCAGCAAATATCAGAGTATTTGAACCCCCACTCCCCATTACTTCTATATCTCTTCTTTCTGCAGGTTTGGTCATCTGGTCCAGGAAGGCTTCATCCCCTCATTCCCCTCTCTTCAACAATCATTTAAAGAAAAAGATAGAGTGGATGTAAGTTACTAATAGTAGGCTGGTTTTGCTCTTGATATGAAACTTGTCTCTTCTATTTCCCAATCCACTACAAATGAAGCTGCCTATTCATCTTATTTTCTTATTTTCTTCAGCTACTGATTCATTTCATTAAAACCCTTTCTTCTTTATATTCATGAACTGTTTGCACAGGAACGTTATGGTTTATAACATCCAAAACAGCAGTGATCCAAATTGTCACTTGCTATTTATTCCTAACCCATGCATTATTTAATAGATGATATATCTGCACTGTGCTGATGATAATGCATGCGTTTTTTTCCAGTCATTGACCAAACTTTTTGTTGTCTGTTTTGGTACCATGCCAAGGCTGTGGGTTTGAAATTGCCAATAGAAATGTGACAGATTTATTTCATTGTTGAAGCCAGAGGTTAGTAGAAGAGCTCTGAACATTTTTAATGTGCATTAGCAGCCCACTGTTGGAAATAATAAAAATGTTTTAAGCAGAATAAGATGATTGTTGTAAAATTTCAAAAACACAGATATTAATTAGCTACTGTGCATAAATGAAAGCACGGGTATGGAGCAGAACCTGTAGAGAGCTGTTGGACATTTAAATTCAGTCAAAGTAGGGCGATTTTTCCTTGCTGATACTTTTCCTATTAAGAGGACAGATTCATAGATATCTGGAAAATTGTTCCAGAAGATCTTTACTTCTTTTGTTTGATTTTCCCTATGTAGCAATTGCTTTTCAGTATATTCAGATTAATCCTTACAATCTGTCAGGCCAATTTTATTAGCAATGTATTGTAGATGAGAGTAAAACTGAGAGCAAATGTTTGCCTCTCTTTTCACCTATTCCATTTTAGTTGCTTTTTAAAACAACACATCTTCAACAAAGGACAAGATATGCAGCCTAGCTACAGTGATGGAGCTCCAATGTTGTAGCTTCGATTCCTGATGCTAAGGTATAAGCCCACCATAGAAGCTATGCAGGTCACTTCCCTTACAAGGATTTCTAAGGCTTTAGAAAGCAGGGTGGTGTGATAGTTAACCATATGACCCTCTACAAGCAGTGAAGTCTGATGCAACTCAGCTGCACCAGAACCTTACAGCAGTAAGTGACACTGCTTGTCCCATGATACTTTGCTGGTGAAAAAGGACTTGATGCATTGTCATGTAGTGATCTACAACTTCATCACATGGGCTTCCTTATCTGTTCTAGGACACTTCCAGCACAGTTTGAGGATGGATCCCACTGCATCTCATCAAATGCACAACTACTTCTTGTGGGGCTCCATCCCCGAACTGTGCTGGAAGGATCCTATGACAGAGCAAGGAGAACAAAATAAGCTTCCCATGTTCTCGTTGCCAGCAATGGGGACAGTGCAGGGGGAAACTGGGCAGTGACACTTTCCTAAGTGTAATGGGGAAGGCAGTACTATGGGTGCTGTGTTCAATATTGATTCCTCAATATTGAACAATCACCGGCCAATTTCTAATCTTCCCTTTTTGGGCAAGGTTCTAGAGCAAGTAGTGGCTACTCAGCTCCAGGGGTTCTTGGATAAAACTGATCTAGATCCATTGCAGTCTGGTTTTAGGCCTGGTACAGAGATGGTTTTGATCACTTTGGTGGATGACCTCCGCAGAAAACTAGATAGGGGGAGTGTGTCCTTGTTGGTTCTCTTGGACATCTCAGCAGCTTTCAATACCATCGACCCTGGTATCCTTCTTGTACAGCTCTCTGGAATGGGTCTTGGGGGCACTGCTCTGTAGTGACTCTGCTCCTTCTTGGAGGATCATACCCAGTTGGTGAAGCTGGGGGGTACCTGCTTGGACCCCTGGCCATTGTGGGGTCTTGCAAGATTCCATTATATCTCCCATGCTTTTCAACATCTACATGTATCCATGGGGTGAGGTTCTCCACAGTTTTGGAGTTCGGTGCCACCTCTACGTGGATGATATTCAACTCTACTACCCTTTTCCTCCAGATTCCAAGGAAGCCCCCCCCCCAAAAAAACCCCCAAAAAACAAGAACCAGATCCTGGACCAGTGCCTGACCACTGTGATGAACTGGATGAGGGCTAAAAAAAACTGGAGTTTAATCCAGACAAGACAGAGGTCCTCCTGGTCAGTTGTGAGGCCAATCGGGATATAGGGTGGCAATCTGTGCTCGATGGGGTTGCACTCCCCCTGGGAACACAGGTCTGCAGTCTGAGGGTCTTCCTGGACTCAACACTGATGCTTGATTCTCAGGTGTTGGTGGTGGCCTGGAGGGCATTTGCACACTTAAAACTTGTGCGCCAGCTGCAGCCATACCTCAAGAGATCTGACTTCATCATGGTGGTCCACGTCTTAGTTACATCCAGGTTGGATTACTGCAACACACTCTATGTGGGGCTGACTTTGAAGATGGCCCCAAAACTACAACTGATGCAAAGGTCGGCATCCAGGTTGCTAACTGGAGCTGATGACACCCCTATTAAAACAGCTCCACTGGCTGCTGATATGTTTCCGGTCCCAATTCAAAGTGAAGACAATCATCTATAAAGCCTTAAAAGGTTCAGGCCCTGCTTATCTTTGTGATCGCATCCTCCTATGTACCCGGAAGAGCATTAAAATATGCCGAGGAGGCCCTCCTCGCAGTCCCACCACTGCCACAAGCATGATTGGTGGGGACAAGGGAGAGGGCCTTCTCGGTTGTGGCCCCCTGGCTTTGGCACACACCCTCCCCAGGGGGATTAGGGAGGCCACCACCCTGTCCTACTTCTGGAGGGAATTGAAAACTTGGATGTTTAGACAAGCCTTTGAGAATGTCTAGCCTAATGGTCTGCAATTATGATACAGCAGAGTACTTTCATCCTATGCCCTTTTCATTGGGCACTGTTCTGAGTTCAAATTGTTGTTTTATATACTACTGGTTTTATTTTGTATTGTACTGTATTTTTATTTTAGGCACTTTGTGCCATATGTAAGCTGCTCAGAGTCCCTCCAGGAAGATGGAGGCGGGATACAAAAATAAAGTTATTATGTGTGCTGTAGGGCATCGGATTCCCTGCTACCTTACAATTTTGCTGCAAAGCCCAGTGAATCCCCCCACTGTCGCCCACATTAGAACATTTCATGTGATGAGGTCCCTACTCTCCAGTGTCTTAGAAATCTTTTTATTAGGGTTGAATGGCCTGGTAGTGAGGGGGGGGTCACTTTCAGTTTTTGCGAAGATGAAATGACAGTAAACATAATTCCAATAATTACAATGTAAGTCCAGTTTATGATATTAACACTGGGCATAAAGTTAGCAATACTTCTCTCCTGTAAAATCATAAGGAAAAGTAAGAAGAAAGATAGAAACTGCTATATTAGAAAGCTACATTGGGAAGCTGCTGTCAGATATAGAAAATAATCACAATCTCAGGCAGATAACAAGGCGTTCAAGCTTTATCATCATACCCCCTCAAAAGGGAAATGAGACATATTTCACATACCCCCTCTCTCTTATATATGTCACCTTGACCAATCTTAAGAGCAGTCACTCAAAAAAGACACCTGAAGCAGGAATATGAGAATCTGGTTCAAGGTTGTTTAATGCTTTGAAGGTTAGGAACAGCCTTCTGAATTTAGTCAAGAAGCATTCCGGAAACCAGTGCAGTTGTAATGGAGTCAGATATTATTTGTCAAGCTTTCTGGCTCAAACACTTTGAGTCAACTATACTTTATATTTCGGTAGCTCAGTTTGGAGGTAATCCAGTGCATGGAAAATAAAACCAAGTCTGATTAGTAAATATATAATTGTTGACTTGAGTTATCCTTACATTACCATTTTTTCTCCTTAGTGCAAGCAACTGTAAGAGAGGGTTTTTTTCTGTTCATCTTTGATTTTTAAAAATTAATTTCAATAAAGTGCAACAATTATTGATCTGTTGCAAGGAATAGTAAAACGAATAGCACTGGAGAAGTTGTCCATCTCTTTGAGATCAATCAATTTGCCCTATTGTGTTACAACTGGTGTATAAATTGGAAACAAATGTGACCCTATCAATTCTTCCTTTCTGTAGCATAGTGTTCAGAAAAATATTGGACTTCTTGGTATATAGGTTTTTTGGAACCTATCTGTTTCTTATCCCATTGGTTCTGGCTTGCACTCAAAGAAATCAATTTGCCTAAAAATATTTTTATTTAAGTTTCTTTCTAGAAAGGAAAATACCAATTTATACACCAGTTGTAATACAATAGGGCACATTTGTTCCCCACCTTTCTCACCCCGAAGGGGACACAAGGGGACCTTAGAACAGCAACAATTTGATGCGATACACATATGTTGTTGAGTTGTGTTGCTGTCACCATCAAATATTGCTGCCTTACCATCAATTTAATTTGCACTATTAAGACTTAGTCATCTATTGCACTTCAACTGGATTTACCCTCTGACTATAATTTCACCCCAAAACCTACTTAGCACTTTGTAGACTCCTTTAAATCTGTTCTTCCATGCTGTGCCTTAAGCCCCTTGCATTGCACTCTTTAAAGATCTGCATTTGCACTTTATTAATTAGGAGGGGTCTGCGAAGGCTGGAGGGATTTGAAGTTTACAGGGTGGGGGAAGGGAATAAATTGGGAATTGATCCATTTTTTAGTGGAGAACAGTCAACAATGCTTAGCAAGCCATGGTTTGAAGATGAGGAGGTAGAGCATAATGGGGAGGGGGGAGTTCCAGTGGTTGAGGGGGCTCCATAGAAGTAATATCGTGGAAGGGGAGATATGGGAAAGGGAGATCTAAAGTAATTTGGCCTAGGGAAAGAGAGATAATACTTATAGTTCCAAATCAGTCTCCTGACATGGTAAAACTGAGTATCCAGGATGGTGGTCCCTCTAGATTAAGGGTGGTGCTGTTGAACGGCAAATCTGTAAATGGAAAAACAGTTATTATCCAGGATTTAATCCTAGAGGAATGTGCAGATCTGGCATGCATAACGGAGACCTAGCTGGATGAGATGGGGGGGGGGGCAATCTCACCCAGCTTTGCCCGCCAGGCTACTCTGTGCAGCACCAGCTGAGATCTGGAAGTGGGGAGGTGGGGTCGCAGTGGTCTATTGGGATTCCATCTCCTTGACCAGGTTCCCCATCCTGCAGTCAACCTTGTTTGAATGTGTCCACCTGAGGGTCGGTGACCAGAAGAGATAGGGATTCTGTAAGTGTACCAACCATCACACTGCTTGCCTGAGTTAGCGGGGGTGGTCTCGAGCCTGGCATTGAAGTCCCAATGGCTCATTGTGCTGGGGGACTTCAATTTCCATGTGGAGACCATCCTTTTGGGAGCTCAAGACTTCATGGCCACCATGGCAACCATGGGGCTGTCCCAATTAGTATTGGGTCCTACTCACAGAGCTGGGCACACACTATACTTGGTTTTCTGCCAGGGATGGGAAGAAAGTGTGCCTATCCCTGAACTATAGCCAGTCATCTTAGCAGCAACAAATAACAAATGAGATTCTTCTTCCCATGTTGTCTCTGGGAGGTAGGACTTACCAGTCTTCATTCACCCAGGATTTGAACCTGGGACCTTTTGGTCCACAAGTTCAGCAGCTCTGCGCTTTAACACACTGTGCTACCAGGGGCCCCTGTATCTCCTCATAGCCAGACACAATATGATTATCTTAGCTGTTGAAACCTCTGAAGAACCTCAGAGGACCTAGGAGGATGACTAACCATTGTGTCTGGCTACAGGAATCGAACTAGGCATTTTCTGAGTCTCTCCATTCTGCTTCAGGTACAAATAATTTTGAGGGAATTCAATGGCAACATACCTGAGTAGTGGATCATGCAGGATTGCAGCCTCTCTGGCTGTGTGTGAGCAGTAAACATCACTTCAGCCCTGAAAGCATTATCCCAACCTTTGCTAACTCAACAGATATAGAAAAATGCAAGTGTAATGGAATGGACCTATCTTGCCAGGCCAGTGTGTAGGAAAGGTTCTAGGCCCTGGGAGAAAAGCCCGATCTAAGTTAAAGGAGGAGGGAACAGCCTGCTCCTTATATGGTAGTGGTGCCTGAATGGTGGGGGTGTTAGAGTGTTGCCTAGCTGCAGAAGGTAGAGGGCACTAGGGAGAGAGAGGGATGTGAAGAGAGGAGTCTAAGGAGGAAAGAGGAAGTGTTTGGAGCCTGGAGAAAATAATATAATAATAATAATTTTATTTTTATACCTCGCCCCATCTCCCCGAGGGTTCTCAGGGCGGCTTACTTGGGGCCAAGCCCAGGCAACAAGCAATATAAAACTCAACAATAAACACAAATCATAAACAAATAAAATCACATATACCAATAAACAATAAACACACTTTGATAAAATCTGGGTTGGCTCCTAAAAGGGGTAGTGGGCCAGAAAAGTGCAAATAGTTTTGTACAGTACAATTTGGGAAAGAGGTAGGTACCAGGGACTATTATCCCATTAAGGTGCTGGAGGAGGGATACACCTAAAGACTATATACGGCTAAGGAGTAAAAATGTTATAAAAATAGAATGTACAAAGAGGGCAATCCCAAACTAAGGAAATCAGTCGCCAAAAGCCTGTTGGAAGAGCCAAGTTTTCAGGCTCTTCCAAAAAATAAGGAGGGTAGGGGCCTGCCTAATCTCCCTGGGGAGAGAGTTCCAGAGCCAGGGGGCCACTATGGAGAAGGCCCTCTCCCATGATTGTGACGGTAGTGGGATCGAGAGGAGGGCCTCCCCTGATGAACAGAGAGACCATGCAGGTACATAGGGGGAAATACGGTCACGAAGGTAGGTGGGTCCCGAACCGTTAAGGGCTTTATAGGTGAAAATCTGCACCTTGAATTGGGCTCGGAAAATAAACTGCAGCTAATCGAGCTCCTTAAACGGGGGGTAGACCGCGCCCTGTAATTTGCTCCAGTTAGTAACCTGGCTGCTGAGCGCTGGACTAGTTGAAGTAGAGTACATTGCAATAATTCAGTCTAGAGGTAACTGAGGCTTGGACCACCATGGCCAGATCTGAAGCTGGTCGAAGCTGGTGCACAAGTTTTAATTGTGCAAAGGCCCTCCCAGCCACCACTGACACCTGAGCATCAAGTGTCAGCTCTGAGTCCAGGAGGACCCCCAAGCTGCGGACCTGCGCCTTCAGGGGGAGTGCGACCCCGTCAAGCACAGGTTGCCACCCTATGCCCCGATCAGACGTATGACTGACCTGGAGGACCTCTGTCTTGTTAGGATTAAGCTTCAGCTTGTTCGCCCTCATCCAGGCCAACACAGCAGCCAGACACTGGTCCAGTATCCGAGAGGCTTCATTGGATTTAGGTGGAAAAGAGTAGTAGAGTTGGGTGTCATCTGCGTAGAGATGGCACTGAACTCCAAAACTCCAGATGACCTCACCCAGCAGTTTCATGTAGATGTTAAAAAGCATGGGGGATAGAATAGAACCCTAGTCAATGACCAGGGGTCTGAGCAGGTCTCCCCCAGCTTCACCGACTGAGAGCGTCCCTCCAGGAAGGACTGGAGCCACTGCAAAGCAGTACCCCCAAGGCCCATCCTGGAGAGCTATCCCAGAAGGATACCATGGTCAATGGTATCGAAAGCCGCTGAGATGTCCAAGAGAACCAGCAGGGTCACACTCCCCCTGTCCAGTTCCCTTTGGAGGTCATCCACCAAGGCGACCAAAGCCGTCTCGGTACTGTACCCAGGTCTGAAGCCAGACTGCGATTGGAAAAGAACCTCTAAGAGGGGGAATTAAAAATAGCCTTCAAGGGAGAAGTGCTACAATTTTAGAGAGCCTCTAAGGGACAGAGGACTTATATTTAGGAACCTCCGGAAGGGTGGACTGAAGGGTTTTGAAAAGCCCACTTATTTCTCCTGTAAATTGACATAGTTCTGTGGAAGACAAGTTAAGGAACCATTTTCTTTAAAGGAAACAGCTTGATAATCTTCTGAAACCATTACGCATCTGAACCTCTCCTAATATCTGAGCAACCTTGTTCTAGATCAAATAAACTTCACAAATCTGTTTATACCTCACCACAAAAATTCAGTGTGTCTTTCTGTGCATCAATATAGGAAGGGGGGATGCCTTCATACTAGCCATCACTCTAAGTTGGCATTTCCCTTCATTTTTGACTGGCTCTGTGAATTGACTCCGGTGGCCGGTGGGCCAGTGGGACAGGGAAGAGTGAATGATGTAGTCGTAGACCAATGCAATTAGATTGGTGGCAGAGAAGTTATATTGTGATGTAAGTTGGAAGTTGGGATTGACCGTTCTAGCAAGTTTCTCAGATCTAAATATTGATGCTTTTCATAGTTCTGCAAATGGCTGCCAATTGTTGTAAAGACCGTTCAAGAAAAAAGTTACATGTATTCGGTTTTCCTTGGTTCTCAGCTATCAAAAGTTCAGGAAAAGTTGCATCTTCCTCCAATCAGTAGGTTTGCCCTACAATCCGTTATATTTGCTACATATCACCAACTTCCTTAGAAATACAGGTCATCTTTTAAAGTTTTTTGCAGCACATAATAAGATGTTTGGATTGTGGGATGGGATAAAGAATCAAAAACCTACATTCAAGAGAGATTAAGACAAAAATATCACTGGATGCACAGCAGCAGCTGAATGAATAGTTCTGTGAATATCAGCGCATGTAGCCTTTCCCTTATGTATGTCTTCTGCATTTTGTCATTTGTCATTTTCTTTCTATTCAGATGGAAAAAAACTGTCATATTTTGTAATGTCTGGTTGAAACAAACTTATACATTGGTATTTTCAGACAGGCAGAGAGCTCCTTTGTCTGCTACCTACAAATGATATGCAGAGCATCTATGAACCCTTGACCTCATTTGCAGATAATGGGCAAAGAAGAAACCTATGGTGGGATGTGCAGGTTCTGTGTTGTTGCTATATTCAAAATTCATGGGAAACTCCAGGGGTCCTGTAGGTGTACATTCCCTTTTCAAACATTGCACTAAAAGCTGGAGAAATATGAATGTCTTTATAAAATCTCACAAATGCCACAGAGAAACAGAAAGTAGCATCCCTGCTTTACAAGAAGGGATGGGAAGGAAATTTACATTAACTGATTTTTAAATAAAAATTCCCCATTCATAACCTGCGACTGCAGTAATGAAAACAACACATTGAAAAATGCACACAAACACATTTGAAACAACAGGAGAAATGTGTCAAAATGTACACTTTGAGAAAAATGTGCTAAAAAGTGCATATATCAGGAAAAGTGTGTCACCAAACCAAAATATGCATGTCTCTTGCTTCAGGAAATAAAAAAGTCTCATTACCCAATGCAAACAAAGACAGGAAGAAAGCGAGCATAGGATTTGGACAAACACAATGAAATCAAGGCAGAGATGTTTATAGCTTTCTATTCAAGCTGTTTTGGGGACAGTTCTGGGTATAATATGAAACCAACCTAGCAGCTGCAGAAACTTATTTGAATACCTGTTACCTCCTTCCCCATTCCATTTTAGGAGAGTAAGTAGTAGATAGCCTCTTTTAAATTACCGTATATACTTGAAGATAAGCAGAGCTTTTCAGCCCTTATTTATGAGCTGAAAAGCCTCCCCCAGCTTATAATCGTGTCAAGGTCAAGCCAGCAGCGGAGCCTGGAGGCCACAGTATGTTTTCTTTCCCAAAACCTCCCTCCTCTACTTCTCCTCCCAGGCTGGTTGTCTGATTTTTTTTTTGAGAGAGAGAGACACAGACAAGAAGTGAATGTTTTCAAAAGCGAAAGGAGGATGTGAGAGAAACCCTTGCAAGCCAGATTGCATGGGCAGAAGGGGAAGAAAAAAAGATATTCTTGCAAATTTGCACAATTCATTACTATTACTACTATTACTACTACTACTACTACTACTACTACTATTGCAAGAACATTTCAGTCCAAAGGGAGGGAAGGAGGGAAAAGAGAGCAACAGAAGGTGTGTATTTCTTTTTATTCCTAAGGAAACAAAAATAAGGTGGGCTTTCTTGGGAGGGGGAGAGAAGTTTTAAAAAGCCTTTTCTGGCTACTTTTAGAGTTTGAAAAAGGGAAAAAGAAAAGAGGTGAGAAAAGACAGAAGAAAAGAGGACAAAGTTGTTTTTAGGGGGGCTTTGCTTGCATTTCTTCCTTGGGTAAATGCATGCCCCAAAGCTTCTAAATATTTATATAAATGTTCCCCCTACAAATACATTAATATATGATTTTTCCCCTCATATGTTTACAGTTCTTTGCAAATCCTATGTAAATACCAGAGCCGGCCCTAGGTATTTTTCAAGTGTAGGCGAACAGAATTTTGGCGCCCCCCCCCCAAACCAATCACTGAAAAATAAAAGCGTTGGATAAGCGAAAATGTTGGATAATAAGAAGGGATTAAGGGAAAGCCTATTAAACATCAAATTACATTAAGATTTTACAAATTAAGCACCAAAACATCATGTTTTACAAGAAATCAACAGAAAAAGCAGTCTCGACTGCACCCCCGTATGTTTTGCGCCCCAAGCGACCGCTTAATTCGCCTTATTGTTGGACCGGCTCTGGTAAATACAGATAACTAGAGATTTCCATGTACCTGTATATCTGTTCCTATATGTATAAATTTTATATATGAATTTTACCTTCACATATTTGCAAGTGCAGAGGGAAAATGTGTGTGCGCGCACACACACACAGATGTCTAGATAGATATAAACATTGATAAATAGGGCTTACAAATGTTGCAGGAGGAAAATGCACATAGAGAGAGGATTTGCAAAGGTTTCAAGGGAAAATACACATGTGTTAATTAGTATATATAATGATAGATCTATATCGAGCTCTGCATTATTTATGTAGGCATTATATGTTTGCCTGTTACTATGTTGGAAGCTGGCCTGAGTCCCCAGGGGGAGATAGATAGGGCAGGGTACAAATGAAGCTGTTGTTGATGATTATTATTATTATAAAGTTATTGTTGCTTTTCCACTTATAGAGTTAGTTTACTGTTTTTCTTTGAAATACAGTAAATATTCAAAACATTTAACCCACTGATGCCTCAATTAATGTAATTTTATTGGTATCTAATTTTATTTTTGAAATTTACCAGTAGCTGCTGCATTTCCCACCCTCGGCTTATACTCGAGTCAATAAGTTTTCCCAGTTTTCTGTGGTAAAATTAGGTTATATATTTGGGTCGGCTTATACTCGAGTATATACGGCAACCATATTAGGCAATAATGCTAAATGGAATTTGGTATTATTTTATTTGGCCAAGGTTACTATATTTTGTCTTCCCTCTCCTCCTTGTCCTCTCAAAAAAATATATAAAGGATTTACATTCACTTATAATGATCAAAGGCAACCTTTTTTTAATCTCAAGACAATACATTCCAGCAAGGGGCAAAGGGCTTTTCATATACAATAACTCTTACAACCTTATCACACTAGGAAGCCCCCCCCCCCCGGTATCGTTTTGCCAGCAAGTGTGGCAAAACAATAGGTTTGAGCGGCTACTCTGGTGCCTTGCATGATGCTCTGGTGTGGCAACACATTCCCCATCACATGGGAGGGGGGGGGGAGAGCATTGCAAAAATAGGGTAGAAGCATGCTGGCTCCATTGGTGCCAGCGCAAGATAGCTACTCAGTATTTGGTGAAAAAATTGAAGTCTTGCGGACTCTGGGGGCTGGTGGATCTTACGGGCTGCACTCCCAGAGCTGCATGACTCCTACCATGACCTAGGGCAATGATGGGCAACCTTTTGCACTTGATGTGTCAAAATTCACCAAAAACCTAGCATGACTTGGGTGGTGTGTCACTTTGAGGAAAAAAAAACCCCATAATTTCACAATATATATAGTTTAAATAACAAAAATATATAATTGTAATATATAACTGTATTTAATAAATCAAAAACTATTTACTACCATTATTTCCATGTACAACAATCTATGGTACCTCTTGCAATTTCCACACTGATTTCTCTCTATTGTAGTTTCAATGTAGTCATGAATAATGAATAATATAATAATAATATAATAGTAATAATATAATAATATATTACAATAATAATAGAATAATAATAGGATGTGATATATATATATATATATATATATATATATATATATATATATATATATATATATACACACACACACACACACACATACTAGCTTTGCCCGCCACGTGTTGCTGTGGCTTATGGGAATCCTTTGTTGGCCAGGTGGAATAGCAGTGAATAGCCTTGCAATCTCAAAGCCTGGCCGTTTTCTGGAGTAGCTGGAGCTGTTTGTTGTATGAACGTAGAGGCATGGGTTGTGCTGCCAAGTTTAGTGTTTCTGGGATGTGTGGTTTTGTTGTTTTGTCCTAGGCCGAAATTTCATTAGCCTTTTATATATATAGATAAGGGTAATGAAATTTCAGCCTAGGACAAAATAACAAAACTACACATCCCAGAAACACTAAACTTGGCAGCACAACCCCTCATCCATGCCTCTACGTTCATACAACAAAAAGAAAAGAAAAATAAAGTTTTAATCAGAGGGAGAGGAATAATTGTTTTTATCCAATTGCTGCCAGTTATTTATTTATTTATTTATTTATTTATTTATTTATTTATTTACAGCATTTATATTCCGCCCTTCTCACCCCAAAGGGGACTCAGGGTGAATCACATTACACATATAAGGCAAACATTCAATGCCTTTTAACATAGAACAAAGACAAACAAACATAGGCTCTGAGCGGGGCTCGAACTCATGACCTCCTGGTCAGAGTGATTCATTGCAGTTAATTGCACTGGCTTGCTCTCCCGCCTGCGCCACAGCCCGGGCTAGATATAATACCTGCAAAGCTTTTCAGACACCTGACAGCTATATGCCAGGCTAATTTTTGTAATTGATGACTTCATTTTTATATTGCTACATTATGTTTCTGCGCTATTTTTGAAACAAAAGAATGATTTATGGATCAAGTTAGAAGGCTAAGCTCCGCCCACTTGGTCTCCTAGCAACCCACTCAGCCCAGGGGACAGGCAGAGTTAGGCCTCACTTAGGCCTCTTCCACACTGCCTATAAAATACAGATTATCTGATTTTAACTGGATTATATGGCAGCGTAGACTCAAGGCCCTTCCACACAGCTATATTACCAATTTATAATGGACTTAATGTCAGGGGAAAACCTTTATCTTAACTACCACCAATTCCTCAATACTTTATTTCCTATACCACCATACTTCGCCACAGCAATGCGTGGCTGGGCACAGCTAGTGTGTGTGTGTGTGTGTGTGTGTGTGTGTGTGTGGGTGTATATATATATATATATATAGTGCATAATTCCCATGGAGTAAACAACAAAACCACTGTACCAAATCACACCAAATTTGGCCACAAAAGACATTAGACATCCAATCAATCTGCATGCAGCAGCTTGTCAGCAAAAATGGCTAGGCATGTCAGTGCTGACACATGTGTCATAGGTTGGCCATCACTGGCCTAGGGAGTGTTTGGCCGGTCAGATGCTGAAGTATGGCACAATACACTGAGTTTTCAAATCAGGGAAAGTGGATTGTGGTGGTTCTGATGTCAGTGATATGATGAACCCATTCCCAGTTTTCTTGTGAACTGTAAAGGAATTATCCAAGGTACTGAACAATTTACCCAAACTAGGCTAAAAAGATTCAATTGCTGGGATTGTTTACCCATCTTCCAGCTATACATCAGAATCACAGTAGTTCAAAATGACAAGTATGCCCTCAATTATCTACTTCACCAGTTTAAAATTTATCTTCACAATCAAACTTGACACTCCCCTGTCAGATGAAGCTTTAGTGGCTTGGCCTACCAATTCAAAGTTCACAGCACTGTTTAAAATGGCTAAAATAGATTTGGATGTGCGAGGAATACTAAGAGTGAAGGAGAATGAAACTGGAATCAGAGCAATAGTCCTGTCTCTGCGTAAGCCAGCTTTCTGGTGACTAATGTAAAAAGCACTGCTAGGTAAAATGAGCTGTCATTTGACCACTTAATTGTCTTTTTTGTTGTCCACCATTCTCCTTGCTTCTGTTTTTCATTTTTATTGTACAGTTCCTTTTGCTTTCCAGAAACATAATATTAAAAACCTCATGTCCTCTGTTTCTTCTCAGTTGCCAGTAGCAATTGTTCTATTTCTGTACAGCCAAGCATGCTGAGTTCCTTTGGAAATGGCTCAGTTTCCTATCTGTGGCTCAGCAGGTTCAGGAACAATGGAGAGGGATGGAGGGAAACATGGGTCCCAAGAGAGGTAGGGCTTGGCAAACAGAAACATTTTAAACTGAAAGTCTATATCACTTCAACATAAGAAAAGCCAAAGTCCATCTACACTATGGAATAAATTTGACATTATTCAAATTGCCATGGCTCAGTGCTATGGAACTATGGGAGCTGTATTTTTACAAGGTCTTTAGTGTTCTCTTTCAAGGAGTAATTGTGTCACACCAAAGTACTATTGCTAGGATTCCATAGCATTAAGCCATGGCGGTTAAAGTGAAGTCAAACTGCATTCAGTCTACATTTATCATAGTTCCACATTTGATCTGTTTTTATGTGTGTTGTGTTTCCTGTTAGCACTCACTTAGATACCAGTGTGCCAGCTGGCCAACAAAAAGTCACACATTGGTTGAAGCATTTTTTAGTTTTAAACCGTGAGTTATTATATTTCTAGGGGGGTAGAGAGAGACATTATCACTAGGGACAGGATATTTCATCACTGTAGAAAAAAATAACTCACAACATGTAATCAGCCTTTGGTAAATTTCCAAGTTAATGACTACCTTAAGAATATCTGAAATTTGACAAGCTACTTTGTAAGCTGCAGGGCTCACTTACATTATCCTCAGACTTTTGTAGGCCACCCTGCCCACCCCAACCTTTGTGAAAAAATATTACAGAAGATAACAACAACAACAACAACAACGATAATAAACTTTATTTTTGTACCCCGCCTCCATCTCCCCGAAGGGACTCGGCACGGCTTACATGGGGACAAGCCCAATCACCATAGTTAAAATACAAAAATAACATGCTAAGTACATTTTTTTTCATGTCAGGAGCAACTTGAAAAACTTCAAGTTGCTTCTGGTGTGAGAGAACTGGCCATCTGCAAGGACATTGCCCAGGGGACACTGGATGTTTTGATGTTTTATCATCCTGTGGGAGGCTTCTCTCATGTCCCCACATGGAGCTGGAGCTGACAGAGGAAGCTCATCTGCACTCTCCCTGGGTTGGATTCGAACTGGCAACCTTCAAATCAGCAACCCAACCTTCAAGTCATCAGTCCTACTGGCACAAGGGTTTAACCCACAGCACCACCAGGGGCTCCACTAAGTACATAGTAAGTACAGTAGAGTCTCACTTATCCAAGCCTCGCTTATCCAAGCTTCTGGATTATCCAAGCCATTTTTGTAGTCAATGTTTTCAATATATCATGATATTTTGGTGCTAAATTCATAAATACCGTAATTACAACATAACATTATTGCGTATTGAACTACTTTTTCTGTCAAATTTGTTGTACAGCATGATGTTTTGGCACTTAATATGTAAAATCATAACCTAATTTGATGTTTAATAGGCTTTTTCTTAATCCCTCCTTATTATCCAAGATATTTGCTTATCCAAGCTTCTGCCGGCCCGTTTAGCTTGGATAAGTGAGACTCTACTGTACATAGACAATAACATAAAACAGAATAAATTAGGAACATTATAACAAAATATAAAATAACCACTAAACCAACCAGTAAACCTGAAATACCATTAAATAAACATGTGCCTAAGGTTTCTTGGATAGGATTTACCATTTGGGGTCTAATTTTTGTGGAGAGATGCTGGGTTCAGAGACCATGGGACCATGGAGACTGAATTGGTAGTCTTTAGGGGACTGCATGCAGTTCAAGGCATTATTTTAATATGTAGCTGGACACACTTTGTATAAGAAGAAAATAAAAGATACTCTAGGAAATAGGTTTTAGTGGAGTTGATAGTATGGTCTTTAATAAGAAACAAGGATATTTCTGAGAACAAATAGATGTGGAAAAGCCAAAGCATTAAACCATTTGAACAAGACTATTGTTACACTTTGGGCATAAAGACTGTAGTATAACAGTAATCTTATTTAAATTGTTTAATTCTTTGTCTTGTAAAGACTGAAATGTGCTCTTTCAAGAACCAAAGAAGAAATGTGCATAAAAATGATACACATGGCTAATTTTGGATCCAATTTTATATCTGTCGGCATTGGCACCTGTATCCAGCATTGTGGCTCCTGGCAGTTACTACTGCCTTTCATCTCCAGATTTTGTCATGACTTTCACTGTTATATAAATATGTTTGGTTCTGGTTCATTCTACCACATCGTCACTCCTTAGGGAGAATGCCACCATATCCTTGGTAAGGCTGTACCTGTCACTTTCCATAATGCTCTGCAAGACAGTCATACAAAATAACATGCGGTGTAAGGTGGATCAGGGAGAAGAGTCTCCTTGGTATTGACCTTCTGGCTTCTTGTGCACAAAGGAAATAGAAAAGAAAACTTAGAATAAGCCTTTGTGTGGCTTATAGTTTGAACATCCTCAACTGTGTCTTAAATATAAGAAAAAATGTAAACCTACAGTCTTCAGCACTTTCCTTCTTGCTACAAATTTCACAAATAAAGTAGATACTGTTAAATTCTTGTTTGTGGAAGGCAAGAAATAACTGTAAAACTGCAGTTTGAGAGGGGGAGGAGAGACAGTAAATCCCAGGCCTTTGGAGCTTGTTCTGTTGCACGTGCAAACTGTGGTATTACACCCTCATAAAGGCAGGCGATGGTGAGAGAGCAATCTCATTGGGTTCATGACATGGTTTCAAGTTATATTGGGCATCTAAGTGAGGAGTTGCATCTACCCAAAGTCCCTGAAACCAGGGAAATTTTTCATGTAGGCCCCTTTTAAACTGCTCTATATTCCAGGATCTGATCCCAGGTTATCTGCTTTAAAATGGATTATATGAGTCTTCACTGCCAAAAAATCTGGAATAAGAAGATAACCTGGGATCAGATTCTGGGATATAGGGGCAGTGTGATCAAGCACCAGCTGAGACCTCAAGATAAAAAGTTCTCAGTGTGGCTCTAGGTGGCAGACAACATGGTTGCTTAAACTTTGAGACAACAGAAGAAAGTCTGAGAAACTACTATGAACAATGGTAGTTTGTTTTGGAACCTGGGTCTTCTGCATCTCAGGTTGATTTTCAAGAATTCCTGGCTTTTGACTTCTGGGCTCTGATAAATGGCATTCTTAACTCTGGACTGTGGCTTTGGCTTTTTTGTTATCCTTGTCTTGAAACCTGACTCTGTTGCCCTTCTGATAAATAGAATTTCTGACCTGGACTGTGACCTTGGCATCATTATTTCTTGTCTTGAAACTTGACTCTGCTGCTCTTCTGACTACTTGCGTTTCTGATCCTGGACTGTGACCTTGGCTTTTCTTTGTTGCTGACCTGACTCTGTTGCTTCATTGGCTCGATTTCAAGGAATTCTTACTTCACCCACTTGGGCTTTGAATTTTGGCATTGGCTCACACTTCCCTGTTTGTGATTTGTATTTTTTTGTTATTCCGGCTCGACTTCCAAGAATTCCTGAATTAGGCTTCTGTGAAAATTGGACTCTTGGCAATTTAAATAATAAACTCTATCTGCCATTTTGGGCACTTGAGGTTGAGTGGAGGGGTGGTGGTGGTGGCTACAAAAACCTCTGTACAGAGAGATTGTAATTACCATTTTAAATAAGGTAGACAGCCTTTTACAGTAAACCCCTATTAAAAACTACCACTGCAGCCTCTCTACAGAAATGCTTGTACAGTAAAGCCTGATTAGATATGGCCATCACCATTCCACTCCACTTCAAGGCCCCAAAATGGTGTGTGTCCTGTATTTTTCAGGCTCCTCCATGTTGATGCTTAACACTGTTTGATCATACAAAAGGTATTAGGGAGGAGGGAATTAAAGAGTGTTACCTTTTTGTCTGGTCTAGGAGAGGTAATGGACTGCGAGTCTTTTCACTTCCACCTCTTAAAACTTCCTTAGTGCTCGGTCCGCAATACAGGCAGGTTGCTTTCCTTTGTTATTTCCCTCTTTTTTCCAGGCCATTTGTTCAGTCTTTTTACTCATTTATATTCATTTCTCTATCTGTATTTGTATAGATGTAGATATTTTGAGATCAGCAATGCAATTGACCCCACTCCTTATAACCCCTCAAATAAGCAAATCCTCCCCTTGTCTTTAGCTTTTCTAAGGATGTTCTCTGTATGCATTTTTAAAAGGAGTTGAAAAGTTGTTACATGCCCATAAATTTTCCCTTCAACCTATTTGCAGGTCATAGCAAAATCCATAATTTTGGTCCCCAGACCCGTTCCCAACTTATATGTGAGGTTTATTTATACATGAGTATATATGGGTAAGCTCATTATATATGAATATATAAGGAGCCCCGGGTGGCAAAGTGTGTTAAAGCACTGAACTGCTGAACTTGCAGACCGAAAGGTCCCAGGGTCAAACCCCGGGAGTGGCATGAGCGGCCGCTGTTAGCTTCAGCTTCTACCAACCTAGCAGTTCGAAAACATGCAAATGTGAGTAGATCAATAGGTACCGCTCTGGCGGGAAGGTAACAGCGCTCCATGCAGTCATGCCAGCCACATGACCTTGGAGGTGTCTATGGACAACGCCAGCTCTTTGGCTTAGAAATGGAGATGAACACCAACCCTCAGAGTCAGACATGACTGGACTTAACGTCAGGGGAAACCTTTACCTTTACTTTTATATATGGGTAAATGGAATCTGTCCAGTTCTGGAAATGTCTTACTAGCAATTGATGAGAGTGGATTATGTTGTATTATCAGACTCATCGAAACTCTCCAAGTTCACTGGTTTGGGCAGAAAGGAAGTTTGCCTGTAATTCTCTTGTCCTTGTCTCTTTCTGCATGTGTTGAAAAATTCAAACAAAGGAAAGAGAAAATAAGAGAAGAATGGGGACGAGTAGCTTTTGGTGGTCTGTTCTTTGTAAAACTGCAGCCATGCCTATATGGGGAAATCAGCAGCCAGATCCACTGATACTATCTAGCTCCTTTTGTAGAGCTCTGCCAGCTTGTTTAAGCACTCCATTCCAAAGGGTATCTATCTGAGCTTTATGAAAAGCTGCTTCAAAAATCCCTTTCTCCAGTTTGTTGTGCTCTCAGAGGTTCTGCTTCCCTGGCTCATGCTGTCATTCCAGTGATACAGCTCTGTCAATAACAGAGAGCATCGCCTCCCCCATGATTAAACTCTGGCTTTACGCCATGAAGTGGTCATGATAAGATCTTCTCATATCTGAACTCTGAATTTGCAGGTGAGTGCCTTTCACAACCCTTTCCTCAGGCACTCCAGCACAGAGAGCTTTGTATATGTCCGTGTGTGCGCGCGGATGTGCGCAGCCAGCACAGAGAAGTAACAATTTGAAGGTTATTTCTGTTGTCATATCTATCAAATTCTCATGATCTATGTGAATTATCACAGCAGGGCACAGCTGATCTTTACGTTATCTTGCAGGGAAGGAAATGGGAATTGAAGGCTGACATAAATTATCATGGCAGGCTTTTGCAAGTAACTCAAAACCCTACAGCAGAGGGGGGAATTTGTTTTCTCCTTCTAATTCTAAACATGAGGAATGCACTCCTGGGTCCTGTAGAGAGATTTTATTTCAGATGTAGAAAACACTATCACCTATTTGTTAAACTGGGTAGATTTTTTTTTGAAAATCAGATTTTCTTAAGATACTATTATGGTTGTTCGCAGGATCAGGGGACAAAGCTTTACAGTATATGAGCATACTTGTGCACAAAGCAAATACTTCCCCAGCTCACCTGTATATGTTCCTTTTGTGTGAGCCCATGTAAGCATTCCTTACTAACACATCCAATGACCTTTAGAAGCGAAAATCCCCACTACTTGAATTCTGTAGTGCAGAACACAGAAAGAGACATTTTAAACTATAGCAAAACCTCTTTTATTAAAAGCTGAGAGACATTTTAAAAACCCCTAAAAAGATGGGAGTGGAAACCCAGGTGAATAGGGACCACATGCCATTTTTAACAATGTCAATGATATTTTATGATGTCATTTCCACTATTACCACAATAAAAAAACATATGGTTTGTTAGGAAAAGGATTTCATGTTCTATAATGTTTTCCTTCACCTTGGCAACAATGGTGAACACTGTCAACACTACAGTGTAGAGAACAGCAGGGGAATTGTCTGGGACTACTCATGGCAAGAGAAAGAGAAGTCGCTATCTTTTGTCAGAAATGGGTAGGACTATTCATTTTCCATTTCACCTCATTATCAGTCACTTCTTACATCAGTCGACAAGAACTGTACATTACATGAATTTTGAACTACAGAAATATTCTTTTGGAATTGTCATATGTTTTGTGCATGGACAAAAGCCATGAATCTTTTAGAGTTCAACCATTTTTGATAGATCAAGTAGCCCAGTCAGATGTGTGGATAGATCACTTTCCCATGGAATCCTAGGATTTGAAATTTAAGGAGGGCACATATTTAGAATTCTCAGCCAGAGAAATCCTCTACTGCTTTTCCAAACTATAAATTTAAGGAATCTATAAGATGCAGCCATGGCAATTAAAATGGAATCATATGCTATAATTGCATGGTGTGAATGAGGTTTTTTTGTTCTGGTAAATCTGTAGTAGGTTTATTCTTCTATTGTTTCACAGCTGGCGTAGCTGAAGTCTGGAGAATTTATTTCTACCTGCAGTTGAAACTTTCAATTCTTTTCCTAGTCTCCTTCCTTCCAAATAATGGCCACTGGGCACATCTAATAAATAAATCAGGGAGAGGAACTCAACTACTCAGCTTGCAATTCACCCAAGGCTTTGCTCTTCAGGCAGAGTCCAGAAGATATGGGTAAATTCACAAGAGGAAACCAAAGTACATATGCTGTAAAATTCCAAAACCCATCTTAGCAAATGCCTTTATAGGCCAGATCAGAAGCTTAAAAAATTGGGCAAGCTTTTAAGTTCACCAGATTTCTCTTCTTCAGGAAATGGTGACTGGGGGAAGATGGTAACCTCCATATGCTTTTAATAGGTATTCCATAAAATTAAACATGAAATTTGTCCATGAATCTGTTAAGAATTTTAAAGGCCACCCCACCCTTGCAAAAATATCAATCAAGAGCTTTAGATGAGATTCTATCCAGTAGAATGGCTTCTGGTCAACAAGTGAAAAACTCTACAAATGTAACACATACCCTCTATAAAGGTAAAGATTTTCTCCTGACGTTAAATCTAGTCATGTCTGACTCTGGGGGTTGGTGTTCATCTCCATTTCTAAGCCAAAGAGCCAGCGTTGCCTGTAGACACCTCCAAAGTAATGTGGCCAGCATGACTGCATGGAGTGCCGTTACCTTCCTGCCGGAGCGGTACCTATTGATCTACTCACATTGGCATGTTTTCGAACTGCTAGGTTGGTAGAAGCTGGAGCTAACAGCGGCCGCTCCCGCCGCTCCCGGGGTTTGAACCTGGGACCCTCTATACTGCTCAATAAACTGTGATGGGTCATGGGTTTACCTAAGGTATCTCAGGTAAACCCAGATTAATCAGAAGAAAACTGGGTCCCCTTTCAAACAGCTGAATAAAATCCCACATTATCTGCTTTGAACTGGAATATATGGCAGTGTGGACTCAGATAACCCAGATTAATTTGACATCTCAACAGATCCAGGCCTTATTGAAAGGTTCAGATTTGTTGAGGTCCCAGGCCTGTGAGGACTGACTCACAGTAATGCTTCTACAGTCCCGGGGGCCAATCTCCACAGCCATCCTGTTTTTTTGGGCTTCAGGAGCCCAAAAACTGGGATGGTACTCAGCCTCTCCCCCAGTCCCCCATTTTCTCATCAAAAACCTATCTGAGAGGTAGGGCAGTTAAGGTTTGGTTTTTGAGGGGTAAATGGGGGGTTGCGGGGTAGCTAGCTGGATGCTATCCTGGGTCAATAATAATAATAATAATAATAATAATAATAATAATAATAATAATAATAATAATCCCAAAATGCAGACTGTGCAAGGAAACTGACAAAACCATTGATCATATCCTCAGCTGCTGTAAGAAAATCTCACAGACAGACTACAAACAGAGGCACAACTATGTGGCCCAAATGATTCATTGGAACTTATGCCTCAAGTACCACCTCCCAGCAGTAAAGAACTGGTGGGATCACAAACTTGCAAAGGTCGTGGAAAATGAACACGCAAAGATACTGTGGGACTTCCGAATCCAGACTGACAAAGTTCTGGAACACAACACACCAGACATCACAGTTGTGCAAAAGAAAAAGGTTTGGATCATTGATGTCGCCATCCCAGGTGACAGTCGCATTGACGAAAAACAACAGGAAAAACTCAGCCGCTATCAGGACCTCAAGATTGAACTTCAAAGACTCTGGCAGAAACCAGTGCAGGTGGTCCTGGTGGTGATGGGCACACTGGGTGCCATGCCAAAAGATCTCAGCCGGCATTTGGAAACAATAGACATTGACAAAATCATGATCTGCCAATTGCAAAAGGCCACCCTACTGGGATCTGCGCGCATCATCCGAAAATACATCACACAGTCCTAGACACTTGGGAAGTGTTCGACTTGTGATTTTGTGATACGAAATCCAGCATGTCTGTCTTGTTTGCTGTGTTATACAATAAAATAATAATAATAATAATAATAATAATAATAATAATAATAATAATAATAAAGACTTTATTTTTAATCCACCCTCTCTCCCCATGGGGACTCAGAGTGGTTTCCAAAGAAAAAAAATGGCAAACATTCAATGCCAGTGCAATAATACAATAAACTATTAGACAAACAATTAAAAGGAAAACATAATAAACTGTTGACTAAAACATATGAATCCATCAAAAACCTGTCTGTATATATTCCATGCCCCAATATCATTATAGACTCATATAATCCAGTTCAAATAATATAATCTGGGATCAGATCCTGGGATTAAGGGCAATGTAGATCCAGCCAGCCATAGATCAAGGAAAGCCATGACACCATTCTACTCTGCTTTGGTCAAACCTCTTCTGGAATATTGTGTCCAGAAGGATGCTATGTGATACTGACACCTAATAAATATAAATGAAGCTATCATATTATTAACCATTTGCTTACCTGTAGGAGAGAGCATACCCCTCTGTTGTTTTGCCCTGATAAACAGGAGAGCCCATTATCTCAGGTGTGAACCTCTAGTTTTGCCTTGTGTTTTGTACTTTAACTTTGCTTTGAAATCGTTATAAAATACTTTTGGCAAAATAACAAACTAAACTGACTGTAGAATATGAAGCAGGTTAAACATAATGGAGAATTGCCAGTTCCTACGAGACTGCAAAAAATACTAGCAGTTTACATGACCTCATTAATTTGCTGAATGCTCAGCATATATAATGTTTCAGGATCAAGAGCTGCATTTTTGGCATTAATAACTCTGAGCTAGAGGGGGGAAATTGCCCTGACTGTACTTTTGAATTGCTCTGACTATATTTTTGCATGCATCAATCATATTTTAGTAATCTGAACACTAAATATCGTGGATTCTAACTGCAACCAATTTTGTTATCTTTTGTTTTCAGAATGATGCAGGCTACTAAGACTGAATAATAATAATAATAATAATAATAATAATAATAATAATAATAACAACAACAACAACAACGGAATCCAGCATGTCTATCTTGTTTGCTGTGTCATAATAAAACAACAACAATTTATTTGTATTCTGCCCTATCTCCCCAGGGGGACTCGGGGCGGATTCCAACATACGAGGGTTATCCACAAAGTAGGTTACGTTTTGGAATTAAAAATGAACAAAGTATAGGAGAAAACATTTACCATATGCAGTTGAAAGCCATACCCAAATACCACATCTCACGTAGCCGCCATTCAAATCTAGGCTCTTACCATAGCGATGAAGGAGCTTTGCAAATCCTTCCCCACTAAATTCACCCTCAACCAGCCAGTCACCCCTTCCCGCAGCTGCACAGCATCGCCAACATGCTGCGTTGCCAACCACACCGTCATTCACTTCACTTTATTTCTTAATTAGTCGCTCTCCACCAGAGTGCTCCGAGCGACTTACAATTTAAAATATCTTTCCACAATATAAAAACATTCAACATAAAAACATTCAACAGTGACTATTTGGCAAATTAGATCTGATTTACTTAAATGCACAATCAAACAGCCAAGTCTTGAGCGCTTTTCCAAAAGGTCGCAACTCCGACATTGCTCTAACATATGGAGACAATGAGTTCCACAGAATTGGAGCATAGGCTGAAAAGGCTCTATGCCTTGTAGCTTCAATGCATACCTCCCTAGGGCCCAATACGTATAGGAGATTTTCCTGGGAGGATCGAGGTTGGAAAGAAGTGGTTGAGGGCAAAAGCGGCAGAATTTAGTGGGGAAGGATTTGCAAAGCTCCTTCATCGCTATGGTAAGTGTCTAGATTTGAATGGCGACTACGTGAGATGTGGTGTTTGGGTGTGGCTTTCAACTGCATATGGTAAATGTTTCTCCTATACTTTGTTCATTTTTAATTCCAAAATGTAACCTACTTTGTGGATAGCCCTCGTACAACAGCAAACATTCAATGCCTCTATAAAAACAAACAAATACCGATGTTAAATCCCAGAAAAACCCACATATGAAAACCCTACATATAAAAATAATGTTAAAACATCACATCAAATTAAACCTAACACCAATGAATTATACCTAACATCAATGAATTGAACCAAATGTAATCAAACAAAAAATATATGATGACTTAGACAAACATTAATCCACAGAGCCAACCATAGTTCACAAGGTTGTGTGTTAGTTGTGTAACTGGGCTGACATGAACTAGCAGAGCTCAGATATAAAATAGTTCTCAACAAGGGGCCTGATGGTGATCTCTCATTATATAATCCTCCTCCTCTCCATATGCTAGTGAGTAAAAGCAGGTCTTCAGTTGTTTTTTGAATGAGAGGAGGGAGGGGGCCAGCTTTATTTCTTTAGGGAGGGAGTTCTAAACGTGGGGCGTGACTGTGAAGGCCCTCTCTCTCTCTCTCTCTCTCTCTCTCTCTCTCTCTCGTTCCCACCAGCCGTACTTGAGATGGGGATGGGACTGAGAGTAGGGCCTCCTTCATTGACCGCAATGCCCAGGCAGGTTTGTAAGAGGAGATGCAATTGATCAAATAGTATGTCTTTGAATGGTCTAGGCTAGAAACTTTCCCCTTGTCATACTTCTTGTTGTTGTTGTTTGCCTTCAAGTGATTTCTGGAAATTTTACAGCAAGGTTATAGGGTTTCTTGGCAGAATTTGTTCCAGGGGGAAGGGGGTGTTTTCCTTTTCTGAAACTGAGGCGTCCAGCAGTCAAACCACTATATTGACTTACTATTATTGGGAAAAATTGTTGCATTATTTCTTTTTTTCCCTTGCATGACATTATTTTTTATACAAACACTTAATATTCTGTTTTGATCAGTCAATGTTATTGGTCTTCAGTTATCATTTTTAAAAGCAAAAGATGAACAATGGTTTCTCATCTACTATATTTGATACATGTAATCAGAAAAAGATGCAAAAATTGACATACTAGCATAAAAATTCCCAAATCCATGTTATGGTAATACCTTTATTAGGCCAATTAAAGGTTGTTTTCCCCTGACATTAAGTCTAGTCATGTCTGACTCTGGGGGTTGGTGCTCATCTCCATTTGTAAGCTGAAGAGCCGGCATTGTCCATAGACACCTCCAAGGTCATGTGGCTGGCATGACTGCATGGAGCGCCGTTACCTTCCTGCCAGAGCGGCACCTATTGATCTACTCACATTTGCATGTTTTCGAACTGCTAGGTTGGCAGGAGCTGGGGTAACAGCGGGAGTGCACCCTGCTCCCTGGAGGCCAATTAAACAGGCACAAAAATATCTTTGAGATCTCTTCATCATACAGGATGGTTCAAAAAGCTATGGTGGGGAGAAAAAGAGGAATAAACATGACCATATTCTGTAGTTAGTGTATTGACTTTGGCATAGGATGCATGGGACAAATCGGCAGACTCTCAGTTGATACAATGGTGTTAAGTTGCACCCAGAGTAGCCTCTAAGTTTTTTAATGCAAGGTGTCCATATAATCTTTATGTAGATTGAAGAAGATAACCCTCCCTCCTTTCTCACTCTCTCTGTGTGAGAGAATTCAGATCCTTAAACTTACCAAAATATAACATACAAGGTGCGTGAAAGTAGCTAGGCAGAGATTTTCAGGCATTGATTTTTCGTACTTTTATCTCATCCTGCCTCAGAATGATACCCTTCTGACCTGCAAAATGTCTTAAAGCGAAGACTAGTGCAGAAACTGAGAGAAGAGCAAAGTTTCTAAACCTCTTATGAAGAACTAGCAACCCAGACTCCCCAAATATGTCTAGAATGAAATAACCATTTGTTTCCAGCCCATGATGCCCTAAACTATAGGCAACAATATTTAATGAATTGGATTACCAAAGCAGTTTCAGGATATGACAGTTGAAACCAGAGCCGGCCCTAGGTATTTTTCAAGTGTAGGCGAACAGAATTTTGGCGCCCCCCCCCAAACCAATCACTGAAAAATAAAAGCGTTGGATAAGCGAAAATGTTGGATAATAAGGAAGTATAAAGGAAAAGCCTATAAAACATCAAATTACATTATGATTTTAAAAATTAAGCACCAAAACATCATGTTTTACAACAAATCAATAGAAAAAGCAGTTCAATACATGGTAATGTTATGTAGGAATTACTATATTTGCAAATTTAGCACTAAACATTGAACAGGGATATAGGGCAGTGTGAACTTAGATAACCCAGATAGCCCTCAGTATTAAAAAAAACCCCTCTAAAATCAGGACAATAAATAAAGAACAACACTCTGAAAACAGAAGAAATCCACACAGTAAACAATCAGGGACAGCTAACTCCTCCCAAAAAAAGATTCTCCCAGGCAAGAAGAAGCCAGGCCTTGAAGCCACAGGGCCATTAAATGCTAATCAAGGTGATTAATTACAACATTCACACCTGCTTCAAAGAAAAGTTCTTTCTCCCACCCTGGACCTTCTACAGATATATAACCCCCACATACCTAGCTTCCAAGTTCCTACAGACCTCACAATCTCTGAAGGCCCCAAAGGTGGGCTTGCGTGGTGCGAAGGTGGGTCTGCGCCAGCCAGAAGGCCCAGCGTGGTCGCTGGAAGGCCCGAAAGAGAAGGAGGTGGAGAGTGGTGCCCTCCTCCCAGGACGATGGTGCCCCCGGGACGATGGCGCCACAGGCAAATGCCTATTTCGCCTTATGGTTGGACCGCCTCTGGTTGAAACTTACACATTATAAGCCAATAGGTTTTTAAATATAGATCTAGAAATACAAAGAGGTATCTTTGGCTCCTTTTCCACTGTCTCTCTGCCGTTAGGTAAAAATCTATTTTTAAGGAAATTTTTGGTTTTTACTGTGTTGCAGCAGATAAGGCTTTTAATGGGGTGGGGGAAAATGACAGGATACAAATTAAATAAATAAATAATAACATAGATATCAGCATATACAGGCAGTCCCCAAGTTACGAACAATAGGATTGTTCTTAAGTTGAATTTGTTTGTAAGTTGGAATAGGTACATTTTAAGTGTAACTAGTCATACACACACACACACACTCACACACATGCTTTGGATAACATAGGGAAGAGTTTGTTTTTCTGCCTGTGTACCTGTTCAGAATGTTTCATTTCATTTTCTGTCCCTGCAAAAATTGGATTTTGAACAATTTAGCTTGTTGTGGAAACAAATACTGGTGTTAAAGCTTCAGTGGAGACACCTTTTCCCCATGATAATTCATCCAGGAGTGAATTTCCCTTCCAAGGGATAGATTTCTATCCCTCGATTCCTGATCGTGCTATCACCGCCCAAGTAGGGAGTGTTCAAATGGTTGAACATAAGCTCTCCGAAGCTTTAGCTGCTCTTACTGCCTATTACAGGGAAAGCCAGCTGATCCCTAATCCATCTAAAATGCAGATGTGTGCTTTTCCTCTTAAGAATAGACAAGCATCTCAAGCATTGAGAATTACCTGGGAAGAAATCCCACTGGAGCATTACAGCACACCAAATTCTTGGGAGTTACCCTGGACCATGCCTTGACTTACAAGAAGCACTGTTTGATTATCAAGCAAAAAGTGGGCACTAGAAATAATATCACATGAAAGCTGACTGGCACAACCTGGAGATCACAACCAGACACAGTGAAGATATCTGCCCTTGCACTTTGTTACTCTGTTGTTGAGTACGCATGCCCAGTGTGGAACACATTTCACCACGTTAAAACAGTGGATGTGGCTCTTAATGCTGCATTATCACAGGATGTCTATGCCCCACACCATTGGAGAAATTATACTGTTTAGCCGGTATTGCATCACGTGACATCTGCTGGGAAGCAGCAGCCAATAATGAAAGGACCAAGGCAGTGATTCCTCTGATCCATCCTTTGTTTGGATATCAGCCAGCACATCAACATCTTAAATCAAGAAATAGTTTTCTAAGATCTACAGAGATACTCGCAGGAACACCTCAGGAAGCGAGAGTCCAAAAGTGGCAGGTTGAAACCCAGAACCTCAACCCATGGCTGATACTGACTGAGAGACTCCCTACTAGGCACACGGAAGACTGGGCAACTTGGATGGCATTGAACAGACTGTGCTCTGGCAATATGAGATGCAGAGCCAACCTTAAGTGGAGTCCATGATATGCAAGTGTGGAGAAGAGCAAACCGCAGGCCACAATGCATTTTGAGCCTTGCCACATGCACAATGGAGGACCTTCACACCAGAGGCATTCCAAATGGCCAGCTACTGGTCAAAGGACATTTAGTATAATGTTCCCACTTCTCCATGGCAATGTAATGAGGTCCCTGGATTTTTGGAGGACATTTTCTGTATAAAAAGGTACAGATTTGTCTCATGTAAGTTCAAGACCAGGATCAATGGCTTAAATCATTCTGTAATTCTAGCAACCACAATGAAACTCCCATTAAAGGCAGTGTTATTAGACTGTGAGCTTCTAATAAATAAAAATATTCTAAAAAATAAAGTTACAAACTAGTGTTAAATCTATGTATGAAACTTATTTTTGGCTGTCAAGCTGTCAGGTTTTTGATTTAAGGTAGGAGTCAACAGGCAATGTGCAAAAGCAAGCATGCAGGAGTAACCAGATGAAAGTCTAATTAAGTGCATACTTGGCAGTCAAAGACCTATGTAGGTGGAGACACTTGAAAAGCTATGGTTCATAAACTGCCTACAGGGACTGTGTAATATTTCAAGGCCGTAGGTGTGCAATTTGTAAATCCACAACTTTAATTTTTGAAAATGATGGATAACTTCACTTAACTATTTTAAAGTAACCTCTGAAGTGGTGTCCAGCTCCTTCAAGCAGAATGACATATGGAAATATTTGGATAAACATCTGTTATGACTGAGTGTGTGCTTCCAAAAAAGGAAGGAAAATTGGGAGGGTTAAAATGTTTTGGGGCATCGAGACAGCAGTGTCTGGTTGAATAACACATGAAGAAACACACAAACAAAGCCTGAAGTTTATTTATTTTGTCCTTTCCAGCTTAATAATGCCAGCTTATGAATGGAACTCTTTCTGGGGAAACTCCCAACAAGATAAGATGAATGGAAGAGGGGAAAGGACTTGGGATGGCTGCCATCCCTGAAGATGGAAAGACACAGGACTGTGGCAGTAGGGAATGAAGCAAGACGGTTTCCTCCCTCCCCCGCCCTCATGGGATGAGATCCTAAGTGAATTTCTAATGAAATGAATGAAATGCCACAGTGGTGATTTCCTCTGAAGTGTTATCAGAAACCTCTAGAATCCTTCTTAGGTTCTGAATATGAGGAGGAAGAGTAGAATATAAGTGATAATGATGATCCAGGGAAGTCATGCTCCCCTTCTAGCCTTCGTCAGAACACACCTGGAAAACTGTGCAATTCTGGGCACCGCAATTGAAGGGAGATGTTGACAAGCTGGAATGTGTCCAGAGGAGCTCGATTAAAATGATCAAGGGTCTGGAGAACAAGCCCTATGAGAAGTGGCTAAAGAGCTGGGCATATTTAGCCTGCAGAAAAGAAGGCTGAGCGGAGACACGATAGCCATGTATAAATATGTGAAGGGAAGTCATAGGGAGGAGGTAGCAAGCTTGTTTTCTGCTGCCCTGGAGACAAGGACGTGGAACAATAGCTTCAAACCACAGGAAAGGAGATTCCACCTGAACATTAGAAAGAATTTTCTCACTTTGAGAGCTGTTCGGCGGTGGAACTCTCTGCCCTGTAGTGTGGTGGAGGCTCCTTCTTTGGAGGCATTTAAACAGAGGCTGGATGGCCACCTGTCAGGGGTGCTTTGGATATGAGTTTCATGCTTCTTGGCAGGAGATTGGACTGGATGGCCCACGAAATCTCTTCCAACTCTATGTTATAATGGGGCTATGTGCACAGACCAATCTGACTCGTATTATTTACTCTCATTTAGCTTTGTGCTTAATATTTTTGCTGAATGGGATTATAGTCTCCCTGTAATCTCAGGTGCACAGTGGCAAAAACTGTGTTAGTTACTTAGGACTACTGTGCTAGCTGTATCCATTACTGGAGATTCCTGAGTCACAGTAACACATGCCTTGATTACATCCTATCTGAATGTTCACACACTCTACATGGATTTGCATCTGGAAAGCATGGGGAAACTTCAATGGGTCTGACATGTTGCAGGAAGATTGTTGACCAGGACTGGTTGAAGGGACCATATGGCTCTCCTATTACAATAGCTTCACTAGCTACACGTCGGCATCTATGCGTGATTCAAAGTGCTGATCATGACCTGCAAATCCTAGAATTCCAGGGATTTCTGGAATGTGGAACAATGGCTTCAAACTACAAGAAAGGAGATTCCACCTCGACATTAGGAAGAACTTCCTAACTGTGAGAGCTGTTCGGCAGTGGAACTCTTTGCCACAGAATCTGGTGGAGGCTCCTTCTTTGGAGGCTTTTAAACAGAGGCTGGATGGCCATCTGCTGGGGGTCCTTTGAATGAGATTTTCCTGCTTCTTGGCAGGGAGTTAGACTGGATGGTCCACGAGGTCTCTTCCAGCTCTATGATTCTATTATTCTATTGCCAATTCCAAGCATCTGTGTCTCTGAATGCTTTACAGCATATTTTGAATAGGAACAATTATTTTAAGTTCCAAATAATTTATCAATTTGTAGAGAACATATTCCTTGCACCTTACTTCCAGATACTAAAAACAATCCCTATTGGACCAGAACTTCCCAAATCCCACAAGTAGTATGGTCAATGATCATGTCATCTGGGGGATGCTGAGAGTTGCAGTGTAAAAAATAAATAAATTCTAAAATCTGCTTGTTCCCCTTAAAACATCCTAACAGTCATAATAGCTAAAGGAATAGCCATTTTTAAAAGATTCTAACATAAGCAGTCTGATTGTGATCTTGCAAAATCTAGCAAAGTTTTGATAGTCATGCCTGGATAGGCCAGAGAGTTTGTGTTCCTTGTCACTGATTTTTAAACATATTTTCCCCATTTTAAAAACAAACTGTTTTTCTTGTGCGTTCTTGTGTTAGAAATTAAAATGGGGCAATCACTGTTTGTGTGGGATGATGCACCCACACATAATAATACATGGTGTTGATTTAGTTCTATGCATATAGGTTGTGGGGTTTGCTGTGTGGGAATCGTATTATAATTTGTTTTAGGATCCAAGATTAAGCTGAGAATGTAGGATACACATTTGAAAAATAAGTACAGGATGATCCCCATATCTGTGGGACAATTATCTGCAGTTTCATTTATCCAACAAAATATGTCCTCTCTATGAATGTTGTAGGTCCTCTATCTTGAAGCTATGGTATTATTGGGCTACAAGTCCTTCCTTTCAGTAATGTTTACTAAGATCCATGGTTTCATATATCCATATCAAGTCAGGGAATGTATCCTATGCAGATATGGGTTCAGGCGAGAAGCAAATAGTGGATCCCATAGAGAATCAAGATGGCTATTTTCTCCAAACTGCTGACTATACATTTATTTATATATTTATTTATTACATCACTTCTACCCCGCCCTTCTCACCCATCAGGGGACTCAGGGCGGCTTACAGTATAACCATACACATTAAAAACAGTTTTCATCAAATTTAAAAATCCATCAAGATTAAAAATTACAATAAAATTAAGAATAGCCATTAAAATATACATAATTATACATTTAAATATACATTTAAGGCGCTTTCCATGTTCATGTGGGGTCTGTCAGTAGGTCATATATTCTTATCTCATTTTTGCTGCTACTCATGCTCAAATGCCTGGTCCCATAACCACGTTTTTGTCCTCTTTCGGAAAGACAGGAGGGAGGGAGCCTGCCTGACTTCAATGGGGAGGGCGTTCCATAGGCGGGGAGCCACCACTAAAAAGGCCCTGTCTCTCGTCCCCGCCAGCCGCACCTGTGAGGCTGACGGGACCGCGAGCAGGGCCTCATCTGACGATCTTAAGCTTCGAGGTGGGTCGTAGCGGGAGACACGTTCGGACAGATAAGCTGCATAGAACAGTTTCTAAGTACAGTAGAGTCTCACTTATCCAAGCTAAACGGGCCGGCAGAAGCTTGGATAAGCGAATATCTTGGATAATAAGGAGGGATTAAGGAAAAGCCTATTAAACATCAAATTAGGTTATCATTTTACAAATTAAGTACCAAAACATCATGTTATACAACAAATTTGACAGAAAAAGTAGTTCAATACGCAGTAATGTTATGTTGTAATTACTGTATTTACGAATTTAGCACCAAAATATCACGATATATTGAAAACATTGACTACGAAAATGGCTTGGATAATCCAGAAGCTTGGATAAGTGAGACTTGGATAAATGAGACTCTACAGTATACAATCTGGAATCATTTAGGTTTCAGTCCTGTATTTGTTTCCATAGGAGTAAGCCCCATTAAACCCAAGATGACATGATTCTGAACAAACATTTTGAGTAGGGTTGAACTGACAGATACATGGGCATCTTTGTAAAAAAAAAAACACCAACAAATTGAAGTGTGCAATGGGGAAAATTCATCTGGCAATAAAATGTCATCATTACATTGGTCATATCTTTGATCCAACTGGTAATTAAACTTAATTTTGACATCTGGAAAAGAACAGATCTATAGCAAGGTCCTGCTTAGTAAGTATTTGCTTACACTTGCACGTAGGAATTCTCGTTTAGCTCACTTTAACTTGCATTTAGGGACCCCTAAGAACTGAACAACATAATTTAATTCCCCTTGAGACTTTGTTAAGAGGAATTGGCAGCTCGTCTTGCTTTGGGAAGAAATCTGGCATGACAAGTCTATCGATTTTATGGTCCACCGTTCTCCCACGCAGAAAGGCAGGCACATTCTACCACTAAGTGCTTAGTCTAATGGCAATTTGGAAAGAAGATTGCTGAGCGAAAAAGAAAATAAATGATGATGGGGTGGGAGAGGTTTTTTCTCCCGTTTTGCAGGAAAGAATAAAAACTGACATTACCAAACACTAGTACAGGTAACACATGTGCCTAATTTCTAGAAAGACTAAGGTCAAAAATTCTGTTAGTATCTAATGGTTATGTAATTAGTGGCTAGGACCTGATTAAGTCCTTTGTTGAAAATTGTATCCACCACCTTCTTGTAGAATACCTTGGCTCAACTAGATGATTCTGGTCCAGCCCTATGACTGGATGCAGGGATGTGCCAAAGCAGCATCTATTTGACCTGGAACAATTGGGAAGGTTGGAGCAGCCTTCAGCTCCTGGCTACCATTACAACTAAACTAACAGAAATCTATGTTCCAGGAGCATATGGCACTCTGGTTTGTATACTTGTTTGGTAGCTGTCAATTAAGTTGATTCAGAATAAGGAATTTATTCCATGGGTGTGAGAGAAGCGGGGAAAATTGGGGGAAAGCATTTTGAAGAGTGAGGACTCATCTTACGCCACCAAGATCCGTCTTCAGGAATGGCCAGCCATTCCATATTCTTTCCCCATTTTCTTTCCACTTTTTTCTACTTTCTCCCTCTTTCCTCAATCAGAAATTTCCCAACTCCTGAAAATGGAGATTTCTCTCTGTTTTTTCAAGTTGTCCAGATGAATTCCTATGTGTCATGGGATGGTTTCTGTGGGACTCCGTTTTACCAGCCTATGAAAAAAGAGAGAAAACAAGGGGAAACTTACATGGGATAAGGTCCAAAAATGAACATTTTACTTCTATCCTTACCTACATGTATCACATGAATATTGATGTACTTTCTTTTGTGAAAGGATTGTTTGTTGTGTATGAAGCATTAAATCTGATTTGGTAAAGCTGATCCAAAACACAGACTTACTATTTGGTAATAATTACTCTACCCGGAACCAAAATAAGTTGAAAATATCTCCTTACTTATTTTCCCCACCTAATATGAAACCTGTTACTGCCTTTGCCCATATTTAACATTTCTTCTCTTTCTCCTTCATAGTCATTTAGCTTATGGACTTCTAGTCATTGTATGATAAATAAAAGAAAATGGTTAGTCATTCTAAGGGTCTTTCTACATGGACTAAATACAGGTTGGCAATGCTGGGGAGGGACCCTAATAGGGATGCCTATTCCTCTTCCCCCTACCACAGCTGTCCCAAGTTGTGACACAACTGTTTACCTTACAGTCAGGGATCTGGCTGCCTTCTCCCCTCCCTCGTCTCACATCCTTAGTGAGGCTCAAGGCTTGGCAGAGGCTGCCAGACCTCTGACTGTAGGATAAGTGGTCGTGTCATAGCTGGGGACAGCCATGTCCATGGACCACCTGAAAAGTGTGGGATAGCTATAAAAACTGCCTTCAGTTCCAGTCAAGAACCAGTCCAGCTTTCTTGACAGCCCTGAACTCAAGGAAAATCTGAATCCTGGGTGAAGATTCAGATTTTCCCCCATGATAGTTTATCCCAGGCAGAGCCGGTCCAACAATGAGGCGAATTAAGCGGTTGCTTGGGGCTCAAAACATATGGAGGCGCAGTCGAGACTGCTTTTTCTGTTGATTTGTTGTAAAACATGATGTTTTGGTACTTAATTTGTAAAATCTTAATGTAATTTGATGTTTAATAGGCTTTTCCTTAATCCCTCCTTATTATCCAACATTTTCACTTATCCAACGCTTTTATTTTTCAGTGATTGGTTGGGGGGGGGGCAAAATTCTGTTTGTGTACACTTGAAAAATACCTAGGGCCGGCTCTGATCCTAGGGAAAAGCTATGTCAATCCAAATCAGCCTCTGCAGTGTTTAGCCACCATGAGGTTGGTTCATCTGTACACCAACCTAAGTTGTCAGTTCAGATGTGCCCCAGCAATATTATGGTAAATTACAATAGTAAAAGCACTTGGTATTCCTCTTGCCTTGTATTTATTTCAAATTATTCTTTCTGTGATTTGGAACATTGCGTACAATTGCAGACATGCAGCTTAAAGACAAACTGATGAAATGGTGATCCAAAATTTAAAATAATGAGAAATGGTAAGTGGTAGCAATGTCACTATTTACCAGTCAAAATAATAAGATTCAAAACAAATTAAACAAATTAAATGTATGTTAACTTAGTAGTTCCAAGCTTTCTGTGTTATGTTTCTTCAAAAAAGGCAGGATGGCAAATTTGTAAGAGAAAATTCATTTATTTATGGGGAAAGATAGAGATAGAGAGATAACTGAAAGTAACTTGGGGAGCAAGGCAACTTTCTCTTTACTGTGCATCCTGATAAAGGAAGCTGGTCCCTTGTAAAAGTACTTATCCTGTATCTACTTAAGCCTTGCTTGAGGGCTGAGCATCACGAAGCCATTTAGATGTTTTTGGATTACAGCTCCTAGCTGTCTTATATAATGTAGTCCAACATCTAGAGCAGTGTTTCTCAAACTCTGCTCCTCCAGGTATTTTGGACTTCAGCTCCCAGAAATCTCAACCAGTTTATCAGCTGTTAGGAATATTGGGAGCTGAAGTTCAAAACATCTGGAGGAGCTGAGTTTGAGAAACACTGATCTAGAGCAACTTATGTTTTTCACTCCTGGCCTACCAATATAGTTGTAAATAAGGCAAAGATACATTTTCTCAAGATTGTCCCCTCCAAAAATAATGCAATGGTTGCAGTATAGGACCTTCTCTGTACTTGAAGGGTGGGAGTTTGCAACAATGCTATACATGTTGAAATCTGTTTAAAAAATAAAGCACCAAATAAAGCATCAAACCTTTCTTGAGGATAAGAATGCAGTGACATTTAGAAAATTATTTCAACATTCCCATGGTGGTCATGAAATTGGAAATTAAATTGCAAATGGAGATAAAAAAAATCACACATACCACTTCCTTCGGGCCTTGTAAAAGTTCATATCTACATGATTTTTTTCCAGTTTCAAATATGATGATAATGTATTCCCAAAACTTCAGATACAACTCCCTGGTATTGATCAGTACATGGTTGTCCTTCCCTCCTTCTGCATCTGTTGCGTTCACCTTTGAGATTTCTAAGACTACCATCAAACTGGATACAAAAGTAATATACAAAAAACAAACAAACAAATGAACAGAAAACGGAATTCGGTGGTATTAACAGTTCACCAGGAACACTAAATCCTATTGTCTGAAGGACTTAACAGTGAGTTATTGACTGTTAGGCCAGCAAACTATGTAAGATCAGAGCAGCAGTAGTAAACAGGAGTTGAAGCAAGTAAAGGCAGTAAAATAGCATTTTTTCCAGGAAAAGAGGACATGCTGCCAGGTGTGATTAAGAGATGGCTCCTCCTAATTTATAGCACTGGAATAGATTCTGTAGTGTGCGGTTTAAAAAGCTGTTGCTTAACTTTATTCTACAGACAGCAGGACTTTAGCATCTTGCAGAAATAGCATTCTCTGTGTTTCATCATCATGGGCAACTGCCATAGGTTGGAGGACCACATTGGCTCCAGCCGGATCCTGGATTGTTTACCACTGCATCCTTCTTGAAATTTGGAGTGATGTTCTTTTAACTCCAAACACCAGTAGCATTTCCTAAAGCTTGGGGTGGGTGTCGGTAAGGGATATCATTATCTATGTATGTATGTATTGTGGTTCCTTTATCTTTTTAAAGTTTTTGCAAGTTTTGTATCAAACCCAATAGTGATCAGGCTTCCTACTATAAAAGGTGAGAGACCAATGGCTTCACATATAACTAAACATTAGGAAGAATGTCTTGACTGAAAACTGCTCGAGAGTGGAACAGATTGCATGGGTAGGTGATGGACTCTTTTTCTTTGAAGGAAAATAAGAATGTAGAGTGCTTTAGCTATGGCATGGGGTGAGTTCAAGTGACCCTTGTGTCCCCTTCTAACTACAGTAGAGTCTCACTTATCCAACATAAACGGGCCGGCAGAACATTGGATAAACAAATATGTTGGATAATAAGGAGAGATTAAGAAAAAACCTATTAAACATCAAAATAGGTTATGATTTTATAAATTAAGCACCAAAACATCATGTTATACAACAAATTTGACAGAAAAAGTAGTTCATTACACATTGATGCTATGTACTAATTACTGCATTTCAAAATATCACAATGCATTGGAAACATTGACTACAAAAATGCATTGGATAATCCAGAGTGTTGGATAAGTGAGACTCTACTGTATGTGATTCTGTGATTTTGACTCTCAAATGTGGCCAAATGGCCAACACTATACCCCGAGACTCTTAGATCTAGGGATGGAAGGAATGTTTGCTGTTATTCATTTCCTTGATGAAAAGTAGGTTTCCCAACACGCAGGGGACATAATTTGGAAATATAGCACAGAGCCAGGACATTTGCAATTTTTAGTTAATGTTATCTTGAAGTATTTGAAATGGCTCTGCTCAAAAAATAATGTAGAGGTTATGTATGAAAAATGTGTCCCCCCCTGCATATTCCCTCTCCCATTTTTCATTCAAAAACATTGTTTCCAAATACTGAGGTGGAGGTTTTTTCAATAGATTTTTTTTTCAGGCTTGCAAGACTCCCCCCCCCCCCTGAAATTTCAGGGAAAGGGGGGCTTTGTTTTTGAAACTTCCATATTTAATATAAAAACCCCATTCAATGTGTACAGATACTGTTTCCAGAATTCCACATTCTTCTGCCAAATTGACATTTTATCCCAAAACCAATATTGTGCATTAAAGCACCCTATGTGGGTTTCTGAAACTGTCTTTTTGCATTTTGTACACAGGAGATCCAATTCTTCAGGCTCTTTCTAGACATACTGGATTTTATTGGTAAAATTGCACAAAACAGCAATTTGCAGAAACTATGCACATTTTTGTCTGTAAACTGTGGATTTTTATATGGAAATGTGTTTTTTAATTTTTTTGTGTGCTGAATTCCCCCTGCCCCTCATGAAGCATTAATACTGGGGCCCCATTTACACTGCCATATAATACAGTTTGAAAAACATTATATGGTCAGTGTAGACTCATATAATGCATATTGAACTACATTGATCTGGATTATATGAATGCACACTGCCGTATAATCCAGTTCAATCTATATTATAATGTCAGTGTAGATGGGGCCTAAGTGTGAATTTATACTGAAGCATTTGCTTTCTTTTGCAACAAGGAGAAAACTCTGGGAATAACTCTTCCTTGCATGTGTCTTTCCTAGGCATGTCTGGAAGGACCCTTGGGCACCTCAGAATGGATCAGGAAGCTACATGTGGCCTGTGAGTGGCACTTTCTGGTAGTTCTCTTGGTACTATCTCACATTCTCTTTGCAAAAGGTGTAGCATAACTAAATCATTGTTCAGGAAATTCACAATCACCCAACAAGACAGGAGGAAATGGTGCTATTATAAAAAATAATGGTCATGGAAACTTGAAGCATCCTAAACACCGAAAGTTACAGCCTTGTACTAACATCAGTATTAACTCTGAAAGCTAAATATATAATACTCTGGTATACTAGAAAACATTTGTTAATATTGTCTCAAAGATCTGGAAGGCAAGCATGCAGTCTCTGAATGATTTTTGTGACTTATAATAATTCTGCTTTGAGACATTGTGTGCAGCTTGTCCTCTTTTTAATGTTATAAATTAAATTCTCTTTCAGAAGAGTTCTTAAGCATATTTATGTGACTTGCAAAAGGTCAGAGCTCTTTAACACTCAATGTGTGGCCAAATTTATGGGATGGAATTTTCATGAAATAATGATAACTGTGTGTAAATCTGTCTTAGAAGACCTACGAATATTTCTTTTGGACAATGCATCTGTATTTCTGACAATGCTATCTAAGTCTCAAGCATGCTTCCTCTATGCTATTGCAGATGAGGCACTTTCTTTTCCTCATGGTGTTACACTTAATTATAAAAGGCTATAAATGTGTTTCCTTTGTAGCTGGTGGATTTCCACCATCCTCATAAGCTATCTCATTTATGGGGCATCTGGACTGAAATGCATTTATTTTTCCTTCCCTAAAAGAAACGATCACATCACTACTACTAAGATTGCCCCATCTACATTGAACATTTATGTTGGTGTGAGACTGGATCACTTCATTTCACTTCACTTCACTTCACTTTATTTCTTAATTAGTCGCTCTCCACCAGAGTGCTCTGAGCGTCTTACAATTTAAAATATCATTTCACGATATAAAATCATTCAACATAAAAACATCCAACAGTGACTATTTGGCGAATTAGATCTGATTTACTTAAATGCACAACCAAACAACCAAGTCTTGAGCGCTTTTGCAAAAGGTCGCAACTCTGACATTGCTCTAATATATGGAGCCCATGGATGGCCAACAAACATGTGAGGTTTGATACTTCTTAACCCAGTGAAAGCTGCACCAGCATTTGGGCTTTCCGCTGTGTTCTGGCAGTATAGATACTCATAGCTGTGTATTTCTCAGATTTCAATCACCCAGTGTTTCTCCCAGGGATCAGCTTTGCTAAAGTGCTATGGGGCAAAAGCTATAAACCAGTAAGGAGTAGTGATATTTTAGTACTGATCTATTAGATTGCATTGCCTGAAGTGATATTCAAAAATCAAAAGAGAATTTTAAAAATGGCAAGTATGCAATGCCTCCCAAACTCTGTTCAGAACATTGGTGAAGATTGGGAGGGAGATCCAAATTGAGTTTGTGTATCAATTTTGCAATAATGTTGTTCCTGTTGTGTATTTTCAAGTTGTTTCCAAATACAGTAGAGTCTCACTTATCCTACACTCGCTTATCCAACATTCTGGATTATCCAACACATTTTTGTAGTCAATGTTTTCAATATATTGTGATATTTTGGTGCTAAATTCGTAAATACAATTATTACAACATAACATGACTGCGTATTGAACTACTTTTTCTGTCAAATTTGTTGTATAACATGAAGTTTTGGTGCTTATTTTGTAAAATCATAATCTAATTTGATGTTTAATAGGTTTTTCCTTAATCCCTCATTATCCAACATATTCACTTATCCAACATTCTGCTGGCCCGTTTATGTTGGATAAGCGAGATTCTACTGTATATGGCAATTCTAAGGTGGACCTATCAATGGGTTTTCTTGGCAAGATTTCCTTTGCCTCTCTTTGAGACATACATCCTCATCATATGGGCCGCTTGAATTGCCAAACATCATTGTGAATCACCCCACACCCTGCATCACCTTACTCGCCGGTTGCCCCATCCTATGGGGGAAGTGTAGGCCCATATGTGACACAGGAGTCCTACCGTGTTGCTGCCACAGTGGCATACACTGGCTAAACTTCCCTTTTGCAATGGAGTCTTGCTGGAAGTAGTTTGACATCATGGGACAGGAGCCAGCGGGCTCGGTCGCAAAAGGAGAGTTCAACTGACATATGCCGCTGATTTGGACCTCATCTGATGAAGTCCTGAGAAGGCGTGACTCCATGACTGAGCAGGGATTCAAGCCCTAGTTTCCAAAGTTGTATTTCACTGCTCAAACAACCACAAAATTTTGTCCAAATAGCATTTACAACAGGGTGCAATAAAATAAACTTATTTTAGTCTCTTATGGTAGAATAATAATAATAATAATAATAATAATAATAATAATAATAATAATAACAACAACAACTTTATTCTTTTGGACTCGGGGCGGCTTACATGGGGCCAAGCCCGGAACAACAATATAAAAATAAACGCAAACAATCAGCAATAAAACAGATCAATCAGCAATAAAAAACAGTCATAAAAAGTCACATACAAAAATAAAATCTTAAAATCCCAAGGATCTGGGTCAAGGTGCAAAATATGTCAAAATCATCAGGGAGGGGAGATTACCCAGCTGTCATAGTCAATTAAAGTGCAATTATAATACTGGGAAAGGCATACTAACCGTTTAGGGCTTTGTAGGTAATGACCTGCACCTTGAATTGGGCTCGGAAAATAATAATTTTGAAGACTTTATTCTGACTAGTTAGATAGCACTTTTTTGCACTTTGAGAGTGATTTGCAAACATATCTTGGGTTTTTTTCTGCATGGACAATTGAATATTTTTTTTACAATGCACTGTTTCTATGTACAAATTGTTTAATTATTTATTTTTGTGTGTGTGCAAAACCAGTTATTTTCTGCAAATACATTTTTGACAAGACATTTCCAAAATGTGGAAAATCTTAGACACTTGACAATTTTCTCAATATAGAAACTTCTACCATTGCGAGACCCATTTCTGGAAATGTTAAGGTGATTCGTTACTTTTGTTTACTGTATATACTCGAGTATAAGCCTAGTTTTTCAGCCCTGTTTTAAGACTGAAAAAGTCCCCCTCGGCTTATACTCGGGTGAGTGTCCTGGTTGGCTTATATTTGAGTCAGCTTATACTCGAGAATATATGGTACATTTATTATTTTTCTCTATTATTATTGGTATTATTACATTTATTATTTTTCTCTATTATTGTTGCTACTATTACATTTATTTTACTCTATTTTTATTATTATTAATAATACATTTATTATTTCACTCTGATCTTCTTCTTATTATTATTATTGCATTTATTATTTTACTCTATTTATTATTACATGTATTATTTTCCTGTAATAATAATAATAATAATAATAATAATAATAATAATTTTTATTATTATTATTCTCTATTATTGTTGCTACTATTACATTTATTTTACTCTATTTTTATTATTATTATTAATACATTTATTATTTCACTCTGATCTTATTATTATTATTATTATTATTATTATTATTGCATTTATTATTTTACTCTATTTATTATTACATGTATTATTTTCCTGCATTTGTTATTATTGTTATTACATGTATTATTTTACTCTATTATTATTAAAAGGATACATAAGCACATTTCCATTGAAGAAGATGAGAATAATGATTTGATCAGAGTTGGACAGTCTTATCTTTATGTAAACATTCAAAAACATTTAACCTACTGATGCCTCAATGTAATTTTATTGGTATCTATTTTTATTTCTGAAATTTACCACCCTCGGCTTATACTGGAGTCAATGTTTTCCCAGGTTTTTTTTTGTGGTAAAATTAGGTGCCTCGGCTTATATTCAGGTCGGCTTATACTCGAGTATATACGGTATGTCCCTAGCTGAGAGTCTCATGTATAGGGAAACTGTTAAGAAGGAAAGTTGTATATTGACTCACAATGACTTTTAGGGAGGTTGGAGAAATTTAATAGATCTGATAATTTTGTTTCATGTGACCTGGTCAAAACACTATATCTCCGAATTGAAAAAAACTCTCTGCTTATATATATTATATTCACTGTGGCATTATAAAACCTCCTATTTAGCCGGCTAATTTGTTTCCATGTTCATATTATTGCTGAAAAATATTGCAGCAATTACTGTGGCAGGTGAATTTGCATGTTTGCTGGTTGCTTTATTTCCTCTGCTATTCAATTAGTATAACTTTTACAAAAAGAAAATAAATTCTCCATCCTCTGTACCAACTTGGAAGAAAAATCTGGATAAATGACTATTATGGAGCCATTCCTCTTTCTCTATTTCACTCCTCTTATTTTTCATTATTCTATACTATAATATACAGTAAAGTCTCACTTATCCAACATAAACGGGCCGGCAGAATGTTGGATAAGCGAATATGCTGGATAATAAGGAGGGATTAAGGAAAAGCCTATTAAACATCAAATTAGGTTATGATTTTACAAATTAAGCACCAAAACATCATGTTATACAACAAATTTGACAGAAAAAGTAGTTTAATACGCAGTAATGTTATGTTGTAATTACTGTATTTACGAATTTAGCACCAAAATGTCACGATGTTTTGACTCCAAAAATGTGTTGGATAATCCAGAACGTTGGATAAGTGAGTGTTGGATAAGTGAGACTCTACTGTATTAATATTTAGAGTAGATTTAGAGTGGCCATGTGCACTATAAAACAGTTCAAAGTTTGTCCAAGAGGAGCCTATTGTATGAAGGCATCTTCTTTTTGGAAGTGTACTGTCCAAATTTGATTGATACGTAAAGAAACATAAGATGAAAGAGCAAAGATTGTGAAAGTGAGCATTAAGAATTAGTATTTGGACACCAGATTGAGCAAATTCCTCATTCTTTCCCACTGTAGTGAGATGTATTTCATTCTTATTTGTTTTACAGGAATTATGTGTAAACTTACAACTATGCATACATAGTAGTATACGTACTGTATACATAACCATGTTCCCCCTTATTCTCACTGAGCTGATGACCTTTTTAATTTTTTTCACATATGATGTAAATTGCAATGCAGAGTTGAGAGAATGGTTGAGATAGCAAATTAAGATTGTTCATTGTTGAAATTAACCTTGTTCAATTCCTAGATAGTAGAGTCTTTGGTAACAGATAGAAGTTAGATCAGCAATAGCAACATCAGCAAATACTCCAATGAATCTCTCTCTGATTCATCTCCTTTGGCCCTCGGATTCAACCTACCAAGAGCTTTAAGGAGCTGCATGTGGACTTTGCCCCTTACACAATATAAAAATGGCTTTCTCTTACTTAGGATGGCTACTTAGTCCAAAATATAGGAAATATAGGTAACTTTTTATTTGCCAAGGTTCAATGTCCATCCCTGTGAGAAGAAATCCTTCCAATTTTCCCCCTAAATTTGTCTTCAGCAGGTACCTCCGATTTTAGCATATTGTGTGTGTGATTATGCCTTCCTTTTTATTTTCTTTAAATCCTGCATGATTTTTATACCTCCATTTTGTCTCCTCATATTCCTTATTTAAAAGCTAAACAGCCCCAAACTTTGCAAGTTTTCATAAAGGAGGGTTTCCTAAACATTTTGGGATCTCATTTCTGCAATATATCTTTTCAAACAATCTTTTAAAGAACTTTCTAGCATTATATGAGTGGTTGAATCATGGCTCTGTAAGAGAGTAATGTATTAACCATTTTATTCTTAATTACTCTTGTAGTGTATCCCATGATAATATTTGCCTATTGCCAGCAGCCACACACTATATGTGCAGCTAAATATGGATTGTTAATGGTTCTCAGTGGTCCAAGGCTGACATGAACTTGAGGTTTTGATGTGTGATGTATGGCATCTGCTACAGCATAACCTAACATACCCCCACTCCACACACACTATGAGACTGAATTATGTAATAGATCATGGTCTAACTGAACAGGATAGCCAACAAGGATAAGAAGGGAATAGGTAGGAGAGGATCAAATCAACAGTGCTATGCTCAGCAATCTGACTGCCATTGGGATGGATTGAAAAAATTATTTAGAGTTCATAGAACACAGTGTGTGCCTGTCCCAGTTTTATGCAACCAGAAAGCGACATGTTTTGTGTAGGAAGCAATGCTTACATAATACATAATAATATAATATATTGTATGCATATACCATATATACTCAAATATAAGCCGACCCGAATATAAGCCGAGGCATCTAATTTTACCACAAAAAACTGGGAAATCATTGACTCAAGTATAAGCCGAGGGTGGTAAATTTCAGAAATAAAAATAAATACCAAAAAATTACATTAATTGAGGCATCAGTAGGTTAAATGTTTTTGAATATTTACATCAAGTTCTAATTTAAGATAAGACTGTCTAACTCTGATTAAATCATTATTCTCATCTTCACTGTAAATTGTGCTTATGTATCCTTTTAACAATAATAGAGTAAAATAATACAATATAATAAGAAATACAGGAAAATAATACATGTAATAATAAATAGAGTAGAATAATAAATGTAATAATAATAAGATCAGAGTGAAATAATAAATGTAATAATAATAATAATAATAATAATAATAATAATAATAATAAAGTAAAATAAATGTAATAGTACCAACAATAATAGAGTACAATAATAAATGTAATAATAATAGAGTAAAATAATAAATGTAATAATACCAATAATAATAGAGAAATATAATAAATGTACCATATATTCTCGAGTATAAGCTGACCCAAATATAATCCAACCAGGATCCTCACCCGAGTATAAGCTGAGGGGGGCTTTTTTTACTCCTTAAAAAAGGACTAAAAAACTAGGCTTATACTCGAGTATATACAGTAATATTGATAATATTATTATAATGTAATACAATATAATACTAATAATAATACAATAATAATATTAAATATATATTTTATATTACTTGTAATATTACTAATAATATTACAGTATAGTGGTATGGTGGGTGCCTCTGGTGGCACAGTGTGTTAAAGCGCTAAGTTGCTGAACTTACGGACCAAAATTTCCCAGGTTCAAATCCTGGGAGCGGAATGAGCGCCTGCTGTTAGCCCCAGTTCCTGCCAACCTATCCGTTCAAAAACATGTAAATGTGAGTAGATCAATAGGTACCGCTCCAGCGGGAAGGTAATGGCACTCCATACATTCATGCCAGCCACATGACCTTGGAGGTGTCCTTGGACAACGCCGGCTCTTTGGCTTAGAAATGGAGATGAGCACCAACCCTCAGAGTCGGTCATGACTGGACTTAACGTCAGGGGAAACCTTTACCTTTTTATAGTGGTATGGTACAATATAGTAATATATAATGCTAATATTGTGCTAGGCTAATAATATAATATATTTTATGTAAATATAATTTTTAAGTAGTTTTCATTACTCAGAGTAACTTTTAAAAATTAATACTTTTCTGTGAAATGGCTCCAACATCCTCAGTTTAATACTCCTGCAGTTGTATGGCTGAATTAGTGAAATACGTTTCTGATTTTCCTAAACCTCTTATTGTTCTGCATCACTCTTTTCCATCTTCCTATGTTCTATGTTTTGAAGTTGAGTCCTCAGTGATTTTAGGCCATGTCTACACTGACTACTTAATCTGGGCCTGCTTCTATTGTGAAAATGGCCATACACACTAGCATCTATGATGCTACATTGGTTCAACAAGTTCAGCTGGGATGAAGCTGCATTGTTCCTATCAAACTATTCCCTTGCTATCAGTGTTTCACCAGTGTTCCTTGCCAGCCACAAAGCTCCCTGCAAGCACCTAGCCATTGCCTGTTCATCTGCTAAAGTCATAATAAGGCATCCATGTGATCAAAAAGAAAGATATCCATCCTCCTCTCCCCACTCCCTTCCCAGCGCTCCCAATCACTGTGCCTGATATCAGGGTGAGAGATGGTTAAAGAGTGGGTCCCATGTTTTATTTATTTATTTATTTATTTCCAGCATTTATACCCCACCCTTCTCACCCGGGGGGGACTCAGGGCGGCTTACAACAGTTGGCAACATTTAATGCCAAGAACATAATAATAAAAGAAAAACAGTACATATCATCAATTAAAACTATAAAAATACATCATTAAAATACATTATAACAATTAAAACATATGTAAATTGGATCCATTTGTCTAAAAACCTCATGCTTCAGCCTTCAATCGGACCATGTTGACGTTATCGTATTACTCATTAAAAGCTTGTGCACACAGCCATGTTTTCACAATCTTTATGAAACCGAGAAGAGTTGGGGCTTGTCGGATATTTGTGGGGAGGGTGTTCCATAGCCGGGGAGCCACCACCGAGAAGGCCCTGTCCCTTGTTCCCACCAGCCGTGCCTGCGAGGCAGGTGGGAACGAGAGCAGGGCCTCTCCAGATGATCTTAGGGATCTAGCTGGCTCATATGAGGAGATACGTTCAGATAAGTAAATTGGGCCAGAACCGTTTAGGGCTTTATAGGTCAAGACCAGCACTTTGAATTGGGCTCGGTAGCATATCGGCAGCCAGTGGAGCTGGTTTAGTAGGGGGTGGTATGCTCCCTGTAAGCTGCCCCAGTTATTAATCTGGCTGCCGCCCATTGTACTAGTTGGAGCTTCCGGGCCGTCTTCAAAGGCAACCCCACGTAGAGCACGTTGCAGTAATCCAAATGGGATGTAACCAGAGCGTGGACCACCGTGGCCAAGTCAGACTTCCCAAGGAACGGGCGCAGCTGGCGCACAAGTCTCAGTTCTGCAAATGCTCCCCCGGCCACTGCCGAGACCTGGGGCTCCAGGATCAGCGATGAGTCCAGGAGAACACCCAGACTGCAAACCTGTGTCTTCAGGGGGAGTGCGAACCCCTCTAACACAGGCTGTAACCCTATTCCCTGTTCAGCCTTACGACTGACCAGGAGGACCTCTGTCTTGTTTGGATTCAATTTCAATTTGTTCACTCTCATCCAGTCTGACACAGCGGCCAGACACCGGTTCAGGACCTAACAGCCTCCTTAGTGACAGGTGGGAAGGAGTGACAGAGCTGGACATCATCTGTGTACAGATGACAGGAATTGCTGCAACATGGGGGGGCAGCATCACAGAGGACTGCCATCCCATGTTCCCAGGCTGTCTGAGCCTAGGGAACGTGGGATGGCAGTCAGGACATTTGTGACCTGTTCCAATTGGCCACATTGACTGAATACCCGATCACTATCTCCCAAAGGAGTCACTTTACTCTTAATTGAAGAATGGAAAGCAGAAAGTTGGTGGACAGGAAAATAGATTTAAAGGTGGGCTTAAAGTTAAACTTAAAATCTGTGGCATAGACAATGAGAACTGGGAAGCTCTGGCCCTTGCGCGTTCTAACTGGATGTCAGCTGTTACCAACAGTGCCGTGCAATTTGAAGAGGCACTAATGGAGGGTGAGAGGGAGAAACATGTCAAGAGGAAGGCACATCAAGCCATGATTGGGGCCACCTTCCACCTGGAAACCAATGTCCTCACTGAGGAAGAACATACGGATCAAGAATAGGACTCTACAGTCATCTACGGACCCACCACCAAGACTCTACACTTGGAAGGTAATCATACTTATCCCATGAGGAATTGTGTTGTTGAAGGCTTTCATGGCTGGAATCACAGGGTTGTTGTGAGTTTTCCAGGCTGTATGGCCATGTTCTGGAAGCATTCCTTCCTGATGTTTTGTCCACATCTATGGCAGGCATGCTCAGAGGTTGTGAAGTATATCCATGAGGAATTGTCTAAGTGAAGTAAGTGAAGTTCCAGCTGGGAACCTGGCTAATTGTAGTCACTGTCTGTAAGTCAGGGAAAAACCCCAATCCTGGGACAGGATTCAGGCTTTCCCCTGACTTTGGGTAATTTGGAGCAAGGCCACTTTAAGGCAGTAGGGCTACTCCATTTCTATTCTGATCTAAATAGTCAGTATAGATGTCTTTGTAGTCAATCCCACACACTTCCCTGAAATTATCTACGTGAAGGGCACTAAATGATAATTTTGAAGCTATTGCTTTTATAGTATTCAGACTGTACTCACCTGAAACTGAATGCTGCTGCTGACAGTGATGATGATTATTGTTTTAATGCAACTTATTGTGTTTTCATCACTCTGTAAAAACAAACCTGCAAGCAGTCAGAATTAATAAAGATCTGCCTAGCAATGTTAAGTCTCTACCTTAGAAACAGTTCTGGGGTCCCTGCCTTGCTTATTTGTTTAAAAAGCACTATCATTTAATGCCATATTATACACTAGAGAAATTCAGAATGCTGCATACTGAGTTTTGCAGGAAATGCAGAAATGTCAGAGAGGTTTAAATCAAAAGCAAATGTTCTTTATTGCTTATAGGCAGCAACCTCAGCCAGTGGGAGTACCACAACAGCAGAGAAAAACATTAATAAGATAGTTTGTCATCTAATCATTCCTTCAGTTTGTTCGAAATTAGATTTAGAGCTGTTGGCTAATAGGGGGATTATACAGCTTTCCATGCATGATTTGAGGTACTCTTTATTCAGCTTCTTCAAAATAAATACTTCAGGGGATTCATCAATATGCTTTGGGACAACAGGGATATCAAATGCCTATTAAAATGATAGAACCATCTATTACAATACACAGCTCTTTGAGATGTGCATTATAGACCAGGTTTAGCAATGCTAAACCTTCAGTTATAGAGTATGGGATTTTGGCTAGTAGCCAGTCAGTTCCCTTCTTGGTTAATAACCCAGAATGGCCAATGAAGGGGAGCTAATCATTTTGAGATATGAATAGTGTGAAATCCCTTTAATGTGTTGCTAATTAATACTGGGGGGAATTATGGACCCAAGTGTTTGTTTGTGTATGTAGGAGCTGGCAGTTAATTTGCAATGTTCTGAGCAATTGTTCAGAGATGTCAATGAATCAAATTTTAAACAGAATCCAGACCAAAAGTAGGTCATTATAGTACTGACCTGGTAGTTTGAGTTCAGTATATGTTGGATAGTGTACAATGGCATCCGTTAGGGCTTTATTCCTGGACACTCCCCAAGGGTATCCAAATCCATGGATGCTCAAGTTCTATTGTATACAATGGTTTGGTAAAATGGTATACCTTATATAAAGTGGCAAAGTCAAGATTTACTTTTTGAGATTTTCTTGAAAATTTCTGTTTATACGGGATCCATGGATATGTTGGCCTAACTATAAGCAGTTTTGTAGTTTGGGCACTTCCTTGTTCTTGGGTGCTCAAGTATTAGTTGTGGATAGGTGCTGCTTTTATACTATGTAGGCTGATGAGTCATTTTTTGAAAATGTAGATTGCATTAGGACAGCACAACCCTTAATCAAATAAGATCTTAATCGAAGATCCGAATGGTTTAAGTCCAAGCTCTTGGAAAATTACCTGTGACAGAAGCCTTTTGGTTATGGGTTTCAAAGATGATCTTATGCATCTTAACAGCTCAAGAGAACCACTTTGTCATTGGAAGGAAGCTGTTGCACCCCAGGACAGCGTGAGCACTGAAAATCAGACAGAGATCAATAAACATATAATATCTTCATTAAAACAATTATAAATCCAGGAATGAATAGGGGAAAAGTTTGAACAGATTATAGTCCTTTATGAAAAGGTATGAATTAGTTCAAAGAATTGAAGGGAATTGTCCAATATTATTGTCCAAAGTCCAGAAACTGAAACACGCTCAAAACTGTTGGAAAGTTCTTGAGCAGGGAAAAACAAGGAAGCAAGACTGAATAACAAAGTCCAAAGTCACTAGGAAGTCTTTGATATCAAGGCAGGAATGTGATGAAGCTGAGACAAAACTTGGTTCAGGAACAAGGCAAGGAAGTAGACTTAATCTGGGTCTACTCAGGAGTTGCGGCTCAGCTTGACCGCCAGGATCTGGAAACTTGGTTTGGAAGAAACAGGATCTAGAGACGGTGAACCTTTCTCAGGAAATAGCAACGTTGACACTGTGAAGTGTCCATGGTGCAAAACACTTTTATGGAACTTAGATTGATCACAAACAAGGAAAGCCAAACTCCCTAAAGGTTCCCAAGGGAAAACCTCCTATCCATTATCCCCTCGAGATGCCAAGTGGTTACTCCTGTGGAGTTCTTGTTTCTCAGATCTCTGGCGATGCAGAAACTCCCTTCTGTTGAAGGACACATTCTCTGGGGAACTAAGAACATCTGCTTCTGCCATGGGAGTAATATTTTCACTTTCTCTCCCAATTAAGGAATCATCCGAGCTATCAACAGCCGGCAGCTGTAATTGGAAAGAGCTCTGTGGTCTAGGTCAAAAGTCAGAATAAGCTTCATCCTAGTCATAGTTCATTTCTGGATCAGGTTCAGAAGCCAAAGCTGGCTGGGGTATGACAGAAGCATTTTCTGAGATAATGCGTGAGGACCTGGAACTTTGTTCTGAGGGAAAGCTTCATTTCACAGGAAGCAGCAAAACCTCCCTTTTAAGTTGTGGTTCCCAACCTTTGATACTCCAGTTATTTTGGACTTCAACTCCCAGAAATTTCAACCAGTTTACCAGCTGCTAGGAATTGTGGAAGATGAAGTCCAAAACACCTAGAGCATTGGTTCTCAACCTGTGGGTCCTCAGGTGTTTTTGTCTACAACTCCCAGAAATCCCAGCCAGTTTACCAGCTGCTAGGATTTCTGGGAGTTGAAGGCCAAAACATCTGGGGACCCAGGGGTTGAGAACCACTGACCTAGAGGATCAAAGGTTGGGAACAACTTACTTTAATGAATGTATATAATATGCAGTTTTAACCTGCCATGTTAATCTCTGATACACACATGCTTCAAGAAGTAAAGATACATTTAATTGCTCAGTTTTACATTTTGTTCTTAGCCACTTAGACCCAAGGAAAAAATTATAGAAAATATTAGGTGTGGGACAGTGCAGCCCACAAACTGCATAGCTTGAGATTGAGGATGCTCCTTTACACAGCATTTGACTTACTACCTCATCAGATGGGCTCCTTTCCCTGTCTTATGCTACTTGCTCTCCCCTTTCCCGACAGAACCCATTCAATGACTCATATGTACTTCTGGCTGGGCTCCATCAGGAAAAGGGAGACCAAGTGGAGTATGCCACCATCACGGCCACATGGGAGGCTTGGGGGAAAGCTTACCAACATATGATGGGGTCCCAAGTAACTTGCAAAATGTGGAGCATGAAGCAACAAATTCTCCTTGCCCCCCTCCAAGATCCCATGGATTTTCCACGATGCGTGGCGAATCCATGGATCTTTGTGATGAGGTCCTAGTAGATGTTTAGATAACCTCAGATGATAGGAGTGCTTTTTACCAGCATGAGGTTGATTCACCAATTATGACTATTCCCAGACAGGATTAGCCAAAATGATCCATGCTTTGGCATCTCCCAATTATTATCTTGAAGTGGACTGAATATGGGGCTTCCCTTAAAATGATGTTGATCCATCTATTATTGCAGAATGTGACACCCAAAATGTAAGTGATATGCAAGACAGAGAGTGCAGTTGAATTCATATACTATTAGTTGAATTTTCTTAGTTAAATATATCCTACTCACAGGCGTCCTGTAAATTGGTTATTGCCCAAAAATAATATTGAAGTAATTGGTGCCTATGTCTAATCTAGTTATTTTTATGTTCTTAAATTGTCCTAGATTTTAAAGAACCAAGAAAAATCATATGATCCAAAAGACCTATGAAAAGAAAACTTAAATTAAAACTACAGTAGAGTCTCGCTTATCCAACGTAAACGGGCTGGCAGAACGTTGGATAAGCGAATATGTTGGATAATAAGGAGAGATTAAGGAAAAGCCTATTACACATTAAATTAGGTTTTGATTTTATAAATTAAGCACCAAAACATCATGTTATACAACAAATTTGACAGAAAAAGTAGTTCAATGCACAATAATGCTATGTAGTAATTACTGTATTTATGAATTTAGCACCAAAATATCATGATGTATTGAAAACATTGCCTACAAAAATGTGTTGGATAATCCAGAACGTTGGATAAGCGAGGCTTGGATAAGTGAGACTCTACTGTAAAAATAAGTTTAAGCAGAAATACAACTTTGTGTGGATCTCTTCCTGATCTAGCTTAAGATCAGCAAAGATAAGACTTTATTTCCTGCCTGGGCAAACTCTCACACTTACTAACTTAAAAGCAAAATAAAAGCCACAAACAATTTGTTAACCTAAACATCTATATTATTCATGCTTTTGGTGCAGTCCTTTTGGTTCTGTCTTACTTGAAACTGTTAGGAATTTATCCTAGTCAAGAGCCCCTTCATTGATTGATTATGCTATCATTATAGATACATAACCAAAATAAATTTTAAAGAGACTGTGAGCTTGCTCATAAAATATTAATGTAAAATAGTCTTATTTTTCTTCTGCCTCTATCATTAACAGCAAGGTCATGAGGAAGATTTTCTTGGAAGGCAGCGGGCTTTATTTCATTGATCTTAAGAAATGATTGCATGGCCACCTTTCAGTGGTATATCTCCTGTAGATTCCTAAAGTAGCAGAGGAACTGATGAGATGGCCTTAATGTCCTTTCCACCTTGTTGATGTTAAGACTAAATTGGAGGGTGCATCTTCAGTGACACTTGATCAAATCTGGATTAAATCTGTGGCAGTTGCACAATGTATGAAACTGATTTAGCTTAATATGGTCTTGAACTAACATTAACAGAAGTCACAGGATGCTTTGGAATTTACTCCAAACTGCGGAGTAAACCATGACTTCAGACATGTGCAATCGTGTGTGTCATTTACTATTTGAGAAGTGGCTGTGACTGGTTACATTGTCATCACACTTTCCCTGGATTCAAGTTGTCCAGGGAAAAAGGATGGTACCTATCTTGTCCCCTAAGTCTGTTGTTTGTGGTGGTCATTGGGCATGAAAATGGAGCTGGAAACTACTTGGCACCTAGAGCATAGATTTTACTCCCCAAATGAAAATTGTAAGAAAGAAAAAATACTGCTGAAAGAAAAAGTCATCACTGTATATACTTTGGATGACGAATTCTAGTGGTTACTAGAATCATAGAATCATGGAGTTAGAAGAGACCACATGGGGCATCTAGACCATATTCCTGCCATGCAGGAAAACAAAATCAAAGCACTCTCTACAGATGGCCATCTAGGCTCTGTTTAAAAGCCTCCAGAGAAGGAGCTTCCTCTATATTCTGGGGCAGAGAGTTCCACTGAAGAACAACCTTTATGGTCAGGAAGTTTTTCCTAATATTCAGGGGGAATTTCCTTTCCTTTAATTTGAACCCAGAAGCCCTCAGTGGCACAGTGGATTAAACCACTGAGCTGCTGAACTTGCTGATCAAAAGGTCAGCAGTTCGAATCCAGGGAGCGGGGTGAGCTCCTGCTCTTAGCCCCAGCTTCTGCCAACCTAGCAGTTTGAAAACATGCAAATGTGAGTAGATCAATAGGTACCGCTTTGGTGGGAAAGTAATGATGTTCCATTCCGTTATGCTGTCCACATCACTTTGGAAGTGTCTATGGACAACATTGGCTCTTCGCTTTAGAAATGGAAATGAGCACCAACTCCCAGAGTTGGACACGACTAGACTTAATGTCAGGGGAAAACCTTTACCTTTTAATTTCAACCCATTATCCGAGTTCTAGGTTCTGGGATAGCAGAAAACAAGCCTACTCCCTGTTTCTTATGACATATGCAAAATGATTTTTTTTACTTATGCATGGCTTTTCTGACCTACTTGTACCTGTTCTCAGTTTTGAATTTTAAAATGCTGAAAAATGTTGGACAGCTCCTCTTTTTTTGTGCTGCAGGAACCTATCATTTTTTCCATGCTATTTCTGCCTCTGCACCAATTTTTCTGTTAAAGAAATAATGCCCTTTACTCATCTACATCATTATTTGAAGTATACATGTGCCATCCTCCACAGTGACAAAACAACAATGTGAATAAGGGGGATATTTATTTGTGTTGTCACTAACAGGATGCCACCCACTTCCAGAGTTTTTTTTTTTTACTGCTGTGTCCCCTAATGATTAAAAACAAGTGAGGAATTATTCAGTGTGTATTAGTTTAGAAAACAAAAGCTTGACACAACTAAAAGGAATTGTGCTGTCACTATCTACTATATATGTAACAATCTTTCATTGTGTTTCCAATAACACAAAACAATGCATGATGACATCATATTCTGAATTTCCATGTTGCATAATTTACATGTTTCTTAATGGAGTGGGGGAAATGAACAATATAATAACATTATAGCAAGAGTGAGTTATCCTCCGAAAGGGAGATGAGCAGCAAAATTTCTGATATTGAGCCGAGTCTGGGGAGGCAAATTCATTTTTAAAAAACTCATAACTTGTAGAATCTGTTCATGAAGTGAGAATAGAAACAATAAAATGTAATAAGAAAAACTTCTATACAGCCCTCAGTTTTTAGATCCAATATTTTCTGACAGTTTAAATAATGAAGGCAGCAAAATTGTGAAGCAATTTCCATACATGATCACCTTTCTATTGATAGTATCCTATGTGGCTGAGTCTTTCTGGATTGTTTCCTTACGTTGTGCAAATGGCAACAGTTCTCAGATATGGCCCGCTAAACTTTGAACACCATCTGTCAATTGTCAGAGCCTTGCTTTTTCCTCCATCAGCAGTTGCAGCAGCAATTAGAAGAAGCTATGAACAGAAGGCATACAAATTATTCCCTCCTCTCCAATTGTAAAGATCGGGCTCATCATCCACTCCAGGGAGTGCTGGAAAAAAATGATACCTCAAAATTAAGCTGTTAATTTGCACAAAAATCCTTTCCCTATTTCTTTGTAAGAGCTACGGATTCTATCACTTATGCATAATAGTTGTTATCAACACTGTACGTGACATATTTAACATACAAAATGTATTAAAAGTCCTATTCAGCTTGTCATGTAAATATCTTTCCCTCCCTCCCTCCCTCCCTCCCTCCCTCCCTCCCCCCTAGAGCTTTGTTCCATTCCAGAAGTAGGTGCTGTAGAAAAGGTGACAGGCTTTTTAAAGTGGTGGATTCAAACCCTAGTCTCCAGAGCTGGTATTAAAGCAGTCCAGAGATTTTAACAATACATTATCTGGAGTTATGTTTTCACAGTGCAATGGTTAAAAATCAAAACAGATGGAAAAGAGCTTCTGAAGGATCTCTCTTACCTGAGTGAACAGTGAAAAGACTAGTGAGTGATGTGTGATATAATGGCAATATATAAAATGATGCATAAGAAGAGAGAAGAGTCATCTTCACATATACACTGAGGGTTGTGAAGTTGTTGGGTGGTAAGCAGAGCCGTCCTTAGGTATTTTAATGTAGTAGGCAAAGGTAATTTTTCTGCGCCCCCCATGGTGTGGGGCCGCATGGGACAGGGGGCGGGGCCACACGGCATGGGGCGCATGGCGAGGCCAGGCTGCGCAGGCTGCATGGCAGCAAGGCCCAGGCCATGGCGGCAAGGCCCAGGCCGCGGCGGCAAGGCCCAGGCCAGGGCGGAAAGGCCCAGGCCGTGGCGACAAGGCCCAGGTCATGGTGGCAAGGCCCAGGCCGCAGTGGGAAAGCCCGTCCCGAAGGTGAAAGAGGCGGGGGGTGACACCATCCTTCCGGGGGCCTCGATGGCGCCCCTGGAACGATGGCGCCACAGGCAAATGCCTAGATTGCCTGGTGGTTGGACCGCCTGTGTTGGTAAGCAACCAAACAACCAGGAAATAGATTTTGAAGTTATGATGGAAACTCTGATACAGTATGCAGCAGTTGGGAAAAAACCTGGCACATGGGATTTTGCTGTTGTGTGTCTACATTTTTTGCTGACCTATGGTGACCCAAAGGCAAATCTAACATGGGGGTTTCTTGACAGGATTTATTCAGAGGAACTTTGCCTCTATCCTCCTACAGGTTGTCCACGGCCATCCATTAGTTTCCATGGCTGAGCAGGAAATCAAACCCTTGTCTCCATGGTTGTAGTCAATGGTAAGAACACTACCACACACTTGTTCTTGTGCTTGAGATTGCCAGTAAGTGGGGGGTGGGAGGAATGACAGTCTTGTGGAACTCTTATGTAACAACCTTATCAGAAAGGCCCATGGATTCACCCTGCATCAGGGCGAATCCATGAGCTCCTGGCGGGGGATGTGGAGAAGCCACCACTCTGTGCCCTACATTGCCCAGCTTACCTTCCTCCTCATCCCATGGGGGGGAAGTATCACTGCACGGCTTCCACCCATTCAAAGGAAGGCAACATGATAAGGCTCTCGTGTTGCCACAGCTGTGACATGTGCTGTTTCGCCTCCCTTTTTGGCGTGGAGCTCAGCTGAAAAGCTCATTACATCGTGCAAAGGGCTCCATGCTGTAAAGGGAGTTGAAGAAGCGTACGACACGCAAATCAGCCTATCTGATGAGGTGGTAAATTTGAGGTGTAGTCACTTTTGGGATTAATAATAATAATGCTTTATTTATAACCCGCCCTATCTCCCCGAAGGGACTCAGGGTGGCTTCTAGCAATGTAAAACACAATGGCAAACATTCAATGCCAAAAATATAAAATAACAGCTTAAACAGACATGACATCATACAATCATTTGTTGCACCCCAAGGCAGCGTGAGCACTGGAAACCAAACAGAGACCAATAATCATATAATATCTTTATTAAAACAATTATAAATTCAGGAATGAATATGTGGAAAGGATGAGTGGACAATAGTCCTTTGTAAAAAGGCATGAATTAGTCCAAAGAGTTGAAGAGAAATGCCCAATATTATTGTCCAAAGTCCAGAAACCGAAACAGGCTCAAAACTGTTGGAAAGTTCTTGAGCGGGGAAAACAACAAGGAAGCAAGACTGAATAACAAGGTCCAAAGTCACTAGAAAGTCTTTGATATCAAGGCAGGAACAAGACAAAGCTAAAACCAATTTGATTCAGGAACAAGACAAGGAAGTGGATTTACTCCGGTTCTAATCGGGAGTCGCGGCTCGGCTTGGCCACCAGGAACAGGAAACTTGGCTTGGTAGAATCAGGAACTAGAGTCGGTGAACTGTTCTCAGGAAATCTCTAAATTGACACCGCAAAGTGTTCACAGTGTAAGGCACTTTTATAGAACTTAGATCTGATCACAGCAAAGGGAAGCCAAACTCCCCAGAGGTTCCCAAGGGAATCTTCTATCCATTATCCCCTCGAGATGCCAAAGGTTGACTCCTTCGGAGCCCTTGTTTTTCTGATCTCTGGCGATGCAGAAACTCCCTTCTGTTAAAGGATACATTCCCTGGGGAACTCAGAACATCTGGTTCAGCCACGGGAGTAATATTTTCAGTATCTCCCCCAATTAAGGAAGCATCCGAGCTATCAACAGCTGGGAGCTGTAATTGGAAGGAGCTCTGCGGACTAAGCAAAAAGTCAGAATAAGCTTCATCCTGGTCAAAGTTCATTTCTTAATGAGGTTCAGAAGCCAAAGGTGGCTGGGGTATGACAACATTATTCTTACTATTATTATTATAATATGAAGAATATATGGTCTAAATCCTATTCTTAGTCCCAAATTTAGTTGAACCCACTGAATGAATGGAACTTGAAGTAGGGTTACCCTAGCTGAAAGTAACAACTGGATATGTGAGTTCCTAAAATATACTAAGGGCACTTACGTTGGCCCTGCTGTTAGCATTCTCATGCATATTACCCCTCATGTAATTCCAGACTTCTGCATATCAAGCCCAGTGTTCCTCACATTCAAATGAATGCAGGTAGAACGACCTGTACGATGGCACCATACTAACACAGGGTCCCAATCTGTGTAACATATTTTACTCATGTTTAATTGAATATCTGTAAAGCCTTGCTTCACATCTTATCACTGGAGAATGGGGAATGAAGGAAAAAAATCATTCACACTGGGGGAGTGGCTTAGCATGTTTCTTCCTTGAAACATGTGGAGTTTTGAAGTTGCAGCAATCAAAATGATCCAACATCTAGAGAAGCTTCCAATTAAGGAAATAATAAAATATCTGGATTTTTAAAAATTTAATTAAAAAGTAATTGATAAGTTTATATGACGTGAAGAACTTGACATGGTCTTTAGTAATCCTAGCATCAGACAAAGAAACTGATTGGCAGAACATTTATAACAGACAAAAGAAATATTTCTTCCAGGGCTAGCCATCCCATAAGGCAGGTGAAACTTTCACTACACCACTGCTGCTATTTTGGAACATGAACATCATCATAGTTATTCTATGTCTGCGCATGCCTGGTGGTTATGGAGACTGTTAACCTTTTCAAAAAGTCATTTCTTTTGTCATATATTTTTCTTGATTCCTCTTAAGGCCCAATAATCATTTCCTACATGGCTAATCCTTTTCTCCACAGACCTCATTCTTGCATTTAATTTTAACTGTGGATTCACATGCTTCCTAAATTCCTTAAATTGCTATATCATTAAGCAGAACACCTTCCCTTATTTCCTAAAGTACAATGACCAAAGTAGCTCTTTATCTCTTTTTAATTTGTTCGTGCTAAAATGATCAGATAAAATTGGAAGAACAGTCTGTATCTCAGTGTGCTGGTCAACTATCTGAGCCAATGTGGAAAAGAGAATTGAATGCTGGAATTCTGCTGATACGTTTGTGCAGAGGGTCATGTTTATGAAGAGCTCCCAACAAATTCCACTTTGTCACGCCTGACTTCAAAGTGTGACTTTGATTGTGTTGGTGTAGCTTTTTTATTCTTTGTAATTCATTCTCATTTTAGACATGTGTAGTATTGGGATTTTTTATCTCATGGTTTAAAATGAGGAAACAGTCTTTCTCATCACACCTCACTTTCACCCATTCGTTTTATTGCCCCAGGACCAACAGTTGTCAATATTTCATTTATTTTTCAGTTTAGATTTTTTTTAAAAGTAAACTCATATCCTCTGCTCAGTATATTTGTATTTCAAAGGGCTATTGTCCAAAAAAAAAAAAAAAAAAAAAAAAGAACATCACCATATAATCTGACCTGACTGGAAAGGTCAAAACTTGACCAGAGCCTGAAAAAATACTTTTTGTGGGAGATTTTTTTTTCTTGTTAGGGAATTTGAGGGATAGCAGTACACTGTACTTTTTGTCATTTTGAGTGGAACTATGGATGAAAATAGAGATATTTGGGGGGCGGGTAGTATAGGGTTCTGGTATATTTGTGAGAATGGGTAGTTTTGCATGTTTTAAAGCATTAGAGCTGACTTCCAAAAAATGAAGGAATTACTGAGTGGCATTCCATGGAAGCCAATATTAAAAAACAAGGGAGTTAAGGATGGATGGGAGTTTTTCAAAAGTGAAATACTCAAGGCGCAAATGCAAACAGTGCCAACAAAGAAGAAAAATAAGACAAGTGCAAAGAAGCCAGAATGGATGTCCAAAAAACTTCTAACTGAGCTAAAGCTCAAAAGTGACATGCACAAGAAGTGGAAAAGGGGAGAAATCACCAAAGAAGAATTCAAACGTATAGCCAACACCTGTAGGGAAAAGGTTCGCAAGGCTAAAGCGCAAAATGAGCTCAGGCTTGCCAGGGACATAAAAAACAATAAAAAAGGCTTTTTTGCTTACGTTGGTAGAAAAAGGAAGAAAAAGGAGGCGATAGGGCCACTGCAAGGAGAAGATGGGGTGATGGCAACAGGGGACAGGGAAAAGGCAGAACTGCTTAATGCCTTCTTTGCCTCGGTCTTCTCACAAAAAGAAAGCCATCTTCAACCTCAGCAACATTGATTGCAGCTGTAATGGAGTGACACTTTTCCATCAGCCCTCCTATATCTGATTTGATACATAAAGCCAAGTCTGGTTGTTCTGAAAGACCCTTCACTGACTTCTACATGAGGACAGATTTAAATTGTTCCCTTAAAATACCATTGCATATTTATCTTTTATCACTATGAAATAGAGTTTTAGAGGATACATACCCTGATTGCAAAGGAAACTCAACTTATACTCAGTTAATTTGTCTAACTTCTAGAAATATTTCCCTTGTGGTATTTTTTCTTTCAAGAATTTGTGCAGAGGTGGTGATAGATAACAGTAGTTTTGAGTTTCCAGTGATGATCTTATTTTTTTCCTCTGGCTTACCAAGGGAAAGCTGCTTTTGAGTGATAATTAAGTGAAATATGCAGAGGGAGTTGATAAAGATAATGGCTTAATACTCCAACATAATTAAGTTATATGAAATCTATTGGAAATCACTGCCTTTTTCAAGAGCAAAGATAGCTAAACCTACTTTAAAAGGTTTTAATTGAAGGTGCTTGAGATATATGGGCACCAAATATTTACGGATAAAATACATGGAACTTTAAAGAAAGTTTTTTTTGTCATTAGAAACATAAAACAGGATCAGATGGAAAAATCATGACTGAACAGGAGTACAATTGTCTCCTTGTCCTGCTTCCATTAATGGACTTACAGGGCTGTGAGAAATTACACAAAGAGCTAGAATCTACTCTTAGTTTAGACATTTACGTTCTTTTAAAGTGCTGAAGAGGCATAAACACAAATACTATCTGAATTGATAATGGATTAAGAAGATTTCTATTCCTTTAGACAGGATTGTTGTGACAGACCTAAATACATTATTCTTAAGCCTTCACCATGATAATGCGTTTAGCATTTTAAAATACTTCACGCTGGTAGCAAGACACTTGCAGATGAGTGCTACATAAATCTAACATGTAACATCCTTAAAGTATCTAAACACAACCCAAGAGAGGTAAGCAGATTACCTGATGAGTTGACCCTTGAGATTTTTGAGAGACTTTCTCCCCCTCAATTATGATCCTTTATTTCTCCCTTTAGTCATCTAAGCCACTGCTGTAATTTTCAATGGCTCTAATGACTTTCATTTTGGAAACTTTCTATGCTTTGCTTAATTAAGTGACATGTTACATTATTGCACAGGCTTTTAAGTTTTGAAGTTTGGACGTGAAATGCATTAAATAGTTTTTTTTAACCATGGCAGAAATTAATATAAACCCTGGCTTATGAGTTCACTATTTTTGAAGTTCACTCCTCCCTTCGTAATAAAGCTAGTAATTTTGTTCAAGCTCAAAAAGACCTCTCCTGAGGTGAACAGGTGAAAATATTTAAGGACATGTGGTATGATCAGAACAGAACTTGTAAATATTATTTTTTAGAAAACAAGCAGGGATGTCGTTATGGGGGAGTGGGGGAATAACGGTTTTGTACTCCATATAAGAATTCTATTTTTTCAGTTAAATTTTCTTTAGTCCTCAAATTTCTAGCATTGCAATCTTTTAAAACTTCAGTTGAGCATCCAAAGAGAAGGAGACAGGGGCATTTACTAGTGATAGCCAGTGAGGTGTAGTGGTTTAACTGTTGGATTGCCACTCTTGATGCTGGAAATTTGAGGTTTCTCCTCCCAGCTGGTAGGGAGGCTCTGGGGCTTCCAATGAGCCAGTGGAGCTGGTCCCAGGGGTGGAAAGGTCTCCAATCCCTGGGTGTGTTGCAATGGAAATTTGGAAACAAAGAAAGAAAGTCCAAAAATTGCTTTGACAGGATTATGTCCTGGCAGCAAAGACAATGAGTGCTGTTTTTTCAGACATCTTCCTATGCTAGGAAGACAAAGGAAGGGCCAAAAAGATGTCTATTGGTGATAGGACTGCAATCAAGGTTTCCTCCTGCATTTTAGCTGAGATCCCCAAAAGGGAAGTTTGGATAGCAGGCAAATGTCCTCCTGCTGAGATCCAGGAAGATCCTTTGTTATTGATTATGTCCCATCTCTGGTTCTCACACAGTGTGGAAAGAGTGTCTGGAATTGCTCAAGAGATTGTTTGAAAGGCTATTGCAATTCATGAGTTCATTTACATTTACCTTCTATTTCATATACAGTATTTCAATAATAATAATAATAATAATAATAATAATAATAATAATAATAATAATAATTATAATTATTATTATTATTATTTGGGTGCCATGCCAAAAGACCTCAGCCGGCATTTGGAAACAATAGACATTGACAAAATCACGATCTGCCAGCTGCAAAAGACCATCCTACTGGGATCTGAACACATCATCTGAAACTACATCAAACAGTCCTAGACACTTGGGAAGTGTTCGACTTGTGATTTTGTTATACGAAATACAGCATATCTATATGGTTTGCTGTGTCATAATAAAATAAAATATAATAATAATAATAATAATAATAATAATAACAACAACTACAAACAGAGGTACAACTATGTCACCCAAATGATCCATTGGAACTTATGCCTCAAGTACCACCTCCCAGCAGTAAAGAACTGCAAAAGTATTGGAAAATGAGCACACAAAGATACTGTGGGACTTCCGAATCCAGACTGACAAAGTGTAACTTTTCCAAGTCCTGGAGAGAATTACGAAGGTGGCTGCAGTTCATCTTGGAAGAAGAAGTCTATAAATGGCAGACTGATCTGTTGGAAAACCTTCCCCATTCTGAAATCTCCAGGCCTTTAAAAGCCAATCAAAACAATAACTTCCTATTTGACACCCAGGAAACTGAAGACTGGGAACTTTATTGTACTGATTAAATAAATATCTGGGCTGAATCCAGAATGTGGTGAACTGCTAGGCTGTTTGGACATAATAAAATTAATATAAATATTCAACATTTGCTTGAGCAAGCATCCTGTGTTAGCCTATATGGAAGATAGTGTCTGAAATCACCAATAAAAGTGAAGAGCGTTCTATTATTGATTTTTCATTTTAGGGAGAAGGAGAAAGATGGGGTTTGCTAAATGGCTGAGAGAGGAGATATGTCTGTGGGATCATTCTATGGATATCTATCCACATATGAACAAGCAACTAAAAGAAAAAGAAGAAACACCATGAATTCCTTGTTGTCATTTTCTCTTGCAGTAGGCCCTTCTCTTCTTCCTCCCCTTCCTCTATCCCAATTTCACCTTGAGACTGGGATCCAAAGATATCCACAATTTAAAAGAATAATCCAATTAAAACATACAAAAAGTGAATATTAAAGTACAATTCAATGTAATTAGAATTTAACTTCAGTATTAAAAAGTATTTATCTGAAAGAATACAATTAAAAATGATAAACAGCTTTTAAAAACAGCTAATTAATACAATGAACACACCATAGTACAGTCTTCAACAGTACTTTTTTTTTTAATCTGTGTATTTTAACTATGGTGTATCCTTGAGGAGGAGGAGAAGAAATAATTGTAAGAAGAAGAAAAGGGAGGAGAGAAGCCTTTCTAAACAAAAAGATTTTAGCCTGCTGTCACAATGAAAACAAGGAGGTGACCACCTTCTTGGGGTCGGAGTTCCTTAGTTTAGAGCTAGCCATTGAGAAGACTCCCTCTCATTGTCACCTTGACGTGGTGAGGGGGCTTGCATCTTCCAATGAACCTGAGGGCACAACCACAGGAGTCACACACTCCCAGGAGTGGCCACAGGGGAGGATCCAGACCAAGAACAATTCGAAGACCCAAAGACCTCAACGGCGGAGCAGGCGGAGGATAACATGGTACATGTTACAATGGCTGTGAAGGTGGAAGAATGCTTCAACAGACTGAGAAGCCACTCTCGTTGTGTTAACCACACCACTGCTGGGACCTCAATCTGTGAAGACTGTGTGTAGACCGGCCGTGCACTGACCCCCACACATTAAAAAAAAAATCACGCACAGGCATCTTCCAAGAAATGGAGGACCATCATCCTCGAACTACAAGGGATCGCCTCACTAACTCTACTTGTGATGATGGTGGGGCTGAGAGAAGGGTATCTCTGGATGATCTCAGGCCCAACTCACTTGCACAAGCTTGATTACATATTTTACCCATGTAGAACATATTGCATAGCCATTATAGTGACTGAGCTAGGATCTCAGATAAGAGGATCTGTGCCTGGTGAGCAAATGCTAAACCAGAAAAACCAGGACAGAAAGACAACTCACCAAGTTCGAGACAAGCCACAGAAGTTTAATACAATTCAGCTAAAAGGGATGTAAGTACAAGCAATAGACTTCAAAATGTACAAACATAAACATACAGAAAAAGCAAACCTCCCTCTCTTGATCCATGCCCGGATTGGCTGGGGGCTTTGTTGACATAGCTGCCTCTACCGTGTTTCCCTGAAAATAAGACAGTGTCTTATATTAATTTTTGCTCCCAAAGTTGTGCTAGGTCTTATTTTCAGGGGATGTCTTATTTTTCCATGAAGAAGAATTCACATTTATTGTTGAACAAAATAAATGAACATTTATCATGTATTCTACAGTGGTTGTCATCACAAACCAACAAGAGCAGACAAACTGTGAATCCTATCAAGAATTTCTTGTTACTGCCATTATTTCTATGTACAACAATCTATGGTACGTATATTTACCAATCCTGCATGCTCTGGTGTTCTGTTCGGCGGTCATACTTCCAAACAAAAACTTTGGTAGGTCTTACTTCCAGGGGAGGCCTTATATTTAGCAATTCAGCAAAACCTCTACTAGGTCTTATTTTCTGGGGATGTCTTATTTTCGGGGAAACAGGGTAGACAGGGATTCCCTTGGTGGGAAAAATGATGACTGAGGATTGGCCAAGTGAATGATCAATCAGCTAGCGTGATGCCCCCCTGGGAGGAGGCATAATCTGAAAAAAGACATTGTCAAAGAAATGTTAATGTTGCACATTAGATCACAAACACCTTTACACCCAGAATCAAACAGAGTCAAGTAGCTGCTATCAACAGATACAAAAAGCAAATACAAACAGGAGAAAAGGCATTTCTCAAAAGGCAGTAGAAAAAGGTGCTATAAAATAGCAATAGTCCATGAGGCAAAGAGCAATAGTCCAAAATGGTAATGTCCATGAAAAATCCAAGGTATTCAGACACAGGAAATCCAAGAGCAAGGTACATGAAAATCAAAATAACAAGGTACATCAAAGTCCAATGAGTTTAAGCGTAGTCAATAATCCATAGCATGAAAACAAGAACTTGCAAGGCGAAAATCCATATAGAAACTGAGGCAAACTTAAGAGCTGATCATAAATGTGAAGGTAAAGCAAGGTTGTCCCAGAGAACTAGCAGCTAATTTAAGCTCAAACCTGACCCTACAAACATGAGATCATCTTTTTGGCACCTGTGTTTCAAGGACAGTTTCTTATAAATTCTTTCTGACAAACTTCTCATTAACCTATCTTTGGCCCTCTCTATCCAAAGACCTAATATCTTATCATGAAGTAAATTCCTACCGCTTGAAGGCTGAGAAGGCCCAAGACACTGGTTCTGAAGAGAAACCACATCTGTTTCTTCTGCAACTGTTGGTCCTGGCCTGTTCCTGTGATCTATGGTCTGCATTTCTGTCTGTGATTCAACAGACACAGACTCAGTGAAAATGTCATTCTCTGAATCACAATCCCCAGAATCCCCAATATTTTCAGTATCTTGCTGCTGAGCCCCAACAATTAATAGGCTTCTGATTAGCTGAACTGTACAGTTTCATGTTGAACAAAGATGTGAGCTTCCAGAAATAAAGGTGTGGGACTCTTGGAACAAAATTGACAATCCTGGGTCATCAGGTGCTTGATTGTTAAGTAAAAGAGCTAACAAATGTACATCCTCTTAAGTCTTTGTTTCTGTGGGCAGCAATCTCTCAGCCTTGGGTGAACCATACAATTATACAACAGTCTTGAGTTTATATGGGCTGGCACAGGAAGTCACCTATGTTTACATACATATAAACAATGGACCTGAAAATTATCTGGCTTAGGAAATAGTCAAAGAGGGTTGTCCAGCCTTCCTATTCCCAGGGGAGTATTTCTGCAGGTTCATGGTGGGTTGGCTCTGGGCTACATCTTTGGTACATTTATAAAGCAGTTTATGTACATTTTATATAAGAAATAGATACCATTTATACTAAAAATATGCAAATTATATAGAGAATAATGGAAATAGATACAATAGCGTCTTCAGGGGGATAAAGCTGCTGCCAGTTTGCTTCTGCTCTCCCAGTGCCTTGAACTTGTGAAAACCTGGAAAGGTTTTAAAAAGGAAAAATCATGTACAGTAGAATCTCACTTATCCAAGCCTCGCTTATCCAAGCTTCTGGATTATCCAAGCCATTTTTGTAGTCAATGTTTTCAATATATCGTGATATTTTGGTGCTAAATTCGTAAATACAGTAATTACAACATAACATTACTGCACATTGAACTACTTTTTCTGTCAAATTTGTTGTATAACAGGCAGGGCCGGTTGTTACTAGGCGGCCGCGGACGCGGCCGCCTCGGGCGCTGGCTGCTAGGGGCGCCATTCGGGCCTGACTTCCTGGTCGCGGCCGGCGATCGCCCGGGCGGTCGCCGGCCGCGACCAGGAACTTCCTGGTCGCGGCCGGCGATCGCCCGGGCGGTCGCCGGCCGCGACCAGGAAGTCAGGCCCGAATGCCCTAGCTGTGCTGTGCGCGTGCGCACAGCACAGCTAGGCCATTTTGCCCTTAGTAACAAACTAAGGGCAAAAATGGCTTCTCTGGCTGTGTTTGTTACTAAGGGCAAAATGGCCTAGCTGTGCTGTGCGCACGCGCACAGCACAGCTAGGGCATTCGGGCCTGACTTCCTGGTCGCGGCCGGCGACCGCCCGGGCGATCGCCGGCCGCGACCAGGAAGTCAGGCCCGAATGGGCTATCTGCGCTGTGCGCACGGGCACAGCGCAGATAGCCCATTCGGGCCTGACTTCCTGGTCGCGGCCGGCGATCGCCCGGGCGGTCGCCGGCCGCGACCAGGAAGTCAGGCCCGAATGGCCTAGGTGTGCTGTGCGCGTGCGCACAGCACACCTAGGCCATTTTGCCCTTAGTAACAAACTAAGGGCAAAAATGGCTTATCTGGCTGTGCGCATGCGCACAGCCAGATAAGCCATTTTTGCCCTTAGTTTGTTACTAAGGGCAAAATGGCCACGCTGGGCGGGGGCGGGGCCAACTGTGGCCCCGCCCCCCCTCACTAATCGCCCTGGCCCCGCCTCCCACGCAGCGTGGGAGGCGGGGCCAGGGCACGCTGGGCGGGGCCAGGGCGCGGGTGGCGGGGGCGCTTTTCAGCACCCCCGCTTCCCATTAAAAAATATCTCCGGCCGGCCCTGATAACAGGATGTTTTGGTGCTTAATTTGTAAAATCATAACCTAATTTGATGTTTAATAGGCTTTTCCTTAATCCCTCCTTATTATCCAAGATATTCGCTTATCCAAGCTTCTGCGGGCCCGTTTAGCTTGGATAAGTGAGACTCTACTGTATTTGTATTTACTCAAGTCTAATGTGCCATCGAATCTAATGTGCACCTCCATTTTCAGAATCCTAAACCAAAAATCATTTGCCGACAAATGTAATGCATAGCAGCAAAAAGTGCACTCTTTGTAATTCGGCCAAAAAAGGTGCCCATTAGAGTGGCAGCATGCTTATAATTTCTTCTTTTAAAAACAAAAGTGTTAGAACACTACAGCTTCCAGCAATGGAAAAGAAAACTTTGGGTGCATCTAGGCTGTAGAATGATCCAGTTTAACTTCCCTGGCTCAATCATGTGAAACCATGTAGTTTTACAAGGTCTTGAACTTTATCTGGCAAAGAATGCTGGTAGCTCATCAAACTACAAATCCCACGACTGCATAGCATTGAGCTGTGACCATTAAATTAGAGATGGCATCCCTCAAATAGGACCTTCAGGTGCTTCTGAATTAGCTTCCCATTTTGCTTTGGCTCAGAACTTTTTTTTTCGTGTCAGGAGCAACCGGAGTTGCTTCTGAAGTGAGAGAATAGGCCGTCTGCAAGGACGTTGCCCAGGGGACGCCCGGATGTTTTGATGTTTTACCATCCTTGTGGGAGGCTTCTCTCATGTCCCTGCATGGAGCTGGAGCTGATAAAGGGAGCTCATCCGCACTCTCCCCAGGTGGGATTCGAACCTGGCAGCCTTCAGGTCAGCAACCCAACCTTCAAGTCACAAGGCTTTTATCCCCTAGGCCATCGGAGGCTCCAGAACTAAGATTAAGCGAATCTAATGAGCACCCAAATTTTGAGAAGGTAATTTAGCCAAAAATGGTGAGCATTAGATTTGAGTAAATACAGAGTCCTTGGTGAACTACAAATCCTCTGAGGAGATCACCATGGCTCAACAATAGCATGAGAGGATAATAAGGCCCCCTCTCCTTTTGCCCCTTCTCCCTTTGTTTGATTAAAATATCAATCCACCCTCCCAGTTTAAATTTTTCAATCACTTTGGGACCACATAGGAATTTTCATCTTCTCAGTGTTTTTTTTTGCCTATCCTACACTATCATTGGGATACTTTACAGTTGACCAAGGAGAAGTTTAAAATAGGTTGTCATTTGACAGCAGTGGGGGTGGGGAGTGGAGGAAATGAGTGTGGTGAGCACTATGGCATCCTCTAGGGCAGTGTTTCTCAATCTTTGCTCCCCCAGGTGTTTTGGACTTCAGCTCCCAGAAATTCCAGCTAGCTTACCAGCTGTTAGGAATTGTGGGAGCTGGAGTCCGAAACATTTAAGGGAGCATCCTTTTGCTCTAATTGAAAGGTAGGACTCTGTAACTGTGCCTATGAATCACACAATCAGAGGAATGGGGAAAGAGACTATCTTTGAGGGCGGCATCAAGGTTTTTTTCTCAGTAGATGTCAAGTGACTTGAGGGTAGGCACTCTTGGGTGGATCCTTCAGATGATGCTGACCTGGGACCAACCCAAATTTTGGAAAAGACTTTCTCTCGGGGACTAGCTGGGGAGGAGATCTGGGAAAGACTATTGCACCAGTTGATCTTGCACTAGGTTACTCCTCTACATTATTGCCAACTTCAAAGGACGGTCAAATAGGTGATAATTGAAATACAGTTGCCCATATTTCAATCAATTTCTTGTACGTGGTCTCTTTATTCTATGGATTTCTGTCAGTAAAAGACCTTCCTGTTTCTTCATATCTGATTTGACCCATGTATGGCAACTTGAGCCCCGGTGGCGAAGTGTGTTAAAGCACTGAGCTGCTGAACTTGCAGACCGAAAGGTCCCAGGTTCAAATCCCAGGAGCGGAGTGAGCGCCCACTGTTGCTCCAGCTTCTGCCAACCTAGCAGTTCAAAAACATGCCAATGTGAGTAGATCAATAGGTACCGCTCCGGCGGGAATGTAACGGCGCTCCATGCAGTCATGCCAGGCACATGACCTTGGAGGTGTCTACAGACAATGCCGGCTCTTTGGCTTAGAAATGGAGATGAGCACCAACCCCCAGAGTCAGACATGACTGGACTTAACGTTAGAGGAAGCTTTTACCTTTACCTTTTATGACAACTTTATGCTCCCTTCTTTGTACAAAAATTGAAATGTTGTTGGTTGGAGTAGCCAAATATAATCTACTGGTATGCGTAATATGAGAGTGATATAGTCTCATCCTGAATTTTCCCTTAATACTTTTAAGGTCCCATGTGGGCCTCTTAAGAGAGAAATTAGAACAACAGGAACCAATAGTCTAGCTTCCTGATATGGAAAGTCTTCTTCATAATCCCTTTACCGATTGGCAGAACTTTGTGGGTCAGCAGCACACATTTATCTGCACAGAAAACAAGAAACTGCAAGCTGCATTATTTTTCTAGAGTTAGATTTTCCTAGTTTAGTCAAGCCAAAAACTCCAATTAGGGGGTAGGAATCTTTTTTTTTACTCTACGTTGGTCTGTAATGGTGAATTCCCTTTCAGCCACCAGTTTGCAACAAAAGATACTGTCTCCTCTTAGATTTCAGCTATAGCTGAAATCCAGGCTATGCTTTTATAACATCTCCTTGCTCTGTTTACCATCACCAGGCAAACTGACAATTATCTGTCTCTAAAACAATGATGTGCAGAGAATGCCCTAACTTTTGTATATATTTCCTCTAAACAAAATGTTTCATAGCAGTATGCAGTATTTAGAAAAACATTATTCACCCACTAAGCTCTTTATAGGTATTGAGCAGGAGAAACATCGTTGATTGCTTTTTTTTTTTCCAGAGGAGATGAAGCAAAATGTCCTCATTAGTTAACAGGATTTGCTTTCCTCCTGCTTCTTTTGCAATCCCTCTTGAATACACTTGCCTTTAATATTATATTTAGAGGCACAGAAAGTTTTTAAAAAGAATCATCTTGGCTCTCCCACCTCCCAACAATAGGCTGCTAAGTGTCCTTATGCCAGTCAAGGGATTAAGTATGTGTAAAAATATAGGATGATAGTTTTAAACCCATCTGTGCTGAAATATGACAACATCCAGGCAATTATTTTTTACCAACACTAGTGTCAACAGACAACTACCAACATTTTTGTTCAATGTATCTAATTTTAAGACATAATAAAAGGAAACTGAGTACAGTGGGCTCCCCACATTTATGGGTTTCACTTTTACAGATTTGATTATTCGGATATTTGATTAATATGAGCTCTCTAGGAATCTCTATCCTCCAACATGGTTCTATGGTCACTTTTCAGTGGACGTTAACCATAGAGTTGTCTAGATAGTAGCTGGAATTGCAATGAATACTAGGGTGTAGGCCAGGGGTCCTCAAACTTTTAAAGCAGAGGGCCTGTCCACAATCTTTCGGACTGTTGAGGGGCCGAATTATCATTTGAAAAAAAAATACGAACAAATTCTTATGCACACTGCATATGTCTTATTTGTAGTGCAATACAACAATAACAATTAAAGAACAATACAATATTTAAAAATGAAAACAATTTTAACCAACATAACCTATCAGGATTGCAATGGAAAGTGTGGGCCTGCTACTGGCCAATGAGATAGTCAAGTTAATTATGATTGTTGTTGTTGTGTGCCTTCAAGTCATTTCAGACTTTGGGCGAGCCCAAGTCTAAAATTAATTATTTATTTATTTACTACCTTTATTTACTACATTTATATCCCACCCTTCTCACCCCAAAGGGGACTCAGAGCAGCTGTATGTACATACAATATATTATATTATTAGCATAGCACAATATTAGCATTACATATTACTATATTGAACTATACCACTATACTGTAATATTATATGTAATATATAACATATAATTAATATTATTATATGGTATTATTATTAGTATTATATTGTATAACATTATAGTATTTTTATCAATATTATATTTATATACAATATATTATATTATTAAAACTGATATAAAAATATTATATTATAAAACTTAGGGCGGGGGGCAGGTAAATGACCTTGGAGGGCCGCATCCGGCCCCCGGGCCTTAGTTTGGGGACCCCTGGTGTAGGCAATATAGTTGTTCTACATTTACAAAGATTAGGGGCTCTGTGAAAGTGGGAAAATCCATGAGTATTGATGAAAATTGGAAATACACATTTTTGAACCTGAGAGAACACTTCTCTAAGCTTTTCTATGTCCTCTACCATGACACTATGGTCAATTTCTACAAATTGACCCTAGAATCAACTGGAAGGATATAGAAATTCCTTAGGCATTTCATGATCTTCCAGCATAGAATTACTACTATGGTCATTTTCCACAGAGGGGTTTCAAACAATGTTTGAAACTTCCCACATGTCTAGTTGAGATTTCATCTGGCATTAGATTTCACCTGTGAGTAGGGGTGGAAGTGAGAAAATATTTGCTCCTATTGAGAAATCAAAATGTATTAGAAATAGCTTCTTCGTGCTCTCTCTCCAATGTTTGATATGGTATTTACTTAATAAGTAGCTGGGTGAGGCAGAAGGCCTTCATATGATAAACACCAACTGGCTGTACTGATTTAGAGATTTCTATCTCTTTCTTCTATCATGAGATAGAAATTGTGATATTTTCTTGTTATTCATGCTCAGCATCTGGTATTTGTATAGTGTTGTATGTGTCCTTGAATCCTGTGACAGGAGAAAGGTGGGATATAAAATAAGTAATATATTTACAAAGATGCTTCATCTAAATATGGATGCTACATTTAGCTCTTAGAGATAAACCTATTGATAGACCTTTTACCCTTTCTTGTTATGAGGCGCCTATGCTTATTATTCTATGGCTCCTCAGCCACAAAACTTTCCAGTAAATCTATTCACATATATAAGTGCAAATCATCAAGCATTTCATGGCCAAATGGTGTTTATGTACTGTGATGGTGCGAGTGGCGCCATCTATATGTCGAACTGTAAGTTGCAAGATTTGAATTGTTGTATCATGCCTGATTTTGCCTTTACCCTGTAAATGTAGTTGGATTGATTGGTTATTTATAGCTGTCAATCAATGTTGTTTGCACCAGTTATATTGCTCCCTCAGCTCAATTGTTTGACTCCACCCTTTCCTGGAGTGGGCCAGTGTTTCCTTTTTCATTCCACCATCAAGCTTTCTATCAGATGAACGTGAGAGAGGGACTTGGCTCTAAAAGCCCTTGATTAAGTTACCTCTCAGCACCAATTCTGAGCTTCTTACCCTTGAGACTTATGCTTCATGTTCAGGCCAACTTGGACGATGTTGAGGAGCCTCAAGCGCCTTCAGATCAGTTCTTTGGCACCAGAGGAAGACTCTGTGTCTTCAAACATAGACCATTTGGACTGAGGCTGAAGATTGCTCCGGCATTCACAGCCATTGAGAAAGAGGGACCTGGAAAAGCTTCTCAGCTGCAGTGCTCCTTGGACTTAAGACAACCAGAGACTGTAATGTATATTTTCCTTTACCCCTTTGAAACTTCCAGCTTATTGCCTTAAAGGGATAACCTTTTGAAACAATAAAATCAGTTTTGAGTTATCCACAATGTTTTGATCCTTGGGAGTTCCAGCTTCCCTAAAGGAGGGCAAGAAGCAATCCCCTGGGGAAAGATGTCACGTTCATGCCTCTTTCGCTAAGAGTTATAGCCCCAGGTGCGACAGCACGTGTACTATGTGAACTAATTCTAACACAGCCGCTTGTGAATTTCCTAATGGTATCAGAAGTAAGATACAGGTAGAAATCCTGATGTGATTTCAGCTCTGCTAAAACTTGGGGTCCAGACTACCAAGTTCCAAAGGACCCACTGAGACACAGATAGGCTTAAGTCAAAATCAGAGGCTTTATTCCCAATAACCAGAGAGGATGTTAGTGAGATAGCCCTCCAGACAACTGACATATTTCAGTGCAAACACGCAGAAATATTTATAGCAGCTTGAAAGCAGTTTGAAACAAAAAACTAACACTGCCCTGAGTGTCGATTGGTCCAGATTGTGGCAGGCTAGGGTCTGCAGGCTGGTTGGTGGGGATGTGCTGCAGGTCATTGTTGCTGGTTGATCTCCAAGTTTGGAGGAAAATTTAATAAATTGTCATTGCTCAGTTTAAGGTTTTGTGGCTGTTGTTTGTTTCCCTCTCATGGGGTGTGTGAAGGAAAGAATGTAGGTGAGGTAGTAGATGATAATGATAGTCATTTCCTCAGCCTGGAAAGGCCAATGGTCTGTCTTGGTAAAACAATGGATAGCAATGGGTGTTAGACAATTTGAATGGGTTTTCAGGAGGAGAATAAAGGATGGTGTTGGACAACTTCTGTGACATTTGATTTTGCTCCTTTGTTAGGTATGTGGAAGAATTATGAAGGGATTATGGTAATTGTGGGATTATCTATTGAAATCCTAGGTGTGATGAGGCAACACTACAATGAAATTATCGAAAGGTTATTACAGGGCAAAATGAAAAAGGCAATGTGGGCTTGCTGTATGTCCCAATTGAGCAGCATCTCATAATTCATAATTTTGGGGTCTAATTTTCAATTACACTAGAATTCAATAGTAGATTGTGGTTTCCATGTCAGTAGGATGGGGAATTTATTGTGGAATTTAGCCCGAATGTTAAAGATGCTAACCAAGGTGATGAATCTATTTTGTTTATAGGATTTAATACCAGGAGGGTTTTGGACTAAAACCCATAGTGGGTTTCAAACTATTGATATGTAAACCACCTGTTTCCACTGTTAGAATTCTTTGCTCCAATACTCTAAAGTTTTTCATTATGAATAGCAAACAATAACTCAAAGATCAATTCTAAATATGAAGTTGTCAATATGTCCCTGCAGATGCATGTGTATTACCAGTTCTACCTAGCAGAGCCATTGGAGAAGGATTCCAAAAACTCCAAAAACATCAGAAGAGATTGTATATATATATAGCTTATGTGATAGTGGTAGTGTATATATTAGGGCTGTGCAATTAATCAAAAGAGGGTTCTATATCATAAGTGTTGCATTAAATCCGTACATCTGACCTGATTTACAACCTCCCCAGAGTCATCGCTGTCAAACACAAACTAATCAAAACACCCACCTCTGAGTTTTCGTAAATAAGTTCATTTGTTTTTGTTTGCTTCCTCTCTCAGACCACCTCACTCTTCCTCCTTGTGCCCTCGTGGTGGCGGCAGGGCTGATATCCCTCTCCTACTCTCACTAGGCCTCCCTCTCATGGTGAGCCACTCACCTGATGGAGGCCCCAGTGAGGATGGCAAGCAGGCCCTGCCCTGACTACCTTTCCTCTCTTTCCCCTTGCGGTGGACCTGGGATGAGACTTGTGCCTGATGGGGAGGGAGGTGGACAGAGAAGGTGACTCATAGTGGACATGGCTCAATGGGAGAGGGAGGCAGACAGAGAGTGGGTTGGGGGGAGAAATGCTTCCTTTTCTGCCACGCACAGGATCTGAAAGTTTCATGCCATAAGCCTCCTCCCCCATCAGGCCTGCGGCTCTTCCCAGGCTCAGTGCAGGGTAGGGCCTGCTTACATAAGGCCGGGTGGCAGGCTGAGAAGAGCCACCCAATGCCATGCAGGGCCTCCGCCTTTTCCTCCACCAGATATAGCTTAGTTCTTGTAGATGTATTTTTAATACAAAAGGAAAAAAAATAACTGATTTCTTGTCACTTCATATTATATACCACCCAGACCCCTTAGGAATTGTTCAAAATACTTTAAAATCAAAAGTGGGGGGTCACACAACTTTCATAAATACAAAAGAAACAGGCTTTTTGAGTAGTGCACACCCTATTATATACAGCTTGAAAGGTTTTTTAATAAATGTGCTAGTATGAATTAATCAGCACGTGTGAATAGATGAATTCATCCATTGACAGAAAAGCTCACAAGTGTAATGGTTGTGCTCTATTCTTTAAGAACTAGTTAACATTCTTAAAGAAGAGATTGCAGAGGAGTATTGGAAGCAGAGAAAACGACATACATACTGACCTTGGTAAATGCACTAACTCTGAAGTGGTAGTAGGAATGGAAACAATTCTTGAAAGGACAGATACTTTGGAAAATATAAGCAGCAACACAAAAGATTAGGTTTCTAACTGACAGGTAAATAGGTTAGAAGGAAGGAAGTAAAGACTGTACTTCTGTAACTGACAAAACTATAATGTTTTAGACAATCACCAACAAGGCTGAAATGACAGGGTTGCAAGTATACAAAGAGAAAGATGGACTATATGTTTCATTATCATGCCATGTATGTTATTGATATGCTTGGACCTAAATACAAAGAAACAAGGAGATTAAGCAAACAGTGATTTTGAATTACCACCCCCCCCCCCCCACACACACACCATCCTCTCACCCCCACCCCAAAGGTCTTGAGCTTGCTGTTCAAAGAGCAGTCTTTCCTCATGTTGAGCAAACTTTTGAAAGTCTCTAATTTGGCACAGGCCAGAAAGAGAGATAGCCTCATACCATGTACTCTGTCATCTGAGTTATAGTTTCCTTCACCAGACAGAAGGATTTTGAAGTCCTTGTTAGCACCATAGCCAAAGGTTAACAGCTGTCCAATGGCACAAACGACTCATTGTGTATGAGTGATGTAGTCTGAGCCTTTTTGCTTCAGCTTGGCAGTTTGAGGCTGCAAAAAGGTATGAAAGCTGGCAATAGTTGGAATGAAGGGATTTTCCTCTGTTGCCAAACTTCTTGCTTGTTTCTCATAGCCACAAGAGAGTAGATAGCCATACTTATCCATATTTAGTTTTTGGATTTTTTTTTTTGCTTCTCTACAAATAACTCTTGGAGGTCCATGTTCTATCAATGAAGTCATAGAATCATAGAATCATAGAATAGTAGAGTTGGAAGAGACCACATGGGCCATCTAGTCCAACCCCCTGCTAAGAAGCAGGAAATCGCATTCAAAGCACCCCTGACAGATGGCCATCCAGCCTCTGCTTAAAAGCCTCCAAGGAAGGAGCCTCCACCACGGCCCCGGGGAGAGAGTTCCACTGTCGAACAGCTCTCACAGTGAGGAAGTTCTTCCTGATGTTCAGGTGGAATCTCCTTTCCTGTAGTTTGAAGCCATTGTTCCGTGTCCTAGTCTGCAGGGCAGCAGAAAACAAGCTTGCTCCCTCTTCCCTATGACTTCCCTTCACATATTTGTACATGGCTATCATGTTTCCTCTCAGCCTTCTCTTCTGCAGGCTAAACATGCCCAGCTCTTTAAGCCGCTCCTCATAGGGCTTGTTCTCCAGACCCTTAATCATTTTAGTCGCCCTCCTCTGGACGCTTTCCAGCTTGTCAACATCTCCCTTCAACTGTGGTGCCCAAAATTGGACACAGTATTCCAGGTGTGGTCTGTTTTCCAGGTGTGGAAAAAAGAGATCAGATTAGTCTGGAATGACTTGTTTTTGGTAAATCCGTGTTGACTATTAGCAATGACCGCATTTGTTTCTAAGTGTTCGCAGACCACTTCCTTAATGATCTTTTCCAGAATTTTGCCTGGTATTGATGTGAGGCTGACCGGACGGTAATTGTTTGGGTCGTTCTTTTTTCCCCTTCTTGAAGATAGGGACCACATTCGCCCTCCTCCAATCTGCTGGGACTTCTCCCGTTCTCCAAGAACTCTTGAAGATAATTGCCAGTGGTTCTGAAATAACTTCCGCTAGTTCCTTCAGTACTCTTGGGTGTAGCTGATCTGGCCCTGGGGACTTGAATTCGTTTAGAGAGGCCAAGTGTTCCTGGACAACTTGTTTCCCTATTTGGGGTTGGATTTCCCCCAATCCTTCGTCCATTCCGTGTTGCTGAGGTTGAAGATGGCTTTCTTTTTCTGAGAAGACCGAGGCAAAGAAGGCATTAAGTAGTTCTGCCTTTTCCCTGTCCCCTGTCGCCATCACCCCATCTTCTCCTTGCAATGGCCCTATCGCCTCCTTTTCCTTCCTTTTTCTACCAACGTAAGCAAAAAAGCCTTTGTTGTTGTTTTTTATGTCCCTGGCAAGCCTGAGCTCATTTTGCGCTTTAGCCTTGCGAACCTTTTCCCTACAGGTGTTGGCTATACGTTTGAATTCTTCTTTGGTGATTTCTCCCCTTTTCCAATGGAAAGGAAATGTTAGAAGCCCAGTAAGATCTATAGAGGCAAAATTCTATGCAAAAAGAGAAGTCACCCAAGATTTATGGATTATAAAAATCTTGGATATGGCAGAAATGGACAAACTGACTAGGTTTATACAATCACCAGATCCTTCAAAATTTGAAGAATGGCAGCCGTTTATTGACTATTTAAAAGAAGAAAAGAAAATGAAAATATTGGGCTTTTTACAGCATTAGGGGAAAATTAGTATTACAGGAATGTAGGAATAACAAGAAAAGAAAAAAAGAGAAGTTACTGACAAGTACAACAGGATCCCCAATGATATCCAAGGGATCCTGGAAAGTTAATTTACCAGAAACAAGATTTATGGTAAAAAGGATAGATTTTTTTTATTATGAAGAAGGCAGAAGAGACAGGGTAGGAAATGTTAGTAGGACTTTCTATTTTTCATCTCTCTTCTTTCTCCTTTGTTTCAAGACACTATATAATCACTTTCCTATCCCTCTGTTTTAGAATCGAAAAATATCTTTTTTTCTTTTTTAACATCATATAAACCTTTTTTGTATTAGATAACAATGGAAGAAGATGATGTTGTAAGATGTTAAAATGTCCCTTTTCTATATCTACTTTTGTACCTTTCAATAAAAATATATGGAAAAATACAAAAGATAAATCTTTGCACAAAATAGCCCTTTGCTTGGAACACTCCTGGAAACCTGAACACATTGCCAATATTTCTGGAAAGCTACACTGGAAAAATAACTCTTTACACATATAGTACCAGGGCTTGTCAAAGTAGGTGAAGTTTTATTTTATTTTATTTTTCAAATATAATATTCCAATTCTCAATTACTTAAAAAAAATCACACATGCTTCCAAAAACACTCTCCTCGTATTCAAGGTGCTGAAATTATTTGTGTGGCTGGAAGCGATCAGCTGCCACTGCCTTTCGATACCCTTGCCCTGAGTAATTTACAGATTTGTAGATCAAAATCTGAGTATGGAAAAAATAGAACCAGTACACCTAGTTTAAAACAGATGACTTTCAGTCCTAAAATATTAACCATACAATAGCACTTTGCATAATCATTTTGCATTAGTTGTAGCTTACTACAACTAGTGATAAATCTGTAGTAGGTCAATAACTAAGTTGTAGATCTACTGCAGAAAGAGTGAAGTCATCTTGTGGCAAGTTACAAGCAACTTTTTAAAATTTATAATTTGGCAATGCATCAGTATTTTTTGCCATAGAAAGTTGAATATCTAATAAAACTACAGTTTCCAAGGAGCAATAGCATTGAGTTGCAGCATTTAAAGTGATGTCAAACTGCATTATTACCATAGTGCAGGTATACTAGGTCAGCTGAACCTCAGTTCCTGAGATTCAAGACCAAAAGCAGAGACCAAGGGAAGTCCTTCAATGGTATTGCATGGGTTTCTGTGATGTTATAAAAGCAGTGCAGACAAAACTTAGAAAACAGGTTAGAATTGATCTTAGGTCATCTTAAGGGTTCAATCAGATTTTGTAAAATACTAAAATGATACTAAGATACTAAAGATACTAAAATGTTTTTCGTGGTCTGATAAGCAGCAAAATTGACCTAGAAGTTGTCAGCTAGGTCTTTCCAGCTAATAATAAGACACTTTATTTATATTCCTTCCCCTCCCCAGGGGACTCAGAACGGATTTCAGCATATACATACATAGGCAAACATTCAATACCTTTATTATCACATGAGACACACAAACACAAACAAAGGCAAGGCTTATCCTTTCATTTCCGGCATCTGGAGGTGGTGCTCATCTCTGGCTTTGGGAGATGCTTTTCTCAATTTTCAAGCCGAGAAGCCTGTGTTGTCACCTCCTGGTCATGTGACAGGCAAGATTACTTATCTACTCACATGTTTTTGAATGGCTAGGTTGGCAGGAACTAGGGCTGACAGACGGGAGCTCACCCCATCTCATGGATTCGAACTGCTACGCTTTAGGTCAGCAGTTCAGCAGCACAAGGCTGTGGCCCCCAGAGAAGATCACAGAAGACACAAGGGCAAACGTAGCTGCTTGGACTTACTTCTAATCCTCAGTGAGTTATTTTCTAAAATCCTGCAATGATAGAGCCAAAATTATGTATTTACCATATCTCCCCATTCCTCTTTTCTTCATTTCCTTTATTGGTACAGTGGGCTGTTGGGTTCCTGGGAAGTGTTTGCATGTGTGTTGCTCTAGTACAGTGTTTCTCAACCTCTGGATCCTCAGATATTTTGACCTACAACTCCCAGAAATCCCAGCCAGTTTACCAGCTGTTAGGATTTCTGGGAGTTGAAGGCCAAAATATCTGGGGACCCAGAGGTTGAAAAACACTGTACTAGAGCAACACACATGCAAACACTTCCCAGAAACCCAAAACCCCCAGGGAATGAAAGGAGATGAGCATTCAGATTTTAAAAAACCAGGATTTTCTGCTTTTACCATGCTGATTAGTATTACAGTTTTGCCTTCCCTAAATACTGCTAGAAATTCCCCAAAATTTATGTTGATGTACTGAGATATGGCAGACCTATGAGACCAAGAAACTGTCTTAATCTGTGCAGAGAAAAGGAAGTCCCTGTCAGTTTTTCACCAGGAGTTTGTAGGATGCAACCAGTTTACCTTTACCAAGCTTTGTGACATACATAGTGATAGCTGAACAGACAGATAAAGCAGGAGTCCATTGAGAATATCTCCCCAAGGGCTCTCCATGCTCAGCTTCTCGTATTGCTTGGTTCAATAAAAAGAAATTCTACATAAAGAAGTAAAGGGGGGGGGGAGAAGAATCATGGAGGAATCATGGTTTGAAATAATGCAGCCATGCTTGTAAAGATATAGGTTATTTGAACTGACCTAGTCAAATCAAAATTCATCACCATGATAACGGTGAAACCCGGAATCAAAGTAGGAAATATTGCTCAGTCTCAAAACCTCCAATATGACTTTGAGTTATTTTGTGAACAATCTATATAGTCCTCTAAGTGTAGAACTGTCATAGCACTAAAGACAAACAAAGTGCTGGGTTGTATTGCTAAGGGGATAGAATATAAATCAATAGTGGAGAGATCATTTCCATCTAGAGTGGCAGTTACCCCTCACCTTGAATCTAGGATGAAGTATTTGTGTTCTTTTACCAAGCAAACTATACTAGTGACTTTGAGGGAAAAGCATAAACCAGAAAGAAAAGGACATGAGGCTTTAGGGATTTATGGCTAAAAAATAGAAAAGAAAGGTGAAACAGAATTTATTTACACTGAATAGAGAATAGTATAGGCTTCCCCCTCGGGTGTTAAAACAATGTGATCCATGAAAATATAATACTGTAATAATTGTGCAATTTTAAAAAAACATTCCTAGGGATGTAAAAATGCTCACAAATCTCCATGTCCTTGACATGAAAGGCTATCTCAGTGTGTCAAAAAAAGAGGAGAAATCCAACAACTGTGAATATATTTGATAATTTTTGCTTGAAAAAAAATTCTGCACAAAATATTGGTTCTAATACAAAAATCAGAAAACTGACTTTTTTTAAAAAAAAAAATATCTCAAACTTTTTTTTTTTTTAGAAAAAACTCCAAACATTTTTAAAAGAAAACAATGCACTTTTAATTTAAAAATGTTTATGCATTTTGCAGAGAAAATTCAGTTTGGATGTTCTGCAAGCAATTTGTTTTTACATAAAATTACATCTGGAAGTGTGAAAAAAAGTTGAAGAAATTATTACTGCTGGTGAATTACCAGCTGTGCTAAAGCTCAGCCCAAATGTATTTCTATGGAAGATAATGTTAAAATGAATTTCTATAAAATACATATTAAAATACACTGAGCAGAGATTAAAACTCAGGGCATGAATTTAAAATAGAGATAGAGTTATGCTGGGGCCTTGCACATAAACTTGGAAAAAAGTTTGGGACTGGTTTGGGAGGAAAAGATTTTGTTGTGTGGGTGATTTCATAGGACTTTTAAAATGCCAGGTATACCCTTTAATGTGCACTGAAGCACACATTGGCATTATGTGTGTTCTGTGGCCACCATGGTCAGCCTCAAACTGCATTATATGGTCAATGTAGAAGAGTCTGAAGTGGAGCATTTGTATCTGGTGTAGAACATCTGCATTAAGTTCAAGGTCATGGAAGAGGAGTTGCTTATGTGGTGTAATTTTGTGTCAATTTTGGGCTGGTGCTATTTCATTTCTGTCTCCTACAATTGGCATCAGTAGTCATCTAGTTGGACACTTAGTCACACATTTGCAATGCACAGATTGTGTAGAACAATTAACTCATAACTCTGCATATAAAGATTTATACCACATACCCCTGATGTAGGATCTCAACCATAAAGGGCTTTAATGTATTCATTTCAGAAGTAATGAGTTGTAAGCTAAGTATCAAGGAGTTTCCCTTTCGGAAGACGTATGAAGTCTTGATGAAGCAACATTTCAAAAGCAATGCAACTAGGGGGACAAAGAGTGTTTTTTTAAACTGAGAAATCGTTTCTATTCACTTTCTAGTTGCTTTTAAAATGCATTTTAAGTCATATTTAGTGGGAGCCAATTTGTGTAAAAGGTATATACTGAATTTTTCAGACAATTACTAATGTAATTATAGGATAGTGACCTTACTTCAATCTTACTTCCAAGTAAATAAATGGTTCTTTGTTCTAAATGTACTTTGTTCAAGTTTAACTTAATTGTTATTGATTTTTGGTAAGTTCCCAAGGGTCAAAGAGCTAGACACACTTATACAAATATTTAATTAAAATACCCTTTGTTGAAGACATATTCCATTAAAGACTTCCCATGTTTGGGTAAATATCAAAGCGTGAAGAAATTGCAGTCCATATTTTTAACCAATGTATTATTTTTGGGTTATATTGTATGGCATTGTGTGTTGGTTAGTTCCATAGAAGATGCTTCACAAGCAAAAAAACCTGACTGGAAAATATAACTCCAACAAAGGGCTCCTCCAACAAAGGGCCATTCACTGTGCAGGTGCAAAGATTGAACAGGTATATTTGGCAGCCTCCTTGCCTCATCATTCTACCTTTAAAAAGTATTTCAGTGAAGATGGGTGTCTACAATGCATTCCATATTCTATGGAGCTGATTTCACCTGGCATCTGAGATATATTGGGATCTGCTGCAGCACATTAAAGGGCTTGACTCACTTACCTGCAATTTTACTTAATACCTAGGAACCCCCAATAGCGCAGTGGGTTAAACCCTTGTGCCGACAGGGCTGCTGACTTGACCATTGTGTTGCTGACCCGAATGTTGCCAGTTCGAATCCAACTTGGGGAGAGTGTGGATGAGCTACCTCTATCAGCTCCAGCTCCCTGCGGTGACATGAGAAAAGCCTCCTACAAGGATGGTAAAAACATCAAAACATCTGGGCAATGTTCAAATGGCCAATTCTCTCACACCAGAAGCAACTTGCAGTTTCTTAAGTTGCTCCTGACACTGAAAAAAAAAAACCTGAATACCTTTTGATTTATGCTGCAACACACATTGGCGGTGTGCATTTTATAGCCACTGCAGTTTCAAATTGTCTTGGAGCTTTATTAAATGGTCAGTGTATATGGGGCCAAAGCATACAGAAAATAAACTAGCAGTATCTTTCAAACCCTTGGAAGTCATTTATCAAAACATAGTAAAGGTAAAGGTAAAGGTTTTCCCCTGACATTGAGTCCAGTCGTGACCGACTCTGGGGGTTGGTGCTCATCTCCATTTCTAAGCCGAAGAGCCGGCATTGTCTGTAGGCACCTTCAAGGTCATGTGGCCGGCATGACTGCATGGAGCGCTGTTACCTTCCCGCTGGAGCGGTACCTATTTATCTACTCACATTTGCATGTTTTCAAACTGCTAGGTTGGCAGGAGCTGGGGCTAACAGCGGGTGCTCATTCCGCTCCCGGGATTTGAACCTGGGACCTTTCGGTCTGCAAGTTCAGCAGCTCAGTGCTTTAACACACTGTGCCACCACCAGAAATGAAAAATGTCTTAGGTGCTCTACTCCCAAATTGGCATGGTTTACACTTGAAGGACCATCTCTACTCTGCAAAATTTTGGGCCAATTGAATGAATAGTTTTATGAAGCCATAGAATTTACTGCCCTATTTCTGGTTATATTGGTGAAATGGCTGAGACATTTTGGCCCTTGTAAAAACCAAAACAAAAAAAGTTCCCTTTAAAAATCTTTTTTGCATGTGTGTGCCAAAGATCAGAATTTTACAGATACTGTGTTGTCGAAGGTTTTCATGGCCAGAATCACTGGACTGTTGTGAGTTTTCCAGGCTATATGGCCATGTTCCAGAAAACAGCCCGGAAAATTCACGGCAACCCAATCTACAGGTATTATTTAGTTGCACAACTAAGCAGCATTTGCCCGCCTGATCATCTCCAAAATCTACTTTACATCATGCAGAGAGAAGAGGGTCCATTCTGTTGGTGATAGTAGCACAAGTTGTTTACATTTTCAATCCTCCCTCAACCAGTCAACAAAGTTGTGACAAGGTAGTGTGATGGGAAGTCTGCTTCTGATCATCACAGCCTTGGTAATTGGTAGGAAGGGAACAACATCAATTTTTGCCCAGATCACAAGTAAAATAGACTCTGTTTTCTCTACAGGGCTGATGCCTGGAAAAGGATAGCAATGATGATGATGATTTATACCACACTTTTTCTCTCCACAAAAGAGACTAAAAGCAGCTAGATGGCAGGAGCAGTTATTGTAATAGTGTAATGCACATCTGCTTTGGATATGCAACTTCAGGTTATGCATCTGTAAGGGCCCTTCCACACATCCATATGTCCCAGAATATCAAGGCAAATAATCCAAAAAATTTGCTTTGGACTGGATTATCTGAGTCCATATTGCCATATAATCCAGTTCAATGTGGATCTTATACAGTGCGTGAAAGAAGCCTAAGTCTGATCCAGAATTATGACCTCAAGTTTTGTATAAATAATACCTTTAATAATTTTTCTGAAATATTCATACAATTTAAAAAGCATCAAAATATACAAAAAAGTAATTATCTACTTTGCATAATATTATCCAGCAGAGTGAAAACTTAATTTCCCCCAAAAGTTTTCAGCATTGAAATAAGCAAAGACTTAACATCCCTGTTTCAGAAATTTACAATTTGTTATTTTAGGCATATAGAATTTTAATTGCATATTTTTGTGGATTGTTAGCTGCCTTGAGATCCCCAGAGAAAGTCTGTGTAAATCTGAGCCACTACCACCAACAATGATTGTGCTGATATCAAATAGTCCTGTAATGATTGTACTGGTATCAAATAGTCTTGCACAACCTTAAGGAGCAGATTGTGTAATTTGTTGTCAAAGGCTTTCATGGCCGGGATCACAGGGTTTTTGTATGTTTTTCGGGCTGTATGGCCATGGTCCAGAAGTATTCTCTCCTGACGTTTCTCCCACATCTATGGCAAGCATCCTCAAAGGTTGTGAGGTATGGAGAAACTAAGCTAGCAAGGTTTATATATCTGTGGAAAGTCCAAGGTGAGAGAAGAACTCTTGTCAGTTGGAGGCCAGTGTGAATGTTGTAATTAATCACCTAAATTAGCATTGAATAGCTTCATCTCCTGGCTTCTTCCTGCCTGGGGGAATCCTTTGTTCAGAGTCGTTAGCTGCCCCCGATTGAGTTATGTCTGGAACTCCTCTGTTTTCAGAGTGTTGCTTCTTATTTACTATTCTGATTTTTGAGTTTTTTTTAATACTGGTAGCCAGATTTTGTTCATTTTCATGGTTTCCTCCTTTCTGTTGAAGTTGTCCACATACTTGTGGATTTCAATGGCTTCTCTGTGTAGTCTGACATGATAGTTGGTGGAGTGGTCGAGCATTTCTGTGTTCTCAAATAATATACTATGACCAGGTTGGTTCATCAAGTGCTCTGCTATGGCTGATTTCTCTGGTTGAGTTAGTCTGCAGTGCCTTTCATGTTCTTTGACTCGTGTTTGGGCAATGCTGCATTTAGTTGTCCCTATGTAGACTTGTCCACAGCTGCATGGTATACGGTAGACTCCTGCAGAGGTGAGAGGGTCCCTCTTGTCCTTCGCTGAATGTAGCATTTGTTGGATTTTCTTTGTGGCTCTGTAGATAGTTTGTAGGCGGTGCTTCTTCATCAGTTTGCCTATGCGGTCAGTGGTTTCCTGTATGTATGGCAAGAACACCTTTCCTCTGGGCGGATCTTTGTCTGTACTCTCATGGTTTGTTCTTGGCTTCACAGCTCTTCTGATGTCCATGGTGGAGTATCCATTGGCCTATAGAGCCCAGTTCAGGTGGTTTAGTTAACCTTGAAGTAGGTGAGGTTTGCAGATTCTTTTTGCACGGTCTGTCAGGGCTTTGATTGTGCTTCTGTTTTGAATTGGGTGATGGTTGGAGTTTTTATGAAGATATCTATCCGTGTGTGTGGGTTTTCTGTAAACTGTGTGGCCCAATTGTTGATTGGGTTTGCGGATGACTAGAACATCTAGAAATGGCAGTTTTCCTTCCTTTTCTTTTTCCATGGTGAATTGGATGTTTGGGTGGATGCTGTTGAGCTGGTCCAGGAACTTGCTGAGTTCTTCTTCTCCATGGCTCCAAACAGTGAAGGTGTCATCAACACATCTGAACCATATAGTTGGCTTTTTGGTGCTGTTTCTAGGGCTTGTTTTGTGTAATTTTCCCCCGAGAACAGGTGATCTTTCTCTTGCTGTGATTGCACTGCCCAGTAATATTTTAAGCAGCCAACCACACAGAAGGTTGTGTGAACTAGTTTTCATCTCAATAGAAATACATAAGGTTCAGCCTGTGTCTGTTACAACTCCACTGAGACAAATACAACATGGTGAGGAAATTTTCAAATGTGCATCTAACAAAGGGACCCCTCAATGAGCATTTGCAACTATCACTAGCTTTCAATCCCACAACTTGAAACAATTAATTGGAATAATAAGGAAGTATTCCAAAGAGAGAGCACATGGACACCTTGCTTAATTGTCCTAATTCTTTATGAAGGTTGATATTTGTGCAGCCAGGAGCAAATATGTATTCTCAGCTGCTAATGAAAACCTTTCAACAAAAACATTAGAATGATCCTTGTGATGATAGCTGGTTTCATAAAAGTGTGGTAATGTATATTTGCAAGTATCTGTTTGCTCACAGCCTTTGTTTTTTATTTTAAGTAAGCATAACAAATATATAACAAGGTCATCAGGACACAAATCAAGGGATGATTTGCAACTGGAGCACTATTTCAGAAATCAGTTCACTGAGGAGAGAGTATTATATTCAGTTGTTGAAATAGAATATTTTACATTTAATAACGGTGGCAATGTTATCAGCCATCCTTGTAAAGTAAATGGTTGTTTTGGCATACCCATCTAGCACACAGGGTTAAGTTGACTTGTTCATGGCAATAGTACAAATAACTAATGATTTTGCTGGAGTTATAGGAAGCTTTAAATACTATTTGTAGCATTCTCTGGAGTAAAGCTCTAAACCAATTTTAATGTGTATAGTACAACATTATGTTGTAGTCTAAAATTTAGCCCCACAAACTGGAGAAATTTAATGAAACAAGAAATTGGTTCTTCATTTTGGGGATGAAAGAAAAACTATCTGACTTACTGCTGTTTCAGACTCTCAATTTACATGTAAGCAGCTTCTTTCAGTGAGAAGACTCAGGAATGTGACTGGTAATTGAGGTATTTTTTTTAAAGTGCTGCGAATAGGAAAGGACACTGTACATTAGTTAAATTATCTAACAAATTATGTTCTTTAGTTCTACTTAGGCATCTGCCTTCTGCACTACCTGGAGAAAATTAGGTTGACATTTAAAGTTTAAATAATACACATGCTATTTTCAAGATATTGTTCTCCAAAGTAAATTAAAATGTTAACATTGTGTTAAACTCTCTAATGTTAAAAGTAATACCCCTTGGAGACCTTTTCTTTTAAATGCAGCTCAGGCAAAAAATATTATACAGGAAAATAAAACGTTCTACAATAAAAAAAGAATACAGGTGATTCATAATTAACAGAATTTCATTACTGTTGCTGGTTGACTTTCCTTATCACAAAACCAACACATTAACTTGTATAACAAGTTAATTTGAAGGAATAGTTTTAATATTTCTATAATGAAAAACAGGAATTGAATAATATTTTAATCATAATAGCTAGCTGGCATATCATTTTGGTTAAATTTTGATAGATGGCATGGCACCTTTGTTTTCTAGATACAGGCAGTCCCCAAGTTGTGATCAAGATAGGTTTTGTAGGTTAATTCTCAAGTTGAATTTGTTTGTAAGTCAGAACAGATACATTTTAATTGTAACTCTAGCCAAAAATATGTATATAGCATAAATATGTATATAGCATAAGGAAGGATTGTTGTGGTCTGTGCCGCGGTTCAGAAGAGATCCCCTCATGTTCTTTCCCCGTAATCATTGGATTTTGAAAAAAATTGGCTTGTTGTGATAAAGCTTCTGTGGAGACACTTTTTTCCCTATGACAACTCTAGAGGTAGATTTCTCTCACTTCCTGTTGTCTTACCCCTCATTTGTAACTATGAGTTGTTTGTAAGTTGGAAGTTTGTAAGTCAGAGACTGCCTGTATAAGGCTCTTCTTGTGAGTATCCCTTCACACAAGCACATGAACAAGAATTAACACAACACACACACAAGTACCTAAAGACAGATCTACAACTTAATAGCTAGGCCATGGTCTGACATTTCTGTGTATATGATAATCATATATACAGTGGAACAGCATGTTTCAAGATTTTTGAGCAATACTCATGATCTACCACACTAGTAATTAAACAAACCTGATAGACAAAGATGTAAAAGCAGAACTGGGAAACATTATCATCCTCTGGAATGCATTTCTTTTTGGATAATCTCCTGGAAAATGGAAGGCAGTGGTGGGTGGAATCAAAGGAAAATATGAATGCATCAGAAGTCTTATATACACTCATTCATCCACCCATCTCAATTCATACATCAATACAATGATACTCCTCCACTTACATAACACCTCCATACTCCTCTTTTCCATATGCCTATATACACATTCTTTATCTCAGGGCTGGCTTAAGATCACAGCCCACTCCCCTGGTTTTATCCATAGTCCATTGATTTGGCTTATTTTGGGAGGGGGTATAATAAAACCATTGGAAGCAGAATGCTCCAGAATAATTGGAGGGGGTTGTAGAGCTAGCAGAAAATCATAGCTCCTTTTGTAACATAAGGGTTCATAAATTCCCTTATTTAACTAGTAAGAATGAAACATGATGCTTGGGAATTGGAAAAGGTGTGGGAAGCATTGGGAGAGCATATCTGTCAACACACGCCCCTAAGCACTTATCCTAAAGCAGCCTCACTGAACTTTTCTGAGGCATCTCAAACATTTACAGACAAATAACCCAGGATTAACCTGAAAACCAGCAATTATTTCTATGGTTACTGGAGCACTGAAAATGAGCATCGATCATTTCCGATACACTGCATAGCTAGTTTAATATTAAGAGGGATAGTGCTTCCTTGGGAACCTTTTGCAGATGAGCAAGTAGAGCCAAAATTCCCACCTTTTTGAGAACAATGACAGGCAGGAAAAGTGCCATCCATAGGTTAGATGTTCCCCACTGTTAAAGATTATTTTATTCATTCGAATCCCTTCTTTCCTACAATATGGAGATTCAAAGCAATTTAAAGACTATTAAAACAAAGGGTCATCTACACTGACCACTTTGTGTGATGTAGGATCTGCCCGTGGTGGTTGGGTTGATCCAGCTTAACCCAGGAAAAAACCCACTTTAATGTGACTTTCAACTGGGTTAAGCTAACTCGGTGGAAAATCTGAATCGTGAACCAGGATTTGCATTGTTCCCTGAGGCATGGCCAGTCAAGATCCAGTTCTTAAATGGAATCAGTGGTAGCTTTTGTCATAGCCATTCCATGCTCCCTGGGCTCAGGCATGGCGATGACAGTCACCTTCTAACCCTTCCTTCTATGTCACAGCTGTCTTCAGTCACAACATACCCAACAATTTGTTGAAGCTAGTCTAGCAGCCATCTGCCAAACTGTGGGTCTCCCCTACTCAGCTGACTTAGTGAGCCAGACTGGTCCATATCAGCCAGTGCATCCCAAAGCTAAGGCAGCTGAGGATGTTGTGGCTGGCAACAGCCACAATATGAAGGGAGAGGGATTCCAATAATAATAATAATAATAATAATAATAATAATAATAATAATAATAATAATAATAATAATCATCATCATAATAAGTTTATTTATATCCCACCTCTATCTCTCCCGAAGGAGACTCGGGATGGCTTACAGCAAAATCAAATACAAAGCAATGATAAAATAAAACATCAAAGAACAAAAACAAAAACCAATAATAAAATATACATAGTAACCGAAAGAAAAAACACAACGTGGTATTAAAACATCGAATTAAAAACAATGAGGTTGCAATAGTGGATAAGCAAGGTGCATATTATGACTAACAAATTCGTAAATAGATAAAGTGCAATAGATTCATTTAAGGTCACATTAGGTAGGGAGGAGCCCTGAATTAATATCAAGTAATCAGGAAAAGAGCGACTAGTACAAAAGGTCGAGGAGCATAATTGTAATAGTAATAATAATAATCATCATCATCATTATAATTATCATCATTATCGTCATTGTCATTGTCATCTTTATTTGTACCCCGCCCCATCTCCCCATGGGACTCGGGGCAGCTCACAATATAAATAAATAACAGTAACATACATGAAATAAAATAATCAAATAATGACACATCAAGCAATATAAATAACAACCAAGGTAAGTTAAAACACAAGTAAGCCCCTTTAGGGAGGCACCAGGGAGCTCGCTCAGGGAGTCCCTATTTAATGGTCAGTGTAGAAAGGCCAACTGTAGAATTAATTCAGTTTGACACAACTTTAATTGCCTTAGATCAATGCTGTGAAATCCCGGGACTTACAGTTTAGTGAATCATATCATACTTTGGCGGAGAAGGACTCTTTGGCAGAAAAGGTTAAAGGAAAAGCTTAAACTCCTACAATTCCATAGCATTTAGCAATGGCAATTAAACTGGTGTCAAAACGCATTTATACATTTTAGGTGGACCCAGAACAGATTAAAAACAAACAAATGTGCCAGTTAAATATGCATGTATTATTAAAAATAATTGTAAAATATTTTTAAAAACCAAGGCAGTCCAAGAGGTTATTTCTTCCTAATGATAAGATTTTTCCAAGTCATTTTTAAAACCACCAGTTACTGTTCAGATAACAAGATAAAGCAATATGGCTTCATGGCAAGTATTTCCCACCTCACCATCCAGCACAGTATGAGCCTATCAGAACTATTTCCGACCATATGCTTGCATTCACAGAAATAAGTTTGTTACAAAATGGCAAGCACTTGAATGTGCCCCTGTGAAGAACTTTATAGTTCTGTCATCAAATCTGTGTGTTGCCCAGGATGTCAACTGAGCTACTTTACCAGCTCCCCCCCCCCCCCCATTTGTTTCTGGATGGTGAATTTCAAACCTGCTCTGCGATTGCTCTGAACACCTGTTCTCCCACACCTGTTTCAATTTAGAAACCATATGTTGGAGTCACAAACTAGAACTGCCACAGACAGGATGTGCTTTTACATAAATATTTCATAAGCTTACTGCTGCACTTCAGGAATTGTCAGAAGCCATTGATTTGGCTGAGAATCTAGGCAGAGGTAGGATATTTACTTGTTATTGCAATTTGCTGTTGCCGCAGAGGGAGCTGGAATTTGTGGAGTCATGGCATGATCCCCATATAGCATAACAACACTAGATAAAGTGTGATGTGTATGTGTATATGAAGCTTTCATTCCTTTAATAAACACTCATGCTTAAATAGATATAGATGATGGTGGCAATCTAAAAATGGTTCTCAGTCAGAATGTGACCCTTCTAATCCTCAGGGATGATGGGAATTGATGTTCAACAATGTCTAGAAAGCAATAGACTCCCCATCTGTGGATTACAAGATAGTTCATAAATCCAGTAAGTCCATGGAGATAGCATCAAAAAATCCAGAAAATTAAAACAGCAACCAGAAGCCTTCATTTCAGGGGTGGATATACCTGTCAGGATTGGGACAACATGAAATTACGGAAAGCTGGATACCGTCATCATGCATCTATTCCTACATTTCTGCTTTTGTGTATGTGTGTGTACAAAATGCCTACCTCTCTAGGGGTACATCCAGACAGCACCTAAAGTGTGCACCCTCTCGCATTTTCTTCTGGGTTGTCCAAATGATGCCTCAGGGAAAAAACAAATACATTCAGCACAAAGCAGGAAAACCCTGCTTTGTGCCGAATTAATTTGATACTGGAAAGACCCAAGTCTTCGTGAAAGACCTGGGCCAAATCCAGTATGGCTACTGTCTGGACTGCTCTCTTGGAAATTGTTCTGAGGGGGCTATCCATACAGCTGTCTCATATTTTCCAGACTGATCAGCCCAGAAAATGCTAGAGGGCTCTAACTCCCTCCTCAAAATGCCTTAAAAACAGGAGGGGAGTAAAATAACTTGTCTGGCCGCCATGGAGAGCTCTGACAGCAGTCTAATAGTAGCCGGGTAAATTATTTTACCCCCCCCCTATTTTTAAGGGGTTTTGGGGAAGAGTTTGTCTCCCTATCCTCCTGGAAGGTCTCGAGAGGACATGTGGACATCGCTCGCAGAAAAGCACATGCTTTCAGGAGCATGTGTTTTTAAAATACAATTGCTCCCGGGTTAAAGGGCTGTGTAGAATCTCCCTAGGCCATATGAAGAGCAATTCCTCACTGCTACCTATTCTAGGCTGAGGAGGGGACTTTTAAGAAACAAACAAAAACATCATGAATCCAACCCAAATTCAGCTTCTAGTTTCACTTCTGACAATGAAATGTCATCTCCTAGGTCTGAAATAGCTTGGAGGGGCAAAGGCATGGCAAAATAACATCCCAATGGAATTCTTTTCAATAAAATTGAATGAAAGGAGAATTCTGGGGTACAGAGGGCTTATGTTGACTTGTGGTCCACAATTACACTTTCCCCATTCTTGCCTTATATGAACTACATGCATTATTTGTTCGGTACATCTATACTGTAGAATTAATGCTATTTGACAGCACTTTGCCATGGCTCGTGCTATGAAATTATGGAAGTTGTAGTTTGTTGAGGTGCCAGCAAAATTACAACTCTCATGACTCCATAGGCTTGAGTGACGGCAGTCAAATTGCTGTCAAACTGCATTAATTCTACATTGTGGATATACCCAAGGTGTGCTTTCTTCTGCCAGCCACTACATCAACCAGACTTCCTGGCATAACTATCAGGGCAAACAAATGTACAACAGGGATAGCTTTGCCCAGAATTTCCCTTCATAGGGAAATTTAGATATACAGCATGGGTTTTGGGCTGGGACCTTGAAACCCTTGATAGGATAGCTTGCCAGGCCTTTTGTTGATTCAGAGCAGCATGATACTCAGGGAGGAAAACCAAGTGATGCTTTACTCATCCCTCTCTGTCCCTGCCATGGAGGAAAAAAACATTGGCGACATACTTTCTGTATGTCAGGAGGCTATTAAATGCACAGGATTTGGGCCAGTAACAAGCTGGCAGCAATTGCTGTGAGATTTCCAACATGCAGTCAATTTCTCTCCAGTTTTGTCCCTCTTATGCAAATCATTTGGGGTTTATTGAGCCCTCTCTGTGTAGCAGAATTCTACATGCCATAAAAGACTGTAAGGCAATGCGAAAAGCTTCCATAGTTAATTGTCCCTGTGGCTGGCGGCCTCACTTTTGCCCTTTACAATGCAGTTTGAATCTGAATTCATTATCCTGTACAGGGGTAGTGAATCATCATGGGTGACTTTGTTAATGCAAAATGGAATGTTTGTTAATTAATGGTTGGGATAAACTAGAGCTCTGTCATACTCTTTCCTTCTTATTGTGTAAAGAGCAGCAGCTGCCAACATTTTTTAAAAAGCCAATTATGCTCATAATAGCTTGCGCTGCAGCAAAATTTATAGGCTGGTGGAAGGGGAGATCATCTTTTCCTTTCATTTTATTCTTGCAGTCCCTCTACAGTAGTGTCGTCAGGTGTCCTTAGTGTCATTAGCACTGCAGTTTGTTTAACCCATTGGTGTTCAGATCAAAGTGTTTGCAGTGTAAGTGTGTGATTGTCATATCCAAGGGGAAGAAAGCTGATTTATGAGGTTGAATCTCTTTGACATATTTTATTGTTGGGTTCCTTTTAAGGGTATTATGACACAAGTCTCTAAAATGAATCTGGCATTGCAAACCTTCTTGAATTTCAGTTGGTACACACCAGGCAGAGCCAGTCCAACAATGAGGCGAATTAAGCGGTTGCTTCGAGTGCAAAACATACGGGGGCGCAGTCGAGACTGCTTTTTCTGTTGATTTGTTGTAAAACATGATGTTTTGGTGCTTAATTTGTAAAATCTTAATGTAATTTGATGCTTAATAGGCTTTTCCTTAATCCCTCCTTATTATCCAACATTTTCGCTTATCCAACGCTTTTATTTTCAGTGTTTGGTTTGGGGGGGGGGCGCCAAAATTCTGTTCGCCTACACTTGAAAAATACCTAGGGCCGACTCTGACACCAGGATACTAACTTTTATTATTGCACCAATCATTTAAGAAAATAGCAAATGTGTTTGGCTTATTGCATCTATAGGGATGTGTCTTCTCCCAATCTGTGTACTGATCCTATTTGTCTATGCTCCCCCTTTCAGCCTGGAGGAATTGCACAGCTCATTTTATTGAGTTAATCTAGGTGCAAGGTGATCTTCCTCTTTTCATCCTGCCTTCCACTTTACCAAAATTGCTGCCTTTTCAGTGAGTCATGCTCTGGGACTGATTTTGTGAGCTAGTGGGATTATTTGGTCCCTGGAGGGATATGCTGATTCTGCCTTGTCGTATTATTTTTTATCTATTTTTCGACCTGTCATCTGTCTTAATGATTTAAAATACCTAAAAACTCTAAACAAACTATTTAAACCAAATTATAAACAGCCTAAATACATCTTTAAAAACAGTTAAAAATGTGATTTATAAAAACAGCCAGAGGCCAAATGAGCAGTTTTAACTGCCTTCCAGAAACTCAGAAGACATGGTACCAGCATGATATTTGGTATGGAGTTTTTGACTTTGAGTACTGCTACAGATAAAACCCTATCATGTGTTCCCATCAGTGTAGCCTCATGGAGTTAAGTAAATAATCTTCAGATATTAGACTTCAGGCAGACTCATATGGGAAGAGTTATCCTGACCCCAAGCTATTTCGGAAATTATAGGCCAAGACCATCGCCTAGAATTGCATTCAGAAGCATATTGGAAACTAGTAAGTTCTTATACTTGTAAAACTACTGTTATCCAGTCTCTAAAATACTTACCTTATAACAGCTTGGCTGCTACATTTTGCTCTAGCTCTAGCAGCCAACATTCTTCAATGACTTTTGCTAGATTCTTCAATCACTGTGCTAGATCTGTCCTTCCTAGGAAACAGCTAGCACATCAACCAAAGCTAGCCAAAGTCACACCTGGTGACAGCATCTGCTTGGCCTTGTGGATCAAAGAGCACCCCAAGCTTTCAGAGAGAGTGCAACCTTTTCCAGAACAGGCTTTGATCCCAAAAACAGGTTAGCTTGACTACTGACCAACTTCAGTCTCATCTGGATTAGCATTTTATGCACCCACATCCAGACAGCAATTCAGAACTTCCTATTTTTCCTTGGAATCACATCAAATGTAAAAGAAAGATAAAGCTGGGTGTTAACCGCATACTGATGGCACCTGCCTCAACATGATCTCCCCAGAAGCTTCATAGGGATGTTAAAAATATATGCACTGAACCTCATGGAAGCTCAGTAACTAACACCCAGGAGGCTGAACAATATTTCTCTCCCACAGCACCAAAATCTGGAAATGTTCAGCCAAAAAGGATTGGAATTACTGCAGCGCAGTGCTTCCAAGTCCTACATGTTCTATAGCCCAGGAAAATACCCTGATGAATGGCATCTAAGAGGTTTAGCTGATCCAATAGGGATATACTCCCTCCTTGTCAAGTTCCCAGTGTAAATCATCCATCAAGTTCACCAAGGACCTCATCACATGGATAAGGTCCAGTGCCATGATTTGCCAGCCTCCATGGTGAAAAATGGCTGCAGTGGGGTGGCAGTGGGGCAATCCTGGCACCCTGGGCACCAGCTGATGCTTCCCCATCCCAAGTGGGGAAGTGTTGTTATTCCACCAAAGCCCCGTTGTTCCTTATAGAACACAGGGTGACTTCTATGTTGTCAGCAGCCCAAGTTCACCCATGGAGCCTCACTGGAAGTAACTCTATGTCATTTGATGGGGATCCATGGGCGAACTAGGGCAGAAGCATCCTAGAATGCTTCAATTGCCCCGTGTGATAGGGCTGCTTGACTGCTTTTTGTCCCATGAATCAGGTCTGAACCCAGACTGAAATGGATTCAAGTAATACTTTTCATTCAAGAAAGATGGGAGCTGTGCTAGCACCACCCTTTCTAAGGCTTTAATAAGGAGGGTTAAAATTGGCTATTGTTTATTTAAAATAATGGGAAGTATCTTCTTCAATTGTACTCTTTGCAAGAAGCCTTTAAATTTTTTACTATCCAATTCACCAGCCTGGTTCTGGTAGGTTTCCTTAATTAGGATTAGTGGTTAATTAGTATTGCCTGGAAGAAGGCAATGGTAAACTACTTCTGAATGCTCCCACCCTGGTAGCATTTAGGAAGAGCTTGAAAACCTGGGTCTTCACACAGGCCTTTGGATAAGGATCGCTCATCTTCATAATAAATCTTGTATCTGTGACCATTTCCTCATCAGTTGCACTTTTCTTGCTTTGTTAATTTGTTATGGCCCATCCCAAGTTGCTCGCTCACAGATTTGCAGCACTTTATCAACTACAGTAGAGTCTCACTTATCCAACGTTCTGGATTATCCAACACATTTTTTAGTCAATGTTTTCAATACATCGTGATATTTTAGTGCTAAATTCGTAAATACAGTTATTACTACGTAGCATTACTGCATATTGAACTACTTTTTCTGTCAAATTTGTTGTATAACATGATGTTTTGGTGCTTAATTTGTAAAATCATAACCTAATTTGATGTTTAATAGGCTTTTCCTCAATCCCTCCTTATTATCCAACATATCCACTTATCCAACATTCTGCCAGCCCGTTTATGTTGGATAAATGAGACTCTACTGTACCTCGTGTTTACAAAATTCACTTGGCACACTTTACCCAGTTCGTTTTTATGACTTTTTTTGTGTTTAAATCATGTTTTATTAAGCTTGCTATTTTATCTTTACATGTTAGTGCTTAAAATTTTATAATTGTGCATGTTTTTTATTTGATGTGTTTTATTTCATTACTGTTTTTACCCGGGCTTGACCCAATGTAAGCCGCCCCGAGTCCCTTCAGGGAGATGGAGGCGGGGTATAAAAATAAAGTTATATTATATTATTATAATGCCTTGTACTTTGAAAACCCTACAATGAGGCTTCTTCATGTGGGACTTATAATTGTTCTGTTGGACTTTTGTCATACCTCTATATAATTTTAAATAGCTTAAATTTGATTATATCTGTGTTTATATACCATATTGCTTTTGAAAAACATCCAGAGAAACCACAAATCAATAGTTAATATTACAGCCTGGAACAATAACATTAAATTCCTGTTTGCCACTGAAACAGACTGGTGATCCCTAAACGTGTTTTTTAATGTTGGTGGCTATTTTTGCTGCATGTGAGATAAAACAAGCTTTGATTAGCCTGTAAAGTATTTGAAGTACAGGCTAGCTGTACAAAGTTGTTTATAGTACAATGCTCAATTTGGATATCTGCAATTCATTTATGCACTTCATTATCAATGTCACAATGCTATTTGTTGGTAAGAGATATATAACAAAGACATATAAAATAAACAGTTGGGAAGGACAGTAGAGTAAAATAATTGTTTATGCAGCTTATAATTAAGTAATTCACCTTGTCACATATGTGGAAAGGATTTTTAGAGGACAGATAAAAAAAATACACACTAGTTCTTTTTTGTAAAGCTGGCCGAATGAATATGGAAGTATGCTGAGTATGCTGAGCCTTAAATCCTAAATCCATTCTTGTGATAATTTCCAAGTTGTAATCTTATATTCATCCGCAAATACTATACCTGGGTGCTTAGTAATTCCTTTAAATTCTGTAAGGCATATCTCAGCTACATGGTTTAAGTCTGGATTCAGCAGTACTGATATTGCTTTGGATTAAGCAGCAAATCCTCAGCCCTGCTAATGGACAGAATGTTCAGCCAGCACAAGTTGGAAGACCGCAGATAAAGATTGGGCATTTGCTGTACCACCGCAGTAGCCTCTATTCTAAACTCTGTGGGTAAAAATGGTGCCAGATCAGTCAAAGTACAAAACTTTCTGGAACATGATTAAAGTTACTAGTGCTCATTTTGGTCCCTCCATCCTTCTTCCTATGAATAATAAAACACTAACTCATCTATATATATAAAAGTGTAATGAAATTTCGGCCTAGGACAAAACAACAAAATTACACATCCCAGAAACACTAAACTTGGCAGCACAACCCCTCATCCATGCCTCTACGTTCATACAACAAAAAGAAAAGAAAAATAAAGTCCTAATTAGAGGGAGATGAATAATTGTTTTTATCCAATTGCTGCAAGTTAGAAGGCTAAGCTCTGCTCACTTGGTCTCCTAGCAACCCACTCAGCCCAAGAGACAGGCAGAGTTAGGCCTCACTTAGGCCTCTTCCACACTGCTTATAAAATACAGATTATCTGATTTTAACTGGATTATATGGCAGTGTAGACTCAAGGCCCTTCCACACAGCTATATAACCCATTTATAATGGACTTAATGCCAGGGGAAAACCTTTACCCTTTACCTTAACTACCACCAATTCCTCAATACTTTATTTCCCATACCACCATACGTGTGGCTGGGCACAGCTAGTATAAAATAAGGTGAGTTTCCCCCCAATAATGCAAATGACTATGTTTGATTTTCAAGTTACAGTTAAAAGCATAGGAATATGGGCAATTAGAAAACAAACAGATTCCAAAATATTCTAGAGCAGGGGTCCCCAAACTTTTAAAGCAGAGGGCCGGTCCACAATCCTTCAAACTGTTGAGGGGCCGAATTATCATTTGGAGAGAAAAAAACCGAACAAATTCCTATGCACACTGCACATATCTTATTTGTAGTGCAAAACAGCAATAACAATGAAAAACAATACAATATTTAAAAATGAAAATAATTTTAACCAATATAAACCTATCAGGATTTCAATAGGAAGTGTGGGCCTGCTTCTGGCCAATGAGATAGTCAGGTTAATTAGGGTTGTTGTTGTTGTTGATGATGATGATGATGATGTTGTTGTGTGTCTTCAAGTCATTTCAGACTTTGGGCGAGCCTAAGTCCAAAATTATTTATTTATTCATTTACTACATTTATTTACTACATTTATATCCCACCCTTCTCACCCCGAAGGGAACTCAGAGCAGCTGTATGTACATACAATATATTATATTATTAGCATAACACAATATTTTAGCATTATACTATATTGAACTATACCACTATACTGTAATATTGTATGTAATATATAAAATATAATTAATATTATTATATGGTATTATTATTAGTATTATATTGTATAACATTATAATATTTTATCAATATTATATGTATATATACAATATATACATATATATACAATATATACAATATATTATATTATTAAAACTGATATAAAAATATTATATTATAAATGAGGGTGGGGGCCAGGTAAATGACCTTGGAGGGCCGCATCCGGCCCCCGGGCCTTAGTTTGGGGACCCCTGTTCTAGAGAGACAGTTTTACCTTTGAAGGCATCTTTGAGAAGCAGATATGGAATATTCCAACACAGAACCCAGTAAAAGAAGGCACTATTTCGACACTTAATATTGTTAGCACCTAAGGTCTATCAGTCTACTTTCCTTTCAAATAAAAGCATTAGAGTTTCGGAGAGCCCTGCTGTTTCTTGAACAGAATCGATTAAGCAATAAATAACTTAAGAATAATCACTCTGTTGTAACCAGCCACAAATAAATCAGGAAGCAAATGGAACATAATGCAGAGTGTATTAGAAAAATCACAGTATATAGAGAGCCCTTTGTACATTCATCATATTGTATAAAAAAGAACTAATCAATTTGAAATCTGTTTCCTAATATCAGAGTACCAGAGGAATGTGATTCACCCTGCTGAAATCTTATAATGATTTTTTTAAAGAAAAAAAATGGCACTGAAGACAAATATCGTCTCACTGTAGGAGGAGCTCTTGAAAGGAAAAGCAAAAAGAAATTATAGAATTGTCACAGTCATGCCATTTTATTGTGCAGAATGAAGGGAAGATTATTGCTGTAGGTTTTTATACACTGGCATGGACCATTTTATGTTCTTAGCACCTGCTATACAAGTTATCCTTTACTGATGTGTGTATGTCTGTGTATGAGAGGGAGTACCAATTTGGTAAGGGCAGCTGAACAAAACAGCACTGAAAAGCCTTTAATGCAGTTAAAGAAAAATGAACTGAGCTGGAGTATAAAGCAATATTGAGCAACTGCAAGAGTGTAGTGCTGAGAAACTCAGTGGTATTAAGATGTGTTTTGACTATGTGTCTTCCCATGGTCCCACCCCTCTTCCAGTTTTATAAGAAAACATTACATGACATTACAGCTGATTCAAGGCACTGCATCATCCTGAACTTATCCTTGGAATTTCCCACTGCTTAATGAGAAGCAATGGGAAATTGGAGCCCCCGATGGCACAACGGATTAAACCACTGAGCTGCTGAACTTGCTGACTGAAAGGTCGGCAGTTCGAATCTGGGAGCGGGGTGAGCTCCTGCTGTTAGCCCTGCTTCTGCCAACTTAGCAATTCGAAAACATGCAAATGTGAGTAGATCAATAGGTACTGCTCTGGCAGGAAGGTAATGGCATTCCATGCAGTCATGCTGGCCACATCACCTTGGAGATGTCTACAGGCAGCTCCAGCTCTTTGGCTTAGAAATGGAGATGAGCACGAAACCCTAGAGTCAGATACAACTAGATTTAATGTCAGGGAAAACATTTACCTTTACTAATGAAAAGCAGAGTGGCCATAAGGTTTGAGGGAGCCCTGGGCCAAATGCATTCTGGGAAAACTGTACCCTTGACCAATCTCCTTGTTGCCCTGTCTCTTCTTTAAAATAGGCTCCATCTATAATGCCATGTAATGCAGCTTGTAACTGCATTATATGGTCAGTGTATACTCATGTACAGGCAGTCCCCAAGTTACAAACAATATATATAGATTTGGATAGCATAAAGGAGAGTGAATACTCCTGTGGTGTTTTTTTTCTTTTTTTGCTATCTGTCCCCATGTTTAGAAAATTTCATCTCACTTTCCTCTCTTTCCGATAATTGTATTTTTTTTAAAAATGGCTTGTTGTGGAAACAAGGATTGGTGAGAAAGCTTCAGTGAAGAAACCCTTTCCCCACAATAACTCTTTAAGGAGGGAATTTCCCTTTCTATTTGGTTGGTTTGTCTCACTTTCTGTTGTCTCACCTCTATTCTTAACCTTGGAACTCATCACATGGATGAGGTCTCATCACAGCGGGGCAGCTAGGCAATCCTAGCACCCCACATTCTGCTTCACACACAGCTGATGTTTCCCCATCTCATGTGGGGAAGCATTGCCTCTGTGGTTTGGTTCTGGAGTTTTCTTCAGAACATGGGAAGTGTCCCATGTTCTGCAGGAAGCCTTCTTCACCACAGTCGAGATGCTTCCTCCACAGGACCCATGGGAAATTGCAGTACGTTGTGTGATGGCATCCAGTGGACAGTGAAAAGAAAGTGTCCAGAAAGCATCCTATGATATTTAATTTGCCACATGTGATGAGGTCCTATGAGTCATTTGTAAATCAGATGTTTGTAACTCGGGGACTGCAAGTAATACAGTTCAACTGCATTGAATTGCATTATATGAGTCTACACTGATCATATAATGCAGTTTCAAACTACATTGTATAGCAATATAGATGGAGCCCTGGTTGCATGGCAGCAATAATGGCAATCTTGCTTAGCTGCAAGCATCACAGAGAAAATATGAGATAGCCTACTGGAAGAGGCAGCAATTGCATACCATTTTAAATTTAAATAATTAAAAGATCTCCCCAAGACTAAGGAGCAGTGAACTAAACCAACCAGATGTACATTTTTGGTGTATGTGTGTGGAGAAATGAGAGCAGATATCTTGTTATTTTAGTGTTCTTTTTAGCTTTGGAACTTCAAAGGATTTCAAATAGTAAGAATACACATAACCTGTATCTAAGAATTTTATCACAGAAAGGAGGCTCCTTGTTCCCAGTCTGCCATCTCCCCATGATAAACCCATCCCTGTTATAGATGGAAAAACCTATCTGTAGCTGCAGATCATGTCATGTTCTTATCTGATGCAATGAGGACATTTTGCAATGAGGACATGCTGTGTTCTGGCACTGAAGTGGCATCAACGGGTGGCATTGTTCTCCTCTCCTATTCCCTTTCCCCCCAGCTATTCCCAAGGCTACAAATCTTGATTTGGTGTTTTAAAAGTATCCTTAGCCATAATGGCAAAATTGTTTCTTCAAAAATATATAAGGCAGATTTATGAAGTAAACTGGAAGTATGGCCATGGGACAATAGATTGGTGCTAATGCATGACTGCAGAAAGGTGCAATAGCAGCATGATCATCTTGATATGTTGGTCACTGTTGCCACTATTGGTGGTCATGTGGCTGCTGTGGGATATAAACTTCTTTGATAAAATCCTAAGCTTCATATGTGACAAAGCTGTTCCTTACTATTGATAGGAAGCTTCATCAATAACTGCAAATTGCCCCACATTCCCATTACCTATATGGTATAATGGGGCATTACACGAGGCTGCTCATGCCAGTAAATTGCCATTATCAGTTATTGTTCAACTGGCATGGAATAGCAACTTTGTGAGATAACACTAGGAAGTACACTTCAGTACAGTCTTGTTTCACATGCTGAAACTGGAATCCCATTCAGTATTTTTGCCAATGCACTGTATGCAATGTTCCCAAACTTCCAGAATTATACAGCCAGCTGTAGTTCCTCAAGCACTAAGAACAAAACTGTATGGACACTGAGGTTTTCACATTCTGAGAACCATTGGAAAGTTCCTTTGAAAACCTATATAACAATATAATAATAATAATAATAATAATAATAATAATAATAATAATAATAATAATAACAACAATAATAATGCCTAAAGTACCACCTCCCAGCAGTAAAGAACTGGTGGGATCACAAACCTGCAAAAGTATTGGAAAATGAGCACACAAATATACTGTGGGACTTCCGAATCCAGACTGACAAAGTTCTGGAACACAACACACCAGACATCACAGTTTTGGAAAAGAAAAAGTTTTGGATCATTGATGTCGCCATACCAGGTGACAGTCCCATTGACGAAAAACAACAGGAAAAACTCAGCCGCTATCAGGACCTCAAGGCTGAACTGCAAAGACTCTGGGAGAAACAAGTGCACATTTAAATATACAAACCAAAAATTAGACATAAAGTGAAAGTTTAAAATTTGTCATTAAAACTGTTTGGATAGGCCTGCTTGAAGAGATAGGTCTTCACTAGCATCTTAAATTCTAACAGCTGATCTACCCTGTTTCCCTGAAAATAAGACATAAAATAAGCCGTAGTAGGATGTCTAAACATTTGTGCAATATAAGCCATACCCTGAAAATAAGACTTAGTGATAGACGTGGTTATGCAGCGTACAAGGTCGCCTCCCCCTGTCAAGTCCTGGTCATTCTGCGCATGCTGCAAGCTGAGACATAGAGACCTAAAAAGTGAAAGTAAAAGTCTTCTCAGTGAAGTGAGGAGCAGGACACTCTGTTTTAAGTATTGTGTGTCCTCAGGGAGAAGTAGTAAAGCTGTGGCTGCCATTTTATTCAGCACTGGGGATCTCTCTCCCCCAGCACCAATCAGCAACAGTCTGTGGGTCTCTCTCACCTCACACAAACACCAAGTGATAGGGGAAAAGCTTCAGCAACCAGTCTGCTACTGAGCCCAGAGAGGTCATCCCATATATGCAGATTGTTGTATTGTACTTAATAAAAAATAAGATCCCCTGAAAATAAGCCATAGTGTGTCTTCTTGAGAAAAAAATATATAAGACCTATTCAACTTGTATGCAGAACACATCATGCGACATGCAGGGCTTGACAAATCCAAGGCTGGAGTTAAAATTTCTGGAAGAAACATTAACAACCTTAGGTATGCAGATGACACCACTCTGATGGCTGAAAGTGAGGAAGAGCTGAGGAGCCTTATCACCAAGGTGAAAGAAGAAAGTGCAAAAGCTGGGTTGCAGTTAAACGTCAAGAAAACCAAGATCATGGCAACTACACCTGTTGATAACTGGCAAATAGAGGGAGAAAACGTGGAGGCAGTGACAGACTTTATATTTCTAGGTGTGAAGATCACTGCAGATGCAGACTGCAGCCAGGAAATCAGAAGACATCTACTTCTTGGGAGGAGAACAATGGCCAACCTCGATAAAATACTGAAAAGCAGAGACATCACACTGGCAACGAAGATCCGCATAGTTAAAGCAATGATATTCCCCATAGTAACCTATGGCTGCAAGAGTTGGATCATAAGGAAGGCTGAGCAAAGGAAGATAGACGCTTTTGAACATTGGTGCTGGAGGAAAATCCTGAGAGTGCCTTGGACCGCAAGAATATCCAACCAGTCCATCCTCCAGGACTCATCCTCTGTTTGGCACAAGTCTGCCCATGCAAAGCAGGTGGACATAGCACTGAATGAAACATGCAGAATCATCACAGGATGCCTTAAACCTACACCTGTTGATAAACTCTACAAGTTAGCTGGCATTGCCCCTCCTGACGTGCGACGGGAAGTTGCTGCTAACGGTGAGAGAAAAAAGGTTGAACATTGTGAAAGCCACCCACTGCATGGCTATCACCCTCCTCCCACCAGACTCAAATCAAGGAAGGGCTTCATGAGAACCACCACTCCTCTTGATGTTCCTCCAGCAACAGCAAGGGTGTTTCTCTGGGCAGCTAAACCTGGCAATTCTAACTGGATGGCCCCCCAAGAGGGTCTTCCTCCAGGGGCAAACCAGGAATGGGCAACTTGGAAGTCCCTGAACAGACTCAGAAGTGGAGTGGGCAGATCAAAAGACAACTTGGCAAGGTGGCACTACCTGGAGGAATCCTCCACCTTGTGTGACTGTGGAGCTGAACAAACAACTCAGCATATGTATGCTTGCCCACAATGCCCTGCCTCATGTACGGAGGAGGAGTTGTTTAAAGCTACACACAATGCGGTTGCTGTTGCCCGCTTTTGGTCCAAAACTATTTAGTTGCTTGTGATTTCTTTTCTTTTCTATTTTATTTCCATTATTTGAAATGTGTTTGCTGTACCAATGCTTTTGACACGAAATAAATAAATAATCCTCCAGGAAATAATGCCCGACTGCTCACTGGAGGGAAGGATATTAGAGGCAAAGCTGAAGTATTTTGGCCACATCATGAGAAGACAGGAAAGCTTGGAGAAGATCATGATGCTGGGGAAAATGGAAGGAAAAAGGAAGAGAGGCCGACCAAGGGCGAGATGGATGGATGGTATCCTTGAAGTAACTGGCTCGACCTTGAAGGAACTGGGAGCGGCAACGGCCGAGAGGGAGCTCTGGTGTGGACTGGTCCATGAGGTCACGAAGAGTCGAAAATGACTGAACGAGTGAGACGACAACGACGTCTTTTTTTCAGGAAATGCAGTAGCTGTCAGAGCTCGACCAGATACTTCGAGGTCTGTGGGTATTGACCTAGATTTCTTCAAGGAGATTTGAACTGAACTTGGAAAAGTTACTTTTTAAAACCATAAATCCCAGATTATCCCATGCTGGCTAAGGGATTCTGGGAGCTATACATCCAAAAAATAAAATAATGCTTCCAAACTCTGGATTTGAAGTAACACCTGTACAGAGACACTGTGATGTGATTTAAAATAGTTTTACCTTTTGTTCTGTGCTTCTACTTCATTTCTGTGACTTGAAAATTTGTTATGGTTTTAATCTTAGAAAACAAGAAGAAATGAATAAATGTTAACTTTGAGATCTACCTTTGTGCCAGCTAATGTTTTAATCATTAGTTGCAAAAGCATTTTCTCTTTTGTTTGATATCACACTCCTTAACATGTTTTTCCTTTCAGAATGAAAGCTAATCCTTTATGTTAAACAACAAAAGAAGCTTAAATACAGGTGATAATTATTATTACTATTTTAATGCTTTTGTCTGAGGAAATGAAAAAATGGTAGACATAAGATATATTTTTCAATGCTATTTCAAAAGTGTTGTGCAACTTGTAAATTAGATCTGTCTCATGGCCAGGATTATGATCCTATGCACATAAATTTGGAAGTCAGTCTCCTTGAGGTTGTTTTCAGTTCCTTGCTCCTGTGTTTGCAATGGTTGCTTTTTTTTATCTAGAAAGAAGTCTTCAGCGGGTGGGATCCAGTAGTACTATTGGGGTTCTTTAAATATCTCAAAGAAGAAAGGAAAGCTTGGAGAAGATTATGATGCTGGGGAAAATGGAAGAAAAAAGAAAGAGGTCAAGATGGATGGATTGTATCATTGAAGTGACTGGTTTGACATTGAAGGAGCTGGAGATGACGACGACTGACAGGGAGCTCTGACATAGCCTGGTCCATGGGGTCATGAAGAGTCGGAAGCAAATGAATGAATAAACAATAACAAACCTCTCATTATGTTTCCATTGCTGTGCAAAGAGACTGCAGTGTATCCTCATGGGCAATCATTGTGTGCATGCAAGGTTGCATTTTTGAAATATGCTTGATGATTTTGAAGTATGCTACAAGTATGCTTGATGACCTGGAGGGCAATGGCTATTCCTTTTACCCAGTTATGCATCACCTTGTACCCCAAGCACAGCATTGACTATAAAGGGAAAGAAGCAGAGACTATTGGAGTCATCACTTATATGATCACCTAGTACAAAGTCTGCAAAATAGGAACACAATATTTCTTAAGGTTAAGGTAAGATTTTTTAAAAATTTGAAATAAAAAGGATCTCACAGGCAACCAATGAATCATTCAATAAAGAAGTTTACTGCACAGGATGGTTACGAAACTGCAGGGGGATGTGGGCAGGGGGAATTTCACCCCCTTCCACTGGTAGGTCACACCAGCACACCAAAGTCCCCACCAAATTTTACAGTAGTTTTAAACCATGGGATGATGACATTTTTTTTGAATGCTCTGCCATTGGGCTACTTGCCTTCACAAACTACATTTCCCAGAGTTCAGTGCTTCTTCCCAGAGAATTCTGCTTTCTTCCTCCTTTCCCTCCTCTAATGGCGAGAGGTCATGAGCTTTGCCTTGCACTGAAATAGAAAGTGAATTTTGGAGCCTTCCAAAATTTGCAAAACTAAAAGGAAAAGGCATGGGATAAGTTTTGATACTTATGTTTTGGGAGGGGGGGGATTGTCGCACTTTGTAAATAGCATCGTAAGTGCAAATCATATGAAAATGATCCGATTTACAACACCTTATGATTTTTTTGCACAAGCCTAGTAAACAGGGTTAGAAAACATGGAATTTTCAGTCTCCCAGGGAATATTTTTGCTCCCATTGAAAGTTGGTTTCTGGCTCAGATTATGCTGAGAGCAGAATTTCAACACATTTGTGGTTGAATTATTGTTATTTGCTATTAAAGCAACTTCAATTTATGGTGATTCTATGAATGAGACACTTCCAGGTCACCCTAGAGACTGAACTGTGGTGCAGCTGTAATAAATCACTATTAGTAGTGATTTATTACAGTAGTAGCCAGCTGTTATAAATCACTACTTACTGAGAGGTCATGAATTCAAAGCCAGCCTGGGTCAGAGTAAGCTCCCGAGCATTAATAGTCTAGTTTGCTGTTGACCTAAACAGCTAAAAGACAGTTGCATCTGTCAAGAAGGAATTTAGGTACCGCTTATGTGGGGATAATATAAAATCCCGGGAGCGGAATGAGCGCCCGCTGTTAGCCCCAGCTCCTGCCAACCTAGCAGTTCAAAAACATGCCAATGTGAGTAGATCAATAGGTACCGCTCCGGTGGGAAGGTAACGGCACTCCATGCAGTCATGCCAACCACATGACCTTGTAGGTGTCTACGGACAACGCCGGCTCTTCGGCTTAGAAATGGAGATGAGCACCAACCCCCAGAGTCAGTCACGACTGGACTTAACATCAGGGGAAAACCTTTACCTTTACCTACCTTATGTGGGGAGGCTAATTTAACTAATTTAAGACACCATAAAATTTCCAGAAGCATGCAGAAGATGAGGAAGTACTCCATCAAGGACTCAGTGTCACAGTGGATAATGAAGCAGCAGCTCCCCCTGTGGCCGGAATCGAGCATATTCTCATGAAGCCAGAAGCTGGAATGTTAAATTGCTTCTGTGTCTGTCTATATATGCCATTTGTCTATGGCATTGAATGTTTGCCATGTATGTGTGTAATGTGATCCGCCCTGAGTCCCCTTTGGGGTGAGAAGAGTAGAATATAAATACTGTAAATAAGTAAATAATAAATAATATCATCAACAGCCCTGCTCAGGTCTTGCAGACTTAGAAGACAGGGCTTCCTTGATTGAAGCAACAGACTTGCAATGTAGTCTTCCTCTTTTTGCACTTCCCTTTGCACTTGAGGATGTTGTCTAGTTCCTTCATAGCTACCCTCCCATGTCATGGGTACATGCATGGTAATAAACACAAATAGACTGTAACAAAGTGCAAGAATTGCTTTTGTTTGAATTCCCTGGATCTAAGAACTCAATGTTAACATCTTCTTATGACTGATAAAAATTTCAGTAGTTTCACTCATGGTAACTGAAAATCCTAATGAGATATGTGGGATGGGAGTGGGGGTTGAAAATGAAAGAAGAGAGAGCAAGCTCAAGGGAATTATAGAGGAGGTACTGCACTATAGCTCTTTCCTTTGGACAGTAGAGGGAAAATAATTAGAACAAATTTAACAATTCTCTGTCAAAAGGCTCTTGGCAAAAGTGAAACATGCCGATTAACATGGTAGATTACTCTTAATTTTTGGAGAGCTCCAGTGCGGTTGTTGCTGTACCCAATGAGGCCATGCGTAGCAAACAACTGGCCTCCAATTACTCAGCAAAGCACCACACACGGTGGATTAAAACTCTTTATTCTTCCTTGCTAAGTAAAAGCTTCCAACACTTGACCTAAAATAGAAATCCATTATCCAGTACTTAATGTTCACAGGACTCGTCAGAAGAGAAGTGGAGTGAAGCACATAAGTCCTTCAAGCCTGGGCCCCTTGAGATATAGTTCTCATCAACATAAATGGGTTTACAAGGAGTGCCTGGTTTGTGTTTTGTATAATGTTTCAGTCTGTTGTATTATAATGTATAAATGAGAAATGGCTCCTTTTTCTCTCCGTGTTAAGACTGTTGTCTTTTGAGCCTAAGTCCATCATTAATGATTACATCTGTGTTTTCTTTCTAATCTTAGGGGGGCTGAGAGGGGGGAAGTAATTATCCTCATTATGAAAACTAGGAGGAAGTTAAACAGTTGCTGTCATGAAGGACTGAACACACAAATCTCTAAGTGCTGCTTACACTATCTCTGGGTCACAAATCACATAAGTAAATATATTCATGTATCTGAAAGGATATTAAAACAGAAGGATCTCACTGAAGTAGAGATATGCTGCCCCAATTTACATGTGTTCCATTTAAGCTGGTGCTGTGCACACATTCCCTGGCTTTCAACAGTGAGACGTTCTGCAGGTGAAAAACCTTACATTGGAGATGTAGGCTATTTCAGTTATATAAACATATGCAAATATATTAAGAGACTGAGCATAAGGTGAGGGTTTACCACATTAGTACTCCAACAAATTCCTGCACCGTGTCAGATGTCTGGGTGAATCCAAGTGTTATGGAGAGTTGAGTCAGTTGTCTTCTCCTTTCAGTCCCATTTCCAGTGTAAACTGACTGAAAGTTAAACTTAGCTTTTTTCTACTGTTCTCATAGACTTTGGAATTGACACCTTAGCAAGAGCAGGTAAGAGAAAGGTAAGTCATATCCAGAATAAGCTACTGTATATAATAATAATAATAATAATAATAATAATAATAATAATAATAATAATAATAATCAACTGAAGACCCAAAATGCAGACTGTGCAAGGAAGCTGACGAAACCATTGATCATATCCTCAGCTGCTGTAAGAAAATCACACAGACAGACTACAAACAGAGGCACAACTATGTGACCCAAATGATTCATTGGAACTTATGCCTCAAGTACCACCTCCCTGCAGTAAAGAACTGGTGGGATCACAAACCTGCAAAAGTATTGGAGAATGAGCATGCAAAGATACTGTGGGACTTCCGAATCCAGACTGACAAAATTCTGGAACACAACACACCAGACATCACAGTTGTGGAAAGGAAAAAGGTTTGGATCATTGATGTTGCCATTCCAGGTGACAGTCGCATTGATGAAAAACAACAGGAAAAACTCAGCCGCTATCAGGACCTCAAACTACAAAGACTCTGGCAGAAACCAGTGCAGGTGGTCCCGGTGGTGATGGGTACACTGGGTGCCGTGCCAAAAGATCTCAGTCGGCATTTGGATACAATAGACATTGACAAAATTACGATCTGTCAACTGCAAAAGGCCACCCTGCTGGGATCTGCGCGCATCATCTGAAAATACATCACACAGTCCTAGACACTTGGGAAGTGTTCGACTTGTGATTTTGTGATACAAAATCCAGCATATCTATCTTGTTTGCTGTGACATAATAAAATAATAATAACAATAACAACAACAACAACAACAACAACAACAACAATAAGGGTGCAGTGCCAAAAGACCTCAGCCGGCATTTGGAAACAATAGACATTGACAAAATTACGATCTGCCAACTGCAAAAGGCCACCCTACTTATACCCCGCCACCACCTCCCCGTGGGGACTCGGGGCGGCTTACAATGTTACAAAAGAACAACACACAAACATTAACACAATATGCACAGGTTAAAACACAATATGGTAATGAAAACAAAAGTTAAAACAAAAGTTAATACAACAATAATAGTATTAAACAACCACCAATACAATTCAGTCAAATTCATAGGTGGGGGGACTGTAGCAGCAATATAAATATAAAAATAGAATCATTAGATTAAAATACCCAAATAAGAGGGACCTAGTAGAATTCAGAATAGAGTTATAGTGAGGCTGGTCATCCAATGGCTGTCTCTTCAAAACCCAACCTAATCATCCAAGTTTTCAGTTGTTTCTTAAAGGCCGGTAGGGAGGGCGCCAACCTAATCTCCCTAGGAAGGGAGTTCCAGAGCTGGGGGGCCACAGCCGAGAAGGCCCTCTTTCTCGTCCCCACCAGACGTATCTGTGAAGAAGGTGGAAGCAGGAGGAGGGCCTCCCCAGAAGATCTCAGAGATCGCGTCGGTTCATAAGGGACGATGCATCTGTAAGTCTAGAAATTTTAGTCCAAAAGTCAACTCCAAAAAATCAGGTTGACTTTTCTATAGGTTACTGTATCAGAAAACACTCCCTCCCTGTTTTTGAGTAGAGTGGCAAAATGTGAGGTCTTACTATCTCATCAGATGGGCCGTTTTGCCCGCTGTTTGCTCCATTTTCGGCACGGAGCCCTTCACATGACATACAGGCATGCCGAAAAGGGAGAGGAAGCAGTGTGTGCCGCAGCAACACGGGAGTCTTTCTGTATTGCCTCCTATTTTGCCTTCTCAGCAAACCTACAAAACTTATCTTGTTCAAAAAGTTGAATTTGTATGTAAGTCAGAACAGGTATATTTTAAAATGTAACTCCATCTATCTATCTATCTATCTATCTATCTATCTATCTATCTATCTATCTATCTATCTATCTATCATCTATCTATCTCTAAGCTTTGGAAAGCATAAGGAAGGGTTAATGCCCCCGTGGTGTTTGTTTTGCTGTCTGTCTCTGTTCAGTACCATGTCACTTCGAGGACACAGATATTGAGCCAAAGATATTGTGAGCCTTCTTTGTGAGCAGGGAAGGTCCATGTAATGTACCTTCTCCATGTAGCCCTCTATTTCGGCCTAGAATTGTTTAGCTCCTTGTTTTTAACATGTGATGTATGTATTGATTGTATGACTGCTTTTCATGTTTGATTTTACAATGTGTAATTTGTCACTGTTTTTATTATTGCTGTGAGCCGCCCCGAGTCCCTTCGGGGAGATGGGGCGGGATATAAGAATAAATTTATTATTATTATTATTATGTAATGGCCCTCGATACAGGCAATCCTCGAGTTACGAACAAGATAGGTTCTATAGGTTTGTTCTTAAGTTGAATTTTTATGTAAGTCGGAACATGCACATTTTACAGTGTACCTCCATCCAAAGATATATATTTAGCTTTGGAGAGCATAGAGAAGGGTTATCTACCTCCCATGTATTTTTTGTTTTGCTGTCTGTGCCTCTTTTCAGAAAATTTCACCTCACTTTCTGTCCCTGTGATAAGTGGATTTTGAAAAAAAAAGTTTGTTGTGAAAACAACAGGAGTTAATTTCCCTTCCGAGGAGTAGATTTCTCTCACTTCCTATTGTCTCGCCCCATTTTTAATTATGAGTCATTTGTAAATTGGATGTTTGTAACTCAAGGACTGTCTGTATTTGGGTATACACACATAATCTGATGTGTGGGGATGGGACACAAGTCTGAACACAAAAAAAATATTTATGTTTTGTATACTCAGAGCCTGAATATACCGTATATACTTAAGTATAAGCCGACCCGAATATAAGCCCAGGCACCTAATTTTATCACAAGAAAACTGGGGAAAACAGTGACTCAAGTATAAGCCGAGAATGGTAAATTTCAGAAATAAAAATAGAAACCAATAAAATTATATTAATCGAGGCATTGGTAGGTTAAATGTTTTTGAATATTTACATAAAACTCTAATTTAAAATAAAACTGTCCAACTCTGATTAAATCATTATTCTCATCTTCTTCAATATAAATGCCCTTATGTATCCTTTTAATAATAATAGAATAAAATAATAAATGTAATAACAATAATAATATCAGAGTGAAATAATACATATATTAATAATAATAAAAATAGAGTAAAATAAATGTAATACTAACAATAATAATAGAGTAAAATAATAAATGTAATAATACCAATAAAAATAGAGAAAAATAATAAATGTACCATATATACTCGAGTATAAGCCAGCCAGGACCCTCACTCAAGTATAAGCTGAGAGGGGCTTTTTCAGTCCTAAAAAAAGGGCTGAAAAACTAGGCTTATACTCGAGTATATACAATAATTTTAAAAATGATTTAGTGTATGAAATAAGCTTTGTGTACATCGAATCATTAGAAAGCAAAGGTATCACTCTCTCAGCTACTCATGTGGACAATTTTGGAGGATTTCAGATTTTGGAATTCTGAATAAGAGATGCACAGTAGAGATGCTATTACTTTGATATGTACTGGCCAGAATGTTTGTGCACTAAAAAGCCCAATTGTCTTCAAGTTTTTCCTAGCTGATTGCTAAATTTTCTGTAACAAGCTACATCTTCGCCTTCTTTTCTCTCCTAAGCATGGTTTAATCAACCCATCAGTCAATGTTTATTGTATAACAACAATATCCCAATGCATTCATTATCTGAGAATGTTGAATCAGCACTTGAAGAAGGGAACATGCTCGCTACCTATGCTCAAGTTCAGTTTCTCCCCATATCCCCAGTTCAGGCCAGAGCTTTACACTTGCTAAAAATAAGGTACATACCTCACAATGTTTTTTGTTCAAGATCGGCTTCATCTTATGTGAAGTATGTGAAGTCCTCATTGAACTGATGGGATGAACCTGTCTCCCACAGCTTCATCCCTTAAACATCTGTGGTACTTTTATAAAACTCAAGGCTCTCTTAATTCTCATGATACCTCTTATGCATGAGTTGTGAGGGTTGGACTACATGAGTAGTAGCAAACTGTTTTTTATACCAAACGAACACATTGTTTTTAATTTTTATTATACTCAAGCTGTTGTTTAATATTGGACTGATGTCTGCTGTATGTTGCTATTGAGTGTTTACCATGTGTAAACCGCCCTGAGCCCCCACGGGAGATGGAGCGGTATATAAATAAAGTGTTGTTGTTGTTGTTAATGTTTATTTATTTATTTGCTACATTTATATGTCGCCCTTCTCACCCTGAAGGGGACTCAGAGCGGCTTACAAATTAAATTCACATACATACATTTACATTGTTGTTGTTGTTATTGCACTCACAGCTTGATCATTAGAAAGATAAGGAGGCATATATTGTTTCTCTTCTGTCAAGGCTGCTTGGCCCATTTCTTTGGGAAACATTCCCTCCTCAATATATCCATTTGGGAGAGATACCATTAATGAAAGTAAAGCTCTGTGCCTTTGACCCTTCCCCACCTCATCAATGGCCTGTTTGATAATAATACCAACAGACAGGCTTTGATGAATTCTTTACTGTCTAAGAGAGACAGAAAGTCAATCCAATGCTCTGCCTACCAATTTTACAAGATAACAATTAGTGCTAATGGTTTGTCAACAGTTTGCTGGTACAGGGCTTTGTATTGGTCAACAGGCAGAGCCTACCAGGGACATGAAAACGAATAGAATCTAGATAACTATCTCATCAATATTAGGGGGTCAAAGACATCACAATTCTAGAGCAAAGATCGAAAGTGAAATTTGCTTGTCTCAGGAATCTAAATGTGATCAGGATGGTAAAGCAAGGTTATTTCAAAGATTTTGTGAGCTAGAAACTATGGAAAGAAACTGGAGACTTCATAAGCACAAGCCTCGTTGAAGCAAAATGACCAAAGGTCCTGCTTTCCAATGGGAATTTCAAAAGGATTGCTCTTCAACCTACAGTCAATAGGTTATGTGGATAGGAATCATTTTAACAATATCCACTTTGTGTGGTTGAAGGCTTTCATGGCCGGGATCACAGGGTTGTTGTATGTCTTTCGGGCTGTGTGGCCATGTTCCAGAAGTATTCTCTCCTGACATTTCACCCACATCTATGGCGGGCATCCTCAGAGGTTGTGAGGTATGGAAAAACTAAGCAAGGAATGTTTACGTAGATGACACCTTCACAATTTGGAGCCATGGAGAGGAAGAACTCAGCAAGTTCCTGGACCACCTTAACAGCATCCACCCAAACATCCAATTCACCATGGAAAAAGAAAAGGAAGGAAAACTGCCATTTCTAGATGTTCTGGTCAATCAACAATTGGGCCACACAGTTTACAGAAAACCTACACACACAGAAAGATATCTTCATAAAAACTCCAACCATCACCCCAGTCAATCAGATACAATGAATGCCCATTTGGGCACAAGAAAACTCTTGCACTCCTTGTATTTAAGTTACATTTTACACAAATCTTCATAATAGCAACATTTCAAAGGGATTGTTGTAATTGTGACTGGTGGTTTTCATGTCAACGTGCTGGTGAATCCCTCCACATTTTTATCTGCATGCGAAAAGATCTATCCTTTAATATGCAGGATGCCCGATTTTTTGGGGGATGAGATTCAGTGTCTGGGATAATTTGAAAAATTGAACCTTCCTTCTACTATTTTGAAGACTTTAGATAAGCTTACTGTAAAAATGGGTGCCCATAGCATGTTGGAACAGGGATGGAAAAGGACACCACCACCCCTTGATGATCAAATGTCTTGCAAGGCCTGGCTCCACCGGGCCTTGGCTGGTAAACTGATGTTTTCTGGTATCTCTTTTACATCTTAATGATAATTCATTGTGGAAAGAAAAAAAACATTTAAATTATAAAGTAAATAATGTAAATTGATCTGAATATTTGTCAAATAATTAAAAAAGGATTTTTGTCTGAGAGACATTTTTCTGGCCATGCTGCTCTTTTCATATGTATAGTGCTAGCAAAATATTATTCTTCTATGATAAGAAAAAGGAGCTCTGTGGTGAAGTGTGTTAAAGCACTGAGCTGCTGAATTTGCAGATCAAAAGGTCCCAGGTTCAAACCTCGGGAGTGGCGTGAGTGGCTGCTGTTAGCTCCAGCTTCTGTTAACCTAGCAGTTCAAAAACATGCCAATGTGAGTAGATCAATAGGTACTGCTCCAGCGGGAAAGTAATGGCGCTCCATACAGTCATGCCGGCCACATGACCTTGGAGGTGTCTACGGACAACGCTGGCTCTTCGGCTTAGAATGGAGATGAGCACCAACCCCCAGAGTCAGACATGACTGGACTTAACGTCAGGGGAAAACCTTTAACCTTATGATAAGAAAATGTATACTGAAATATGAGCTACACTCAACCTCATCCACCAAAACCCTACATCTAGACCTTTGTCTGGTGTGTTTTAAAGACCTGAGATATCCCCAGGACTTACAGTATCTTTCAGTCAGTGTGGTCACAGAAAAGAGTGCTTTCTTTCCTAACACATTTCAGAAAGTGCAAACTGTTTACATTTCATGATCAATTCAATGAAAGGAAATACTTTCCCATCAGTAGAACATTTTGAAAAGTTGACTTAGAAATTGCTAATTTTTAGTCCAGAGAAAATAATGCAATCTACAGCAACTGAAATAACACCATGAAATTAGAGACCAGACAACAAAATATGAAACAAAGGGCTGTTTATTGACCTATTTAAACTGCAATCAAGAGCAGTAAAAACTAACCTGGGAGGAGCAACAAAGAAATAGGTCATGACAGAGGCCAGGTATAATACAATGACTACCTCCTCATCCATCTCTGGGCAAACACTGATCCCAGGGGGAGTCCACTTAATGGCTTGCTGGCCCAAATAATAATTACTGGAAGGCCATTCCAGGGGCACTATGTCCCGAGCTCCAAAACTCTATTACTTACTTAGGCGATCCCTCATAGTTCAAGGATGATGGTCCTCCGTCTTCGCTATCTTGGGGATGGATCCGTAGATGGCTGAAGAGACCTATTCTTGATCTGCATGTTCTCCCGCAGTGAGGACATCGGTTTCCAGGTGGAAGGCAGTCCCGGTTAGGGTTGGCTTGATGGGCCTTCCTTTTGGCACGTTTTCCCCTTAAGCCCTCCATTTGTGCCTCTTCGAACTCCGCAGCACTGCTGGTCACAGCTGACCTCCATTTAGAGTGCTCAAGGGCCAGGGCTTCCCAGTTCTCAATGTCTATGCCACAGTTTTTAAGGTTGGCTTTAAGCCCATCTTCAAATCTCTTTTTCTGCCCACCAACATTCCTTTTCCTGTTCTTGAGTTCGGAGTAGAGTTGCTGCTTTGGGAGACGGTGATCGGGCATTCGGACAACATGGCTAGTCCAGTGAAGTTGATGGCGTAGGAGCATTGCTTCAATGCTGGTGGTCTTTGCTTCCTCAAGCACACTGACATTTGTCCGCCTGCCTTCCCAAGAGATTTGCAGGATTTTTCTGAGGCAACGCTGATGGAAATGCTCTGGGAGTTGGGTGTGATGTCTGTAGACTGTCCACGTTTCGCAGGCGTAGAGCAGGGTTGGGAGGACAATGGCTTTATAAACAAGCACCTTGGTATCTCTACGGATGTCCCGGTCATCAAACACTCTCTGCCTCATTCTGAAAAATGCTGCACTCGCAGAGCTCAGGCGGTGTTGTATTTCAGTGTCGATGTTGACTTTTGTGGAGAGGTGGCTGCCAAGGTAGCAGAAATGGTCAACATTTTCTAATGTTACACCATTAAGCTGTATTCCTGGCTTTGCAGAGGGATTAGCTGGTGCCTGTTGGAAGAGCACTTTGGTTTTCTCAATGTTCAGTGAGAGGCTGAGCTTCTTGTATGCTTCTGCAAAGGTGTTTAGAATGGCTTGTAGGTCTTCTTCTGAATGTGCACAGACTACATTGTCATCAGCATATTGGAGTTCTATAACAGATGTTGTGGTGACCTTGGTTTTGGCTCTCAGTCTGCTGAGGTTAAATAGCTTGCCATCTGTCCGATAGATGATTTCCACACTGGTGGGAAGTTTCCCATCAACAAGGTGAAGTATCATAGCAATGAAGATGGAAAATAAGGTAGGGCAATAACACATCCCTACTTGACACCTGATTCTAAAACTATAAGAGAGAGCGGGAAGCCTCCAGGTCAGCCCCAAGGGAAAAAATGCCAAGATGCCCCCAAGCCACATAACTTCTCAGGGCCATCCCAGGTATCCCCCTTCACTGCCATATAGAGGGTGCCAAGTTGCACACCAACAATTTTCTCCCCCCAGATCCTGCCACTGGAAACTTAATTAGTAGTGCCTCCCAAATACATTCCTTCTTCCAAATACAACAATATGGGGTAGGCAAAAAAACTCCTCCCTTTTGGAGAGGGAAAAAATTCTTATCCGACCCTGTAAGGCAACCAGCATTCATTCATAATGTGCTGTGGGTGGGCAGGCAGGTTGCTGAATGAACAACTGAAGTAGGAGGTAGGGGCCAGCTGTTTAACCCTCTGCCCTGCCCCCTCGCTCCTGACTGAGACTGGTATAGAATTAAATCCTTTGGCTGCTGGCAAAGCTTGAAGTAACACTGTGAAATAAGAGACCAGACAACGAAGGAATGGAGATGAAGAAATTGCAAAAATTAATGTTAGAAGCTAAGCACTGCATTAGCATTCCTGCAACATAAAATCAGAATCAGGGTATAACTGTTCCCAACAGCATACAAGATGTAATGAATGCATCTTGCCCCAGTGATCCTCACCCTAAAAATGAGGTCAAGTCCCTAAAACATGGGACCAGGAAAGGAAGCCGGTATTAGTAATTGTAACAGGAGAACAGGATTTCCTTTGCACATTGTCATATATTAACATTATGGGTGTTCCATTGGACTCTTCCCCATGGATGAATGGTCAAGAGACAGCAATTAATCACAAAAAAGTCTTGTGATGTTAATTAATCACTGGCAGGCCACCTGCTTTGTTGAATTAAATGAGAATTACAACTCTCTGCTTCAGAAATCATAGTCTGTTAGCAGCTATGCTATAGGAATGATTTCATAAAGAACAAAGAGAGAAAAATGAATTTAACAATGAATTGAAATAAATCCCCCCTTGTTACATGGGTCAAATTCAATTGCTGTAGCTATTCCCAGTATGGAAAGGACCATTTTGTATCTGCCTGCCACTTTTGTGTCAAAGATGAGGATATTTAAAACAGGGCTCATGATGAGATGAGGCAGAGTCCTATTTGGGCCATGCTGCTTTAATATAAGATGCTGTGGAGATAGCTGCTCAAAGGCCACAGTTAAATCTATTTCAAGCTTCACAAAGTCAGGAAAGTCAGATATAAGCTAAGGCTTATGTAGAATAATGACAGAAACTGTGCTTGCCTACACTTTATCTTCCATGCAACCACCTATTGCTGTGTTATTTCAGGTCAGTTTCAAAGATCGAGTGGATGGAGTTCCTGTTACTATCAAGGGTACCCCACATTGCCATGGTCTTTGTTTTGCTTTATGAAGTATTTAAATCTTATGCTAAAAGGAATTATCCTATGAATTGATACAGACTTATGGCTTCTACCAGAAGTTGGAAGATTGGGTTCAACAACACAAGATAGGGGTTTCTTCTAATAGAGTTAAGAATAGCAGTGCTGCTAATGATCCACACATATAATTGAGTAAATTCTGCATATCACATAGTTAACATTAAACGAATCCATGCTGACATGGATTTTCTGTCATGTATAGCTTGGCTCTACATCAGATCAAATTGAAGTACAGTAGAGTCTCATTTATCCAACATTCGCTTATCCAACATTCTGGATTATCCAATGCATTTTTGTAGTCAATGTTTTCAATACATCGTGATATTTTGGTGCTAAATTCATAAATACAGTAATTGCTACATAGTATTACTGCGCATTGAACTACTTTTTCTGTCAAATCTGTTGTAAATCATGATGTTTTGGTGCTTAATTTGTAAAATCATAACCTAATTTGATGTTTAATAGGCTTCTCCTTAATCTCTCCTTATTATCCAACATATTCGCTTATCCAATGTTCTGCCGGCACGTTTATGTTGGATAAGTGAGACTCTACTGTACAGGAAATCTGCCCATTTCACATTTATCCTGCATTTGCATTATTTATCCTCAATATTTTTTCCTCACTCACATATGATTTTTGTGAATGGAGATAAATTCTTTATAAATGAATCAATCTGAAATTCCTCTTCATTTGTAGCTGTTGATAGTATGGATGGGAAAATGTGGTACCTGCCTCCCATTTACATGTTCAAAGAAGAGGATCCTCTCAGAAATATGATTATTTAAGCCCAATTTCTGAGACCCCCTTATAAATATGATTTAAGCTGGATACCTTTCTTCTGCTAGAAGTCATCATGTCAGATCCCTCAAGGTACATTTGTTGTTGACTATCTTGTGGAATGGCATGGAGTGGAGTAGATTTTCTAATATTTACATCTCTTGTGGCCAATGTCATTGTTTTCTCTTGAATTTTTCTTGACTTTATCACTTCTGTCCTGATTTCATTAAGAATTTATTCAGTTTCTCTGTCAGGTGGGTCTCACACTCCAGCTCTTTGCCTTCACAGATCAATAACCAACTTCTTTTTTCATTGTCCTGGTAACCTGTTCCCTTCTCCTATACACTGTGCTATCTACCTAGCCATTATAAGTCCAGCTATGTTAATATGTGACCATGCACACATAATACAATAAATTCTGTAAATTACCAGCTGGCCACCATTTCCAAGCACAAAATGTTTGGAGAAGACGGAGTGAGATGTACAATCAGGGTCATGGGAGGAAGCTCTCTGTGGTATAGGTAGAAGTTCTTAGGTGGCATGGTTCATAACAGTAGAACAAGCAGAGAGGATACTGGTGGTGACCAAAATCAGTAGGAGGAACTTGAAAATCAAGTTCCTGGTTGCATCAATTTAAATAGTACTAAGTGCAGTTTGAAAACATGCAAATGTGAGTAGATCAATAGGTACTGCTCTGGCGGGAAGGTAATGGTGCTCCATGCAGTCATGCCGGCCACATGACCTTGGAGGCATCTACAGACAACGCTGGCTCTTCGGCTTACAAATGGAGATGAGCATCAACCCCCAGAGTCGGACATGACTGGACTTAAGGTGACGGGGAAACCTTTATTTTTTTACCTTTACCTTAAGTGCTATAGTACCTATAGAAAGTTAGTATGTTGTGGAATTTCCCTTCCTGGCATGAGAAGAAATATGAACAGCAGATTCAAGAGCAAGTATGTGCTGTGAGCATACTAAAGACAAGAAGATGGAGGGCTCTGGGTTGCAAGCAAACAAAGCTTTTATCCCTTTAAGAATCTTATTTCTACAATGGAATGATTTAATAGGGCAGTGACGCAACTACCTCACAATCCCATCTCTTTGATGGTGTTTTCCTGATTAAACTCCAGGCTCGTGGTCAGTCCATCATTGCTTGTTAGTGTTGGCCTTAGCAAGCACATTTTAAGAAACTCTAAGGCAGAGCTCTAAGGAAAGATATACAGCAGAGTCTCACTTATCCAACATAAACGGGCCGGCAGAACGTGAACGTTGGATAAGCAAAAATGTTGGATAATAAGGAGAGATGATGGAAAAGCCTATTAAACATCAAATTACTTTATGATTTTACAAATTAAGCACGAAAAAATCATGTTTTACAACAAATGGACAGAAAAAGCAGTTCAATACACAATAATGTTATGTAGTAATTATTGTATTTATGAATTTCAGCATCAAAACTTTGCAATGTATTGAAAAATTGACTACAAAAACATTAACTACTAAAAGGCAAACTGCGTTGGATAATACAAAACGTTGGATAAGAGAAGGTTGGATAAGTGAGACTCTACTGTACAATATTTATTCAATTCCAATGCACCATCAGATCTAATGTGCACCTCGATTTTCAAAATTCTGAAACCAAAAAAGGGTATTTGCTGACAAATGTAATGCGCAGCAGCAAAAAGTGCACTCTTTGTAATTTGGCCAAAAAAGTTGCTGCCTGCCTGCTTAGAATTCTTTTTTTTTAAAACCAAAAGTGTTAGAATGACAAAGTAATGGAAAAGAAAACCTAGGGGTGCATCTATGCTGTAGAATGAATCCGCTTTAACTGCTTTGATTGTAACACCTTTTGGAGAGAAAAACATTAGCTACGCAATCAGAATGAATCTAACTATCACATTGCTGCTCACGTATTTTCAAGGCTTGTGTATGCCTGATATTTTAATGAACCAAAAGAAAATGATCTGAAACATGCATTTTCTTTCATAATGTTTCTGTCATGCACACTTTTGAACCAGAAAATTAAAAACAAAAACAATATACAGGTTTGAATGATGTATCTTCATTTCTAAGTCAGAATTCATAAACTGAGTCATGCAGGTGACAGCTTTTTCCCATAAGCATCACCTTCCCACTTATTTAGTATAACTGATTGTCTGAAACACAGACTTGTACTTAAAGCAAAATGCCAAGATGAGTTGGAAGATTTGTGTGGGAACAAAGTATCGGAAGAATTCCCAGTGAATTGAAAAAAAAATGGACTATGAAATTTCTTTTGTGGTTATTTATATTTCCACACAAATCTACCTAGGAGATATATAATACATTAATCTCAGATGTTGGTCAGATAATACAGTGCAGGCTCATGACTCTATTTTTAAGGGCTGGTGGATCCACTCCTGGGTTTATTTTAGTTTTAAAAGACCTATTGAAAATGCTGAATAAATGTTTTGACTAAAATGACTCACAATCCTATTGATGCCACCATGCACAATTACTAAGGCTGGTAAATTGAGTAAAAAATGCAGATGCCTCTTGGAAAAGATATCCCAGGAACTTTGATGAAAGTAAACAGAGTTCTGATGACTTGAGAAATGTCAGCAATGCAAAAGCCCTTCATATTTCTTACATTTACAGTAGAGTCTCACTTATCCAACACTCGCTTATCCAACATTCTGGATTATCCAACACATTTTTGCGGTCAATGTTTTCAATACATCGTGATATTTTGGTGCTAAATTCATAAATACAGTAATTACTACATAGCATTACTGTGCATTGAACTACTTTTTCTGTCAAATTTGTTGTATAACATGATGTTTTGGAGCTTAATTTGTAAAATCGTAACCAAATTTGATGTTTAATAGGCTTTTCCTTAATCCTTCCTTATTATCCAACATATTCGCTTATCCAATGTTCTTCCAGCCCGTTTATGTTGGATAAGTGTCCTTACAAAAAAGTGGTTAGATTTTTCTAGTATATTCCCCCAGCCCTCTTTGTTTAAATTTACATTAAAAGATGTTGGCTAAGTTAGATGCAACTAATGAACAGAAAAAAGTGAAACTGAGGGAATCCGAAATGTCCAGATGCCTATAAAGGCTCAATTTTCCAAATTGATCACAACCGTTCAGCCAAAATTATGGTTGCCAAGACACTATGTTGAAGATTAGTTTTGTATCTATTGACTATGAACTGGTAAACATTCAAAATGTATTCTAATCTGATGACATATATGCCACTCTATTCATTTTTCTTGCAAAATTTTAAAAACGATCTAAGTCCAATAGTATTTCTCCTACTTTAAATTACATCATTTATGAGTTCCATCCTTCGTTCTGCTTGAGGATCAATAGACAATTTGGAAAGTGCCTGTAATTTATTCACCAGGCATTTCACGCATACCAAAGGCACATTACACTCAGGAACAAAATGCCTGTATCAGTATTGATCCATATTTTGTAATGATATCCAGCATATTAAGAAATGAACCCAATCTGACTTTTGGAAAACAAACTAATCACAAAAGCCATGGGACAAAAGTGAATTCTAATGAATCCTATCAGATTAGCTTTGGTTAAAAATGCTCACAGTGATTCATGTTTTTCATTTTTTTTTTAAATAATGTATTCTGTATTATCAAACAGTTGTTGCTGTTGTTGTTGTTGTTGTTGTTGTTGTTATGTTTAGTGTATTTATTATGTTTATTATATTTATTTATATCCCTCTTTTTCTCTACACAAGGAGACTCAAAGCAGCTTCCATGGACAGTCAACTAAAAGGTTTTTCTGACCTCTGCCGTTACGTAGCTTCAAATCAACTCTGACTTGTGGCAACCGTATTCTAGAGTTTTCCTGACCACTTTATCAGGCTGGCCTCTATGCGTGTGTGCCTTCACGTTACCTGTTGATTATGGCAACTCCATGAATTTCATAAGGTTTTCTTAGGCAAGGAATCCTCCAAGGTAGTTTTGCCAGTTTTTTTCTTCCGAAATATATTGGACCTTTGTTCAAAGGTCCCTGCTGTTACATGGAACCTCAGATGGGCTACACAAAGTCAAGATCCCCTTCCTTGGATATAAGATTGGGAAGGAGAGAAGAATTGCCTATACCTGTGGTCCTCAACCTGTGGGTCCCCAGATGTTTTGGCCTTTAACGGCTAGACATCCTAACAGCTGGTAAACTATCTGGGATTTCTGGGAGTTGTAGGCCAAAACACCTGGGGATCCACAGGTTGAGAACCACTGCATATTTAATGCATTCCAGCTGTCATTGAATGCAACTCAAAAATGAAATAATAGAGTTCTGCTGAGCTGGCCTGTCTTTGTATCTTCATGTTCCCGGACTGGGGAAGGCATGACTCTGGGTTAATTTAGCTCTGCCCCCATCTTGCTCCTTCTGCACTGGCAGATTATTCTGTCCATAAATCTCTGATACAAGCTAGAAAACAGGGCCGGCCCCACCATGGAGGCCATGTGAGGCGGCCGCCTCGGGCGCAGGTCCCCGGGGGGCGCCATCAGGCTTCCCCCGCCCTAGTGGGGAAAATGGGCTCGCTCGCCGGTGAACACGAAGGCCTGTTCAGCGACGAGCGAGCTCCACATGGCCGCTGCCGGCTGGGCAAGGCCAGCCAGGCCAGGGCGCACTGGGCGGGAGGCTGGGCACCGTCAGGGTGGTGCCCCGCCTCCCGCCCAGCGTGCCCTGGCCCCGCCTTCCACGCTGCGTGGGAGGCGGGGCCAGGGCACGCTGGGCGGGAGGCGGGGCACCGCCCTGACAGTGCCCCGCCCCCCGCCCAGTGCACCCTGGCCTGACTGGCCTTGTGGCCTGGCTGGCCTTGCCCAGCCGGCAGCTGGTCATGCAAACCTTGTGGCCTGGCTGGCCTTGCCCAGCCGGCAGCTGGCCGGGCAAGGCCAGCCAGGCCAGGGCGCACTGGGTGGGAAGCGGGGCACCATCAGGGCGGTGCCCCACCTCCTGCCCAGCGTGCCCTGGCCCCGCCTCTCACGCAGCATGGGAGGTGGGGTCAGGGCGAGTAGCATGGGAGGCGGGGCCAGGGTTGGAGGGACCTCCGCTGCAGTCTGACCAGCTGGAAAAGGCCAGACGGGCGAGGGTGAGTAGCGCGGGAGGCGGGGCCAACCCTGGCCCTGCCTCCCGCGCTACTCGCCCTGACCCCGCTTCCCATGCTGCATGAGAGGCGGGGTCAGGGCGAGCAGCGCGGGAGGCGAGGCCAGGGCGCAGGAGGCGGGGTGTGCCGGCGTCACAGGAGGCGTGGCCATGTGCCTCCCGCGGCACATGGCCATGCCTCCCGCGGCGCCGGTGGGGTGGCACTTTTCCCCACCCCCACTTAATATTTTAAATTATCTCTGGCCGGCCCTGCTAGCAACATGACCTTTCTATGCCTAATCGTCTACCTTTATAGTTGGGCGTTTTTGGATTAGGATTATACTACCCAAAGCAAAGTGAAAACTGAATAGGAAATCTCACACCCCCATCAATTTGGGAACTTGAGGGGGAGCTTGAGGATCATTTCTGCTGTGGCTCTTCAAATAGAAATGACCTCTTCATGTGCAATACATATATGTGACTTAATTGACATGAAAACCAAGAAGTCTATTAGTTGTGTATGTGGGAAGCCTGATTTCGTGCATGGATCTATCTTACTGGATCAGGCAGCTTGTGCATTGCTTGGAGCTAAAGGTTTAATTTCTTCAACATGCAGTTTAATCAATTTAGGCTTTGGTGGATTAACTGATAGAAAAGTTTTAATTGAAGGAGGCCTCTTTAAATCAGGAGATAAAGATGAATTTAATATATTTGATTTTTGAAGTAAATGTGTTACCACATTCTGTAGGGTTTTATTTTTTTAAAAGAAAATATTAAAAGTGATTTTACTGTTCGATAAGTGGAAGTGCTCCTAAAATTCCTAAAATGGAATATCAGCCTATAAAACATTCCAAAATAGGAAATACACATGAATAAGAGAAACCTTCATGTATATATGATCCCAGTTCATGTGTGCACATCACTGATTTGATGGAGTATCCTAAGAAAGCAACCTTGATAATACCACATATATGATCAGATTAATAGTCTAATAGTCACAATGGTGAGGCCCCTGGTTATGGACTTTCCCTGTCCACAAAGAAGGCTCTCAATATCTTTGGCTCAATACCTGTGTCCTCTAAGTGACATAGAACTGCATCCGCAGACACAGGAAATCAATCAATTAAAAATGATTGCTGATCGATTCACCTAGTGTCCATATATACTAACAAGGTTCTGATTTGCTTTCCTCCTTCTTGCTCTTTTTCAATTAAGTTACTTTCATACCTATCTTTAGATACCAATCTTTAATTTAAAACCTGGAGGCCTGTGATACATTTAAAGGGCCTGTGCTCCAAAAGGTTAAATGCCATTTTGTGTATCTACTTAACCAATTAGTTGCACTGAAAATCTAACAATACTTGACCTCCTCCCAAACTTCTACCTGTCCTGAACCAATTAAAATTGATACCTCTCTAAACAGGTTCATATCAAGGACATTAGGAGATTTCTGAGTATCTGTCCAAGTGAAAGAGTTTTCTCAGCAGTTATGTCCATCTTACAGCAGGCTTTAAAATGCAGACTTTTTTTTGCATTAAATAGTAAGCTTCTGGTGTTAATGCAAATCCCTGGCAGAAGGAAGGGGTATAAAGAGGAACTCTTCCTGTTCACTTACTTCCGGTTCCCATGAAATATTTGCTACATCCTTTCAAAATCAGAAATACTCCAAAATTGTGTACAAGAGTGAATGAGATAATCCTTTTTTGCTTAATGGTATAATGTATGCAAACTCTGTTTCATGCACAAATATATTAAAAATAGTGTAGAAAATTATCTCCAGGCTATGTGTATAAGGGACATATGAAACATAAATGAATTTCATGCTTAGACTCAGATTCCATCTCCAACATATTCCACTATATAAATGTATACAAATATAGGTATTTCAGATCTGAAATCCAAAACTCTTCTGGTACCAACATTTTGGATAAGGGATACTTAGTCTGTAATCTACATATCTTCCAGTGATGTTAATTGAAGACATTTCCACTGGAGAATGTAAAGAACATAATAGAAGAACACCATTGAATAGTTTAATAGTATATGACAGGGCCATTTCTTGACATTCTGGCCATTGGAATATTAAAGGTGGTAATTAGCAGACCCAGCAGAAACAGCGTACAATTGGATATTCTATATAATCACCCTCTTCTTTAGTACTTTTTCATAAAATTCTTTAATGGTGTGGAAATGAACTGAACTGAAATTCTCACCCATTTCTAAATCATAATACCAGTTCAATGTGATTTTACTCTGTATTTTGTAGGCTTGTGCAGTGAACTGCAATCCGTTTTGGTGTCCCAGATTTCAGTGAGGATCCTATCCATTTTTCAAGAGCCTCCAGGATTCGGGAGGGAAAAAATTGTTTTAGATCCAGGAAGCCAAAATATTCATTTTCTATCTGGCCCATTATGGGGGTGGAGGACTTATTAGGCTCCCCTTCCCATCATTTTAGGTATTGTTTGTCCTTATATCCTTCATTAAGACCTGGATACCACTCTTTGTAAGATCCTTTCCCTTCTGTCTGTAGAGGAGACTGGGTTTAATGCTTAGTTAAAGATATTTCTATTCTAGATGAGACAGGTGCTGCAGGCATGCATGGTTCTCTCTCCCTGCAGCATGCAGCTTTCCAAGGCATTTTAAGGAGGATTTCCCAATCCTCAGGGAAGGAAGTGCAATCGATCTGGAGCTATCCTACCCTGGGCTTTCTTTTAAAAGCCCTCTCTTTTCTCTAGATTTGTAGGCCCTGGTGTGATGCCTTTCCCCCCCTTGCACTTTTCCTTCTAGCAGCTGCCTCCCTTCTACACTCCACTTGTAACCCAAGGGAGATGGTTTTTGATAGCCATTGTTCCATTGCATCCAAAAAATGAAGTCCGAGCCCTTGCTTTTATGGCCATCTGAATAAGCCAAACAAGTGGGATTGGCCGAAGGGAACCAACCAATCCAAATCCTTGCACAAGCCTAGTATTTTGTCTTTGTCTTCTAATGAGTTGTGACCATACAAAGAGAAGGAAGGGGAATAGTGGGAAGAGGCAAAATTAAAGCACTAATCTAGTCATTTAGCATGTTCTCTACATTTTCTATTAATTGAGTATGCCCAACAGAATCCATAACATAAAAATATAATATAGCTTTTGTAAGGTGAATCTGTACTGTATTTAGGGTGCATCTACAGTATATTGTAGGAATAATGCAGTTTCGCAACACTTTAGTTGGTTCAATAATATAGAATTATAGGAGTTGTAGTTTCATGGGTTTTTTTTTACCTTGCCTGCCAAAAAGTGCTGATGTCCCACCAAACTCCCAGGATTCTATAGCATTGAGTCATGGCAGTTAAAATGGTGTCAAACTGCATTAATTCTACAGTGTAGATGCACCCTTACACAACATACATATTTTAGACCCTAAAACTACATTTTTATGATCAATGCAGCTTGTTTCTAGATAATCATTTTAACAATCTCCAAATTCAAACCCATTTAATGTACTGCTGTCTTGTATATATATGTGTTGCAGAGTTGTCTTTCCACTGACAAAAGCCTTTTTATTCAGAGAGGGGTTTGGCCACTCACTTAGTTTGCTATAGCTTTTTAACTGGATATGGTTTTTTTATTGGTGAGGTTTTGAATTTTATTTTAATTTTTAATGCTATTATTTATGTAATGAATTCAAACTATTGTGTACCACCTTGAGACCTATTTGTGAAGGAAATGGGATATAAAACATATATCAATACATAAAATAGCAACTTAGGACCTCATCAAATTGGGTTAAGTTATGTTTTATTACTGCATGTGATTCCCAACAGGTCCCATAACATGTCACTTGTCTCCTTTCATCAGCAACCCATTGGAATCCAACTGCAAAAGCTCTCAGGAACTTAGTAACTGCACATGAGTTTGAAATTGTGGGGTTTTTGTGCTTTAAACTGATTCAAATGTGTTGCTTCTTGCAACTGTAAAACTAGTATGCATCCTATCCACTGTGCTGTGACATCTCCTTTGGGGGTGTTCGGGTTCAAATTATGCTGATCCCAGGAGTCTTCGGTCCCTTCTACACTTCCATAAAATCAAGATTATCAAAGCAGATAATCAACATTATCTGCTTAGAATGTGATTTTATGAATTTACACCATCATACAATCCAGCCAAAGCAGATAATCTGGATTTTATATGGCAGTGTAGAAGGGGCCTTCATGAGGGAAGCAGCTACCATTTCTTTGTTGGTGGCTGCTGGGGAAAGAACTCTTGAATTAGCAAATCAATAATTGATTATTTTCCTTTTATTTATTTTTTTCTTAATTTTTACTGAAATCTGCGCAAGGATCATGGAAACCTATTACTGATCTGACACAAGCTCTTCTAAAATCCTATGATAACAGTAGTTCAAGACTTCCAGATCATCTCATTGCACAATATTAGAATTTTTTTTTAAAAAAATGTCATTTAAGGATTCATTCAGATTGGGTGGAACCAGCCTTCCATGGAGTGATGAGTCAAAAGCACAGTATTTTCAAAAAGATAGAAAATAGGTGTGATGGAGTATGGGTGCATCATGTGTGAATCCAGTCCATAGAAACAATGTGATGCACATAGAATTAGCATTTCTCAATGTTAATGTGATGAGGTCCTCAGATTGTTGTTTAATGTTTTTGGCTTTATTGGACTGAACTATTAACTTAATTCCATTTGTCTTTCTTCTCCAGATATGAAATAAAATAATTAATGAAATGGATCAACTTGGCACATGCATTTTCTGCTTATTTCTTTCTGCACAGCCCATCCCATAATTCAGAGATCAATTTGGATGAAGATTAGAAGTAGTCTAGTTTTAAGAATACCTAAATTTGAAGCAGTATTTGCAATGAAAGGTAACTATCAAGCAGGGGCGCTAAAACATCTGTGATTTTTCTACCTCTAGTTCTGAAACTACTTATTTGTTAATAGGTGCATCTGCTGAACAAAGGGTGGTTTTAAGAATGTTATGATCAGAAGGAAAAAATGTGATGTTAGGTTCTGCAGTTAAGCACACAGCACACAACACTTCAGAGATTCATTCAACTCCTTAAACAGCCATGGGATGTATTAAAGCAGGATCACATGCACACTTAAGCCAGATACAAAGAATATTCTCCATGTAATGTTCAATAGTAATTTCAATAGAAAAAGCAAACCTCTTTTTTAGATATCATGCTATTATGGACTGAGAAAGAAAGCTGAACTCATATGAAATTCATAGGGTCACTATAAGGTGACAGGCGACTTGAGGGCTTATACACTAGCACATGTGTAAAATGAAATGTTATACTTTCCTTTTGTAGCATCTCTTCTTGCAGTATCACAAAGCTCAAAAAGTATTGTAAAGAGATAAATTAAAGGCAAAGTGTGTATTAAAAATAATGGTGATCTGTATTCTAAATATTTATTATAAGACATGACAGTGCACTAGTGCATAATACATTAACAGGGATGCAAAATAAACAAGATACTTTATATGATCTCAGAAGTGTACATCTTTTATGACAACGCCATAATTTCAGGACAATTTTCTTTATCATTCTTCCCTTGTGAACTATTACTGCAGTGTTCTATCTTCCTGATGAGAAGAGAGATTGTAATTTTATTCCAGTGCCCACAATCAATGATGGTCTTCAATTTGAGTGACAAGAGAAATTATACACTGCCCTGATCTATAATCAACAGGAAATCTATGCTATCATTTCAAGGGGACTAAAGGAGCAAGTGTTTGTTGTGTCCTGTTCTTCTGTTAGAAGTTAGGAGAGCCATTTTGGAGCTTTGCGGGTTTTTTTTTTTTTGAGTGTGTGTGAGAGAGAATAGGTTAGAAATGACACTCAGTTTTATAGATGACACACTTTAAAAGGTATTTATTTTTATGTGGAGTTAATAGTTACTGTTTGGCATTGATACAGGTAATCATGAGCTCTGCCCCGCTTAAGAAATAAGTATGGATAAAGGAAAAACAACACAAGGCTAAAGTGAAACATAGACAACTCTTCTGACATTATGCCTGAAGATCGCAATTGACTGTCATCCTTGAGAGGTGCCTTTCAATCTTTGGCATCTCAGCGGAAAAAAAGTCAAATGTGTTTTTCATTGTTCGTTAAAATGCAAAAAGTTAAATTTTGATATAAGGTACTTAGTACAGCCTTGAGAACTGTGACCAGAAATTCACCCAGACTACCATGGGTTTATTGGTTGGTGTGATGTGCTGTCACCAATCTCATTTTATTGGAATGTACAAAGAAGCACATTCAGATAACATGTAGTAATAATACTATGTTGGCCAGACTTGGATTATCTACACTGTTACAGAGATAAAACTATGTGGACCAGAAGGCATATCTGATTTTTCTGATGTAATTATGCTTCTCTCCAAATGTTTATCAGAATGGGGCACACTAGAAATATGATGATAATGTAAACCTAGTGAGAGAGATGTGTATGTAAACGGGTTCTTAGCTGTTGTATAAAATCTGCAATGATTATGTCCATGTTGCAAAAGGCAAGACTGTGGCTGGGAGACTTTGGGATATGACAACCAATGTTTTATACTAATTTTATAGGTGGAATTAAGAGTACTCAGTGACAAGTCTATAATTTAGTTAACAAAAAAGAACTTTAAAAAGTCTGAAAACTGTAATAAAAAGTCACAAGACAAACTTGGATTTGTCAGAAGAATCATGAATTACGTTATATCCCCCAAAGTGGTCAGCATCCTCCTCCTCCTCCTTCCTCCTCCCTCCTCCTCCACTTCTTCTTCCACTTGTATTTCTTTGATTGAGATGCAAAACAACTATATTAAAAATGCAACATATAAATATTAACATAGAATTAAACATACAAATCAGTTAAAATCACTTAAAATACTTAAAAACAGTAAATAATTTAAACACTCTTCAGCAACCACTGACTCAGATTTAATACTTTGATCTTTAAAGACCTGCCTGAATACAAAGATTTTAGCCTGCTGTGGAAGGACAGCAGAGAGAGGAAAAACATTCCAGAGCCCAGGGGCAGCCACCAATAAGGCCTGACCAACTGTGCTTGGAATGAGAAAAGGCTTCTCCTGATGTTCTCAGAGTCTCAGTAGGTTTATACCAGGAGATGCGATCTCCCAAATAGTCTGGACCTGATTCATATTGGGCTTTATAGGTTATAATCGGCACTTTGAATTTTGTCCAGAAACAAACTGCCAATCATTGGAGCTGTTGCAACTCGAGAGTTATGCACTCCATGTAGCCAGCCCTGGTTAACTGTCTGGATGCACATCTTTGGGCCAGCTGAAGTTTCTAAACACTTTTTAAAGGCAGCCATTGCAGTGATTCTAATGGGACGTAACTAATGCCCCTTGTACACTGTCCTTATATCCCAAGATCTGATCCCAGTTTATCTGCTTTGAACTGGATTATACGAGTCTCCACTGTCATATAATCTGGGATAAACAGATAATCTGTGGTTGCATCTTGGGATATAAGAACAGTGTAGAAAAGGCCTTAAGGATACACTACCATCTCAAGGAATGGGTGCAGTTGGTGTACAAGTGTCTAATGTGCAAGAGCATCCCAGTCACCATGGAAGTCTGGGCCTCCGGGATCAATACTGAGTCTAGGAATACACACAAACTGGGGACCAGTGTCTTTAGGAGGAGTGTTACCTCCATCTAGCACAGGCGGGATTCCTATTCCCCGATTGTCCTTTCCACTGACTAGGAGCACTTATGTCTGGTCTGGATTAATTTTCCATGTGCTTGCTCTACCCCAATACACAATTACTGTATTAAGTTTTGATTTGTTTGTCCTCATCTAGTTCATTATTGATGACAAACAGTAGTTTAGGACCAGGACAACTTAACTGACTTGGGGTAGATAGGAATAGTAGAGCATAAAATCTACATAAAAATGATATCACATCCCAAAGCTCTAGATGACCTTGACTTCTAGCAGTTTCATGTATATGTTAAATAGCATAGGGGACAAAATAGAGCCCACATAGGCCAACAACCAGGGACTCAAACAGGAATCCCACAGCACTACTTTCTGGGTTTACCCCTCCAGAAAGGAATCGGGCCACTGTAAAAGGGTGCCTCCAAGTCCCATCTTAGTGAAGCTATTGAGAGGTCTAGCAGAATTGACAGGAACATACTTTCCCTGTCCAGAGACCAAAGCTGTTTCTGTCCCATGACCAGGGCTGAAATGAATCTAGATAATCAGTTTCATCCAGAAACTCCTGAAGTTGGGAGGCCACCATTCATTTCAGTACCTCTACCAGAAATGGAAGAGTTGAGACTGCTCTATAATTGTCATATACAGTAGGGTCCAGGGAAGATTTTTTAAAAGAAGTCTCATCACGTCTCTTTCAGGCATGTTGAGATTCATCATTCTAAGAGATACGGTTGGGGAAACCAAGTCTATTTTAATTTTTCATTTTTTTTCTTGCCTAAGGTCACCCAGTAATATTCTTTAGCTGAGTAGGGATTCATTCCCTAGTCCTCTGGAATCATAGGCTGGATCTACACTGCCCCACATCCCAGGATCTGATACCAGATTAACTGCTTTGTACTGGATTGTTTGAGGCCCCTTCTATGCTGCCATATAAAATCCAGATTAACCGCTTTGAACTGGATTACGGTATATGGCAGTGTAGAAAGGGGCTGATCCTATGCTCAGAGGCGGTCCAACAATGAGGTGAATTAGGCAGTCGCCTGTGGTGCAAAACATACGGGGCGCAGTCAAGACTACTTTTTCTGTTGATTTGTTGTAAAACATGATGTTTTGGTGCTTAGTTTGTAAAATATTAATGTAATTTGATGTTTAATAGGCTTTACCTTAATCCCTCCTTATTATCCAACATTTTCGCTTATCCAATGCTTTTATTTTTCAGTGATTGGTTTGGGGGGGGTGCCAAAATTCTGTTCGCCTACACTTGAAAAATACCTAGAGCCAGCTCTGCCTACTCTGCCATATAATCTGGGATAAGAAGATAATCTTGGATCAGATCCTGAGATATAGAGCAGTGTAGATCCAGCCTTACTCTAACACTGAACTGTCCAACCACTGAACTGTGCTGAAGGCGTAAAAGAGCAATATAACTCTTTGTAGAGTTAGCATATCTTATATAAGTCATGTTGTTCCATTCTCAGGTCTAAACTTTGTCCATTTGATTGGCTAGTTTTCTACTTTTCTTCCATTATAGACATTTGCTGAAAGGTAAAAAAAAGAATGGTCAGCAAATAAACAAGAGAACCAATTACAGCTCTTTCAGCTGTGAAATGCAGAGGACTCTGGAGACAAATCAGGACTCAGCCTTGTTCCCATTGGAGCCATAAAACCTGCCTGCCGTTTTAGATTTCTCTCCTCTGGGGAACAAATCCCAGCAGCTGCTTTTAAAATGCTGAGGATAAAAAGCTTTTCCCTCCCTGATTGCTAGGAATGCACATTTGAGGATATGCAAGGCTGAAATGTGCACTTAAAAGCTACAATAAGGCATTGCAAAAAATTGGAATCACCCACAGAGCTTTTCTTTCTGAGGTGGAGCAATTGGAGTAGTGACACCTAAATAATGCCATTTTACAAAAACAACAAAAAGTCCACCTGTTTTATTTTTGTTGATATTTCTGCTTTGTGTAAGCAGATATATGAATGCACTCGAACGCCTGGTATATGCCTCTATCAAATGCATGACTGTTCTTGCTGTTAAACAAGTAGAAGAGACTGCAAGAAGCAGTTGGTGGAGAGTCATCTGTTTGCCCCATAGTTTGCTAAGTACTGCAAAAGCTCATATAATGCTTTTATGGTATGAAATGCTGTCCTGTCATAAATTCTAGAGGATTATTTAATTCAGAATCTGAATATTGGCCCAACCAGAAATGTTTGAAAATGGTAGTATCCTCTTTTCCTTGTAGTACAAGGCAATTATTGGAGACAAGGAAATGATGATGCTTGCTTATAAAGCTATTGTCCTTCCAGCTCTACAAAATATGAGACATCTACAGACATCACTCTCGACTTCTGAAAGATTCCATCAGCATTACATCTGAAAAATCCAGTAAATCTCTTGGGAAGATAGATGGACAAACTTCAGCATTCTGAAAGAAGCAAATACCACTAACACTGAAGCAATGATCTTCCACCATAAACTTCACTGGACTGGCCATGTTGTCTGAGTGCCTGCTCACTGTCTCCTGAAGCAGTTATTTTACTCTCAGCTCAAGAACAGAAAATGGAAAGCAAAAGAGATGAGCTTAAAGCGAATCTTTAAAATGCAACATAAATACAGAGAACTGGGAATCCCAAACCATTGAGCTTTCTAAATGGAGGTCAGCTATTATTGACAATGCTTCAGATTTTGAAGAGGCAGGAAAGGGAGAAATATATCAAGAGGAAGGCACATCATACAAACTCTTGTCAGGACCACTTTCCACCTGGAAATGTACGGTTTCCTTATGAAAGACCATGCGGATCCGGAACAGGTCTCTACAATCATTTATGGACCCACTGCCAAGACTCTACCTCTGGAAGACAATCATACTCCGTTGCGAGTGATTTCCATTTATGATGTTGAGCAAAGAGGAACTGTTCTCCCCTGCAATAAATGGCTCCCACTTTATCCCATAAACTTGAGAAAAAACAGTGAGCAAACGTGTTACTTTTGCTTAGAAGCACATTTTTATTGATATTATTCAACCAGGCATTGCCTGGTATTCTTGACTACTGTGGCTACATCTTGCCTCATCATTAATGTCATCTTATTTCTTCTTAGATTGTCATTTCTAAAGTAAAAATTATGATGATGATGATGATAATGATCATCATTATTATTATTATTTCTAGGGTAAAATTCTATGTACTTATCAGTTTTAAAATGTTCCTTGCTGGAAACTTTACCTCGCTAAAGTTTTACGTAAGGCAGTTATCTTGATTCATGCTTCCCACATTCCATGTTGTTATTATGTACCATGTGCACATTTCCTTCCACATCTAAGCATGCCAGCAGCTGAACATTCTTTCAGCTTGAAATAATAATAATAATAATAATAATAATAATAATAATAATAATAATGATTTTTTTTCATGTCAGGAGCAACTTGAGTCACTTCTGGAGTGAGAGAATTGGCCGTCTGCAAGGACGTTGCCCAGGGGACGCCCGGATTTTTTTGATGTTTTTACCATCCTTGTGGGAGGCTTCTCTCATGTCCCCGCATGGAGCTGGAGCTGATAGAGGGAGCTCATCTGCACTCTCCCCGGGTGGGATTCGAACCTGGCAGCTTTCAGGTCAGCAACCCAACCTTCAAGTCACGAGGCTTTAGTCCACTATGCCATCGAGGGCTCCATAATGATAATGATAATAGTAATAATATTACTTGTCTTGTAATTAGACACAGAACTGCTTGTATTCATCCTCTGATCTTCCTCACTAACTGCTTGAGTATTGGGAAGCAGATAACTACTGATATTCGTGGCATCTCTACTTTAAGCTGCTAGAATTCTACATATATCTGTAGCCTTATTTATACATTTGGCCAGTAACATAAGAGTTTAAATCATCCAGAGTAGTGCTTTCTATTCTAATATCAGAGAATGGCCGGAAAGTTTTCATATTGACTGGTTTACAAGATCTTAATGTCCCTGACTTATATTGATGCAGATTGTGAAATGTATCATACTTGCTAGAATTGCCTGGTGTCCTTTAGTACATGTGCCTCCAAATAATCCATCAATTTATGGACATGTGCATGTCTTCAAATTGCCCATTAATTTATAGTGATCCCATGAATTTCATAGGATTTTCTTAAGCAAGAAGTAGACAGAAGTCATTTTGGCAGTTCCTTCCACTCTGATATAGCCTATAGCAGAGTTGTGCGGGGCTTTGTTTTCTTCCGGTACCTGTGAAAGCCCATAAAAGTAAGGGCCCTCCTGGTACAAAAACCCATCCGCAATGAAAGCAAGTAGAAGCCGATGTCAGCTCCTTCTCCCCTATTTGGCATCACAATTGAATCTTTTTGATTTCCCTTTATTTTCCTGATTCTTTTTATTTTGTGGGACTGGCTGGGAGTTAAGGACCTGAGGGATGGTGGACCCTTTTACTAGTTTCTTTTTCTCCTTCCCTTCCTCTCCTTCAAAAAATACTTCTAAAAGATAATAATAATTATTAATAATAGTAATCCCAGCAAACAAAAAGAGAAGTCCACTTCTTCTCTACAGTAGAAAGTAGAAACAGCTTTAAGGAAGCAAAACCCCAAGTAGAAAAGAGATTGCACACAAGAGAGGGGATTTTTAAGGTAGTCCAGGGAGGATAGCTCCACTGAGCTCCAGATCATCACTCTTCCTTCCCTCGGCCTCATTAAAATGCCTTGGAAAGCTATATGGCATGCCTGCCCGCCTGCCTCTCCTTTAAATTAAAACAGATTTAAGAAACATTAAACCTGGTCTCCTCCTCTACAAAGAGAAAAGATTCAGAAAGCGTGGTAACTTTGATGCTTTTTAAAATCCAGGTCTTAATGAAGGATATGGAAAGGGGAGCTTGTGGGAAGGTCCTGCCCATAATGGGCTGGATAGGGTGCTTTCTTAACCCTGTTCCTGACACCCAGGCTTCCTTGAAGGGAAGAAAGAAAAGGCTCCCAAGAGAAAAGAGAACATTGAAAGTTCGCCATTGCTGCCAATGGGCTGAAAAGAACTGTTTTTTCAGATGTGGAATGCAAACGCCCATTTGGCAGCATGCCCATTTTTGGGAGGCACTGGGAAATGGATATGGGGGGCTTCCAGTATCCAACAATAAATAATAATAATAATAATAATAATAATAATAATATTAATAATAATAATAATAATAATAACTTTATTTATACCCCGCCACCATCTCCCCGCGGGGACTCAGGGCGGCTTACATGGGGCAGAGGCCCAAACAACATAGGACAAAACATAGGCAACATAATACAAATCGCACTATAAAAAGATAAAACAATAATACAATAAATCAATTAAAACAAAAATACAGGATAAAAAATGCATTTAAAACACATAAATGGTAAAATCGTAATAAATGCGGGATAGATTATTAAAAACCCTCTGGGACTGATTAATTAATGACTGTATCTCCAAAGGCCTGCCGAAACATCTAAGTCTTCAGTTGTTTCCTGAAGGAAGGTAGAGAGGGAGCCAACAAGGAAAAATTGATAGCGATTCACCCGAAATACATAAGCTTAGCGTATAGAAGCTGATCTTGACTAGTAATCTCCCACCCAAGTACTTAGTTTCCAAGATCAGGCTGGATCTGATGCCTTTAGTGTCCTTTGTTTGATGGCCTGGAACCTTGCCCCTTAGGATTGCCAGGTGTGTCTCTTATTGAAAGGAACATCTCATATCTGTGAACTAGAGAGTTTGCTCTTTATGAATCAAGATGGTAAAAATCCTATGTTTTGAAGTGTGTAATCATTTTAAAAAGATGAGTCCATATTGCATGAGCAAGTGAGTATTTGAAGCCCTTTGCCAACAATGAAAATTCAATCCAGCCTTTAATTCTCTGTCTTAAAGGTAGTGGATGTTTTGTCCTGAGCATCCCAGCAACCCATCAAAATGGGCAAGGGAGGAGTAGAGTACAATCTCTTTTTGGCATGTGCAGTAGGTTAAGCTAGAGGGCAGCAATTGACTTGTGATAAAACATATCAGCTTTATGAGAAAGCTGGAAATGGAATCTTAGAATTCTATCTAGAGGATCCTAGAGTTGGAAGGGATCCAAATATTCATCCAATCTAACTTCCTTTTAGTGCAGGAATCCATGCCCATGGCATTGCCCATTTTGTGTTGCAGTCAGCACTCTAACTTAAAGAGGATATTGTAAAGCTCAGAAAGTACCATGAAATGCAAAGAAAAATTGTCTAAGGATTGAAATACTGTATTTTTTAGCAAGTATTTTAAGCTTTTGCAGTTGTCTGAGTAATCCCATTGAAGTTACTCAGTTCTCTGAGTAATCCCCTTGCATTGTTATTTTGAAGGTGGATTTGAGTGTAACTGTTGTTGAAACTTCTGTTGTTTTGGAGCATTCCAAGACAAATGCTTTTGTGGGAAAATGGGCTTTCGATTCTGGACTCCACAAACAGAGTGGAGAGAGGAAGAGATTCTCTTCAAATTTAACTAGGTCTGAGATTTTGGTTACTCTGATTTTAATCATAGTTGTCAGACATTTTTGATTCAGTTAAAATAGATTCCATTTCAAAATATTAGCAAGGGGTTTTCACAAAAGCAAGTTTATGCATTCTCCAATTTACGTTGTTGAGAATGTGAACAGAACACTAATTTTACACATGGCTAAGTTCACTTTTATTGTGGTGTTTAGAAAAAACATACTGAGTCATTTCAACTGTCCCTTATTGCTATTCTGAAAACCTGGCAGCTCTTATACTTGCACTTGATAGTATCCAAAAGACCTTAGAGAAGCCTGTTCAGGTGGTACTTACCTGCTTTTTGGTTTCAATCAATATACAAATTAGTCCTGCCTCTGATGTTATTTCCCCCATGCTTTCAGAATAAAAAAAATTCTTTTTGCAAGGAAGTTCAGCGTGAGCAAAGATGCCAGAAAATTAGTATTCCTGCTGTCATGTGGTGAATCTGCAATATATCATTAATGCAGTTTAACACCATTTTAACTGCCATGGCTAAAGGCTACAGAATCATGGGGGTTGTAGTTTTATAAGAGCTTTTACTTTCTCGGCTGAAGAATGCTGGTGCTCCACCAAACAAGAAGTTGTATGATTTCATAGCATTGAGCCATGACTGGTAAAATGGTATTAAATCGCATTAATACTATAATGAATTTGCAACCATGAAGACCCTTGTTGTGAGCATTAGAAAAGTGACGACAGATGTAGGTGCCAATTTCTTCTCATGTTTATTGAATGTGAATAACAACTAAACAGGTCTTACATCTGTACAAGATTCAAAGCAAAATCTCACATAATTCTTCACACTCACACAAGTGGGATGCATAAACTTTCTGGATTAGGAACCAGCACATGATGTGAAAGCAGTTCTGTGTGTGTGTGTGTTCCACCCAAATGCCTAAAAACCCTCTGGATGCAGGAATTGCAAGGCAGCATTTCCATTTCTTGCTTGCAGCAGCACCACTGTACCTCTGTGACATAAATTGTTGTGACAGAGAGAGAGTGAGAAGGAAAAGTAGGAAGAGAAACAGAGGAATCGGTTATCTTTTCGGCAATGAAAGCTTGGAGTCAGAATATCTGAGGATGACTGACCCGTTTGTGAACACAACAACAAATACAGCCCTGCTACATGAAAATTGGCTGTTATCTGTAAAGATGGATTGCATAGATTGATTGAATCTTTTTATTCGGCCCTCCCACTTGGATTGTAAACTCAGCAAAGAGGGCAATGCCTGAGTGGGAGAGAACCACATTTTCTCCTGATTGATTGGCTGCCCATTGGCTGCCCCCTGCCATGAATAAGACCATGCCAATTGGCTGAGCTTGAAAAGTAACCATATGTGAAACAATATGTACTGTACTGTACTAAGAGAATGTTAGCACAGTAATCATAACAATAACTTTATTTTTCTATCCCCTGCAGAGACTCGGGGCAATTATCATGGTGCCAAGCCCAAAGAACAAGTAATGAGCAAAGTAAAATACACATAAAAACCCAGCATCTTTAAACTGATAAAAACACACTAAAACCAAGGTAGGTAAAGGTAAAGGTTTCCCCTGACGTTAAGTCCAGTCGTGTCCAACTCTGGGCAGGCCTGTAGCGGGGGGGGGGGGGGTGTTTAGGGGTTCAACCCCCCCCCCCCCCCAATTTTTTAGGTTATTAAAAAAAACCTGGTTTACTCATGAATTTTAACTGGTTAACCAAATCCCCATGCTAAGTCTATGAGATGCAAAACATTAAGAGTCCCTCCAGGCACTATCTCAAGCAGATATTGACAGGTTTGTAGCAGGGGGTGTGTGTGCTAGGGGTTCAACCCCCCCCCCCCGAAACTTTCAAAACTCCTCCTGAAATTTTTTTCTGGTTACGGCCCTGACTATGGGAGTTGGTGCTCATCTCCATTTTTAAGCCGGAGACCCGACGTTGTCCGTAGAAACCTTCAAGGTCATGTGGCCAGCATGACTGCATGGAACACCATTAACTTCCCGCCGGAGCGGTACCTATTGATCTACTCACATTTGCATGTTTTCGAACTGCTAGGTTGGCAGAAGCTGGAGCTAACAGCGGGCGCTCACTCCACTCCCCGGGTTTGAACCTGGGACCTTTCGGTCTGCAAGTTCAGCAGCTCAGCGCTTTAACACACTGTGCCACCGGAGGCTCCTAAAAACCAAGGTAATACAATATAATAACAATAAATAACATTAAGAAATAAAAGGTAACATGAAAGGATCACCATTTAGTAACAAAGTGAATAAAATGAGAGGGCGGTCTAGGCAAAAGTGCAAAAAATGCATTGTAATGCCATTTGAGAACGTAAATGGACAAAGTGCTAAACATTCTCTAAGAGAATTAGAGTGAGGTAGGAATTCAAGTTAGTTCAAACACAGAGCAGCATAAAGTGTGAAATATAGTGATACAGTTAATAGTAAAACCTGTTCTTTGAGCTGCTAACTCACCAGCCTTCCTGGCATAATGGATTTCCCTAAGTGCTGAGTCGGCTACCGGTGAAATCTCTTCAATAAAGTACTTTTTTGTTTTTTAACCTGAAGTACTGTTCACACATTTTTATTTTTTTGCTGTTGTTTATCTATATTTCTCAGCATCAAAAATGACATTGGGCTGTGAATCTTTGATCCTCTCCACTAATCAGCAAACTCCTGTTGGTTGGCAGAGATTTTGATAATTCATCATTTTAGCTCACCTTGCCTGTCACTAACAGATGGATAATTATTCAGTTCCAGAAAGAAAATCCTTTTATGCTAGTTGCAGTAGAGGGCTATATTTCAGATGCTATTTCTTTCCTGAGCCACTTGTATCAACACATATAAATGCTTCTCATTAGTGGAACAAGATTACTGGTCTTTAATTTCATAGAGGCGGTGTTTGGTGAACATTTGTATGAAGAGTCGAGATTAATCCAGTTTTAACACCACATCTAACAAGACTATTTCACCTTTCTCCCAAGACAAATTAACACATATACTTTACAATCACTCTTCTTTGTTCCGACACACTGCTCTTTAGGAAGCAGAAAAGCACATTTGCAAATTGGTTGAACTGTATGACTTTGTAGCTTGGAAGACAAGTCAGTAGTTTCCCAAGTGAATACACGCTTGTTAAGACATCCATCCACTTTGCAGATATGTTCCCCTGCAGCCTGGGGTGCTTCTACACCAGGAATGGGCAAACTTCAGCCCTCCGGCTGTTAGGAATTGTGGGAGTTGAAGTCCAAAATGCCTGGAGGGCCGAAGTTTGTGCATGTCTGCTCTACACTGTGGAATTAATACAGTTTGATGCCACTTTAACTGTCTTGGCTGAATGTAATGGAACTGCAGGAATTGTAATTTGGTGAGAAACTAGCATGCTTTCGTCAAGTAGACCCTGCAAAACTAAGGGCCCTTCTAGATAGATCCTATATACCAGGATCTGATCTCAGGTCTTCTGTTTATCCCAAATTATCTGGCAGTGCGGAATCATATAATCCAGTTTAAAGCAGAAAACCTGGGAACAAGGCATGTCTGGAAGGGCCCTTAGATGGGTCAATCTTTCAAGTCTGTGTCTATAAACCAGTGGTTCTCAACCTGTGAGTCCCCAGATATTTTGGCTTTCAACTCCCAGAAATCCTAACAGTTGGCAAACTGGCTGGGATTTCTGGGAGTTGCAGGTAAAAACACCTGGGGATCTACACGTCAATGCTTGTCGTTTTCTCCATGGGGAGAGGAGACTCTCCCTGTATCTATTTTTTGCATGTATTTAAAACATTGTAGTGTTTATAAATGTATTAATGGGTACAAGGTTGCACACACCAGAAAGAAAATATCCACAGTGCTCCTTGCATATTGCATGAATATTGTAGAATACATATTTTTCTCACAGAGTAATTCACAACCCTGAAAATTTACAGTGACAAATCACATCTATTTTAATCTTCATACGGTCCAGAGTCATACACACAAATTCTCCAGTAAGCACCACATTAATACATAATTAGCCTGAAAGCAGCTTTCTGATCTATTAAATAAAGGTATGCTGAAACTACATGGATGGAGCCAGATTTTATGGTTTGGATATGAAATGGCTAACCTGAAGCAACATTGTTGGGTTCTGGAGCTGCCAAAGTCTAACGCCATTCATAGAACAAGCTTACTTCTTGCAATATGTCATAACCAAGGTAAAGGTAAAGGTTTCCCCTGACATTAAGTCTAGTCATGTCTGACTCTGGGGTGTGGTGCTCATCTCCATTTCTAAGCTGAAGAGCCAGCGTTGTCCATAGACACCTCCAAGGTCATGTGGCTAGCATGACTGCATGGAGCGCCGTTACCTTCCCGCCGGAGCGGTACCTATTGATCTACTCACATTGGCATGTTTTCGAACTGCTAGGTTGGCAGGAGCTGGAGCTAACAGCGGCCGCTCCCGCCGCTCCCGGGGCTTGAACCTATTCTTCTACTTTAAATGTCATGGCAAATTGAAATAATACTGTACAATCTTGGGACTTTGTATGGGGATTTGGAAATCCCATCCAATCTGCTCTAGTGCCTCAGCAAACTACAAACCTCAGAACTCCATAAGATGGAACCATGTTAGTCAATGAGGAATGATAGTGCTATACGGGTTGTTGTTTATTGTGGAAGAGTCAGAGTAGTTTATGGGAAGCAGGCGAGGGAACTTGTCTCTGGTCTCTATCAGGCACAACCCTGAAGGATGAAGGCAGGTCCCTTCAGCATTCCATCAGGAAAGTTAATATAGCAAAGTTTCCTTCCTATTTTTAATTGTTTCTATCCTTTAAGTTGACTTGAGTGTATATTTTCAAATGTTTCATCAATAAATAAATAAATATGAACCCCTGCCACCAGAAACTTCTGCACAAACCCTATTGGGAATGGATTTGTGTCTTTCAATCATGCTAGTGCTTGAAAAATTCCCAGCAGGTTGTACCTATGATCTACAGAGAGCAAGGAGAGACACTGAATGATTAAAAGCGCAAGCACCAGCCTATACCCTTTTCATGAGAAAGTGCCATTAAAAACATCCGCCTTCCCCCTCTTTCCCACATTTTCTCCACTACAACTAACTGCTCCTCCAGCACCCTTTTTCTAACATTATTCCCATATTAAACATGGGGTGGGGAAAAGCAAACTCCAGACACATCTATTTATCCATCTTCAACTGCATCCATTTAGAGGCAAATTATCTCACTGCATTTATAAATGAAGTAATTAGAACTGTAATGAGTATAATTGTGGACACAAATAACTGTGCCTCATGCTAATTGAATGTGCTGGGCCTAGTTCGTAGCTGTTTCAATTAGCGCAAGTTCCATTTTACAACAGCCAAAATGCCTTAAAAGCCCAGAATGTACCCCTCCCCAAAATATACACTTCAGTATGGTGCCATAATTTTGCTCCAGTATTTTTACCTACCTTTGAGGGTTTTTAATGTTTACATTACTGAATTGCTAGTTGTTTTCCTCATGGTAATATATTTTAAAATGTAATCCGTATATGAGGAACTATTTTAGGAAAATGATTAATTTGGATTTTTAAAAATTCAACATGTGTAGACTACGTTTTGACACAGAGGGTCAAACAACATACAAATCACAGAACTTTGCTCAGACATTGTGTTATTGGTGTGTGATTGATTCCCCTTTATGCTCTTACTTTTAGTAGAAAGAGAAAAGAATGCAAGTTTTGCATCTCATCTTTCTTTGTATAGTTTTCTGATTAATGGAAAGAAAGAGAAACCAGAGAGGAAAAATGCCTACAAATGAACATTATGATAAACACATTACATAAAGAAGCTCTTTTGTTTGCTCTGCTATTCCTGTTATAGTGTAATTGTTGTAGTAGAGCCTTTGAGTAACGTTACAAACAGTAATATGGGTGCCAGAAGGGGAAAGGGGGTTACTCGGGAACAGGAATTTGATGATGAGCAGCAGAGAAAGAGGATCCAGGACATACTTACAGCATCTACAGATGAGGAGTTGTTTGAGGGATTCTCTGGGGATGATAATGTTGCAGACAGTAGTATGGGTGTCAGAAGGGGGAAAAGGGTTACTCGGGAGCAGGAATCTGATGATAAGCAGCAGAGAAAGAGGATCCGGGACATACTTACAGCACCTAGAGATGAAGAGTCATTTGAGGGATTCTCTGGGGATGATGGGTCAATGAGTGAAGGAGAAGAAGGAGACACCATGGATTGGACTAAGATAAGAGAAGTGCAAGCTATTTGTGAGGCACCAACAACTAGTGATATCTTTATGGGGTTCTCTGGGAGTGAAGACTGGCAATCAGGGGATCCAACTGATTCTTAGGGGATCTAAGTCTTGACAGGAGATGGAGGAATTGGAGGGAGAGTCAAGGGAATTCATGTGAAGAGCTGGGAGCAGCTGCGGGGGATGGTGATGGGGTGGTGGTCAGTTCATCTTCTGATGGGGATTTGTAGATAAAAGTGGGTTCAGGGATGAGGAGTCTTTGCAGAAGGTAAGGTGTTGATGTGCATTCGTGTGTTGGGTGCTGTGTATTGGGAAAGTTTCTTGTAGTCTTGCTGCTGCCTGTTTCATGTTCAGCGTTGGACTCGGATCTGCAGTTTGGACCTGAACCGGTTTGGCTAAAGACGCTGCTTCTTTGGACACTGGAGCAACGCTGTTTTGGATTCCTCCTGCTTCGACCTTGGACTTTGGCTGATGACGCTTCTCTTCTTGCAACTGCCTTTGTTAACCATTTGTGTACTGTGCCTTTTTGTTTTGCCTTAGAGCGCTTTGTTTGACTTGTTGCTTTTTGTATCCAGTTAATATGGATTACATTTCTGTTTACCTTTTGAACCAGGTCTGGTTTGGGTTTTTGAGTTTTGACCAGTGGAACTGCATTTAAGTTTCTTTTTTGAGCTTTTGAGATGAAAGATATTTGGGATATTATTCCAAGAGTACAATTACTCAAAAGCTAGATGTTATATAGGAAATTGGAAAACATATTAGAATTAGCACAAAAATGATTCAGAATTTTATGGAAAATAACTCTCTTCTGAAAGGTTTCATGATGGAAAACATTTGGGAACTGCTTCTCTAAAGATCATATTCAATGTTTAAAGGTAAAGGTTTCCCCTGACGTTAAGTCCAGTCATGTCTGACTCTGGGGGTTGGTGCTCATCTCCATTTCTAAGCTGAAGAGCCAGTGTTGCTCATAGACATCTCCAAGGTCATGTGGCTGTTACCTTCCCGCCGGAGTGGTACCTATTGATCTACTCACATTGGCATGTTTTCGAACTGCTAGGTTGGCAGAAGCTGGAGCTAACAGCGGCCGCTCACACCGTTCCCAGGGTTTGAACCTGGGACCTTTCAGTCTGTAAGTCCAGCAGCCTAGTGCTTTAACACACTTTGCCACTGGGTGTACAAAGCACAAAGGAACAACATGAACCCACTCCATACTAGGAATGTCCAAATACAGTTGAGTCTCATTTATCTAAGCTAAACGGGCCAGCAGAACATTGGATAAGTGAAAATCTTGGATAATAAGGAAGGATTAAGAAAAAAGCCTATTTAAAATAAAATTACATTATGATTTTACAAATTAAGCACCAAAACATCATGTTTTACAAGAAATTGACAGAAAAGGCAGTTCAATACACAGTAATGTTACCGGTATGTAGTAATTACTGTATTTACGAATTTAACACCAAAACATTACAACATTTACTACAAAAACAATGACTACTAAAAGGCAGACTGCCTTGGATAATACAGAACCTTGGATAAGTGAAGCTTGGATAAGTGAGACTCTACTGTAGATGTTCAATAACTTTTTTCAGTTTGTTTTTCCGATGAACTTGCAAAATTCACATTGGACTGAAGACTTTTAAAAAATGGGAGTGGAGCGGAGAGGCTATAATGGAATGGTCTGCTTCCACAAAGAGAAGCAGACAGAAACATTATCTCCTACATCATTGCACATTACATTAAACAAAAACTTTTTTACTATGGAGAAATGCATGAGGAATGTGGGTAGCAGGGTTATGCCAATGCACCAGAAAGGTAACAGTTGAATGTGCCCCAAAAGATCTTTGCTTGGAGTTGAAAAGACAACAAAAAAAGTGGCAGGCACATCTTCCTGGGGAATCAGAGTACATGATGGGGTACTGGCAAGCTGACGGGAAATCAATTACAGCTTGCTCTCACCTTAAGTACCCTGATCTCATGGGATGAGGTGCTCCAAACAACAACAGTGTGTTCAAAAGATCTGTTTTTTAGGGACTGGCAATATATGTCCAACATGTAGGGTTCATTGCACACTATGCAATTATAGTGCTGTGATTTTACTTTATCTGACATGGCAACATCTTGTGGAATTCTGGGATTTGCAATCTAGAGAAGGGCATTTAGATTTCTCAGCCAGCGAATTACTACACTGAGAGAGATTTTACAGACTTATCTTGAGCTGTTTCCCCCTGTAGAGCAATGTTGCATTTACATTAATGCAGTCATGCACATATCTAGTCTGACGTAAGTCTCAATGAATTCATTGTGACTTACTTCTTAAGAAATGAGTGCAGGATTGTAGATGGAGATGTTGTGAGAGGCCGTTGCAATGCATTTTTTTTTTTACAATAATCATGCTTTCCTCCCCTTTGAAGTCATTCCATTCCATTTGTTTTCATGAAGCAAAACGTCTTGGACTTAACATGTGGATATCCACCCTCTCCCCACCACCACACTTTACACCATATTATACATCATGGTAAAGTAGATTAGGTTGAGAACATATGCTTGGCATAAGGTGACATTTTGTTTTCTGAAAATTACTATTATTATTATGTAATATATATTACCAGGAGCCCCAATGGTGCAGTTGGTTAACTGCTGAGCTGCTGAACTTGCAGACCGAAAGGTCGGTGGTTCAAATCTGGGAGCGGGGTGAGCTCCCGCTGTGATCCCCAGCTTCTGCCAACCTAGCAGTTTGAAAACATGCAAATGTAAGTAGATTGATAGGTACTGCTCCAGTGGGAAGGTAACGGCACTCCATGCAGTCATGCCGACCACATGACCTTGGAGATGTCTACCAACAGCACCAGCTCTTCAGCTTAGAATTGGAAATGAGCACCAACCCCTAGAGTCAGACACAACTAGACTTAATAATAACTATAATAACTAAACACAGCTGTATATTCTAAACAATATCTGAAAAATATGCACCATGATAAAGATTCAAAGCATAGAACACAATATGTACATTAGAGCATCATTTTGAAAATGTGACTGTGTGCCACTACAGCTGACTGAATTTGGTCATCAGTTGTATTATTATTTGTATTATTGTTAACATTATTATGTATATGATGCTCTAATATACATATTGTGTTCTATGCTTTGAACCTTTATCGTGGTGCATATTTTTCAGATGACTAGACTTAATGTCAGGTGAAAACCCTTGCCTTTACTTTTAATATATATTACACTAGCTTTGCCCGGCCACGCGTTGCTGTGGCTTATGGGAATCCTTTGTTGGCCAGATGTAATAGCAGTGAATAGCCTTGCAGTCTCAAAGCCTGGCTGTTTTCTGGAGTAGCTGGAGCTTTTTGTTGTATGAACGTAGAGGCATGGATGAGGGGTTGTGCTGCCAAGTTTAGTGTTTCTGGGATGTATAGTTCTGTTGTTTTGTCCTAGGCTGAAATTTCGTTATTCTTTTATATATATAGATGATATTTAATAGATTTATTGGATGTATGTTGAACACATTGTTGTACACATACAGCTTGTTGTTTTGCTTTTTTCCAGACTTTCCTAAACTCAGAACATAAATTCTAGAGTTTCTTTGCTTATAGTAAATGTTCCATTTAATAACACTGGGCCCCTTGCTGCCTGCCGACATCCTTTTAACCACAAATCTGACATTGCTCAGTCACATGTTTCTTGGTTTTCCTCTGTAACATGTCAGAGGGCATTCCCCTGTTGCAATTGTCCATGACTTGTGAAACAGCCTTGACTTGCTATTTCTATAGTTTGTTGTATAAGACAATCAACCCTCTCAAGTTGGTTTCAGCAGAAGCCTTCATGTAAAACTAATGGGATTGAAAATGTCCTTCAGCAAGTGTTTTTGTGCTAAAGCAAGATCAGAATCCCATCACATCTCTGCTGGTGATTTCTCTGACCTAGTATCTTGTATACTTCCTCCCGTAGAGGCTACAAGTCAAACCTCGCTTTCTCCCTCCCCTTCTGAACTTCTGACTCTGCTTAAATATCTCATCGGGGAGTGATTGTCCCAATTAATTCACTTTCCCAAAGGATAAGCTGTTCTACATAGATATGGGCTAATGCTCTGCTATAGAATGGAGAAAATTAAAACATGTGGCCAGATCATCAAGCAGGTTAAATTGCTCCTGCTTCATTGGCTTCAAAAGAGACATTTTGGTTTCACCAGCCAAAGGTCATGACCTGTGGTTCTGACTTTATGCACATACTCTTTAAATACACTGTTATAAAAAGGTACATTTGAATGAGAAACAGCCTGTTTAGATGACTGACTCTTTGGGATTAAATTTACCTGTCTATGTTTAGGTAAGGTTTATAAAGCCCTGACTGACTTTTAATAGGGCTGCTGCTAAGTCTTGCCTAATATCATATTTTAGATTAATATGCAGTCTGGGGGTCCTTCTAGACTCAGCACTGACACTGAACACTCAGGTATTGCCTGTGGCTGGGAGGGCCTTTGCACAGTTAAAGCTTGTGCTCCAGCTGCAACTGTACCTTGAGAAGTCTGACTTGGCCATGGTGGTCCATGCTTTAGTTACCTCCAGACTAGACTACTGCAATGGTGGGGCTGCCTTTGAAAAGGGCTTGGAAACTATAGCTAGTAGACATGTCCAAAAAATCATTTTGAATCATATATCGGATTTATTTCAGATTGTTCTCGCTTTTTGATACACATTCCGAGACATTGTCTCACAGCGCAACCAGCAATGTAATTCGAACCATTGTTGGCCCATTCTCTAATTGTCTCTTAATGTTTCGTTAATTTTTTCCCCCATTTTTTTAAAATATATTTTTAAAATATATATATATTTTAATTTTTGTTTCAGCAACCTACCTTGAATGGGAGCTTAGCACAGCCTAACATGGCTGCTGCTCCCCGGCCAATCAGAAGCTTCCATGATGGACGCAAAGGTGGGGGCTAGGTCCTCTGTGTCCACGTGGAAGATTGCCATAAAAGCCCGTTGTGTAGCCCAGGCGAGCCATTCTGGGCTAGGCTTTGCGTGGAGAGGGGTGGTCTGCAAACGGAGAGCAAGCAAGCCTCTTGAGGGAGAGAGAGGGTAAAGGGGCCTGGTCTGGCTGTTCCCACAGAGGGGTTTGGAGAAAGGGTTAGGGTTTTGTTGCTGGTTCTTTCTTTTAGCAAGGGAATTTCTAGTTTTCAAAGTATCTTTGCACTCCTTGCCAGGGCATTGCTTGGCGTGGTGGTCACTGGTCCATTTCTAATTGAAGGCATTGTGTTGGGGCTTGTGGGATTACATAGCCAGAGACACCATTGATTTCCAGTGTCCTTCTTGCTTACAAATATAGCAAGGGAATTTCTAGTTTTCAAAGTATATTTGCACAACTTGCAAGGGCATTGCAAATTTGATGAGGATAGCTCAAGAAATGAGGGTGGGAGAGCCCTGTAAAAGTCCCCTCCCCGGGTTCCTTTTTTGTTTTTGTTTTTTGAGATTGCGCATGCACGTCCACCATTTTAGAAACATTTAGAACCATTACGAATTTTTGGAAATATCTGAAATTTTTGGGTGAAAAAATCAGAAATACTTTCTATATCGAAGCGCCAGCACCCCCTACTTTAGAAATAAGAATTGAAACATTTTTTTCATCGATCGGACATGCCTAATAGCTAGTGCAAAGGTCGGCAGCCAGGTTGTTAACAGGAGCTATTTACAGGGAGCAGCCAACACCCCTGTTTAAACAGCTCCACTGGCTGCCAATAATTTTCTTGTCCCAATTAAAGGTGCAGGCTATCACCTATAAAGCCCTAAACGGTCAGGACCGGCCTATCTTTGCGACTGCATCTTCCCCTACAAATCTGCACGATCTCTAAGATCTTCTGGGGAGGCTTTTCTCTTGCTCCTGCCCCCATCACAGGCTTGGCTGGTGGGGACGAGAGAGAGAGCCTTCTCGGTGGTGGCCCCCCGGCTCTGTAACTCCCTCCTCGGGGAAATTAGGTTAGCATCCACCCTGTCCATCTTTTATAAAAAAAACTAAAAACACAGATGTTCTGTTGTGCATTTGACTAGACAATTCTCTAAATAACCTGGCTCCAATTAGGACATAAAATTTTGTCCTTGCACTTTACTATTGTCCTCTATCCAAAGATATTATTCCCCATCTTACATTGCTCACCCCTTCTCATCGTACTTATGCACTTTATCCATTAGTCCTATTTTCAAAAGTGAGTTGCACCAGCCCACCCATCCATGCCTATAAATGGACTTTATTGCAGGTTCATTTGTTGTTGGTTTGAGATTGTTTTTATTTTGTTTTTTTATTCTGTTTTATGATATTGTGTATGTATTAATGTGATTATATTTTACGATATTGACTGGGCCTGTCCCCATGTAAGCTGCTTCGAGTCCCCTTGGGGAAATGGAGGTGGGGTACAAAAATAAAGTTGTTCTTCTTGTTGTTGATATTGTTGTCGTTAATGCAATGAATCTTACTAATGTGAAACTTCTAGGAAAAACCTGGATAGTAATGGTGCCTTTGGGAGTATCCACACTGTGGAATTAATGCAGCTTGACAAGATTTTAAGTGCCATGGCTCTATGCTATCATTGTCCCTTGTCCATATTCATGAGTTCATTAGTTATGATTTTCTAGTTTTCTTAGACCTCAACACTGGAGACTAGAGTTCAAATCTCCACTCAACCATGAAAGCCAGTTGGGCACGTCACATTCTTTCAGACTTAAAGGAAACCAATGACAAATTTACTATGAACAAATATTCCCAGTGTATCCTCTGATAAGTCCATCTTAGGTAACCATAGGGTGGATCTACACAGACATACACTGCAGGGCCAATTCAGCATGCTGGACATCAGATCAGCTTCAGGTAGTTTTCCAGAGGGACTGCCTCAGCTACCACCCAGTGATACCACCCAATGTCCTCAGCCCCTGCCCAGTGGTGCTAAATACTGTTCAGCACCACTGGACAGCCACTCTTCATGCCCCCCCCCCCCAGTCCTAGCCATTCATGTCCCTGTGGTCTGGCCCCATAATTGGTCCTATGCTTTGGCCATCACTTACAGTGCTGTCAACCAGGGCGAAGAGATGCTGAGGGAGGAGTGTGTGGAGAAACCCCTCCTCTTCCTTTTACCTTCCCAGCACTCCCTGTCATCCCAGTTGACATCACAGCAAGTAACGGAAAACAGGTAAGACCAGTGTCATGGCTGGAAACTGCAGTGATAAAGGGGGTAAGGGGGAAGGATGCTTCCATCCCTTGCTTCTGTGCCACACAAGTCTAGGAAATATGGAATTGGTGTAGGAACAGTTGTGGCTGGTTAGATTTGAAAATCAGCCCAACTGTTCCCACAGGTTCTATGTCTGGGGAAAGACTAAATTCTATGGCAGTAATCAAGGCTGTGTTAAGGTGGCCATGTCCTACATTATGGTGGGTAATATCTGTGTGCCATTTGACTACTGCGGAGATGTTCCTCATTTACACCAGTTTAAGTGATCAGTGTAGATGGGACCACAGACTGAAAACCACTTGAAGACACAGAAAAGAAACAAGAACTGAGCAAAATAGGACATTGAAAGAATTGAAGAAATAGAACTAGTGTGGTTTTCAGAATTTTCTTTTGCATTCTTCCCAACTGATAGATTAGCAGCAACATTCCTTAAAAAAAAAAAACTATACTTCTCTGTATTCAAAGATAATGAAAGAATGGAGAAAGGAAAAAATGGACAGATAAAGGGTGTGTTGCTTCATCAATATAATCAGAGAAAATTGTGACATAGGATAGGGCTTTGGTTCTACAGTCTTAGAGTTTGGAAGTTCCATCATTCTTCTGCATTCCTTCTCCAAATATATCTCAACTTCCCATTTTTGTTTTGTCTCAACTATTTGATTTTATTTACCCATGGTTGGTATGTGATAAATTTGTTTTAATAAAACTCTGGCTTTTTTTTTGAAGCATCTTAAATTCTACTTGGATGGATTTTGATGACTATTATATTTTAGGGAGTTACTCCATCTACTAATATACCAGATCCTGTATGATTTGGAATTAAGATGGGGGGGGGGGGGTAACCAAGAAATATAAATGGCTTTAAGCTGTATTTCAAAAGATGAAAATGGCAAAACTACTTTCCTTGCCTAAGAAAACACTATGAAATTAATAGGGTTACCACATGTTGACAAGTGTCTTGGAGGCATAATCATACTAGAAATGGAAAGGAAACTCCCAGTTTCCTGACTCAGATTTGGAGTTCTTGACTTCTCAATGAATGTATATGGGAGGAAAAGCTATGTTGGAAATTGCCCTATGCTCTTAGCACAAAATAAACATATTCCTGTTCCTAGCACAGCATAAACTGCACACCCTTTGAGAAGCATGCAAGAGTTTGTGAAACTGCTCTGCTTTGCAGTAAAAAATCTCTGCTCATATTTTTTCATTTCACATGGAAAACTACAAGGCTTGCTTACATTGTTTTTGCTTTGTTCTTGAGGAAAGTATACAAAGCTAAAATGCATGCTATATCCTTACATTAATTGAGAGCGGTGATGGGCTGGACATCATGTCAATTTGGAATAGTTGGAAAAGCCGAGAGAAACTTACAACCTCATCAGATGAGCTAATTTGCCTGTTGTATGCCGCTTGCTCTCCTCTTTCACCACAGGGCCATTACACGAAGCACAGTAACTTCCAGCCAGGCTCCATGGTGAAAGGGGAGAGGAAGTGACATATGTTTCCATGACTAAAACATGGGAGGCCTCCCATGTTGCCGTTGGAAAAATGGGGGGAAACTGGACAGTGGGATGGGGTGATGTGCAGCTTGGAATGACACCCTCCACTGAGGCCTCATGGATTCAGCACGATGCATAGCATATCCATAGGCCTTTCTGATGTAAAGTATGAGATTTAGTTTAAGTGACTTTTGAGAGTTTACACATGCAATTTGAAATTCAGGGGAAGGGAGAAAAAGCAATGTTATGCAGCAGCAAGAAAGAAAACTCAGACCAACAGAAGATGTTGCATTTGCTAATTTGGATGTTGAACAACTCAAATGTGGTATGGCAGGAAAAGATACCCAGACTAACTGGAGCTGTAGTCTTTGCTGCTTTGAAAGTTGCACAATTTCCTTTCTGAGCCAAAAGGTATGTAGTTTTTGAGAAGTCTACACAATTCTCAGGAGAAACTTTACGACTGCTAGAAAACTTCATGTTTTTTTCTGAGCAAACTCCATTGTCTTGCTTTGCCATTGTCTTGTGCCATTTCATACAGAGTACAATTTCCCATTATTCTCTGTGTTTGTGTGTATGTGTGGGTGTGGGTGTTCCTGAGCATCCTAAAGGGAAAAAGAGTCTGATTCATTGTTCTTGACATCCATTGGGACACAGAAAATTGAGATTGATCATCACTCTGCACTCAAGACTGACTAGCATTTTGAAGAAAACATACTTAACCAGCCTGTAATTATGGAGTTCTGTAATTATGGAGTCCTGACCTCAAAAATCCCCCCTCTAATCTTTGATGTAAAAAAAAGCACGCAGGGGAGAAGAAAACTGATGATTGTGTGGAGTTTTGAACGTACATGTTCATGTGTACATGTATTTTAATTAGAAGGCTTTGTTAAAATGTCATTGGGGTCAGATCCCAATTAAACTCAAATTGAAGAACTGAATAAAATCCCTCCAAGGTCTGGAGAGATTGTTACTGATGCAAATTCTCACTTAATAACACATAGCTACTTTATGTCCATGCAGTAATTAACTTAATGAGAAATCAAGAAGTGCTGCTGAAGAAAAATTCCTTCGCCTCCCACTTCAAATTTGCTGCCTGTTTTTCAGGTAGGAAATTTGAAGGTGCTTCTGGGTAATTTGGGTAAATTTGATAATTTTGGAGTAGCATTCATCTCATTATATGGTAACATATAATAACAATCTGTTCTTTCACACTTCTTGATGTTGTTGTTCCTCTTTGCAGCCACCTGCAAAGGAACTAAAAATAGGTACAGTAAAGTCTCACTTATCCAAGCCTCTCTTATACATGCTTCTGGATTATCCAAGCCATTTTTGTAGTCAATGTTTTCAATATATCATGATATTTTGGTGCTAAATTCGTAAATACAGTAATTACAACATAACATTACTGCGTATTGAACTACTTTTTCTGTCAAATTTGTTGTATAACATGATGTTTTGGTGCTTAATTTGTAAAATCATAACCTAATTTGATGTTTAATAGGCTTTTCCTTAGTCCCTCCTTATTATCCAAGATATTCGCTTATCCAAGCTTCTACCGGCCCGTTTAGCTTGGATAAGTGAGACTCTACTGTATTTAGATTGGAGATGGAGATGGAGATATGGGTCTTGCTGACTATGGAGAGAATGCTTGGTGCAACTCTTTCTGATCTTAAGATGCTACCTGGAATGTGGAGATTGAGAAGAAATAATAAAACACCCTAGCGATCCATGTATATAGGTTGATAGGTGGCTTCTCCTGGCAAGCAGCCAATTGTGTTTGCAGTCTTTTTGTTTGTTGTCAGCATCTTAGCACTCAGCACGAACTTCGCAATTGCAAACTGTCGGAATAAGTTATTTTGAGTTTGTAATGAATCCTTCTCCAACCTGTTATTATTGAAAATAGCAGGTTTCAAATGTGTGACCGTATGGTATATACATTCATTTGTTTCTTCAGCAAAGTGTGAACTCTGCTTCATTTAAAGGCTTGAAGAAGTTTGAGCAATTGCACTCTGAAAGACATAGGTGATGATTAGTCATCATACAGACATCCAAAGAGGGGGAGAAAGAAAGATAATAGCCTTAATGTCATATGTAGATTTATTTCATATGGAGTGTATGCAAGACATACACTTGACAGAATATATTTTACAAATTCATATTCCAGACAGAATTCTCACTTTTAGTACACTATGAAAGAGAGGCAAGATAAAAATAAAGCAGAGATAAAACATATTCCCAGTGGGCTTCATTAATTTTTCTCAATTGTCATTCTTTTATAAGTGTGATCGCTAATTCTAATGACGTTTGCACACAGATATTTTATTCCTAATAGCATTAAGAATGAGGTGGGGGAGATGGTAAGAAATAGAATTAACTGACTTACAGAAGAATTCTGTAAGAAGCTACCTAGATGACTGGTAAATGGCTGAAAGCAGAGGTTAGAAATTTATTTTCAAAGATGTAACCATTTCCAATTCCAAGGATCCCTAAAATAGGTTATTTCAATTTTAAAATATCTCTTAAAACTATAGTTATTTATACTTCCTTTTTACAAATATCAGACTGTCCAAGTAATTAATGCCAAAAGAATGAATTTATCCTTTATTGCATTGCAAATGTAATGTAATTTAATTAGGTAAAGGTTTTCCTCTTGACATTATGTCTAGTTGTGTCCGACTATGGGGGTTGGTGCTCATCTCCATTTCTAAGCCGAAGAGCCAGCGTTGTCCGTAGATGCCTCCAAAGTCATGTGGCTGGCATGACTGCATGGAAAGCTGTTACCTTACTGCCAGAGGAATACCTATTGATCTACTCACATTTGCATGTTTTCTAACTGCTAGGTTGGCAGAAGCTGGGACTAACAGTGGGAGCTCATCCCGCTCCCCAGATTAGAACCGCCGATCTTTCAGTCAGCAAGTTCAGCAGCTCAGCGCTTTAACCTGCTGTGCCACCAATGGCTACATAATTTAATTAAGTTATTTGAATTAATTGGAAGTAGCTTATTTTTCTAAACTGTGGCTCAGAGGCCCTTGAGTCAGACGTGAAAGAAAAAATGGGCGTCTCTCTGCACATTAGCACCAGTTTTCCTTCTCCACTTCTGTCCCAGTAAGTGCAAGGAGCATTCATTAATATGTCCCATGCTCAGGTGCCTACCCAAGCATGGGTATCTGCAGAAATTTTCTGGAAAAAGGATAAAAAGTTACATAGTGTGTGGGCATATTATATATGCCAATATTATGAACATGCACATTTGCCTTCCATGAACACATAGTTTCCATTTTAGCACAACGTTCAATGATTCAGAAGATACATACCCCATAGTGGAAGAATATTTTTTGAACCTGTCATCTGACAACATAATAGAAAATTTCAAGAGACAGCATAAACAATAACAAAGCTTTAAATGAGCGACATTACCCAGATATACCACAAAATAACCTAAGTAGAAGAAGGAGAATAGCCTATGTGGACAAAGTACATAATAATGTACTATATGAAGTGTTTTCTGGAATTGATGGACAAGCTGGGTGAATATGATGCTGATATATTCACATATCTTCTTAGCAAAAGACTCACCATGTTCTAGACTTTTTCTTTCTTCTTGGAAATGTTGCTGAAAAGTCTGTAGAAAATAGCAATCAAATCTTCAGGGGGTATCATTGGCAGGAGATTGAGAAGTGGTTATGCTTGATTAAGAATGTTATTCTTTGCTAATTTTGTGTCTTAAGAAAACACATAATTTTCTTCCTGCTGTAAGAAAATCTTTGGGAACTATTCAATGTTCACAGTGTAGAACTTATAATGCACAAAATTTTCACATATTTTTGTGCAGAACACAGTTTTTCAGCACAACAGACAGATTTTTCTGCACATAAAGTAATATAGACTATATGATGTCATGCATGAAAAAATCATATGCAAATTTTATGCAGAATAAATCCCTTACTATTTTCTACCCAGGAAATGCTGTTTCCAATGCCCAAAATTGTTGTTTTCTTTGCAGAATGACTACATAATTTTGCTTAGAATAAGTCTTGAACTGCAAAAAATCATGTCATTCCAGGATTTTTTTCATCACAGTCTCTCAGTATTCAAGGAAACATTGACAATTCTATAGTACAGCCATCTGTATTTTAAGGACCACTCATGAATATCTGAAATGATAACTAATAGCAAACCCCATATTTTAACTATGTATTGGGCTGAAAGCATACAATAAAATCACATTGGGGGATCTAGAGAGGCTCTTCTGTGGAGGATTTTGGGGATAGGGGTTGATATTGAATCTGTGAATAATGTGGTTGTACTATAATTTAAATGGAGCCCCAGTGGCGAAGTGTGTTAAAGCACTGAGCTGCTGAACTTGCAGACCGAAAGGTTCCAGGTTCAAACCCTGGGAGCGGCGTGAGCGGCCGCTGTTAGCTCCAGCTCCTGCCAACCTAGTAGTTCGAAAACATGCCAATGTGAGTAGATCAATAGGTACTGCTCCGGCAGGAAGGTAACAGTGCTCCATGCAGTCATGCCAGCCACATGACCTTGGAGGTGTCTACGGACAATGCCGGCTCTTCGGCTTAGAAATGGAGATGAGCACTACACCCCAGAGTCAGATATGACTGGACTTAACGTCAGGGGAAAACCTTTACCTTTACTACTATAATTTAAACTCAACCTTGTTGTTTTATTAGTGTGAATATTGCTATGTTTACTTCTCTGTTATTTTGTAGTGGTAGACTGTAGTTTAATATGTTTAGTTAGCATTCCTTCTCTTGCTTCTGCTATCTTAAAAACTAGGGACACATCTACACTGACCATTTAATGTGGAAGGTCTGCAGATCAGCTCTGTGCCTTGCCTAGCATTAATCAAAGGGGATACTCTGAATCTCGGTCCAGAATTCCATGACTTTGGGTTCATTAGGCCAGCTCTGAGGTGGAACTTGCCACAACCTGTTTTCATTACCATCCCAGGCTCAGGCAACCTGGGAGCATAAAATTGCACTTACTGCACCCTCCCATTCTCCATGTTGGTCTCTAAAGAAGGGGGGGGAGAGAAGGGGGCAATTTCTCCTCTTCTCCCTCTCTTATCACTAGCCAGTGTCATTGTAAGCAATGACCAACCAGGAGAATCCAAGTCGTGGCCAGAGACTGCCGCAAAACTAAAAATGGGAGGAGACAGTAAGGGTGGCTGTCTGACAGTGCTGGGTGATCAGAATTCCCACTTCTGCAGCAGTTGGGGAGGGTGGTGACTGTGGAAACATCCAGGGGCTGGTTCAGTGGATGCCACACTGGATCAGCCCCAGAATAGCAGGGGTCCACCCTAGGATTCTAGAATTCATTTTAAGACAATACCTTTATTAGGTCACTTTGAGGGGAAAGTAAGATTTTGAGATCACTACATCTCTTCAGTGAGAAAGGTGTTACTAATAGCTATTGAGTGCAGAGGAGCGAAATCTGATTTAAATCTGAAGTCATGATGTTTGTGTGGTCCCAGTCTTATAATGAAAGGTAGTAAAATCTCGGAGGAGTTATCTATGAATCTGTTGAATTCATCATATTGAGGAGGATACTGTCAACATCAAGGATCCAGGACTAATCTGTAACTATATGGTATAAATAGGAAAAAGTTGTTTGGAACACTTAAATGAGTTCATTTGCATACATGCTCATTAGTTTATGGTTCACTGTGCAAGTTACTGCAGATCCAATAGCAAAAGCTGTTCTTTCCTATATTTTCACATCACATCAGCCTCAATACACTGAAATACAAGAAGTACAAAAACTCAGTTTTTTTATTGTATCTGAATTGAATTGAGGATATACTGTAAGTTGCTTCAGGTGTGAGAGAATTAGCTGTCTACAGATACATTGCCCAGGGGACTCCCGAATTTGTTACCATCCTGTGGGAGACTTCTCTCATGTCCGCACATGGGAAGCTGGGACTGACAGATGGGAGCTCACTCCCCACTCGTGGATTTGAACCAATGACCTTCAGATCTTTAGGTCAGCAGTTCAGTTGGCACAAGGAATTAACCCATTGCACCACCACAGCTCCAAAAGCTCAGTTGTAACTAACAAGATATGGGTGTGTGAATTGATACTTACTAAAACAAACGAATACTGCAAAACAGGAACCAAATATTCAGTCTACCAGTAAGAAGTCATCAAAAAAGATGGTACTTCTTATGAGAACAAACTTTTGTTTTTGCTCTAATTTTTAAGTGTCGCTCTATACCTGTTTCAGGCAAATGCTTTCCTTAGCAACATGATTAGTAGTTTCCCCCATGGCAGTGCTCAAATCGCAGGAAGTTGGTAGTTCATTAGGAACTCTGCTTCAGGACTCAACCTTCTGAGGGTGGCCTCATTTCTCAGACTAATTCAGAGCCAAAAGACTAAGACTGAAGGGCTAATTTGTGACTAAGGTGCTTGTCAGTTCCAGATAGATCTCAACAAAAAAGTGAAATTTCTCTGAAACATCATGTTTGAGAAATAAGTGGTCTAACTAATTAAAGTTAATTGGTGAAATCTAATTTGAGTTATCATAATAATTGGTTTATCCCAATATTCAAGCCTCAGGGTGTGTGTAATTTTGGATATACCATTCAAAATTGCCATTGGGAGAGATAAGGAGGAAAGATTAAGTAAATGCCTAAAGAACTGACATGGTGTAACCATATCTCAAAGTCAGATGGTGGGCAGGGCCAGGACACTTTATGTGAAGTATGTTTTTCCTTCTAGGTTGCCTTGTGATCAATTGCTAAGGTAAAATAGTCAAGAATTTGATGTAAAACAAGCAGAAGGCAATGTTATTATCAGTGAGGAAAATGTGTGCCAATTCTCTTCTGTGCTGGATGTTGCTTCGGCAGATACTGTGAACATCTGTCAGTCTCATTCTCAGTATGTTTTTCAAATTCCCACAAGCATTGTTATTAGCACAGTCCCTAGCTACCTGGGATTAATGATGGGGAAAACAATGTTGAGGTTTCATTTTCATGCAAAAGTATCCATGTTGCCATGGTAGTGTAGGAACATTTGTTATCTATATCAAGAAATGTAGCTAAAGTAATATGAGCTTGTGGTAGAGCAGGAAAAAAAATATCAGCATCCTAGAACAAATTGAACCTGCACTCTTCATAGAAAGCAAGATAACTAAACTGAGGCTGTTGTACTTTGGACATATCATGAGAAGACACAACTCACTAGAAAAGATAATAAGGCTTGGAAATGTAAATGGCAGTAGGAAAAGAGGAAGACTTCAGAAAAGATAGACTCAATCAAGAAAAGAATGAATTTGCAATGCATAAGCAGGACTGTTTGTTGAGGCCTATGAAGTCTCTGAAGATGAGGAGGGGGACTTTTTGGTAGAGACTGAGGTTTTTACTTCTAAGCCTGTTACTTCTGATGATGGGAATGTTTCAGTTGGATCTGTTGTAGGGAAACAGAAAGTAGTTCTTATGAGAATCTGCTAGGGATTGTCTCTGAAAGGAACATGGAGGAGACAAGAGTGCTGCCTATAACTCAACAATTATGGTTACAAAGAGATAGTGAGAAGAAGAGACAAGTTCATTGCTCCCAGAGGCTGAAACCTAAGCAAAGGGAACCCAGGTGTGAGAAAGAGCGATGTCATGGGTAAGAATTCCTAATTATTTTGAGATAATGTTCGTAGGGAGATCCATGTTGGATTTTCATGGGTCAAGTCGCCTGTCTTGGGAGCTCTGAGTTAGGAGTTTTTGTCTTTGGTTCTGTATTTTGCTTTCCTGTTTAAGATCAATGCCTCTTGATTGGATTACAATTCTTGGTTCAAGTTTTCAAGGATATAGTTTTGGTTTAAGGGTTGAAACCCCGGGATTGCAGATTCTTGTTTTCCCCTTTTGGGATTTTGGATTCATATTCTGAGTTAGTCACTGCTATTTGCTACGCTCAAGAATATCAAACTTATGGATATAACTTTGAGAATGCTTTTACAGTTTGGTTTTTGATTGTATGTTAGTGATTGCTTAGTCTGCTAATTTTGGAATGACATTTGGATTATTGTTTACTCATTTTTGAAACAGCCTTTTCTATTATATACTCTTTACTTAATAAACATATTACTTAATGTTGAATGGTGTGGTATTTGGGTGAAAAGGAGTCATGCAGGTAGCTGAGCTGCAAAACTGTTGCTGACAGGATGGCTTGGAGGTCTCTCATTCACAGAGTCACCCTTAGTCAAAATCAACTTGACAAGAATTAATAACAAAAAGTGAATGCAGCCTTGATTAAAATACAATAAAACAGTAGAAATTCCCTATAGTACCAACATACTCAGCAGTGCTCATCAAGATTATATTTTCTATGAAATAAAGTCTTACCCTTTTGTTCTTTTTTTTTAATTATTAACTGTGGGTAAACAGTTTATTAATGAAACGTTACATAACAAAACAGCAAATTATCGCAAATATAGTCAGATAACAATCATTTTGAAATGTACATGCATATCTACATTAGTCAACCAGCCTGCCAATTCTAACACAGTACATATTATTATCTGTTACTCAAAACATATAGAACTGCTCTTTCCACATGTTATCCACCACTCTCAATCCAGGTTTCTATTCATTTTTTTTTTTTTAGAAATTAAATATAAGAGTTTACCCTAATATTCAAACAAAACAAAAACATACAACGTATTACACACAACAAACCCTGCACGCACCCAAAACCCCTATCCCACATAAAATAAAACCCCTTCCCCACACCCGTGCACCCTTCACCATGACTTCCAACCCTGAAGCACTATGAAGCCTTTAAGCCAATTTATATATCCTTGTTAATAGTAACCCTAAATTCCTAATGGAACTCCTCTATGTTACTGACTCCTTATTCAGATATGCTATGGCCAGCTTCCATGTTTCTAAAAAGTCCTCATTACTTTTGTTCTTCCTATTGTTGGTAAGTTTGGCCATTAGCATATATTCCCGCATTCTTTCTCTCCAATCCTTTTTAGTTAAACCTTTTTCCCCTTTCCAGTCTTTGGCTATGGTCAATCTTGCTGCCGCAAAGCTATATTGGTATATTTCTTGGTCCTTTTGGTTATTGTTTTCTCTATGTAGACCTAATAGACACAATCCTGGGCTTTTTTTAATCTTATTATGTAGCATTTTATTAGTCTCTTTAATTACCTTGTCCCAAAATGCCTGTATGGTCATACACGTCCACCACATGTGGATGAATGTCCCTTTCTGTTTCCTACACCTCCAGCAAATACCTTGTTGTGATTTATCTATTTTTGCCAATGTTGCTGGGGTGATATAGCATCTATAAAACATTTTATATTGATTCTCCCTAATTGATCCAGATATTGTGAATTTGAATTCTTTGTTCCATAGGTACTCCCAGTTATCCAATTCTATTGGCCTACCTAGGTCCTTGGCCCAGGATATCATTACTGTCTTGACTGTATTATCCTCCATATTATAACTTAATATGTATTTGTATAATCTGGATATTAACCCTTTATTTCCCTTTTCCCATATTCTTTCCAGTTCTGATTTTTTAGTTGCGAAACCAACCCTCATATCTTTTTTATATCTTTCATGCAATTGGTGATATCGAAACCAATCATTAATCTCCAATTCTTCCCGCCCTTTTAATTTCCATTCTTCATTTTCTCTAATAAGGTATTCTTTATATGTTCTTGTTTCTACACTTAAGGCTGGTCTTATAACTGCTTCTAATGGCCTCAACCAAAGGGGTGTTTTCGGTTCCATACCTTTTCTATATTTTTTCCAAATGTCTAATAGTCCCCCTCTAATTATATGTTTATTAAAGTCTTTATTTAATTTGTCTCCATCGTACCATACATATGCATGCCAGCCGAATCTTAATTCATATCCTTCCAAATTTAATAGGGTCTTATTTTCTAATTTTATCCATTCCTTCATCCAGGACAGAGCTACAGCCTCGTAATAGGTCCTTAGATCGGGTAAGCTTAGCCCCCCTCTTCCTTTATCATCAATTAAATTCCGGTATGCTATCTTCGCTCTTTTTCCAGCCCAAATAAAATCTGTAATCTTTCTTTTCAATTTCTCAAAAAAATTTATTCCTTTGATAATGGGTATATTTTGAAACAGGAATAGCATTTTGGGGAGTACCATCATCTTTATTACTGCAATTCTGCCCATCCATGTTAGTGGGATTGTTTGCCATCTAGTAAGATCTTTTTTAATGTCTTCCCATACTTTGACGTAATTATCCTGGAATAAATTGATATTTTTGTTTGTGACCCATATACCTAAATATTTTACTTTTGGGATCACCTCGCAGTCTGCTGCGGCCTCCAGTTTCTTACAGCTTTTAGCATCTATATTTTTTACTAAAAACTTAGATTTTTCCTTGTTTATAATAAATCCTGATATGTCACCATGTCTTTGAATAATGTCCAATACTTTTTTAATACTTTGTAGTGGGTTAGTTAGAATACAGACTATATCATCTGCATAAGCCCTAATTTTTAGTTCTTGGTCACTGATCTTTAAACCCGTAATTTCCTTCTCTTCTCTTATTCTGACATTTAAGATTTCCAGACCCATAATAAATAATAGTGGGGACAGCGGGCAACCTTGTCTGGTCCCTTTTTGTATGTCGATGTAATCTGATAGTTGACCATTGATGTTTAACCTTGCTCTTTGATTAGTGTATATAGCCCCTACTGCCCTTTTGAATTGGTGGCCAACTTCAAATTTTTCTAACACTTTTTCCAAATAATCCCATCTAACATGGTCAAAGGCTTTTTCTGCATCAATAAAGAACAATGCCAAATCTCTATTTGGGTCTTTTTCTGCTACTTCCAGGGTGTTCAATATCAGTCTGATGTTTTGATTTACTTGTCTTCCTGGGAGAAACCCCACCTGGTCTTTATGAATGATCTGTGCTAGTGCTTGCTTAATTCTATTTGCCAATATAGTGGCAAATATTTTGTAATCGCAGTTCAGCAATGATATTGGTCTATAATTTTTAATTAAGTCTAAATCTTTATCCTGTTTAGGGACTAAAACAATTATGGATTCCTTCCAAGATTCTGGAAGTTCCCCCTTTTTCAAGACCACATTCATCACTGACACCAACTGTGGTACTAGCTCTTCCTTAAACGTTTTATAGTATAGGGTCGAAAGTCCATCTGCCCCAGGGGACTTATTTACTTTAGCCATATTTATTGTCCTGATTACTTCCTCTGGTGTAATTTGTTTGTCTAAGTCAGCTTTCATTGCTTCTGAAATTTGTTCTAAGTTTGTCTCCTCCACATACTGGGAGATTGTCTTAATCTCCCCCTGAGTTTTTTTGTATAAGTTGGCATAATATTCTTCGAATAGTTTTTGTATCTGTTGTGAATCGGTGACAGTTTCTCCTTTATTTTTTATCCTCATTATCAATGGTTTTTTCTTTGCATCTTTTATTTGCCAAGCTAATAATTTCCCTGGTTTGTTTGCATTTTCAAAAAAGTTGTATCTATTATACATAACTTTCCTTTCTATTTCACTAGCAATTAGCTGTTCGTATTGTTGGTGCAATTTTTTTAGTTCACCTTGTAGTCTTGTCTTTGTACCTTTTTCTTTTTCTATTTCTAATTCCTTTGTCCTGATTTTTGATAACAACTCCAGTTGGGCCTTATTTTTTCCTTTGTACCAGATCGAGTTTTGTTGTATCAATAACCCTCTAATTACTGCTTTACCAGCGTCCCAGACTATTCCCTCCTTCATTTCTTCTTTAGCATTGTCCTTAAAGTAATTATTAATCCCCATTCTAATTTTTTCCCTATGTGACTTAATTTTCAAAATATAATCATTCATTCTCCAGGCTCTGTTTCTTTTATATCCCACTCTTAATTTCATTAATATCGGATTATGGTCGGCTAATACTCTTGGTAATAATTCAATCTTCTCTGTTTTACCCACTAGTTCCTTAGTGCCAAATATCAGATCAATTCTTGAGGATGTGCCATGTCTATGTGAATAGTATGAATACTCTTTCCTTGTTGGATTGTGGACTCTCCAGATATCATAAAGTTCCCAATACTGAATTTCCCTTAGGAAGGATCCTGGGAGTCGGCCTTCCTTCCTGTCCTTTTTAACTTTACTATCTCTGTCCTCTTTGGGCACCATGACTCCATTAAAATCCCCCATCCATAACATTTCCTTTTCCCCATATTCTGCTAATATATGTGTCAATTTTTTATAGAACAGTTTTTGTTTGTTGTTTGGTGCGTAGACTCCAACTAATAGTACCGGGGCTTTTTGTATATATACTTTAATTATTAATATTCTGCCATCCTCATCACAGAATATTTTCTCTGGTACCAGATCTTTTTTTATATAGAAGAGTACTCCATTGGTCTTTTTACTGTTACATGCTGTGAATAAATGGCCCAGCCTTTCTCTTTTTAACAGGTGACTATCCTTGTATATCAGATGTGTCTCAACCAAACACACTATGTCTGATTTGATTTTCTGCAAGAAATGAACCACTTTCTTACGTTTATAGCCATTATTCAAACCGTTAATGTTACAAGACATGATTTTTAAATTTTGTACAGACATTTGAATCTACTCAATCCCATCCCCCCACCTATTCCCCATCCCAGTCAGCAAAAGAAACATATTGTATTTCCCAATAATCAGTTCATTACTCTTAATGTCCCTTTATTTGTTAGTCTGTTCCCCCACTTTTTTCATCTTCTTCCACTTCTTCAACTTCATCTTCCTCTTCTTTTTCTTCATCTGTCTGGGTGCCCTCCTTCTCATTTTCCTCCTGCTCCTTCTGCTTTCGCTCTTTCCTTTCCTGTGGCACCCCTTTACCCCTTCTGTGCCCCTGGCTCTCATCGCCTGCAAGCTGTTGTTCTCCCCCCGGAAAGTCCTGGGCATATTTCCTTAGGAACTGTTCAACCTTCCCTGCATCTGTAATATAGTGTCTCTTTGACTTATGGTAGAAGGAGACACCCTTTGGGAAGAGCCAACGAAAGGGGGTGCCTTTGTTCTTCAGTTTAACCACCAGTGCATTGAATTCTTTCCTTTTTCTAAGGAGCCTTCCCGGGATCTCCTTCATCATTAATATTTTCTTTCCCTCAATCACAATTGGGGTTTCATATTGTTTTTTCAGCACTATCTCCTTAAATGTTTTGGCAACAAATTGTACTATACAGTCCCTAGGTACTTTTTTTTGTCTTGCGAAGGCTGAGTTGATTCTGAAACAAGACGAAATTGAAGCATGAATAATGTCCAGATCTTGCTCTTTCAGCAGCCCTGCCAACATATTAGCAATGAAAGAGATGAGACTTTCTCTTTCCAGGCCCTCCTTAAGACCTCGTATCCTCAAAGAGCACTCACAGGCTTTCAATTCTTGCATCGCTATGGCATCTAAGACCTGTTCATGGTGGTCTTCATAGGTTTGACTCTGCTCTTCCAGTCTTTCCACTCTTTTTTTAACAGATTTTTGGTCTTTGTCCAGTTTTGCAAGTTTATTGTCCATTTGGTCTTGCCTATTAGCAATTTTTTGTAAGTCCTGCTGCACTGCTCCTATTGCTTGTGTCAGATTTTCAAACATTGATCTAATCTCCAGGAGGGTTTGGTCTGGTGCTGCTGCTGCTGCTGCTGTGGAGACTTGTTTTTTTTATTTTTTCAGATGCTGCAGGGACTGTGGCATAAGATGATATCAGGCCTTTCATCCCCGGCCCCGTCACTTTGGGGGAGCGTTTATCCATTTTTTTCCCCACTCCTTTTTGTATCTAGATCTTGACTTTTTTTTCCTTTTCCTCTCCTTCTCTCTCCTCCTTCTTGCTCAAGGCCGTTCAAGGCCGTTCAGTTCTGTAGACAAAACAACTATTCCGGAGAGTGCTGCTTATAGGAATCTGCCAAGATGGGTGGTGGTGGGGATAGGTATAGTTAAACCTCAAACATAAGAGGAAAACAGTGTCTTTTAATCCAATTATTATTCTTCTGAATCTTAGTTCAATTAAAGTCCTTGCAACTATACATCTTCTGGATTGGAGACATCTGGATCAAGCCTCCTATCAGGCATGGTCAGTAGCATGCATATTCATAGTCTTTTGTTACGACCTGCCTCTTTCAGCACAGTATTACAGTGCAGCTTTTAAACTTTGGAATACAATACTTTTAGGCTCTTGTCTCTCAAGGAGTTAGCTTAGCAAATTATCTTATCTCCAGCAGGAAAAGTCCAAGCTTTTAATTGTCAAAGGAACTTATTTATAGCTTCAGTGCTCAGTGCTAAATCAAATAAACGTAAATCATGTGCTTACTTAAGAGAAGAAGAGTTGGAGCCTTATGCGGAGAGATCGTGGAGACGGGAGGATTTCTCTGTGCCTTCGAGCTTTCCATTCGAGATGCTCTTTGCCGGCAGACACTCTCCTCTCTTTGTCTCGCCCAAAGATGAGGAATTTGAGGGGTGAAGATAACCTTTCCCCTCACCGTCTATCTCCGATGCACGGAGCTGAGGCTCCATGCGGCTTTCTCTCCTCAGCTCCAACCGGAAGTTCCCCCTTTTGTTCTTAAAAGCTTGACTTGAGCTATCCAGATGAATCTCCCTCAAAAATTAGTTCCACAGGGAAGATGCTCCTAGGGAGCAGATCTAGCTTTGGTAACCATCTGTTAGTTGAAGCAACTTGCAAGAGGAACTGTTCAGAAAATCTCAAGGTGTACAAGGATGAAACTGCCGAGAAGCAGTTTTTCCTCAATTTTGAAAGACTCAGGGCTTTAAATATTTTAAAAAAGTATATGCCAGATACTGGAAAACCTCAGAGATACCTCCCTTAGAAGAATGGGAAAAATACATTACAGATTTGTTGATAATGGATAAAATAACTGTACTCTTAAGAGGAGAACCTTTAGAGAACTTTGTTAATGAATGGCTACCAATGATCCAACAACTCAATGTAAAATTAATCTAAAAATGTACATAGGGGAAGTTATAAGACTGTAGACAAGGAGGAAACGGATATCAATTTGGACCCTAAAATACCTTTATATGCACTATTCAAATAGAAGACTGTGACCCCTTAATGAAAATGTATTATCTGAGAAATTATTATGGAAGACTAATAGCTGAAAAGTATTGTGATGTATGCAACAAACACTGGCAAATTTATGTATATTTGAATGAATTAAAAATAAATAAATAAAAATAAAAGAGACTAAGGGAAAGTACCAATATGTAATCAACGAAAGAGAAAACTCCGAGGTCAACCAATTTTTTAAAATTCTTTTCTTCTTCTTCTTTCTTTTCTTTTCTTTCTTTCTCCCCCCCTCTGTTTTTCTCTCTTCACCTACTTTCAGAACTCTTTCACCTCCCTCACTTTCCTATCAATATATTCTTCCACCACTTTCGATGTATTATGTTTCTTTACAAAATAAAAAATAATGACCACAATATATATATATATATATATATATATATATATATATATAAATAAATATTAAAAAGTCCTTTGCAATTGGACCTAGAAATTAGCTGACAACCATGATAACTCTGTAAATATGATCTATATAAGGTTGCCTCTTAGACAAATACTATTTTTCAGTATGCCAGGACCTTCTGGGTTCTGGATTATATACAGATTCAAAACACATTTCAAAAGAAGTCCTCTTGCAGAATAAATTGTATAGTCCTAACTTTTTGGAAACCAGAACACAAATCCCATTAATTTTACTGAAAATTGAAACATTCTTAAATATTATTTGTCTTCCCCCCTCCTTTCACTTGCAAAATGAATGTTTCCCCTTATGCATCTGTAGAGAATTTAGATAAAGCTCTTCAAGAGAAAATGGGGTGCAATTGCTAAGTGGAAACAAAATATGTTTTTTGGCCATGCCAATATGCTTTACTTTTCTACCTCAGAAACCATGTTGAGAAATGGCTATGGCCTGCCAGCTATACAGGCCAAAAGAAATCTACATCTGAAGAGCCAAGACTGAACTTTTAAATGTACTTTTGTGTTTGTCTTGTTCTTCAGGCAAACTTGACTGTCATATAATTTCTGTGTGCAAAGTCTTCATAGTGAGTTGTACTTGTTATAATATATATTCTGAGCTCCAGTCTTTTGGCACCTACATTATGGTAGGTATAATTGACTTTACCACATGCAATTAGAATTGAAATTTGTGCCACTTCTGAAGCATTGCAATGCGGCTTAGGCTCAGCAGCAAGTGAGAAGCAGTTAGCTTCCCTCCTTCCCATGCCTGGAAAACCTGCCATGCCAGTTCTTCAAAACAGAGCCAATTATCAGGTATACTGTTTCACATAGCCTTTCTGAACCCAATTTAAATAGAGATAACTGACAATTCCTTCTGCAAAAGTTTCCATAATCAGCCCTATGTGAAGACCTCCCATGTTTATCAAGAGTAAGTGGAGAAACAGGGATTTCATTTTTAAGCAAGCATGTGTTGTGAAGCTGTAGTTATTAGCTTTCAGGCTCAAGTGACAAATAGATATGTCCCCTCTTCAAAATAGTATCTGTGCCTCTTAAATCAGCAGAAGGTATGTGTGAAAACTGGCATTGCTCCATGGTAGCATATAGTCATTGAAACAATGGCTGAGATACTGCATTTACAAGATTATCTCTGGGTCATAAGTATGATACCTCACCTCATGCAATTTACCACCACTCCTTTTTCAGTGTATCACCCCCATTTTAGTCTGTGTGCAGGGAAGGGAAAGCAGAATGGGTGGTTAAATTATGAAAAATATCCTTCTTGGGGTTCTTGCTGGATCCTCAAGGAGGATGCTGTTGCTATGTCACCAACCAAAGTGAAATAGGGCCGTTGCATGTTTTCCGGGCTATTCTGGAACATGGCCATACAGCCCGGAAAACACACAACAACCCTGTGATCCCTGCCATGAAAGCCTTTGACAACACATTAAAGTGAAATATCTGGATGTAGTTCTGCAGCTCCCCCTGGTTTCTACCATAAAAGAAATGGCTTTCTTGGTGTGGGGGATGCTCCACTTTAAATGTGGATTGTGTGATAAGAATATTTATCATTTCACAGTCAGAACAGAATCTTAGTGTCCTGTTTTGTCTTTCAAGAATAGCCTTAAGACACTGTGGTAAGTAAATAAAAACTGCTTTATTTCAGCAAAACATAAAGTACAGTACACTCAGTGGTTTAATGCAAAAGAAAGCCAGGAAGTCTTACTTCAGACAAAGAAACAGCAATAAATTCAGAGTAGGCACATGGAGAGTGAAGGCATTAGATTCAGTTTGTTACCAGCAAGAGCTGGCTGCACCTGCTTCGGCTTTTATAGCTCTGGGTCCCCACACAGCTGCTAGGGCAGTTCCTAATTACTCAGCTGCATTTCTGGCAGCTAATCTAGCTGAACGACGTCTCTGCTCTGTTTCCCTTCGCCTCTCCTGGAATGAGGGTACTTGCAAAGTCTCCTCCTCAGATCCCAACTCACCCTCAGATTCTTTTTTTAATGGCAATAGACTTTTATTAATATATTTTACAATGTTGATTACAATATTTCTAGTTTTGTCTTTGATGTGTCAGAGACGGATTCTGTTTCTTTAGTAATGTACTGTACTTAAATGATCATTTACACAAGAAACCACACCAGTATTTTGGAGGAAGAGCAGCAGAAGCAGGAGCAGCAGCACTCACGCACACAGGCCCAGTTTTAGTTTGGACCTGTTATTTCTCAAAGTTAGCTTCTTAAAGCAGATTTCCAAAAAGGTACGGGGTTAACCAAACTTCTAGTCCAGCAGCATGCAGGTGCTTTTTAAGTAGAATTTTTCAAACTTAGTGCCTTTGTTTTCTTTTTTAAAAACTGACCAGTGACTAATTCACCAGGATCAATATGAACACCATGTAATATAAAGATTTGAAAGTTAAGGCTAATAATAATAATCATATATGTAACCTATAGTAGTTCTTCATCACTCATTTCTGAATATCAGGCCATTTTAAGCACAGTGGACAAACAGGAATATTCTTGGCATGTTCCAGTATAATACTATCACAGGGTGTTCACATTTGAGTGCTCTGTGTAGTTGGAAGCTTCATAAGAAGTAATGTACCTACCAATAGAATCAAATGCGCTATTTAAAGTGGATTTTTAAAAATTGTGTATATGGGTGTGGAGCAAAATTATTACCCTCAGATTCTTGAACACTATCCTGCTCCCCTTCCTCTTCTGAAGAAGAGGAATCCCTGACACTTAGCTAGGTGTGTCTACTTTGTGATTTATCCCTAATCACATCTTTCCTGCAGCAAATAAAGACATATAGATCTCTCCACTCAGGTGTATTATGATTGGTACCGAGGGTTTTCTGAATAACATACTAGGATAAGTTATGCTATGCATGTGGGGCAGATTATTTCCCATATCACAACAGACATTTTCTTCAAGTGTGGCAGAAGCAGTGTCACATCAGCAATATTGGGCATTGTAGTTGCACATTCTGCATATGCATAAGATCACCCAGTCACTAACAAATGTTATGCAGTGATGCTATTCTTCATGCAGGTTATGGAGTGCTAAGATAGTACACTATTTTAGTGTAGTGTATATGTACAGTTAAACAACACCAAGAGGATGTTGGATTGCAGACAGTATGCATGCATGTATATCTTCTAATGCTTATAATTGTTTTATTTAATATCAGAAAGGGGGCCATGGTGGTGCAGTGGGTTAAACCGCTGAGCTGCTGAACTTGCTGACCAGAAGGTTGGCAGTTCAAATCCGCAGGGCAGGGTGAGCTCCTGCTGTCAGCCCCAGCTTCTGCTAACCTAGCAGTTTGAAAACATGTAAGTTTGAGTAGATCAATAGGTACCACTCAGCAGGAAGGTAATGGTGCTCCATGCAGTCATGCTGGCCACATGACCTAGAAGGTGTCTACAGACAACACCAACTCTTTAGCAAGGAAATGGAGATGAACACCACTCTCCAGAATCAGACTCGACTAGACTTAATGTCAAGGGGAAACCTTTACCCTTATTAATATCAGAACTTTGTGGATTGTGCATTTCTCCTAACTGCTTGGCTCTTTTTAAAATGAGCGATGTCAAAGCTTATTTTCAAATCTAAAGATCTGAAATATTTTTACACTTTCTCTGTCCAATCTAGATTTTTATTAGTTTATGCAATGCTAGTGAGAGGCAGATGAGAAGATCAAAAGAGCTTGTCTCATAACTTACATGGATGCTCCCAAAAGATTCACAGGGTAATACTGATTGTTCATATAGCTGCACATCCTTTCATTTTCCTTGAAATTCTTCCAAAAAGCCCACCCCTCAAAATATGCACTTTTGGTAAAATAAAGGGGCCACATTTTTATACAAACACTCTAAAAACTATTTGTGATATACATTTTAAGAGCCAAGGCATTAGTGATGGACACTGGTTATATTTAATGAAAGTAGGGCTTGATGCTGATTCAGTGTAAACTGTTGATCCAAGTAATCATCCATTAATACAAATAGGTCTACAACTGAAACATTTTTCAGTGTCTTTCTTGTGAGGAAAAACATTGCAAACAAAAGAAAAAATAGCCAAAGGAATTTAAATAGTTCCAGTATAGCTATATCACTGTCTCACTATGGTCACAGATATCATGCATTGCTTGCTCTTTCCTGTCAAAGTAACTAGATCTTGGTCTATTAATTTGAAGTTAACTGCTTGTTTCTTTCAGAAGGAGGAAAGAACACAAACAAAACAACACATATTTTTGGAATGGAGTAACCTGGCATTTAAATGGGAACACCTTGGATCATATCTTGATTTTATTTGCTATAAGCCAAGCTATACTGCAGAGGACAAAAGGCCAATAGTCTTCGGACTCTGAGATGGCTCCATTGATTTGGCTTCACAAGGTGTTTTTCTAGGTCAGGAGGCTTTTACCTAAGCAACCATCTGGTTGGTTGTCTGCTTGTACAATGTTTTCAGGCTATTTGTTTTGGATGACGTTTCTGGCTTTGGGCCTTAGCCAGGGAATGGCTAGGTCTTTAAATGCCCTGGTTCTAAATGATATTTTGAGTCTCAAGTCAACAGCTACTTTATCTTCCTGGTAATAAAGGTGCTTGTTTCTGTAAGTATGTCATTGGCTGCTAAGGAGCAAGTGTTGACAGCTGACAACAATGCTTCATTGGCATCTTTTATTTTTTACCTAGGCAATATTACAGGACTTTGCTGTGAGTATAGCATGTCTGCCATTCTGTCCACCCAACCATTGTTTTGAACATTTACCAAAATACTTTTAGACTTGTTTACTCCTTGATGCATTTTTTAGAAGGGGCTTCCTAAGAAACCTGTAAAAATAGAAATTCACGAAAGAAAGAAAATCTTATGACTGATACTGGGTAAAAGAAGGAACTGCTTGGCCAGCAGTCCAAATACTTGAATGGGCATTTTTTACAATAACTTATATGAACCTTCATCAATTTATGTTCACTGCAGCTGAAAAAATTGCACTTTCAGCAAACCTGAGCCAGAGAATAACGCATTAACGAAATGCAGTTTGGAACTCAGTGCAACTTCTCTGCTAGGTCTTTGCTTCTCATCGAGATAGAAACTGAAATAATCTGGTACTTATTGCAAGGCAGAATATTTGGGCTTCTGGTAATCTATAGTCATACTTGGCAGCTGAGTTGTGGAAAGATTTGTTTTTTTCTTAGGTTTTATTGCTGTTCAGTGTTTAATAAATAGCATCAGGATTTTTTTCATAAAGGGAAAAATAAATGTTAGGGCACCATCAATTGACTTTGGATATGATTGTCCATTTCCCTCTTATACCCTTCAAACCCATTTTTTAATTTTAAAAAATGTTAAGTTATGAAATTACATGCATTTAGCTGATATTTCCTCACTGTAAATACACACACACACACACACAATGCAAAATATATACATACCACATTTCATATTTTAGATTTTGAAATTTACCATTTGAATCACAATTTCACACTAAAATTTAAATGAACCTGTTCCTTATATTAGGATGATCCGTTCTAATTCCATCTTTTATTGAATTAACAGATACAATTAATACAAAGCTTAATTCTTATTACAAGTCAACTACCAAATGTTCAGTGTAACTCCTTGTCATCTGTCAGGCATTTAGGTATGATTTTGCTTTCTTCTGATTTGATTTTGGAAACTATTTGGAGTCACAATATTGCCAAGTACTGGTGGTGAGAGCTTCATATTATTGCTTATTCGTTTAAGTTGAACTCTACCTGCCTCTTGATGTGGGTCCCATCAAATGAAATAACAATCATGTTAAAACACAACTACTTTAAAACAATATACCATATATACGCGAGTATAAGCCGACCCAAATATAAACCGAGGCATCTAATTTTACCACAAAAAACTGGGAAAACATTGACTCCAGTATAAGCCGAGGGTGGTAAATTTCAGAAATTAAAAATAGATATCAATAACATTACATTAATTGAGGCATCAGTAGGTTAAATGTTTTTGAATATTTACATAAAGCTAAAATTTAAGATAAGACAGTTCAACTCTGATCAAATCATTATACAGTAGAGTCTCACTTATCCAACATAAACGGGCCAGCAGTACGTTGGATAAGCGAATATGTTGGATAATAAGGAGAGATTAAGGAGAAGCCTATTAAATGCCAAATTACATTATGATTTTACAAATTAAGCACCAAAACATCATGTTATACAACAAATTTGACAGAAAAAGTAGAAAAAGTATGCAGTAATGCTACGTAGTAATTACTGTATTTACAAATTTAGCACTAAAATATCATGAAGTATTGAAAACATTGCCTACAAAAATGCGTTGGATAATCCAGAATGTTGGATAAGCGAGTGTTGGATAAGTGAGACTCTACTGTACATGTAATAATTCATGTAATAATACATGTAATAATAAATAGAGTAAAATAATAAATGCAATAATAATAATGAGATCAGAGTGAAATAATAAATGTATTATTATTAATAATAAAACAGAGTAAAATAAATGTAATAGTAGCAACAATAATAGAGAAAAAAATAAATGTAATAATAGCAATAATAATAGAGAAAAATATTAAATGTACCATATATTCTCGAGTATAAGCTGACCCAAATATAAGCCAACCAGGACCCTCACCCAAGTATAAGCCAAGGGTTTTTTTTTCAGTTTTAAAAAGAGGGCTGAAAAACTAGACTTATACTCGAGTATATACAGTAACATTTTTTTAATAATAATAATAATAATAATAATAATAATAATAATAATAATAATAATAAAAAAGACAAAACAGACAACTCTCCTCCTCCCTAATAAACCTTTTATTCACCAAAAATGGTATTTATTTGCTGGAAGAAGACCCAGATAGATGCAGCCCAGCATTTCATAGGAAGGAATATCAAAGTCTGTAAGGAACTGCTGGGAAAGCCCTCTCATGTACCATTATCTGGCAGCCTTTGACAATGATGGGACTGAGGTTAGTAGGACCTTATCACATTAACTTCTGGATTCAACATGGATCCTGGTGAATCTGGCTTGGTGTGGCATGGGGAACCCAATGCCCCATGCCCCACATCACCTGCCTTGCCACTTACCCCATCCCATGGGGGAGGGAGTACCTGCATGGCTTCTCCCTGTAGTTCATTATGCAACACGGGAAGCCTCCCATGTTGCCATTGCTATGACCAACACCAATTTCACCCTTCTTCAGGCACAGAGCCCCACTGGAATTAGATCAACATCGTGGGATGAGAGTCTGCAAGATCCGTGCCTGAAGTGGGGTGAAATCAGAATAGGATGGGCAATTTTGCCGGTCTGGTGAGGCTCAAAATCCTCTTCTGAAAATCCCCTATTTATCAAGATACTTGAAATTATCTGCACAGGAGTTCTTCTAACCCAATATTCTGAATTGTAACACTAGAGATCTTGATCAGAAAATTTTAATTTTTTAATTACATTATAAATCCTAGGATTTTATAGATGGAATTATGGCAGTTTAAAGTGATAACAAAATGTTATAGTTGAATAGTGCATATATACCCTCGGTTTTTTATTTTTATTTCCCAGTTTCCCAGGCACTATCTTGGGATTCGTTTTGATTTCTTCATAACAAAGGACCCTGGACTCCACATATTCCAAGGCACCATTTTTAAAAGATATTTGGTGCCCTGGGAAACCACATTTCCAAGACACTCGTGGTATTGTTATTCTAGCTCTTAATATGATAGAGAAGCAGAAAGGGAGCTACTGCATAGAGGTAATTTGGAAAGCCTTGAAGTAGCAGGATTATGAAGGCATTCTCAGACTGCATTACAATCCCTGTGGTGTCAGGAATGTAATAGGCTCCAGTTTCTAGAACCGTGCTAAGAAGGGAGTTCCATTTTCTGACATTTTGTGGGCAATACTTGGGTTTGCCAAGCTGAATTCTGAACTGAGCCAAGAGGAGTTTGCCAATTATGATAAAATATAACTGCCTCATGTCACTGTCAAATACTATCACATACCAACTGTCAATATCCATCAAATATTGAAATCAAGTGCTGCCAGATGTCAGCTGCTGATACTGAATACCAACTATTTGCTGAATATGCACACAGCTCTAGAACATTCAGAATCTATTTGGTATCAACATTTGCATAAGGAAATTACATAGGGCCACTTCATTTCATTTGTAGCTTATGGTGTCTTTTGTTGATCCTATTCTGTCAGCTGAATCACCATTCAGCTTGTTGGCATGGCCTGACATATTCTATATAACTATAAATGCATAGTTATAACTGTATAGTTATAGTGAAAACAGAGAAAAATACAAAGTTGTATGTGCAATATCAATACATTTATGGTGAATGAACAATTGGATGCTGTCTATATTAGGTCATTTTTTGTCCTTCTATCCCAATAATTCTATATGGCATCCCTCCCTTTTCAGGGAGGAGTCTATTCTACCACCTAACTTTTAGCTAAGATTACATCAAGGCCACATTGCTATTGAAACAAAATAATTAAAGCATAAAGTTAATCAGGATCAGTTTGGCCAGTGGGAGATAAAAGCTGTAGCAATAAACAGTAATTTGATTTTCTAGATCACAGCTTCATTTAAACTTTGTTCCAACTTGCCTGCAAAATAATTATAAATAGATTTACATAACATCCACTGTCCTGTTAATCAATTAAGACAATGTTGTGATGTTCATGTCACATTTAAACTCAGATTTTCCCCTCAAAAATACTATCTGTATAAATGTAACTAAAGTAGGGATGTCTGCCTCCATTCTAATGTTACGTGACTAGAAAAAAATGACTTCTTTTTCCAAAATTAGGTTGTTACCACATATCTTATAGATGATTTCGGCTAAGTTCTGCACTAATTATCTTAAAGTTAACTAAATCTTAATTGACATCACTGTTGCTCAGAAACTGTCAAACTTCAAAATTTGCAACTTTTTCTTTATATCAGATTAACATATAGTCTTTTGCTGTTTGATTCTTTTTTGTCATATTGTGGAGATACAGTGAGTGCCTGGAATGGCTTCACATGCTGCAGTTTTATGGATCAAGATTAATGAATCTTAGCAGTCCTACAAATAATTGCTGGGCACCGTGGTCTGTTACTGGCAAAAGGAAAGGAGGTAAAGGGGGTAAAGCTAGTTTGTGCATTGGTGATATCCCCTATAACAGACTATACAATAATAGATTATGCCCCAGTGGCTTCCCTAAAAACAGTTTAACCTCTGCCTGACAAAAGAGGGAAACAACTAGCAGAAATTACCAACATTTGGAGTCCAAAATAGAAAGTGTGGGGATTGCAGGTATTTGGGGGTGGCAATGGCAGAGCAGCCCCAAATCTCATATTTTTGATGCAGTGGGAGCAGGAAGAGCAGGTATTTGCCATGCTCACAAAAAAAAAAACCAATCCCCAAGAACTTGATAATTAACAAAATGACCTCAAATGATGAAGTCAAAGCTTTATTAACGACTTAGACGAAGGGTTAGAAGGCACGATCATCAAGTTTGCAGATGACACCAAACTCGGAGGAATAGCTAACACTCCAGAAGACACGAGCAGAATTCAAAATGATCTTAACAGATTAGAGAGATGGGCTGAAACTAACAAAATGAAGTTCAACAGGGACAAATGCAAGATACTTCACTTCGGCAGAAAAAATGGAATGCAAAGATACAGAATGGGGGACGATGCCTGGCTCGACAGCAGTACGTGTAAAAAAGATCTTGGAGTCCTTGTGGACAACAAGTTAAACATGAGCCTACAATGTGATGCGACAGCGAAAAAAGCCCCCCTCCCTGCCACATGTCATAGGCTTGCCCTTTGGCTGTGCATGGAATTTTGTTTCAAATTATACTGTCATGCTCCATGAAGACCTTCACTGTTTACCCATAGTTAAGCTGTTTTTAGTAAGAGGGATTAATATTTTATGTACAATTTCTGGGGATCAGTCTAGACAGCCTCTTTGCATTTGAAGCCTCTGTCACCCTGCCCCTTTAAGAATCCTCTCAGGGGCGGAGACTCAGACAAGGCACTTCTAGTTCTTGGAAGAGTCAGAGTTTTCATGACTGGAAGGTGAAGAGAGAGAAAGGCCAAAAGGTCTACAAAATAGGGCATCCAGTCAGAGTTAAACTTTGAGACCATCTTAGAGACAGTTGAACACCATACAAGAAAGAGACAATAAGAAGAAATAAAGATCCAAGAGCCTCAGTTTGGCCAAAACTGTGTCTATTGCTCAAAGACTTTACCTCTCCTCATAAAGACTTTGTAGTGAGATTCAAGAGAAAATCTAAAATTCTTGTCAGTTAATAAATTCTTGTTTGATTCAGCTATTTAGTTTTTGATTTCTTCCCTGCATAGCCAGTTCACCTTCCAAGTAGTTAAGATAGCATGGGGGAAGAACATATACTTTTAATAGTCTTTTCTACTTACCCCATGAGAGGTAAGTGGGAAAATAACAATATCATAACTCTGCAGGGCACTTTAGATTGTACAAGATTCTGCATCTCCTCGTATCTGAGGAGATTATCACACAATTCTGTAAGCTGTGTTGGAGATTCCCTTGACATGAAGAAAAACACATACTACTGTACAACCTTATCTTAAACCTATCCCAAACAAATATTCAAGTCATGTTAAACATATATTAAATGGAAATGGTTCCCACCCATCTTTTCCCATCTTTCAGCTTCTGAATATGCTCATGAACATTGATCAAAATGCTGTTGTGCTGCTTTCTTTCCAATTTTTCATACTTCCCTGTCTAGAATGAAAGTGTGGTTTAAAATATTTACTTAGAGCTACACTCTAACAAGGACAACAAGTTTCACTGTGACTTAAACATTTACAATTCTAAGAAAACAGTTCATTAACCCTTTGTGCCAAAAACCAATGCAAGCCAGTTTGTGGAAAATAAATGAATAAATATAATGAAGGTAGGAGGAATCTCAATGAAAGATAAAAATAGCATGCATTTAGTTTGCATTTTAATGTACACTGACATAATTTACACCTTGTGAACAGATATACAAACTAGAATGCAAATTATCATGTTTTTCACATTTTGTTCTGAATTTTCAGACAAACCAATTTTCTAATTTTAAAAGTGCAGAAAAATGTGGAAATTAGAGGAACCTGTCTGATGAAAAATAATATAACCTTGGATATAGATAAGAATGCACTGAAGGAAATACTAATGTATAAAAACATATATCAAGCAAATGTGTTTGTACAATCACATACAGATGAAAATGTATGCACTAGTACAGATTTATTCTTTAATATTTATAAATATATGGAAAAATGGGGTGGAATAAACACATACCTTTACTTGAAAACTTTGGGTATTACAGAAAGTAAAACTCAATGATTTGCCTGTTACTAATATCATTGTAAACTGTGTAGGGAAATATGTGTGTCTTCCACTGAAATTAAGAAGCTGTACTTATTGGAAGATCCTAAATACCCCAAAGCCTCCAGATCCCTTCTAATATTTGAAGCTGAATAGAATGTAGTTAGCCCTTGAATGGGAGACCTCCAGCAAATATCAGGTATTGTAAGGTGTATTTCAAAGGAAGAAACTGTCAATATCACTTTTGAGTATTCCTTGCCTAAGAAAACCCTGTAAAATGCGTAAGGTAAAGATTTTCCCCTGACATAAAGTCCAGTTGTTTCCAACTCTGAGGGTAACCCAAAGAGCTGGTGTTGTCTGTAGACACCTCCAAGGTCATGTGGCCAGCGTTACATGGGGTGCCATTACAGTTGGAGATCACCCCACTCCCTGGATTCGAATCACTGACTTTTCCAGTCAGCAAATTTAGCATCTTAGCTGTTTGACCCACTGCACTACCGGGGGTTCCATAAAATGCATAGGGTTAGCATAAATCAGTAGGTGAATGGAAGGCACACACAAGCACACACTCATTATATGAATATGTTAGAATTCTGCATAATAACTCAGGGCCTTGGCACTGGGGGTCTAGCTTCATGGGCCAAATGAGCTGGTGTGGAGGTGAATGGACTCTGTGATCCATTCACCCTAGAGAGGGAGAAGGCAACTTAACCTCATAGGATGCTCTGGAACTCTCCCATATTTTGGGGTAGTGTGAAAAGTTGCGCTGCTTCTTATTTGGAAACAGTTGCATTTTTTCACAGCACTTTCCCTCTTTCCCCAGGCTCAGGAGATATGGGATACCTTCCTATAGTGATGCTAGCTGAAGTGATGAAGTAACTGGAAAATGGAGGGGGAAAGGAGGAAATGATTCCTCTTTTCCCCCCTCCCATCTCTTGTGTTTCTTTCTTGCTCCAGGTACCATCACTATAGGCACCGAGTGAAAACCACTGTCATTTTCATGTTTGAGAGGTTGCCACTAAGGCCAGATCAATAGAAAGAAGGTAAGGGTGGCCGAAAGTGAGGAGGAGCTGAGGAGCCTTATCACCAAGGTGAAAGAAGAAAGTGCAAAAGCTGGGTTGCAGTTAAATGTCAAGAAAACCAAGATCATGGCAACTACATCTATTGATAACTGCCAAATAGAGGGAGAAAACGTGGAGGTAGTGACAGAGTTTATATTTCTAGGCGCAAAGATCACTGCAGATAGTCTGCTTTTATTTGTTTTTATTATAGCATGTTTTTAACTTGCTCTTTTATCTGACTTTTATGGGAACTGCGATTCCCCTTTTCGGGCACCTGTGCCCATTTCCATATATTCTGGTCATAGACCGTAATAAATTGCTGAAACTGAAACACTGCAGATGCAGACTGCAGCCAGGAAATCAGAAGACTTTTACTTCTTGGGAGGAGAGCAATGGCCAACCTTGACAAAATAGTGAAGAGCAGAGACATCACACCGGGAACGAAGGTCGGCATATTCAAAGCAATGGTATTCCCCATAGTAACCTATGGATGCGAGAGCTGGACCATAAGGATGGCTGAGCGAAGGAAGATAGATGCTTTTGAACTCTGGTGCTGGAGGAAAATCCTGAAAGTGCCTTGGACCGTAAGAAGATCCAACCAGTCCATCCTCCAGGAAATAATGCCCGGCTGCTCACTGGAGGGAAGGATATTAGAGGCAAAGCTGAAGTATTTTGGCCACATCATGAGGAGACAGGAAAGCTTGGAAAAGATCACGATGCTGGGGAAAATGGAAGGAGAAAGGAAGAGAGGCCAACCAAGGGCAAGATGGATGGACGGTATCCTTGAAGTGACTGGCTTGACCTTGAAGGAACTGGGGGCGGTGACGGCCGACAGGGAGCTCTGGCATGGACTGGTCCATGAGGTCACGAAGAGTCGGAGATGACTAAACAACAGAGCAGCAGCAAGGGTGGTCATCCATGCTACTGAAGTGGTTCCAGAGCTGTTGGGACATTTGAATGCCATTCAGTCACTGGGGTGGCTCAGTGCTGCCCAGTGGATCAACACTGTAATTTCTGGCATGTATAGATGGTTCATAGTGAATTACAGGACAATTAACAATATATCTTGAAATAGGTTTTCAGAAGTCTCGTAAGAATCTCTGCTCTTTCTCAGTTTATACACTGGCCTACTATTCTCACAGATAACATTCTCATTTTCCAAATCTTACAGATTCTAGCTTTATTCAACCACAAGCGAAATTACAATGCCTAACTACCAGCAACAAAATTCTACAATTTGACAAATATTCCTCTGAATGTAAAGGATCCTTTCTTGAATGAAAAGAAGAAGAAGTCCTACACATGTACGTGCCAGTGTTCAGTTAGCTATGGCCATGTGACTTCAGACAGAAGTATAAATATAATCATAAACATGCTCATACATTTATGCAACAAAGGCTGTTAAAATGTTATGCCTACCAGAAGAGATTAATGATTTTTATGACAATGGGCTGAAAATATCTCAACTATTGTGAGTTTTTTTCTAATTAATTTACATTCAAAACATGATTGACGTGAGATGATTCTGAGCCATATAATGTAAACAGAAATAGTGTGGTTATTTTTAGCAATTCCATTTCAGTCACAGGATCTGGGATTTTGCCCTGGTTTTTCAAAGGTTCCTAAACATGTATCTCTTTCCTTAGGGAGCTTTCCAAAGACTGGCTGATTGGCTGGGTTGGGTTGAGGACGTTTATTTGAATAATGTGTACTTATAAATAATAATAATAATAATAATAATAATAATAATAATAATAATAATAATAATAACTTTATTTTTATACCCTGCCCCATCTCCCCGAAGGGACTCGGGGCGGCTTACATGGGCCTTGCCCGATAAAACAATCAAATATCAAAACACAGCAATAAAATAGTTGTCCAATAAAAACATCAATTACAGTAAAAAGTACATATGAAATATGGTCTGGAGAAATACCATGGACTACCTAAAGAACAAATAAAGATATCTGAGAATAAATTAAGCCTGAACCTTAACTAATTGTCAAAATAAACAGAGGCTACTATAGTTTGGAAATATCATGAGAAGATTTTAATACTTGGTAAAGTGGAAGGCGTAGCCCCCGGTGGCGCAGAGACTTAAACCGCTGAGTTGCTGAACCGCCTGGGGAGGGAGGCATTTGCCTGTGGCGCTATAGTCCTGGGGGCGCTGTCAAGCCCCTGAGAGGATGGCGCCACCCCCTGCCTCCTCCTCCTCCAAGCTTGGGCCTTCCCACCGCGGCGGGAAGACCCATCCAGGCCTGAAGGAGAAGGCCCATGCAAGCTGGCTGTGCTTCCCAGCCGTGGCCCATGCGCCCTTGCCCAGTCAGCCTGGATGGGCCTCCCCACCGCGGGCTGGCTCACCCAGGCCACTGCGGGAAGGTCCATCCAGGCTGTGGCGAGAATGCCCAGCCAGGCTGGCTGTACCTTCCTGCTGTGGCCCACGCGCCCTTTCCCCGCCAGGAGTCATGGCTGTGCGACACGGGAGGCGGGAGGTCTGGCTACACCTCCTGCATCACGCGGTCATGCCTCCTGTGGCATGGGGGGGGGCCACCAAAAATTATTTTGCCTACTAAGGCAAAATACCTGTGGATGCCTCTGGTTGGCAGTTCGAATCTGGGGAGTGGGGTGAGCTCTTGCTCTTAGCCCAGCCTCTGCCAACCTAGCTGTTTGAAGACATGCAAATTTGAGTAGATCAATAGGTACCACTCTGGTGGAAAGGTAACGGTGCTCCATGCAGTCATGCAAGCCACATGACCTTGGAGGTGTCTACCAACAATGCCGGTTCTTCGGCTTAGAAATGGAGATGAGCACCAACCCCCAGAGTCAGACACAACTAGACTTAATATCAGGGGAAAACCTTTACCTTTACTCTTAAAGTAGAAGGCACAAGAAAAATGGAAGAGTACATGAGAGATTGATTGAATCATGAAAGGAGGCCAAGGGCATGAATCCACGAGTCAATATCTTGGGTTTGTGGAGGCCCCTCCTTCACAGTGTCATTATAATATGGAGATATTCATCATGAGGATTCACATAACTATGTTCCCAAGGAAAATTCAAATTGCAACAAATTATTTTGATCCATCTCACTCTCTATCTTGCTGTCTCTTCCATTCTATTATGTGTATGTCTGCATGGTTTCAAAACAGCAATACATTATATTTATTCAGATCAGCTGATAGTCATAAGATAATGAGCTTGCAAAGGGCAGAAGATATCAGACGATACCATAATTTCCAATAATATCATCCTTTTGGTGCTTTGATCTTGCAAGGCCTGGTTCCAATACAAAACTGTTGCCTAAAATAAACCATTCAGCTGACAGTGCTAAGAAACAATCATGCAAGATGCAGAAAATTCCATTTACAAAGTCTACTAGTGTGTGCATGTGCACACATGCACATTATATGTACTTGTATCACATGACTCATAGCTATCAAAATATTATTTACTTAAATACAAACATTGGAAGGACATTTCAATATGCCATTTAAGTTTGCTTGGCTAATAAAAATACATTAGGTGTGGTTGAGCTTTGTCTGAATATTCATCTTTGCATCTTCTCATAGGCTATTCACATGTTAATGGATAGGGGTTGGGGCTATGGGGTACTTTCATAAATCAGTTCAGCTCAATAATCATTTATCTGCCTGACAGACTGCCCCAGAGGTGCCAAAGAGCCACTGTAGTGTCTCTTGTAAAGTTTACAGCATTCAGATGAGAATGGTGAGAAGTGATTTATATTAGGGAGGAAGAATGTTTCTGTTCAGCTAAACAAAATGAAAGCTGCCACTAATAGGCTTTCAAAAGTGCAGTAAAAATGCAATTTTTGCCATAAATTTCATTAACTGAAACCCATATTATTGCTTTATTAATGAATAGATATGTTTAATTCATGGCTTCATTCAAGACTTTATTTGTGCAATCAATTATTTGGATTTTTATTTAGTATTCAAACTTGGAGAAAGGCGGTCCCCTCCCTTTTGTGCTTCCTAATCGCTATTTAATGCAGACTTCCTCTGTGGGAATTAGAAACAAACCTTCATGATCATGACATATTTGTAAGATGATGTGTAGGGTATGAACTGTTGAGGATAATGAAGCGTATCAGATTGTTTCCATATGACTTATTTTGAGGAATTATTTACCAACAGCCAGGAATGGGTGTCTAATTTATTCAGGAGCTAGCAGGTATCTGTTGTAAATGCAGTGGCTATTTTAATAGGCATAACTCAGCCAGTGACAGGCATAACAATATGAGATTATAAAGCAATTCCCTTATATAGAGAGGGGCCACTAACTAGAGATGTGCAATTTGGACAAAAGGCATGCAGTTTCGGGTTCCCCTACCGGCTGGATCCTCATTCCGTTTACCAGTAACTTACTTGAATGGGAAAGGGTGTTTCCATTTTCATTCACAGAGATTCGACCCATTGGCTACAATGGGAAACTTTAAAGGCTCAATCCTCAGCCATTTTAAGCTGTTAAAATGGAAAAGGGACGGGGCCAGGGGAGGAGCCAAAGGGAGGCCATCATGCACCTTCCCCTGGTTGCTGTGGCAACAGCCGAGGCCTCTTTTCTTCTGGTTCCATCTTCCAGCGCATGCGCGTCGACAGCTGAGGCTTTTGAAGAAAATGGCGGCAAAGGCTCCAGGCGGTGGGAAGGACAGCATCACCGAGAAAGGGCCCAGCGCTAGGCCCAAAGAGTGGAAGGGGAGGTGCCCTTGCGGTACATGGATTATGAGAAGAAAGTGGATGGAAAGTCCACCTCAGAGAGCAACCTGCAGGCTCCCAAAGGCCAGGAGAAATCTTTCAAAACGCTGACTATGCAGGTTCCAAAAGGCAAAGCTTCAGCAGTGTTGCAGTCTACACTGCTGGATTGCCACGAAAGTGTCCCTCTGGCTCTGGAAATGTCAGCCATTAAAGGTATAACACTAGCCTCAGAGGCCAATAAGAAACAAACCTCCGCCAAGGAGAAGCAAAACTCCAAGAAGACAAAGCAAACCTCCAGCAAGATGAAGCAAGCCCTGGTCAACACCTTGATTCAGATCCAGGATTCTCAGTCGTTGCTCTTGACCTTTGCGGCTGTTCAGATGGAGAAGAACCTGGCCCGTTTGGAGCAGGAAGGCGAAGGGAAGATGGCCATGCTCTTGGCGGAGAGGGACCGGCTCCAGAGAGAATCCCTGCACAAGAAAGGCTTGTTGGCGGAGAAGGAGAAGCAGAGGCAGCTCGGCAAGGCCTTGGACACACAGCTGGAAGCCCTGGGACCCGTCGAGGAGCAAGGCATCTGTTTCCAGGAGAAATACCAGGCTTTTGCCACTGCCCTGGACGCCATGTGCTGCCCGTGAAGGAGGCCTACATGCCGGAGGACAAGGGCCAGTACCTAGCCAATCTGGAAGCAGCCCTTTTGGAAAAGAAATAACTCTTAGCCTAAGCCCCCCAGGAGCCCAGCAGAACCAACGCCAATGTCCAGAAGGCGGCCCAGGAATTGTGGAAGGTGGCCCAAAGAAGTGGCCCAAATGCAGCACCCAAACACTTATCAAGGAACATGAGCTAGGCAGACACACCTCCATCTCAGGCCAGACATAATTTTCATGGCAGAACCCATGTTCGGAGACTAGTGAGATAGTGTCCATTAAGCTTGTGCAAAAGAATCAGAAGTTTCAGAAATCAGAAGAAAAACAGAAGTTTTTAAAGTCAGAAGCCATATTCGAAGTGTTTGCGTGGCCCACACCAAATATTTTAGAATCAAAACTTACCCCATAGTTTATTGGTTTCATTTTCTAAATCTCAGAAGACTCCTAAATCAGTTTCATAGTGCAAGGCAAGGAAGCAAAGCCAAAGGCTGCCTTAGTGCCTTGCTATTCCTCTGTGAAATTAATACAGTCTCGGCATCAGCAGCGGGCATAAAAGAGAGCAATGCATTTTGGGAACAGCACAGAACTCTGGGAAATGTAGCTTGGGAAGGGAGGAGCCTTATGCCAAAGAATTCAAAAGGCCTTGCCCTAAACTACATTTCCCAGACTGCCTCAGTAGCAGAAAGCACTAATTGGGATAACAGAGAGGTCTGTCCTTCTCTCAAATATTGAAAATTTGCTAAAAATCCTTGGATAAATGAAATGTTCTAAAATTTGATGGACTGACATTGGTAAATGCATTCTACCATTGTAGCAAGTTTCACCCAAATAGCTTTAAAAATGAGGGAGATAGACGCCCCTGAATTTTCTCCAATTATAATCATATAATTATGTGCATGGACAAATGTAGTTTGGGAAGCGAGAAACCATATGCCTGCCCTAAACTACATTTCCCAGACTGCATCAGTATCAGAAAGTACCAATTAGGATAGCAGAGAGAAAGGTCTCTCCCTCCCTAACAGCCACCAGAATCTGCAAAGAGGAGGACTGACTGATCCATCTCTCTATAATAAGTAAGCCAATCTCTGTGCAGGGCTGGAAAAAATAATAACCTAAATGGGGTCCCCTCCAACTCAATAGGGGAAGCATCTTAACTGGATGTCAGGAGAGTTTGGATGGTGCCTTTCTGCCTGGAAGAAGGGGGTCAGCCTTGATGACCCCTGATGTTGTCTGGAGTATGGTTTTTGTTCTTCAGTTATAAATGGCAGTTCCTAATTTTCATCATAAAAATATGGTGAAAGTTTATTACACTGCAAAAACTTAGTATTTGTGCAAGGGACATGATCATATATATAACAGCACATTTTGCTTTGTTGAGTCTCCACCAATTTAGTGAAGTTTCTGCCACAAAAGTTTCTGGAGTAGAACAGCTACTTTCAAAGTAAGGACTACACAATTAAATAGGAAATAGTACTTTGAAACTAGGAACAGATTTTCTTTATTGTTAAAATGTTGTTCATACAAAATTTCAAAATTTGTCAAAAACAAGTGAAACATTCTGAAATTTAGTGGGCTAACAGTGTTTTCTATTACTGTAGCAAATTTCACCCAAATAGCTTTATAAATGAGGGAGATAAGAGCCCCTGAAATTTCCCCAATTATAGTAATTTAATTATGCACATGTGCAATTAATGTCACAAAATAGTAACGAAATTTCATTAGTCTTGTTATAGCATTGAAATTTTCACTAAGTATGCTTTAGAAACACTTAAGAAGCAAAGTGCCAGTGCCCCCCAGTTTTGCAATGATTTAGAACCATTTTTAATGGATTGCACATCCCTAGGGTCCATATTCACCCGGAAACTAAAACAGGCTCTTCTAAATATAATTCAGGATCTTAATTTAGACATATCCAATATAAAATCATCAGTTTTCTTTTGGTTGCTGCCAGACAAGAAACAGCTGTTTCTGAATTACTGCTCCCAAGATGTTTGGGACTGAGCTTTTGTCAAAGAAACTGACACAGCATCTTTGACAAAACTAGACTAAAATGACTCAGAGCAAGATACATATGTGAGATAGATTCAATTCTGTTTGAACGGTTCCATCCTATTTATATTTTAGACAGATGCAGCAGCCTTGTTTTTTTTTCTCCCTGCTTATTGCGGTCACAGTTGGAAAAATGAATTTGCCTAATATTGATATTTTATTGTCTCCTTTCCCCCATAACCTTCAACAGGTGATACACATCTTTCTTTTAATTGCAATGGTGCATTTTGATTGCTTCTTTTGATAGTTCATCTTTGTATTGCATTTGTAACTTGTAACTTTAACTTAAAACTAAGAAAATCCAAGGTTGCACATTAAGAAATGTAGAGAAGCTGTCTGGGGAACAGGGATACATGGGAAATTACCTAATTCATTTGTAAATTGAGAATAACAAAAAGCCTTCTCTACTGGCTGTTGTGCACTCTCTCTCTCTCCTTCTTTCTCTCTATTTGTATAGCCCTTCCGTGGATTTTTGTTTCCATTTTGTAGTCAGAGAAAAGTTTGATGGAACCAATTTTTATATTGAAAATTAATTTATTTGAAGGTAGTTCATCTTATATATCTGGAATAAGGAAGTGGCAATTTCCCAGTAAAAGCTGCTGCAGAATTGTTTTTGGACTAGTAATTTACATGGTCTCAGTAGGGGATTCTGTCATAGCTTATATTAGTCTCATGGTACTAAATTCTAAATTTAGTAGTAAATTGAATCAGGATCTAAGCAGTGCTAATGGCTGCATTCCTTTCATGAGGGTTGAAATTAATGGATGCAAACTAAATTTGTGAGAGAAATTAAAGCTGAAACTACAACTAAGTGAGTTCTAATAGTCCTAAGCAGAACAATGTTTCGAAAAGTCTGCAATGTAATTAAGAATTATAGCTGCTTGACTGGCTGTAGGTAATTGTTTTTTTCTTCCCCTGGCAGAAGGATGCAAAAATTGTCCTAGTTCCAAAGTAAATGACATCTGCTTGCCCATTTATTGGGGAGGGGGTTAGTTATATTTCTCCAAGTTTTGGATTATAAGTCATTGTTTCACAATATGCATTTTCAAAAGAGTGCAGATCATTTGTGAATATGCATGGCCTGTAACAATGTCACATTTGGTAAAGGAGGTTCATGACATCAGTGGAAAAGCACATACTTTACATATCGAAAGCCATAGGTTTAATTTCCACTGGGATGGAAAAATATACTTACAATCTAGCTAGTTGCTACCAAGTCAATATCATAGAATCATAGAATTGGAAGAGACCACAAGGGCCATTTGTTGGGGCACGCTGCCATGTCCCACTATTACCAAGTAGCCTAAAGCTCCAGGGTCCTTTTATCAAATCAAACACTAGAGGCAATGAGATTGTTCAACAGGTTTATTTGATCAAATCACCCTGATGGGTGAACAGAAGAAAGTGCCACTCAGAAGTGAGATGCAGCTCAGTTATAGTTAACACTTCAAACCTGCACATGTGCAGATACTTCACTTCGGCAGAAAAAATGGAAATCAAAGATACAGAATGGGGGATGCCTGGCTTGACAGCAGTGTGTGCGAAAAAGACCTTGGAGTCCTCGTGGACAACAAGTTAAACATGAGCCAACAATGTGATGCAGCAGCTAAAAAAGCCAACGGGATTCTGGCCTGCATCAATAGGGGTATAGCGTCTAGATCCAGGGAAGTCATGCTCCCCCTCTATTCTGCCTTGGTCAGACCACACCTGGAATACTGCGTCCAATTCTGGACACCACAGTTGAAGGGAGATGTTGACAAGCTGGAAAGCGTCCAGAGGAGGGCAACTAAAATGATCAAAGGTCTGGAGAACAAGCCCTATGAGGAGCGGCTTAAAGAACTAGGCATGTTTAGCCTGCAAAAGAGAAGGCTGAGAGGAGACATGATAGCCATGTACAAATACGTGAAGGGAAGTCATAGGGAGGAGGGAGCAAGCTTGTTTTCTGCTGCCCTGCAGACTAGGACACGGAACAATGGCTTCAAACTACAGGAAAGGAGATTCCACCTGAACATCAGGAAGAACTTCCTCACTGTGAGGGCTGTTCGACAGTGGAACTCTCTCCCCCGGGCTGTGGTGGAGGCTCCTTCCTTGGAGGCTTTTAAGCAGAGGCTGGATGGCCATCTGTCGGGGGTGCTTTGAATGCGATTTCCTGCTTCTTGGCAGGGGATTGGACTGGATGGCCCATGAGGTCTCTTCCAACTCTACTATTCTATGATTCTATGATTCTATGATTCTATTTTCTCTGATTTGTGCCTCATCTCTATCTCTTTCTTTGTTCCCTTCTGGCTCCAGCTGTTATCAGCTGTGCCTCCTTTTCCTCTGATTCTGCCTCCTGCTCTGACCCTTCTCCACCTCCTATTTGTTACTAAGCATTTTCCCTTTTGAACTTTTCCCTTGTCTGAGTTATCTGCTTTGGCTGATAAATTTGGCTGTTTGCATTGGCAATTAAATCTCATGACAATGCTGTGTAGCAGGGGGTGAATCCAGTGTTAGTCTTGCAGAGACTGGACCCATTGAAATAAACAAGACTTGTAAATAATTAATTACTGACATAAATCCCATTGATATCAGTGAGTATTCTCTAGAAAGAACTACTATTAGATTCAGTACATTTAATTTTCAGCATTCTCCTTTTCTAAGTTTTATCTGAGTTGGGATTTTTCAATTCACCTTGGAGATACCTTTAGGCAAAATGCAGACATGAGTTTGGATATTATTTACAAACTGTCACCCTCACCTGAAATGAAACACTATTGAGCTCAAAGTGATCTGAATGGTTCTCCTCTTCTCTACTTTGTATTCATGATAACTCTGGAGGTAGTTCAGGTTGAGAGAAAGCAGAGCTTAGAACTAACTTGTTGATTAACTTGTGGCATTGTTAATTTACTATATTTTTCTGTACTTTCACCTAATTTTTTAGATTCCTAAATTAACCCATGTTTCCTGACGTCAGAAATATATATTTAATGATATTAAATTATTAGTTATTAGGATGGGTATGTCTATCTTTATCATATTCAAAAGAATAGGAAGACCTGCTGTTGTGAATGGGTCTTCTGAGGCTGTGAGTGGTAATGGAGAGATCAGGAGAGGAAGGAAGAACCCTCGCGAGGAGGGCTCGCTGGAAGATTTGCACAGGAAGAGAATCAGGAAGATTGATGGGGAGTCTTCTGAGGAGGATTCATGTGGGGACTTGGGAGGGGATCTTGAGGTAGAAATAGATGCTGAGGAACCGGTGGTGACAGAGGAAGTTGGCATAGATTGGGCACGGGCTCCAGAGGATCTTGGGGAGGAATCTGGGTCCATGGATGCTGTGGATACTGGAGAGGCTTGGGTATCTTCAGAAGCAGATCCCACATGGTCTGCCTGGAGGAATGAGGGTAGTTCCACAGGTGTGGACAGAGTTGGGTGTGGGCAGGATGATGTTGATTCTGATGAGGAGTTTGGGACTCCTGATCCTTGGGCGTTGGCTGTTTGGAGCTCAGATTCTGATGAGGAACTTGGGACACCTGACCCTAGGGCGTTGGAAGTTTGGACGCCCAAGGAAATCTAAATAAATTGGGAATTTTTGGCCACTATTCTTTGCGTGTGGCAAGGTGTTGCTGGACACCATTGGGTTTCCTGTATGTGATTCTGAAGACTGGCTTGGGACTTTGCAACAGATGTAACAAGTTATTCTTCAATGGAGGGCTGGAATTGTGTGGATTTTCCTGGACTGCACTGTTATTACTATTTTGCATTAGCTGCTGTTCGCCTTTGTTGTCTTGGCTTTTTGTGCCATCCCATGACGTTGACCTTCTTGTGACTACTTCATCCTTTGGACTTTGGACTGAATCTCGACTTGGCTTATCTCTTCGCTCAGCTTGGCATCGTTCTCATCTCCGTGGCTGACTGCTGGCTTCGTTCCCGACCCTGATGCTGTTTCCTTATCCCGACTTCGGACCGGCTTGACTTTGCTACAACACTACGCTCCTTTAGCTCCTTGCCTGGTTGTCGACTCTGCAGCGGCTTGCTGTTAATTCCTCAGCGTTTTCCAGTTTCGTTTGTTTGTGCCGCTTACGGTGAAGAGCTTTTAGCCCGGTTGGGGTTTTTGCTTCAGTTTGGAATCACTGCTGTACTCCTGGGTTTTGAGGAATTTTTTGGGGCTTCATAGCGATTTACCTTTGTTTGTTTTGCCATTTTAAGCCTGTTTTGTGCCTTTGGGCTGAGTTCAAGTACTTTATGTTAAATCCGGATTATATCTCTGGTTAATCCGGATTATATGCCAGTTCATGTTTTTGCCATTTTTTCTGTTTTGACTGCTTAATAACACTGAAGATTAAGTGTTTTAAGCCTCTGACAATTTACTGAGCTGTTTTTGAGTTGTTACTTAAATAAACTATATTTTGCTCTCAGTTGGCGTCTGACCTTTGACACCTGCTGTCACACAAGAAAAACATTACAGTAGGAAGAAATGTATTACGTTGCTCTGATCTTAGGCAGGCTAATCTGTTTTTGTTTTTCTGGTAAGGCAGTGGGGAGAGGAAGAGGGACAAATTTCAGAAGAGCTGTGTTTGCGGAGCAGTAAAACAGCTAGGTTTTGGAAAGAAGAAAAAAGAATGGAAAAAATGAGTCTTGGAATGGAATAAGGATGGGAAGAGTACTTTGCTTGTTTAGGTGAAGACCAAAACCTTCAGGAATCCAATACCCTTTTAGAATCTCAGACCTTTTAGGCCTTTAAATTCACACACACACACCCAGCATGGGCCTATATGAAAAGAAATGTTTTTGAAGTCTTTTTTATGTTGGAGCATGAGTACATTATGACTTCCTTAATAAATCTTCCTTTCTATTTATACTCAACTAGTTTGATAAGTCAGGTGTTTGTCTCATGGGCCAAACAAACCAGCTTTTCTTTAAATAAGGGAGAGAGCTGAACTGCAGTCTTAACTTCCCAGGAGCCACATGGCCAGAAGTGAACATGGGCCAGCACCTTCCTTACTCCCTTCTTCTCTCACATAGATACCATCAAAGCATTCACATCCACAGAATACGGTTGTCTGGAGGCCCTTTCACACGACCCTATATCCCAGAATATCAAGGCAAAAAATCCCATAATATCTGCTTTGAACTGGGATATCTGAGTCCACACTCAGATAATGTGGGATTTTCTGCCTTGATATTATGGGACATAGGGCTGTGTGGAAGGGCCCTACATTATCCACGTGGACATGGCATTCTCGGCTCTTCCTCATTGTTAATCAACATAGGGAGCACGTTTTCATAAATTTGCCCTTGGTAAAGAGGTTTGACTTTTCTGCCAATATGTGACAATAGTGATAAAGATTGGACCCATTTCATCCCCACCTCAGCTGATCTGATCAGTCATACCATATTGTGGGCTAAATCTTCATGTCTGTTATGAGGATTAAGCTAGAAAAATAGGGGAAGAATATCCTAGGACAGGGCAGTCATCTCAATTGGTGAATTTCAAAGGCAGCATTTCGCCAGCTTTCAGCTGTCCTTGAATTTCCTCTGTCTACAAAGGTATGTGCAGGAACTTGGGTTTTTTTCCAAGACAAATAACATTGTGAATTTTAAAACAAAAGATCTTGAATTTTTGATCCTACTAAGTTTCACATATCTCTAGTTATCATAATCCTAACTGTGTCTTGTAATTGTTGTGTTTTTGTATGTGCTTCTTTCCCCATTACCACTGCTGATTTATGACTGCTACAAAAAGTAACCTTTGTATAAAATTGCATTTTTCTCACCACTTTCAGCTCATGAGTTCTTGATCTAAATGCTGTATTCAGAGTTCCAACAACTTTGCTATACTTATTTAAGCAAAAGGTAGTATGAATGAAGCCTTAGAAAACATCTGCCAAACTGTAATGGAGGAAGAAATTATCTGTGCAAAGCGCATGCTTTTAGCAAAATAAATTATAATTTGGTGGAAAGGATAACTTAACTTTGGTTCATCAATTGAAGGCTTTATTAAAGCCATTAAAACTCCCTCTTCTCTTTCTGCCATGAAAGGATCAAACACAGGAGTTTCTTTTGTCTTACTTTTATGTTCTATAATACGGAGGGAGAGTAAAGAAAAAGGGAAAAAAATAGTACTTGGATCTGTAGTCCATGGGGTGATAGACAGGTAAAAGGAAATACTTGGAAGGTAGAAGAGAATATAACAAATATCAGGGGATTGTAGGGGAGACTGTGAAGGAAAAGAAATGTTTCATGCTACAACTTTGTGACTGGAAAAAAGACAAACGCTTGATTTTTAATAATAATATAAGTTATCTTCAGAAATTAGTTTTCCTTATATTCTTGGGAAAAGAGCAACAGTGAAGAACTGGCATATTTAAAGGAAAAGGTTGTAACTTATTTTATTGTCTCTGGTCTGCTGGCAGCTGGTAGGTAGCTATTTTTAGACTATTTACTTTGAAGTAGGATGTACCAGTGTGTTCAGGATGTCACAAGAACATTCTGTATATAATAAGTGCTTAAAGGCTAGGAGAAGCATTTAAAATTGCCACCCAGCCCAATAGAAATGAACTCTTTCTTTAACAAGTTTGCGTTAGGCAGACTTATTTAATTGTTTGGAAAATTAGCTAAAGGAGATGTGGTAAACCTCTACTTTTACAGAAGTTGGGGTTGTTGTATGTCTTTTGGGCTGTGTGGCCATGTTCCAGAAGTATTCTCTCCTGATGTTTCACCTACATCTATGGCAGGCATCCTCAGAGGTTGTGAGGTATGGATAAACTAAGTAAGGAAAGGAAAGAATATATATCTGTGTAGAGTCCAGGGTGTGGCAAGAGTCCTTTGTCACTGGGAAGCCAGCATTAATGTTTCAGTTAATCACCATAATTAGCATTGAAAAGGTTTTTGTCTCTTGCTTGGGGGCGTCCTTTGTTCAGTCATTAGCAGTCCTCTGCCCTCAGAGTGTTGGTTCCCATCTACTGTTTTGATTTTAGAGTTTTTTTTAATACTGGTAGCCAGATTTTGTTCATTTTCATGGTTTCTTCCTTTCTGTTGAAGTTGTCCACATCCTTGTGGATTTCAATGGCTTCTCTGTGTAGTCTGACATGATAGTTGTTGGAATGGTCAAGCATTTCTGTGTTCTCAAATAATATCCTGTGTCCAGGCTGGTTCATCAAGTACTCTGCTATGGCTGATTTCTCTGGTTTGAATTAGTCTGCAGTGCTTTTCATGTTCTTTGACTCTTGTTTGGGTGCTGTGTTTGGTGGTCCCTATGTATACTTGTCCACAGCTGCATGGTATCCGGTAGACTCCTGCAGAGGAGAGAGGATCCCTCTTGTCCTTCGCTGACCGTAGCATTTGTTGGATTTTCTTTGTGGGAGGGTAGATAGTAGGGTTGTCCAAAAATTCGTTATGATTCTTATTTTGGAATTGTTTCGGAATGTTCTCGCTTTTTGAACCGAGTATTGAAACGTTGTCCCTGGGCGCAACTGGCAATGTAATTCGAACCATCGTTGGCCCATTCTCTAATTGTGTCTTAATGTTTCGTTAATTTTTTTCCTCCAAAAATTTTTTTATATATTTTTTTAATTTTTTTTTAATTTTTTTTTTGTTTCTGCAACCTAACTTGAATGGGAGCCTAGCGCAGCCTAAAATGGCTGCCGCTCCCTGGCCAATCAGAGACTTCCATGATGGCTGGAAAAGGTGGGGGCTAGCGTCCTCCGCGTCCACATGTAAGATCTCTATAAAAAACCCCTCCCCAACCCAGGCAAGCTATTCGGGGCTGGGTTACCGAGCAGAGAGGGTGGTTCGCACTGCGCTGGGAATCAAGCCGCCTGCATTGAGGGGAGAGAGGGCTAAGTGTTCTGGGGGTTGGGTCTGTTAAGGGCTGGCTGTTGTTGCTGACTGGATATTGTGGGTTTTTTTTTGGGAAATTGGCTTGGGGCTTGTGGCAGAGTCCTTGCTGTGGCTTTAGGCAATTTTTATTTTTAAAAGGACGTGGGCGCCAAGGCATTGCTTTCCTGACGCTCCATTTCTAAAGACCTCTGCCTTTTTTTTGAATTTAGCAATCACTAGATCAGCCCTTCTTAGCAATCCTAAAAGGGGGGGACATTGGAAGTTAGAGTTTCCAAAGGACGTGTGCGTTCCTGCGAGGGCATTGCTTCCCTCACGCTCCGTTTGTAATCCCAAGCCCCCGGGCTGAGTGTTATTGCATCAATCACAAAGACACACATTGTTTTCAAACCTAAAAGGGTACATTGGAAGAAATAGTTTCCAAAGGACATTGCCAATCCTGTCAAGGCATTGCTTGGCGTGTGCTGCGTTTCTAATCCAAAGTCCTCCGCCAGTTTCATTTTGGTAATCACAAGGTCAGCCAGTGGCACCATAGATCAAAAAGTTCAAAGGCAATTTATAGTTTTCAAAGGACAGTGGCACTCCTGTCAAAGCATTGCTTCCCTCACGCTCCGTTTCTATTCCCAAGCCTTGGGCTGAGTTTTATTTCTGCAATCACAAAGTCAGACATTGATTTGATTCAATAGAGGGTCCACAGCAATTTATAGTTTCCAAAGAACGTGGGCACTCCAGCCAAGGCATTGCTTTCCTCACGCTCCATTTCTAATCCCAAGCCTTGGGCTGAGTTTTATTTTTGCAATGACAAGGTCAGACATTGATTTGATTCAATAGAGGGTCCAAGGAAATTTATAGTTTCCAAAGGACATTGCCAATCCTGTCAAGGCATTGCTTGGTGTGTGCTGCGTTTCTAATCCAAAGTCCTCGGCCAGAGTTTCATTTTGGCAATCACAAGGTCAGCCAGTGGCACCATAGATCAAAAAGTTCAAAGGCAATTTATAGTTTTCAAAGGACAGTGGCACTCCTGTCAAGGCATTGCTTGGCGTGTGCTGCGTTTCTAATCCAAAGTCTACACAAGTAGAAGAGGGACTTTCACAGTAATAAGAACCCAATTGAACAGGAAATAAGACTTTCAAACCAGGAACAGGTTTCTTCAAATATTGAAAAATAGTGTATTATAAAAAGTTATGAAAATTCACCAAAAATCAAAGGAGACAGGAAACTTTCTGCAATTTGTTGAGCAAAGAGTGTTGAATGTGATCTCCCACTGTACCAAATTTGATGAGGATAGCTCAAGAAATGAGGGTGGGAGAGCCCTGTAAAAGTCCCCCCCGGTTTCCTTTTTTTTTGGCGATTGCGCATGCACGTCCGCCATTTTAGAAACATTAAGAACCATTACGAATTTTCGCAAATATCCAAAATTTTTGGGTGAAAAATTCGGAAATACTTTCTATATCGAAGCGCCGGCACCCCCTACTTTAGAAACGAGAATTGAAACATTTTTTTCCATCGATCGGACAAGCCTAGTAGATAGTTTGTAGGTTGTGCTTCTTCATCAGTTTGCCTATGCGGTCAGTGGTTCCCTTGATGTATGGCAAGAACACCTTTCCTCTGGGTGGATCTTTGTCTTGACTCTCATGGCTTGTTCTTGGCTTGTTCTTGGCTTGTTCAGAAGTTGTCAGACTGCAGTTCCTATCTGCCCTAGCCAGCACTGACAATGGAAGGAGCAATCCAACAGCATCTGAACTGCTTCTTTGATTAATCAGTAAAGACCCATCCTGATTGATGAGACTGCAAGTTAGGAGCACATTAATTTTCCTGATGTTTGTGGAATGTTTTTATATTAGTGAATTAAAAGAAAAATATCAAACCATGCTGTTTCTTTTTAAACAATTAGCGTGGCTTTTGTGCATTGTTTGTTTCTCAGAAAGAGACATCTATTTTATTAATATATGCATTTACTCAAAAAGGGAGGTGAATAATTAATAAATGTCTGTTCCATTATTGGAAAGTTGCCTCTGTGATCTATGAAGATAATATTGTTTATCCACCTTTTACCTGTGGAATGGTTTTGTTTGTTTGTTCCTCATAGGTAATTGTAGCATTTCTTGTGGTATAGTATTAAATTTGGTCTGACCTCAGAGCTTGGTTACTTAGCAACACAACTTTTTAAATTGAGTGCTGATATAACATAGTTCTTGAACTGAAATGAAGATTGCAATCACCGGATGTTTTGCAGACTATACACACCATGTTCCACTATGGAGTTTCCACATTAAAGGGGTGGCAGGGGTACAATGAAACTCATTTTCTAACCTAAATCTTTTCCCATTGCATATACTGAATGGCGGACAATTGCACCCATAATTCTGTGAAGACATACTGTTATATTTTAAACCAGTGGGAGGGAATATATGGTGTTCCTCATGATGTTGGAATCTAAATATTGAAATCATTAAACTTACATTTAGTTCAATACATCAATATGAAAACAGATACAAAAGGAGTTGCTAAACAATCAAACAAAGGACTATTACATTCACAGTAAAAACAATATTTTTCTCTTGAAGGATGAATTTACTTAAATTTACATCAAATTAAATTTCAATATAAAATAAACCATTTCGCTACTTGCTCCACTGAGGGGGTAATATATGCCATCACATGTCCCTGCTCCCTAATGTATATAGGCCAAACAAGGAGGAAGCTAAAGTCCGTATTATAGAACACAAAAGTAAGATCAGGAAACGTTCTACTGTTTCAATTTTTATAAACATTTTGAAGATCTAAAACACAATCCTGAATCATTCCGGGTCCAGGTTCTAGAAGTTGTCACACCCTCCAAAGGCATAGATTTCCAGACGATGCTCCTACAGCGTGAATCTTTTTGGATTTTCACACTCCAAACAGAACATCCGAAGGGGTTGAACAATACCAACTCTTATGACTGTTTCTTGTAAAGATTGATAGTCTTCCTTTAAATGTGACTCTGGAGTAACAGCAACTACATTACTTTACAACCACCTGACCATTGTGCTTGCCATTTAAAAGTGAAATTACTCAGCTTTATACTTGCATTGAAATCAAACTATTTGCAGAGTATGTGTGTTTAAAACTTAGATCTTTCTGTGAGTATGACTTTTACATTATCTTTGTTGTGTATTGTGTATGTCTCATGTAACTATATGTATTGTAAATAACTGGTAGCCACTATATATGTTCCCTATAGGATCCACATTAAAAAAAACTTTAAAAAAACTGAAACAAAAGGACTACAATCCACCTGATGAAGACTCTTTTGAATTGAAACCAGTTGTGGTTTTGGAGTCTACTATCCATAATAAAGAAACAAGAACAATCATTATATATAAGAAGAGGACTCAATTTGTGTATGTGGAACAATTAAATAACTAAAGAACATTTATTGTTTATGAGAAGAGGAGTAAATTCATCCTTCAAGAGAAATATATTGTTTTTACTGTGAATGTAACAGTCCTTTTTTTGATTGTTTAGCAACACCTTTTGTATCTGTTTTCATATTGATCTATTGAACTAAATTTAGATTTAATGATTTCTGTACTACTGTAATAGTGGATACTTGTCTTTGTAGTTCCAGGGAACCCATTTTCTTTTTTGGAATCTAAATCTCAACTCCAGACAGCATTATAGATGCAGGAATCCAGCTTCCCACACCTCATTTCAACCAACTAAAAAATCCTTTCTTAGAATAAACTCATTTGAGCTGAGAGAGAAGCTTCTACAACTCTCCTCCACAGTGCTGGCCACTTTAAAACCTTGCAGCTCAGACTGGTAAAAACAGCTGAGAGAGTAGCCTCTAGTAAGTAGCCACATTGGGCTGCTTCTAATGTTGAGCCTATTCCATTGTTGCCCCCTCTGGTGTCACTGCTGCAGTATTCAAACCAGACAGGCAGTCTTGGGTTCTCCTCCACCATCATCCCCGTGGCTGCTGTGTTCCACCACTGGCTTGTTCTACCACCATTGCCACCCTTGGAGGAGACGCTGTGGCTTACCATTGCTCAATGTTATGAGGTTATACCTCATAACCTCTGAGGATGCCTGCCATAGATGTGGGCGAAACGTCAGGAGAGAATACTTCTAGAACACGGCCATACAGCCCGGAAAACATACAACAACCCTGTGATCCCGGCCATGAAAGCCTTCGACAACACATTGCTCAGTGTTTGAACTTTTATTAGCAAGCCACCCTCTTGACCCGCTCAGACCAAACGGACTGGTCAGGACTAAATAGACTGGACCAGCTGGATGCCTTTTTGGGAAACTTTCATCAGACCACTGGGCATTCTTTAAGCACAATTGGGTGTGGGGTGGATTGGATTAATTTTAGGTGGGGGTGGGCTGTGTGTGACAACGATTTGAGGCTATTGAGCTACTATTTATCCGTGTTTTGGCCATTTAAGTCACTGGACTATAAGAACTGTAATCATGTCTCAATGCAATGTAAATTTGATATGCTTGATATGTTTTAATGTGTTTTAATCATTTGAAAGCCTATTTTAATTGATATAATGTGGTTTTTTTACAGTTTTATAATATTGTGTTTTATTGATATTGTTTGTTATTATCTGAATCTGCCATTGAATTATTGCCATAGCTTGTAAGTCGCCTGAGTCCCCCTTCAGAGGTGAGAAGGGCGTGGTATATATACAGTAAATAAATAAATAAATTTGAAATTTGGAGCTGATGGGGAGCTCTATAGATCCCATGGACTTTAGAAAAACACAACCAATAAAAATCATGGAGCAAATTAGGCCTGAACCCTACCTAAAAATCAAGATGACTAAGCTGACTGTCATACTTTGGAAGACAATGATGTCTGATAAAGCAGAAGGCAGTAGAAAAAGAGGAAAACTACATTATAGGTGGATAGACCCAATCAAGGAAACCACAATCCTAAATATGAAATTCCTCACTCATTTATTTACCAGACAACACTAATTTCAGGTAGGAGTGTGGGAAATAATAGCTAGCTACATATTGGTAAATGCAGAAGTTCTCCCATTGGGATAGCAAACCCATCAGGACATCTGGGGCAATAAAGTTTTGCAACAGATACATTATTCATGGATTTGAAGAGGAAAATGTAATGGTAGATTACACTATGTAACATGATTTTTGCTTCTTGATTGTAAATCAAATTTCCTCATTGGTTCTGTCATAAAAACATGAAAAGGGTTTATTATTTTGTTACATAGCGTTATCATATCATAAATGAACGCTGGAGGAATTGTCTATAATGCAGAGCACGTATAGACTAGAGAAAATTCTAAACAAGTTAGGTCCAAGTTAAGGCTAATTTACATCCACCCTTGAAGCCAGGTTTAGGCACACCACTTCTCCTTGAAAATTATTCATAATTTTTACTGCTCTACATTTTGAAAGGATCTAGAACTTGTGTAGGGATGGAAAAAAATATTCAAAAATGTGCAGGGGAATGAAATTTGAGGCCCACGAAACCCCATCAAGAAGAATCTTCCTAAAGCTTCCTTTTCATTGCTTCCTGAGTCTTTGTATAAACTAAGATGATAGGGATAGTAGAAAATTGCTGAGGATCTTTGGTGGCTATGTTCTGATTATAATTTCATCTCCTGGGATCTCTGGAGGACTTGAATGTTGACTGCATTGTTATGCTAGCAATTAGGCTTGCTCAAATAATTCGTTTTCCCCGTTTACCGTTATTGATTCGTTATTTTCGATTGTTTTGAAGCAATATCGAACCTTGGTTGTCCACACGTCTGGATATCGTGGTTTCGAATCGCGAGAGGCCATTTTTTCTAATTTCTTCGTTTTTTTCGTTAAGAAAAAAGAGCTTTTGCAAAGCACCCAAACTCCTTTCCTTTTGCCCCTCAGCCAATGGGAGGCTCAGCCAATGGGAGGGGGCGAGGGGGAAGGAGGCCGAGGAGGAGGAGGAAGACGGAGGGGGGAAATGGCCGCCGCCGCTGCCTCGCCTCAGCTCAGTGCATTAATTAATTGGGCCTTAATGAGCCCCCTTCCAAGCCAAACCCACCAGAGAAACACCCTCAATGCAAACCTTGCAACGTCCTTCTCTCCTTCTTGGACACAAAGGCAAAGGGAGGAGGCACTTTGGGTTCCCAAGCGACCTGAAAAGAGCCATAGAGAAAGGGAGAGCCAGTGCGCATGCTCCACCCTCCAAGGCACACAAGGGGGGAGTTCGCATGGGAGCCGGAAGTGTTGGGGCCTCCGTCCCTCCCTTGCTTTTCCTCTTTGGTCTCCCTATCTTGAACACAGAACACGCATGAAAAAAAAACACACCATAATTTCACAATATATAGTTTAAATAACAAAAGGAAGAGGAAGGAAGAGGCCCGGGATGCGAGGGGGTGTGGGCCAGGCCCGTCCTCGGCTGCTCCCAGGGGCCCAGATTCGCACCCTCCCTCCCCCCAATACAGGTCTCCAGTCCATACCACGCTACATGAACTTGAATGGATACTGTGGTTGTGTTGTCGAAAGCTTTCATGGCCGGGATCACACTGTTGTGGTATGTATTCCGGGCTCTATGGCCATGTGCCAGAAGCATTCTCTCCTGACGTTTCACCCACATCTGTGGCAGACATAGAGGTTTTGACGTCTGTGCGAAGCTAGGCAAGTGGGGTTTATATATCTGTGGAAGGTCCAGGGTGGGAGAAAGAACTCTTGTCTGTGGGAGGCAAGTGTGAATGTTGCAATTGGTCACCTTGATTAGCATTGAATAGCCTTGCAGCTTCAAAGCCTGGCTGCTTCCTACCTGGGGGAATCCTTTGTTGGGAGGTATTAGCTGGCCCTGATTGTTTCCTGTCTGGAATTCCCATTTTCTGGGTGTTTCTGGGAAGGTAATGGCACTCCATGTAGTCATGCCGGCCACATGACCTTGGAGGTGTCTATGGACAACACTGGCTCTTGGGCTTAGAAATGGAGATGAGCACCAACCCCCAGAGTCAGACATGACTGAACTTAACGTCAAGGGATACCTTTACCTTTACCTACACACACACACACACACACACACACACACACACACACAAGCAGGGACTATATATATATATATATATATATATATATATATATATATATATATACACACACACAATATATATCACACACACACCAATTTAACAAAGTTTCAGCCACAAAAACAAAGTTTCTGAAGTAGAACAATGACTTTCACAGTAAAGACAACCCAATTTAACAGGAAATAAGACTTTCAAACCAGGAACAGATTTCTGCAATTATTAAAAAAAGCTTTATTATAAAAGCTATGAAAATTCGCCAAAAATCAGAGGATAAGGGAAACGTTCCAAATTTTGGTGAGCTATCAGTGTTAAATGTGTTCTACCACTGTACCAAGTTTGAAGAAGATCACTCAAAAAATGAGGGTGGGAGAGTCCTGTAAAGTCCTCTCCCTCTGTGCTGTTTTTGGGAATTGCGCATGCGCGTCCGCCATTAACGAATTAATTTAGAAAATAACGAATTTTCGTTAATTTCGAAAATTTTTGGGGGCCAAATTCGTTATTAGCAACAAAAACGAAAAACTGCCCCCTCTAGTTTTGAAACGAGTTTAGAATCAAATTTTTCATGGATCGATCAAGCCTACTAGCAATACATATCTAGGGTGATCCTTGGTTCCCCCCAAGACAGGGTATGCAATTCTATGAGGGAGCCATCTTAGGATGCATGTTGGGGGGTAAGTATTTGAAATCTGCACATTTCTGAAGATACTCCTAAAGTAAACATCTTACATAAATAACCCCATCCCTATTGGTGAATCTGCTCTTTTTAATAGGTATGTTAAATGAACTGTCCAAGGTGCTGAACCTTTTCCCCATCATAAGTTCAGCTGTTTGAACAACTCATTCTAATTGGTATCCTGAGTGAATTCACTACCTTGCTGAGATAGAAGCCACTACCTTGTTGAAACAGAAACCTCTGAAATTAAATAAAAATATTTTGCAGAGATAGTTTGGGTAAGAAGAAGAAGGAAGAGCCACAACAACTACTTGATAGAATACTGTTACAGTTAAATACTGGTGAATTCAGTGAAACTTCTACTATTATTTCCACAACAATGTTCTGATCTCTGATCACAGAAGAAATTGGGACATTTATCTGCAAAAGTCGTCATGTGATTTTCATATATTCGAAGCCTCTGGAGTCTTCCAAAGAAGAGATGCAACAGTTGATGCATAAAAGAAAGGGCTTGGGGAATTAAGAAACCACAGCAAAGTTAAAAATGATGAAGAGGGGGGAAGAAAACAGCACAGGATAGCATGTCAAAGCCAAGAAAGAGGAATTAGTGGAAGGCCAAAGCTTAGGTCTTCTTTTATTTGATGGTATTCTTTTAAGGAAAAAAGTACCTACCTATGGAATTTTTCAGACTTAAAACTACAATTCTTGCTTCTTTATGTGCAAAGCAATTTCTCATGAGGAAGATAAATATAATAAAAGATAGTAACACTTGCTCTGATTGGGAAAAGAAAGGATTTCTGGGAGATGTGGTCTTACGGGGGGAGCATGAGCATATATGCCGCTTTTCAAATACCAGTTTTCAATAATTTTATTACATTAGCTTCATATTTGCTTCCTGGGTGAATATTCCACCCTGGAATATTCCAGATCTGTAGGCTGCCTTGCTTATTGCCCACAGATGCTGCTAGGCAGGTGCTTAAAGAAAAAAACTACTGCGTGCTCTTCCTCATTCCAAGCAGCAGGTTTTATCAAGAAATGCATTCCAGAACATGGCACCACTATTTTAGATGAAATATTTCCTCAGAATATTTACTCACTTCTGTGAAACCCACCACTGGATTAAGAAAACATTCACATTACAAATGGTCATCTTTTGTTTTGTGGACAAAGCCTCCTGAATTATTGGAGCACCACAATTATAATTGCATTAAAAGCAGCTTCACAGGCAGTCAAATATGTTTTTATGCATCGGCTTAGGTTGATGTCATATCAAAGGGCAGGAGATGGCACTAATGAGCTGGAAGGTATAGCTAGCTATCAGTTAGGGCTGATGGAGTTTTTAGGAGGTGAAGTGAATATCTGACGAAGAAGAAGAAGAAGAAGAAGAAGAAGAAGAAGAAGAAGAAGAGTATTGACTCTAAGGCATTGTAAATGGTATTCATAATTCCCACATCACTAATTCATTTGTATTCATATCACTTAATATATTCATTTGCTATTCATGAGCATGTCACTGTATAGTTATCTCTCCCCTGCAATCAGTAAGTTGGTGTAAATTTACCTTTAATTTAATACAGGTTGCATGAATGAACCTACGACTATAATACAGGTTGCATGAATGAACCTACGACTTAGACGAAGGGTTAGAAGGCACGATCATCAAGTTTGCAGACGACACAAAACTGGGAGGGATAGCTAACACTCCAGAAGACAGGAGCAGAATTCAAAACGATCTTGACAGACTAGAGAGATGGGCCAAAACTAACAAAATCAAGTTCAACAGGGACAAATGCAAGATACTTCACTTCGGCAGAAAAAATGGAAATCAAAGATACAGAATGGGGGACGCCTGGCTTGACAGCAGTGTGTGCGAAAAAGACCTTGGAGTCCTCGTGGACAACAAGTTAAACATGAGCCAACAATGTGATGCGGCTGCTAAAAAAGCCAACGGGATTCTGGCCTGCATCAATAGGGGAATAGCGTCTAGATCCAGGGAAGTTATGCTCCCCCTCTATTCTGCCTTGGTCAGACCACACCTGGAATACTGTGTCCAATTTTGGGCACCGCAGTTGAAGGGAGATGTTGACAAGCTGGAAAGCGTCCAGAGGAGGGCGACTAAAATGATTAAGGGTCTGGAGAACAAGCCCTATGAGGAGCGGCTTAAAGAGCTGGGCATGTTTAGCCTGCAGAAGAGAAGGCTGAGAGGAGACATGATAGCCATGTACAAATACGTGAGGGGAAGTCATAGGCAGGAGGGAGCAAGCTTGTTTTCTGCTGCCCTGCAGACTAGGACACGGAACAATGGCGTCAAACTACAGGAAAGGAGATTCCACCTGAACATCAGGAAGAACTTCCTCACTGTGAGAGCTGTTCGTCAGTGGAACTCTCTCCCCGGGGCCGTGGTGGAGGCTCCTTCCTTGGAGGCTTTTAAGCAGAGGCTGGATGGCCATCTGTCGGGGGTGCTTTGAATGCGATTTCCTGCTTCTTAGCAGGGGGTTGGACTAGATGGCCCATGTGGTCTCTTCCAACTCTACTATTCTATGATTCTATGAGTCTATGATTCTATGATTCTATGATTCTATGATTCTATGAAAGCAGGCAAAGCAAAGATTTCAGCCATGAAAGAGACTTAGTTTCTATAGATGCTTTGCTAAAGAAGGGGAGCTGCATTCCACATTGATTTCAGCCCTAAACCTTCTTAATGCTGTGTGTGTGTGTATGTTTCAGCATTCTTCGACTTGTTCAGCTGATTTGGTCAGACAGAAGGTGATCTATGCCTGTGTTGTGATACAGCTTATGCTGTAGAAAAGCTCACAATATATCGCTGAGTTTGTCAGTTAGTAATGGCAAAACCATTACATCTGCTAGAGGCCCGTCAAATTGATTATCTGATTTTGCTCCCCATAGCTGCTGTGGAGGCACTTTCCCCACATCTTGAAAGAATGCCAGCCCAGAGAGTAGGGAGAGATGACCCATATCTTCTTCTTTAGGACCCCTCCTCCTTCAAAAATGCTGAGTCTGAAAAACCAGCACAAGAGCACACAGAATATGCAAACGGTTGCCCATGGTGCTGCATCCTACTCTGAATAAAAAAAAAATCCCCTTTAAAAATTACACAATAGAATAGCATTAATAATGCATTCGTAGACTCCCCTGCTGGTAGTCCACAGTCATTCATTTCCTGAGTGATGAGACCGTTAACGCATAGGTGGCTATATCATAAGTAAAAATAATAGGCATAGCAAAAGCTTTAAAATGTTTACCTTCAGCATAGCTCCCCTATCTCTGGGTTATAACTCCCAATAAAGGAGGCAGGATGCGGTTTGCAGTTTTGTGAAGCATTCAGAAATCTTAACTCCCTCTCCCCCAACTGCTCCCCCCTTTGGTTTGTATCATAATAATCCAGAGTACACGAGAGCTAATGCCAACCTGGGAACTTATAAAAAGGAAGCGCTCTATAAAAAAACAGATCTATAAATAAGAATGCAGTTCTCAATCCTCATAAATTCATTGTCAGTTGCTAACAACTGAAACTCACCCTGAAGCCTCCAAATATTGTAATAATAAGACATTGCTAGTTTGCTGTGGCCTCTGGAAGGGAAGATTGGAAGATTTCATTGTGTATTCAGGGGAAAAAAAGGAGCAAGGGAGAGTTGCAGCAAAACCTCAACTGCAGTATAAATCAGGGCAGGATTTGCTAACAGAAAAGCTGTTCTGCCCCATCTCAGTGATATGTTATTGCAAACCATTTTGTTCACATTACAAATGTGTTGGAGCAGTGTTAGTGCTCACTTTACCATCCTCACTTTTCTTCTTGCTTCTCTAAAGGCATGTCTCTAACGGCTACTGCATCAAACATGTGGTTCCCTACTATTCATAAAATTAAATGTCAGAAACTGAAGAAATAACAGCAGAGGAAGGGAGCATTGGAAGAAAGGTAGCTATGAGTAGTCCAAAGGGGGAGCAGAAAGGTGTGGAGAAAGATACAGTCACCAACGACATCACTTTCCCACCTTAGAACACTTCCTAAAGAAGTTGAGGCAATACCTCTCTATTGGTGTATTGCTGTAGGTACTGTCATACACTCCAGTTTGATTTAACTTGGATTCTCCACTTAGAGTACTCAGCTTGTGAACCAGTACAATGTAGTGGTTACAGTGATACAGTGTTCCCTCACTTATCGCGGGGGTTAGGTTCCAGGACCACTCGCAATAAGTGAAAATCCATGTCAGCTCTTGAAAGCTATTGGACCCAAACAAGCTCACACAGGCAGCTCTGTGGAAACGCTTTATTGAGGATCTTCTTTACAAGATGAAAACGAAGCTGAAACTGACATATTCCCACCAAACCCTGAGTATATCCGCCTCCTACCTTCCCCCCTCCCCACATTCACGCGTATCTGTTATATGATCCTTTTCCCAGGCTTGAAAAACCAGAGCTGGCCATAAAACCCATCCCTGGCCAGATGGTCCTTATCATTTAGATTATCTCCCACTCACCCCCCATTGCTCTGGCAGGATGTGGAGAGTACAGTTGTTATGAATGCTGGGCTATCACATCCTGACAATCCGTGAAGTAGGGACGCTATATTTATTTTAATATTTATACATTATTTTAGTAGTTATATTTTAAGTCTTTATCAATCAATCGTGTGTTGATAAATTGACTCCTCCTGTTGCTGTTTGGGTCCCCTTTCTCTCTCTTTGGCTTCTCCTTCCTCCTTTCCTTAGGCTGTAAATTATAATTTTTATGATTTATAATAGTCTTTTAGAGTTTATTGAAAAACCGCAAAATAGCAAATTCACGAAAAGTGAACCGCGAAGTAGTGAGGGAACATGTAAACTACTTGGCTATTTGCACTTGGGCCATTTGCTATCTTGAAAGTCCATATTTACACGATATGTTGATTGTGATATTAAAAATTGAGAGGATGTGAACTGTGCATACCATTTTGAGGTCCTTGTCAGGGTGACAGTATAAAATGCAATAAATGGAGAAAAAGTACTTGGAAAACATTAAAGAATTGTTTGCCCAGAAAACACAAAAGTACAATTGTTTGGAAGTATCCAGCCTCTGGAGAATCTCTAGGTTATTGGAAGCTTACCAGTACTTTCTCAGTTAACAGATCAATTCTGGTTGGTTTCATGGCACTATCAATGTTTCTCTGCAATGTATTGGCAATAGGAAAGTGCTGTGTGTATAAAATTTAGCTTTAGTTCATGTGGGACAGCAGTGAGATCTTGTGGCACTGGTAATATATGCAAGTTTTCTAGAATGTATATTGCTCTTTCAGGAGACATCTTTCATATCATTGTAGGCAAGATCTCTTTAAAGTAAAGTAGGAAAATCATTGTAATTGGTAAACTTGAAAAACTGGAGTTGTATAATACAGAGTTGCATTTACAGACTCTCTGGCTAAGGGGATAAAAGACAAGGGTGACTTGCATAATAGATATGTATAAAACCATAGAAAATAGTATTCATATACTTTCAGTACTAGCAAATAGTATGAAATCTTTTTCTTTTACAGTTATGGAGCCTGGTGTTTCAAGTTCAGTGGTGAGAACTCAGGAAAGGAAGAAGACAGGACTTCTTCATTCAGATCATTGTTAAACCATGCAGTTCATGAGCATGAGATGTGGTATGTACTACCAAGGGATTACATAAATTTATGGGAGGTAAAATTATTAGTGGTTAAAAATCATGCTCACAATACCTCAGTGACTAGAAAAACATTGACTCTCAAGACAAGTCACTCCGGAAAAGCAGTAGATTATTGTGCAAATGTCCTCCTTGTGGATTTCTACAGGTATCTGGTTGGGTACTGTTTAGTTACAACTGCATAAACCAACATCTACACTCCACAAGAAAGTTTATAGGCCAATCAAAATGTACAAGATATATCAGACAATTTATCAGAGCTCCACTGACTTCTTCAGCAGACAAAAGATGTTAAAAAATCAAACAAGAAAGAAAATTGTTGATGCTACAGTCACAGAGCTAAATAGCATGGGGGACAAAATGGAGCTCCGAGGAACCCCATAGGTCAATAGCAGAGCCAGTCCAACAATGCGGCGAATTAAGCGGTTGCTTGGGGCGCAAAACATATGGGGGCACAGTCAAGACTGCTTTTTCTGTTGATTTGTTGTAAAACATGTTTTGTTGCTTAATTTGTAAAATCTTAATGTAATTTGATGTTTAATCCCTCCTTATTATCCAACATTTTCACTTATCCAACGCTTTTATTTTTCAGTGATTGGTTGGGGGGGCGCGAAAATTCTGTTCGCCTACACTTGAAAAATACCTAGGGCCAGCTCTGTTCAATAGTCAGGGTTCGAACAGGAGTCACCCAGCACCACTTCTGGGTATGGCCCTCCAGGAAGAACTGAAGCCACTGTAAAACAGTGCCTCTCAATCCCATCCCAGTGAGAGGACCCAGAAGAATACCATGGTCAATGGTATCGACAGCTGCTGATAGGTCCAGGATAACCCCCTGTCTAGCTCTCTTCATAGGTCATTTACCAAGGTGACCAAAGCTGTCTCTGTTTCCTAGCCAGTCCTGAAACCAGATTGGAATAGATCTAGATAATTTTTGTTTCAGCCAATAAAGATATCATTCTTTTATGGCTTTTGTATTATTTTGCTGCATAGCCAGAATAACTGAGTAATTAAGTAAGAACTGATGATGATGGCGATCCTCCTTCTCCACTTCTCTCTCTCTCTCTTTTGTTGTTGTTAAAATAGCAGGTTTATACTCCTTCTAACTACAAATATTATTGTAAAGGTTGTGGGTAGAATTCATTACAGGAGAGAACTCCATGACCTCTCAACAGAAACATATGCAAAACATGCTAATTAAAGAACTATAATATTAATTTGCATAACGTATATGTGTTATAGGCTTCTTCTTTCTTGGAACATACTCTGAGCTATTTTGGCATTGTATTGTATTCTGTATGGTAAAGTTCATACAGCTATCCATTTTTTGGCTCTTGTCGATATGACAGTTCACCTATTCCTACGTGCTTCTTCTAGGTTATTTTTCCCTTTGTACTGTGAAATTTCTGTTAGTGCTGGACATTAATTCATGGGCTTAACTTCTCCCCCAGCCCTTTCTCTTTTTTTACTGGAGTTTTAGGCAGCTTGCTATAGCTTAAGAATATCCTGAGTAAGCAGACTGGAAATTCAGTAAACAAGGGGGAGAAAAACAAGGGGGAAAAAATTGTAGATAAGCGGCTGAAATATTCCGCAGAAACAAAGGCAATACAGGAAAGGGGATGGAGCAAAATGTGCAACAGTATGGATTTGCACAGTGTACAAAATCCCTTTCATTTGCATAGGCTATAAATATAGTGGGCTTAATGTATTATTTGCATGGCAAATTTATGAACAAATATTGCACAAAATGTAGTCAGCCACAGAAAGTTAAATCTACTACTAAACACTATTTATCATGGCTATCAAACCTGTTTTCATTTAATGTTGCACTAATGGGAATTTATTTAATACTTTTCTATTGATGGCATCCTGTTACTATATGTTCCCTTCCCCCTTTTTGTTATGAAAAATACTCCGTTGATGCAGCTGTGCTACTGAAATAGCAGAGGGGATGCTGAAATCACGATGTTTGCAAATGCAAGCCAAGCAGAAGAAAGCCTTGCATATCCAGTGATAGGTGGTAGCTCCCATGTGTGTGGGCTGGTGAATTTACTTCACATTTAAATCCAAGTTAAAGGAGCTTGCTAACTATAAATAGCTTCAGAACCTTAGATCCTTTGTAGTTTGAGCTAAACTTAAAAGCAGATTCACCAATGCACCTACAAGACATTGTTGTTCCTATCAGTTTCCACAAAGGGCCCAGAAAATTCAAAGCAGCCTAGCAGAACCAAACTAGGGCATTTTTACTGTCTGCAGAAATGGCATATTTCTGAAGCAATAATTTTGATATGCCTTTTAATGACATTGGTCTGAAGCTAGATAAATGTTGACAGGACTTTAGGGGCTGATTTGTTGTTGTTTTGCTTAATGGGAATTGCATTTTATTTTGTGCAGAGTAAAATTCTGTATGGGATCCATGTGAAAGCTGGAATGGTACAGTTCACATTTCAGATAATCACTTTGGTGAGAAGTATACCTTAATGACAGATAGGAGAGATTAGGATTGCCACACTGAATACAAGCCAAGACTCATTTATCTTTAAATGTTATCAGATTTTAGAGCAGGAAGACATAGTGTAAAGTGCCTCCAGGTGGGACTGCACTATGTCACCTCTCTCACAGAACACATCTATTTTCTTGTTAGTGAAAAGACTGAGAACTACTCAGCTGTTTCTATAGTTGGGTGCACAATCCTTGTTTGCTTTAAGGATACAGTGCTCCGTCCTGTATTCAAACTGGAAACATTAGGAAAGAAAGATGAAGAGGAAAGGAGACCAATCCAGACTGCATCAATATAGTGCCCTGTCTCATCATTCTTTGTTTCAGCAGCTCTGTCTTAAAGAGCATCTACCAGTACAGAGGCAGAAGTAAAGCAAAGTTTACACTATCTGTGTTGTTACTGCAAGTTATACAGTATTTGTATCTCATTTTCACTTAGTGGGTTGGCCAAGCCCATAATTTGATTCCCTTCTCTATGGCTGGGGCCCCTTCTACACAGTGTCCCAAACTCATGATAGGTAACGGGTTTGCCTGAGGTGTCCAAACAACTCTTCAGAGAAACCTGGATTAATCCAAAGTAAACTGGGTTTTCCCAGTTTACTTTGGATTAATTCAACTCCTCAACAGATCCAGCTTCTTACTGAAAGGTCTGGGTCTGTTGAGGTGCTGGGCCTGTAGAGATTGCCTTATGGGACCTTTATGTATAAAGCTTGGACTCTTAAAAGTAGAAGAGTTGGAGGGCATGAAACTCTTTTAGGCCCCTTACACATTGCCCCTATATCCCAGGATTTGATCCCAGATTATCTGCTTATCCCGGGTTTTCTGGCAGTGGAGACTTATATAATCCAGTTTAAAGCAGATGATCAGGAATTAGATCCTGGGATATAGTTGCAGCATAGAAGGGCCCATAGTTATATTGGATTTGCTCAGTTGTAGTTTCTTTATTATTTGATACAGTGATGATTATGTCAGGGGATGATGGGGTGCAGAGTGAATTCCAAAATTCATCATCCCGGTCTCACCTCCTTCTCCAGACTGTATTCCCATGCTGAGAAACAGCACTGGTCAAACAAACACACCAGCAGACGAAGTCCAACTGTTGATTAACTTTATTTACATGTCTATTTACAGTTTGCATTTCTCGGCTTCAGAGCATAGCATTCATAGTCCATCTTTAGAGAATGCTCAAGCCGAATTCCCACAGATAAGATAAACAACATTCCTCAGTTCCGAAGAAAACTCCAACCCTCAAAGGCCGGAAATCAAGCCTCATAGGTCACAGCAATCACAACAGGCTGTCAGTCAAAACTAGCCTGCTGTTAACTATTTCATTACTGAAAATACACACTCTAGCTCATCAGCAGTAAACACTTGATTTACATTTCATACAAATATAACCATACTCCAACAGATTATAGTTATTGTACATTAGTCAGGGCCTCATATTATTTTTTTTATGCAAGTTGTATTATGGTCGCTCACATTGTTGTGCTACAGCCATTATCATCACTATCACCTCATATCTTATATACCACATAGTTTTATAATTGTGTATTGCTTTTCACTATCTTGTCTTTCATTGCAATACATTTTTACTTTACTTTTGGGTGTGATGGTGGCTCAAAGATCATTTGCTCTGCTCTTTAGAGCTGTATACCAAGAGTGATGCAGAAACAGAACCTAGAATTTTCACCTGTCTTATTTTGGCTTTTACTCTCCTTCAGAGCATATTGACTTTTCACTATGATTTTGGCTATTGACTCAGAGATGTGATACAATGTCTTTCAAGAAAGTTTTTGAGTGGCATTTTACTGGACCACTTATGTTCAACACATAAGTTGAACCTCATATAATTACTACTGACAGAGGAATTCTGGTTCCATAAAGTGACTTTTCAGGACTAAAGTATGCAATGTTAGAAATCTTGATAAAATTATGCACAATTATGGGAAGACTCTTTAACGAGGCTTTAATGCATAAAATGAAATTAAAATGATAGCTACTGACTTTTCTACTTTGGTCTATTGTTCTTAAATTACGGTTCGCTACATCAGTGACCATTAGTCTTTCAGGTTGATAGCTTTTCAGTGCTGTTGTACAGTATGACCATAGTATTTTCATTTTATGACCTAAACCCATGGATAACACTGTCCAACACAGATTTTGGTGCCTCAAATGTTAGCCCTGTTTCTGGGTATATTTGGCCCACCAATTCCAAAAAAATGGCTTCAGTTTCCCCCTATCAGCTCTAGTTTTTGAGAACAGATGCCATATACCACTCTTCATCTGCTCGCCCATAGAAAATAATGACAACCATATCTAAGAAAGAGCTGATGTGATCTATTCAATGCAATTTTACAAATCAGCACTGCAAATAACCCTAGGAACAGTCCTAAAACCAAGACACCAAACTTTTTTTGTTAGGATGCATAATAGCAAACCCTATATTTTGACTATAATCGGGCCATAAGCATCCCATAGAATAGCACCAAAGGATATATGATCTCATTGCATGATAAATTTTTAGCATCTTAGGATACCATCTCCTGAGTTGAGCGATGGAGTCCCACACTGGCCATCATATGACTTAGCCTCATTTCCAGTGGGGCTCCATTGCTAAACTGAGGAGGCAGTATGATAAGACATGGTGCTTCTAATACAGGAGCATCCCTGTGTTCCATTTGGAACAACAGGGCTACCGTGGGAACAAGCCATGCTGCAATGCTTCCCCATGTATGATGGGGCAGTGTCGCTGCTGGCTGGTCAGTGTTCAGGGCATCGAGATTGTCCCACTGCCCTGTACATTTGCCATGGAGGCTGGTGAATCGGCATGGGGGACCTCAACAATGTGATGAGGTCCCTAGAGAGGCCCACAAGCACATCAAAGGGGATACTTTTTGGTGCATGGGTAAGTGTGGATATGAAATCTGTGGATAAGGGAGTTGTACTTACTATTACAAACCATGACATGAGAAAAATATTACTTTAATAACAATATTAGTAAACTGAAAAATCAAGATACATTTAAAGCTCCACAGCAGCACTCCTGCTTGCTGCAAATTTCACAAAAACATAGCTCACATGCTCTCTCTTTGGGTAAGTGCAACCGAAGCATTTTACAAGCACAATTTAATTCTGTATCATTTAAGCATAAAATCTTAAATGGCTTGCACAACCAAAGCTGTTAACTTCTTAATGTTCATAAGGTGCAGACCTGTACTTCTGAAGTGGAGAAAGGTACATTAGTGGCAGTATCATACATTAAAAAGCAGAGCTTGTTTTCCCAATTACTCATTATGAAACACAGCTCTCTAATGTGAAGACGCTAAGCCACAAAATTACTTCTTCAGCAATTTACATTTACATTTGAATCTGGGTTGTGACAATGAGATAAATCATGTACAGATACTTTCAGGGAGCAAACATTATAGTCAAATTAGAATTTCCTCCCAAATATCGTATTGCACAAGCATGATCATGCCTGTTATTCAATTCCATTTTTCCAAAAAGCAGTTCTTTAAAAAAAAAAACCTCTGACCATAATCCATAATGAATATCCCCCTCAAAAGAGTTTTTGAAATGAATGGAAGTGATGCAAGAGTTTCATAATAGTCAGACATTGGAAGGAAATAGTTACAAATAACTATTTGTTGGTAGATTGTACCTTTCTCAACAGTAGTTCCCTTTTCCAAGTATAGAGGTATAACTGTTGTAACTTAGCGATAGATAATAGAGTAGGGGCCAGTATTTGTTTCTCTGTTTCATTTGTGTGTTTGTACCGTATCGTTCATTTGTATTGCACGGTACGGCAGACTCCTCCCCACACAGATGAAGCAGTGAAACAAAAGTGAAAGCAGCACAAAACTGTTTGTTTTGCTGCTGTTTGTTCCACTTGGAGCTCCTTGAGCAGCCCTGGGAGTGCATCTGCCAGCTGTGCTTGCTGCCTCTTGCCTGCCTTGGTACCTGCCTTGCAGCCTGCTTATTTTTTAACCTCAGGTCTCCTCTACATATCAAGAGTGAGACCTCTCGGAGTGGTAGCTTAAGACCAGTCTTTAAGCTCTGGTCTCCTCTACATATCAAGAGGGAGACTTCTCAGAATCAATGGTAACTTAAGTCCAGTCTTTAAGCTCAGTTCTCCTCTGCATATCGAGACCTCTCAGAATCAGTGGTACCTTAAGACCTGCCTTTAACCTCAGGTCTCCTCCACAGATTGAGAGTAAAATGTCTCAGAATCATTGGTATCTTAAGCCCTTAGGTTAGTGGGTGGGACCAGGGGGGAAAGAATGTTTTTAAGATTTTATTTATAGAAAGAAAAAAAATGCCTAAAATTCGGGGGATGACCTAAACCCTGTGAGAGTTGGAGGGCTAAAAGTGGTACATATGCCCTCCATCTGTGGTGATTTTCGCTCCTCTAGCCCTAAAACAGAGTGGAAGGGGAGCATGGGCAGCCCACCCATTCCTGCCAATGGGATGAATATTCAGATGGTGGAACAAAAGAGCTCTCATTCAGATGGGCGCCGGTTTCAAAAGCAGCAGACAGACACGGAAACAGGGCCATATGAACGAAACAAATAGAAAAGGGAAGCAATTTCATGCAAATGCACAACACTAATAGATAACTTCACAGTATTCCAGGGCCGGGCTGTGGCGCAGGCTGGTGAGCAGCCTGCTGCAATAAATCACTCTGACCATGAGATCATGAGTTTGAGGCCAGCCCGTCAATTAAAATGGGTGAGCATCCGTCAATTAAAAAATAAATAGCCCCTGCTCGTTGCTGACCTAGCAACCCAAAAGATAGTTGCATCTATTAAGTAGGAAATAAGGTGCCACTTATAAAGTGGGGAGGCAAATTTAACTAATTTAACTAATTTATGACATTGGAATGAGGAAGTGCCATCACAGTGGATGATGAAGCAGCTGCTGCCCCCTGTGGTCAGAATCGAACATCCCCTCAGGAGAAGGTTAAATTGCCTTTGCATCTGTCTCTGTCTCGGTTCTATGTGTATTTGGGCATTGAATGTTTGCCCTATATGTATATAATGTGATCTGCCCTGAGCCTCCTTTGGTGTGAAAAGGGCGGAATATAAATACTGTAAATAAAAAAATAAAAAAATGTGCAGAACTTTTAAGTTGCATTTATATTATAGGAGGCATGGGCTCACTAGGTAAAAGAAAGAACATTCTTTGATACAAAGGTTTTTTCTTCAGCTGCTGCCTCATACTTTTGCCCCTTCCACACAGCTGTATAAAATCCACATTGAACTGGACTATATGGCAGTGTGAACTCAAATAACCCAGTTCAAAGCATATGTTATTGGATTTTCTGGGTTATATGGTTATGTGGAAGGACCCCGAGTGTTGTGAGTGTTGAGGCAATAATAAGGATGGAAAGAAAGTGTGTTCTGTACCACAGCTGAATGCTTTATAACATTCCACTAAAAGTAACAAAATTACTAAAAGTAACAAAAAATAATTTAGTTATATCTGAGAAATGAAAAATAGTTTTCTTAAAAAACTGCAGCAATAATATAGCTAATATAAATAAAGTTTTACTTACTTTACTAATTGTAATGGTAACAATATAATGGCAAGTACTTAATTCGTAATGATAAGGGTAAGAAAGTACTTTGAAAAATCAATATAATATCTTCTTTAGACTATATTGCATTGCAATGAGTATGCATGTTATGTATGTACATTTTTTCATTGAAATATTTTAGGATTAAAATTTCAGACTACAATTCATCAAGAACTTCTGCACAAGATATTTTGTAATACAGTCATCCATCGATACTGATTAGGGGCACAGGACTCCCATGAAAGTGAAAAAATGTGAATAAAATGCTTTTTTAAACTTGAGAAAATGTTTATCTAGGAATTTCTAGGTATTCTAGCGCAAATCTATGGTCAAATGTGTGAATAATCAGACCCACAAAAGTCAAAACTGCAACGGGGAGGACTAACTATATACAGAAACCATGAAAGTGTGAGATAGTTCATTGAAGTTTTGGAACTCAGGTCAGGGCTATCTTAAATCCTATTACTTTAGATGGGACGGTATGATTTCCTTCCTCTGCAATAAGATGAAAATATGCATGTAGGTTCATGCATATTTTCATTTATTTGAATGGTGGAAATGTGTTCTAGCTACGTGATTTCAAATTTAGCTTGCATTATGTCTTTTAAAAAATAAAACCTGATTTTATTTCATTAATGTTTCAGCATATTAAATGCATTCCGATTCCATCCTAAATCAGCCAGGTCTAAATATAGTAAGTCCATATGCAAATTTGGAATGATGAGTGTATCCTGAATCTGAGTGTTGCTCATCTTAATATTTTGGAACTGGAAAGAAGATCATTGTTCTCCAGTAAATTAGAGAAGCCAAATGCTAAGCTAAAACTACATGTTAGAAGTGTGAAATCAAGAAACCCTCCATATCTTATTGAACAACTTCTCCCAACATTATTTTCATTAACTTTGTTGATAAGAACTAATGGAGTTTGAAGCACACTAACATCTGAAAAACCACATGATTGCCATCCCTCTGTCAGGAGCAGAATTGCAGTGTAAAATTCTACATGTTTTACAGTAATACTGGTTTTGTTATATACTGTGAACACCCCCCCCCCCCAAATATAAATTAACATATTTCTATCTGGAATTTCATAGGATGTTACTTCCATGGCTAAAAAAACTTGAGGTCAAAATGAGATTTGAGGTAAATGTAAAATAAATCAATCAGTCGCTGGTTGGAGAAAATTGTCATTTTATCTTCAAAAGAACACATTACCTCTGCAGTGTGAACTATCCTTAGTATCAGCACTGTCACATTTTATTATTATTGTGACAGAAACTAATAAAAAACCAATTTTGCTTTTATTTAGAGTTAGGTGTTTCAAATGCATTAGTTTTTCAACTTGATACATCATTTTTCAGGATGTTTAAGAGGAAGTGTAGATTTTTAAAACTTCACGTTGTATGTAACACCTTTGCAATTGTACATACCTTAATATTTTCTAAATGCATTTTGGATTGGAGTGGAGAAAAAAAAATAGCAGATAGGCTAAAGAATAGCATGCCAGTGTGGGTGGCCGATTTTTACCTTGGGAGTATATTTTGAACTAAAGTGGTAATGCACACTTAAGGTAAAGGTTTCCCCTGACGTTAAGTCCAGTCATGTCTGACTCTGGGGATTGGTGCTCATCTCCATTTCTAAGCCGAAGAGCCGGCGTTGTCTGTAGACACCTCCAAGGTCATGTGGCTGGCATGACTGCATGGAGCGCCGTTACCTTCCCACCGGAGCAGTACCTATTGATCTACTCACATTGGCATGTTTTCGAACTGCTAGGTTGGCAGAAGCTGGAGCTAACAGCGGGCGCTCACGCCGCTCCCGGGGTTTGAACCTGGGACCTTTCGATCTGCAAGTTCAGCAGCTCAGCACTTTAACGCACTTCACCACTGGGGCTCTCAATGCAAACTTATATGGGAGTAAATTCTCTGCCCAACTTACTAGGGCAATTATCCTTTGGTTACCACTCTGCTCACCATCTTGCCTCCCAGCTCTGCTCTCCCCTCTCTCCTCAGCCCCAGTACTCTGCACACCCAACTGGAGAGCAGAAGAGCTGCGGCCAAGTAGTTTGAACCTGCTAAATTTGAGGTGATTGGCTGCAAGGGGTGGACCTGAAGGAAGACCACCTCCCTATGGTCTGCTTGCCCAGCATAAAAGCTGTCCTTGGCTGCTCCTTTAGCTTAGTTGCTTTCAGACTTTCCCCACCCTCCCCTCCCTGTTTTTTCTGCTTTTATTGTGTTAACTTGAACCGCATCTTGTAATTGTCACAACTTGGGGGCAGTTGGCATGGGCACTGGATCCAGTTCTGTTCATCAACCTTGCAGCGGAAGGGTGTCTATGCAGTGCTCTCTCTCATTTATCTACATTTCCTATTACAGGTGCTGGTATATTTTTGCAGCCTCTATCTTGAAAGTGTTATCAATTCAGCAGGCAAACTGGATGATACTAGTCCATGGATCCAAGACCCATGTTGCACTATCAATCTCATTTTTCCAATTGTGTCTGGACTGGTGTGTTGCCTGTTTTGTTCTCTGGTCGGGGGGCGGGGGGAATGGGACAACATGGTCACCTTGTACATGCAACTACTCTTAAGCTTCACCGGATTTATGAGTAGCGTGATTTGAATTATAATTATTATTTATGATTATGTGTTTTGACTATGTTGTGCCACACCTCGAGCAGTGAGGATAGGCAATTAAGAAATAAATTATCACTGTCATCACCACCACCATCATCATCATCGCCACCATATTACAAAATATATTGACAGGGCAGCTCCTGCTACTACCCTGTTTCCTCCAAAATAAGGCAGAGTCTTATGTCTGTTACACCAGGAGCCGGAGCGGGCACCCCAGCCGGGGCACCACCGGCCAGCTACACCATCTCCCTGGATGAATTTAACCGGATCCGGGATAAGCCCCAAGAACAAGAGGGGGAGATTCGGGGCTTGAAGGATCAAGGAGCCCGTCTCCCTGCTTTGGCGTTGCCAACCAAGTTCTCTGGAGAAGCCTCCAAAGTTCATGCGTATCTAGAAGCCCGCCACACGGAATTTCCTCAAGAAGATGTCAAGGTGGCGTGGATTTACAGTCTCCTAGATGGACCTGCGGCCACATGGGCAACGGCGCTGTACGATGCGGGTTCCCCATTCCTAAATACCGTGCAACAATTCTTGGCCCACCTTCGGAATACCTGGGGAATTGAGGATGACCAAGAGGCAGCTGGCCACAAGCTCCGGCGCCTTTTCCAAGGGGACAGACCGCTATCACGGTACATAGCCGAGTTCCGGGTGTTGGCTCAAAACACTGGCTGGAATGACATAGCCCTCAGAGGACAGTTTCGTGAGGGTCTCAACCATGAGATGCAGGAAGAAATCTCCAAGGTGGAACCCCAGACACTCTTGAGAGACTCATCGCCCACTGCCTACGGGCAGAAGTCCTACTCGCCAACAAGAGACAGTGGCTCTGGGCCCAGCGTGGGAGAGCCGGGCCGAAACCCCCTTCCACCGCCAGCGTCCAGCCTCGCCCAGTCTGAAGACCACCACAGCCAGCCGCTACTCTCTTGGGAAGTGAGGACGAGCTGATGCAGCTGGGCAATGTGCGCCCCAGACTGGATGTTGCAGAGAAGGCCCGCCGACAGCGTTTGAACCTGTGTTGGTACTGTGGAAATGGGGGCCACTTCGCCAGAGAGTGCCCAGCGAAGAAGAAGCCCCCCACCTGTTTGGCGGCGGCGTCCTCCGTGAACGCGGAGATTACTGAGGCGGCTGAAATGAAGCCGGTGGGGGAAGACAGCGACCGGGTGTAGAAGGGCTCGCCAACCCGGTCAAAAGTCCCACTCAAGAGCCGCAAACGGGGGTCTTATTTCTTTTGGTGGTCACACTGTGGTCAGCTAAAAAGGGACCCGTCATGATCCATGCCATGATAGACTCCGGGGCAACCAACAACTTCATTGATAGAGACTATGCTAACTCATTGGGATTACAATACCATGACTTTAAGAATGCCAGGGTGGTGCAAGCCATCGATGGTCGTCCTTTGAAGACAGGACCAGTGAGCCAATGGACCGAGCCCACTCGGATGTGGATAAGAGAACACATGGAGGAAATCTCTTTCTTCGTTACTGAGGTTCCTCATTTCCCCGTGATTTTGGGAATCCCTTGGCTGACACTCCATGACCCAAGCATCTCCTGGTCCAGTAGGGAACTTCAGTTTGCTTCAAAATACTGCCAAAACCACTGCCTAGTAGCCAAGGTCTGCCATGCCACGGACACAGAGCCCATTATTACCCTGCCTAAGAAGTATTCAGACTTCTGGGATGTTTTCAATGAGAAAGAAGCCGAGAAACTAACCCCGCATAGACCTTATGACTGCACCATTGATTTGATTGAGGGGGCCCCAATTCCGCGAGGACACCTTTACTCCCTGACTGAACCAGAGCAAGAAGCTCTTAGGGAGTTTTTAGAGACAAACCTCTGCAAGGGGTTCATTCGACCCTCTCAATCCCCAGCCGCTTCCCCGGTGCTGTTTGTGAAAAAGAAGTCGGGGGACCTACGCCTTTGTGTGGACTATCGGGCTCTGAATAACATCACGAAGCGGAACCGTTACCCATTGCCACTGATCTCGGACTTATTGGACCAACTTCGGGGAGCCAAAGTCTACACCAAACTGGATCTTCGTGGGGCTTATAATCTGATTTGTGTGAGAGAAGGAGATGAATGGAAAACCACTTTCCAGACCAAATTTGGATTATACGAAACTTTAGTTATGAATTTCGGTTTATCCAATGCGCCCGTAACATTCCAGCATTTTGTCAATGATATCTTCCAAGACTATCTGGACCGCTTTTTGGTTATATATTTGGACGATTTTTTGGTGTACTCAAAGTCACAAACAGAGCATGACCAGCATGTCAGAATGGTGCTACAACGTTTGCGGGATCATGGACTATATGCCAAGTTAGAAAAATGTGCCTTCGATGAAAGAAGTAGACTTCCTGGGATACTGCGTCTCGCCACTGGGGCTATCCATGGACCCGGTAAAGGTTTCAGCCGTATTAGAATGGCGGGCGCCAACTAATAAAAAGGAAGTACAGCGCTTCTTAGGGTTCGCAAACTACTACCGCAAGTTCATCCCAGATTTCGCCTGCTGGACTGATCCAATTACCAGCTGCATCCGAGGGAAACAACCGTTCCGCTGGACAGAACAAGCTGAGAAAGGATTCCAGCAGTTAAAGCAGCTATTCACGACCCAGCCAATTCTTCAACACCCTGATCCAAACACCCCTTTTATTGTCCAGGCGGATGCCTCTGATGTGGCAGTGGGGGCCGTACTGATGCAACCAGTGGGGAAACATCTCCACCCTTGTGCTTACTACTCACGCCAGCTAACAGCTCCGGAGAGAAACTACACCATCTGGGAAAAGGAGCTCCTAGCCATCAAGGCAGCCTTCGAGAATTGGAGGCATTGGCTAGAAGGAGCCAAATTCCCTATCGAAGTTCATACTGACCATCGGAATTTGGAGCACTTAAGGACTGCGCGGAAGCTAAACCAAAGGCAGCAACGCTGGGCTTTGTTCTTTGAACGTTTTGACTTCCGGATCCAGTATGTGACTCCTGCCCAGACCAAGCAAGCCGATGCCCTATCACGGAAGCCAGAATATGCAGCAGGGCGTAAAGACATCCCAGAAACCCAATTGCTGCAACCCGAGAACTTTACCACACTCACGGTGGGAAATACTAAATCCACTTCAGCCGAGCCAGCTTCGCCTAACTCAAAATCCACATCCATGGACTCTCTTTTTATCCAGGAGATCAGGACCAGTCAACAGACAGACGCCTGGGCCCAAGAAGAGATTCGACGAGGACTACGCTTCCCATTCTCACTTAAAAATGGTTTATTATGCTACAGGAACCATGTTTATATTCCTCCAGGGGCCGGAAGAGAAAAAGCTCTCAACTTGTGCCACGACAGCAAACCTGCCAGGCATTTTGGACTGTTTAAAACCATGCACTTAATTTTACGGGATTTCTGGTGGCCCAGGATTCACAAGGATGTAGAAAACTATGTCAACTCCTGCCCTACATGCCAGCGCTCCAAGACACGGAGAGAAAAGCCAACAGGACTCTTGCATCCCCTTCCCACCCCCTCTCGGCCATGGGAGATAATTTCAGCAGATTTTATCATGGACCTACCACCGTCCCTTGGATTTACCACGATCCTAGTGGTGGTGGACCTTTTCACCAAGATGGCCCATTTCATTCCTTGCGAGGGACTTCCTACAGCCAAAGAGACCGCAGACCTATTCCTTCAGCATGTATTCCGATTACATGGCCTACCCAAGAGTTTGGTCACAGACCGGGGATCTCAATTTACCTCCCGTTTTTGGAAGGCCCTTCAAAAACTATTGGGCATTGACTCTCGTATATCCTCAGCTCACCACCCTCAAACGGATGGACAGACTGAGCGCACCAATACCACTCTGGAACAATATCTCCACTGTCATGTCAACTACCAACAGGACAATTGGGCATCCCTGCTACCACTTTCAGAGTTTGCATTCAACAATGGCGTCCAGAATTCAACCAAAGAAGCCCCGTTCTTTGCAAACTACAGGTTTCATCCCCATTTCTTTCCTCCCATTGTGGAGGCCTCAGAAGTTCCTGCAGCGGAGAATTGGCTACAAGAACTCACGGCAGTGCAAGAACTCTTGCACTAGCAACTTGATCAAGCCAAAGAAGACTACAAACGTCACACTGACAGCCATCGCCAGCCCGGCCCCGAGATCAAGGTAGGAGATCGGGTTTGGTTGTCCACTCGCTTTCTGCCCTCCCAACGTCCTTGCCGGAAGTTAGATGCCCGTTTCATTGGTCCCTACCCAGTGGTGGCGCAATTTAACCCCGTGACTTTCAAACTTCAACTTCCGTGTGCCATGCGCATTCATCTGGTGTTCCACCGTTCCCTCCTCCTTCCGGCGGATGGTGCGCGCCCAGATGTACACCGGCCACCCCCCGCCCCTACATTGGTGGATGGGGAAGAGGAATTTGAAGTCCAAGACATTTTGGATTCTCGCCTTTATCGCCGCCGCCTCCAGTATCTGATTGATTGGGTGTGTTATGGACCGGAAGAACGCTCATGGGAAGACGCTTCCACAATCCATGCCCCTGACTTAGTTCGGCGCTTTCACCGGACTTACCCTTCCAAACCGCGACCCTGTGAATCTCGGGGGACGGGCCTGAATGAGGAGGGGCTTGAGAGGGGGGATAGTGTGATGCCTCATGGGCCTTGTAGTCCCGCTCCTAGTGTCACTGTGGCTGACGAAGATGAAAACGGGGTTTTCTCTGGATCAACAACAGCCGGAATCCTTCCAGATGCCTGATGTTGATGTTCTTGCCCAAGAGCCCATTAAAACAGACCTTGAACAGCTCTCACCTCCCTTCACTAGGAGACAGTCCTTTGCTGCAGACAGGGGAGTGAAAGAGCGTTTTCGCAGGAGTTTAAGAATTGCAGCCAAACAAGACACTGATTAGCCATGTTTCCCCTGGGAAAATCCAGGGAGTCTCACATCTGGAAAGTTGGGTTTCGCTTTCCATTCTCTAGGGAAAGAGAATGCTGGACACCTGTTTGGCGGGAAAACGAGACCCAGTTAAAGGTGCCTGGCACGGTTGATTCCGTGCGGAGACAACAGAGCAGCTTCAGGAGTGAAATCGTGTTCCAGCCTTGTGTGGACTTCGCAAAGTCTGCAAATCCAGTTTCCTTGCCCTGCTTATTCAAGTATTCAAGAATTGCCTTGCCTTGTTCATAGTCACGGACCTTGTTCCTAGAATCAAGTCTTGTTCCTAGAATCAAGTTTTGTTTCCAGCCTTGTTGTGGATTTTACCTTGGACCTTGAAAGACCCTGGACAATTCCCCACACTATTGCTTGGCAATAGTGTGTGTTTCGGTTTATTGGATTTTATCTTTGGACTCTGATATCATTTATTGGACAAACTATTTCTGGACTATATTTGACCTCATTTGAAAGGTCTGCTTCTGGACTATATTTTCTGCTTGTTTTTATCATTCTTATATATTTCCTTAATAAAGATATTAGATAGTTTATTGGCCTCCGTGTATGGTTCTTGGTGCTCCGCTGCCTTGAGTGTGACAGTACCGCTCCCGCGGGAAGGTAACGACGCTCCATGCAGTCATGCCGGCCACTTGACCTGGAGATGTTTATGAACAATGCCGGCTCTTCGGCTTAGAAATGGAGATGAGCACCAACCCCCAGAGTTGATCACGACTGGACTTAACGGTAGGGGAAACCTTTACCTTTACTATACCTAGGGCTTATTTTTTAAATTAGGGAATATATTTCAAGCATCCTCAGAAATGCAGAAAAATCATGTTAAGTCTTATTTTCAGGGTAGGTCTTATTTTGGGGAAAGAGGGTATATCATATGGAAGATAAAGTTGACTTTGGAAGAATTTTCCCTTCCATGCAATGGTTAAGATTGCATGAATTCTATATGTAGAAGCCTAAAGAGGTACAGTAGAGTCTCACTTCTCCAAGTTAAATGGGCTGGCAGAAACTTGGATAAGCAAATATCTTGGAGAATAGGGAGAGATTAAGGAAAAGCCTATTAAACATCAAATTAGGTTATGATTTTACAAATTAAGCACCAAATCATCATGTTATACAACACATTTGACAGAAAAAGTAGTTCAATACACAGTAATGTTATGTTGTAATTACTGTATTTATGAATTTAGCACCAAAAGATCATGATATATTGAAAACATTGACTGCAAAAATGGCTTGGATAATCCAGAAACTTGGATAAGCGAGGCTTGGATAAGTGAGACTCTACTGTAAATTTATAAAGGAAAACTTATCTGAAGCAACATGTTGGTTTTACGTATTGTTCTTATCAGAAAAACATTTTCATATAACTCTTCATTCCTCACCTCCTTTGTTCTCCTGCCTTGTTTCTGATTCTTCTTTTTTTGAAGCAGATAAATATAATTCCTGTAGTTTTACACACAATTTATATAGCAAGAGAACTAGAATCACATCCAGTGTATGCTATGTACCTACTACTGAAATGCATGCCTTCAACATAATGTTTGATAAAAGAACCTGCCTACATGTAGGCTCATGCATGCTGAGCTACATGGATGTGGGCTTTCATTTCAGAAACTAGCAAGGGAGAAGGAAAACATTGCAGAAAAGGACATCATTGAAGCAATGCACATTCATTTGTTATGAATGCTGATAATTGTACAAAACAAGAGGCAACAGTTGTGAAAACAAACACAAAATGAGAGAAGTCATTTTAGCCCAGCCGTAGTTTCAAACATATGGCATGTAATGAATTTCAGATGAAATGTGCAAACTTACTATGGACAACTGATTATACGGGGGTAAAACAAACATTTGTCATTGATTGCAGTAACTGTATTCGGTGCTTCTACCATCTGCCTTTGGATATAATTAATTTCCACAAAAGTTTCCATCATAACACATCTATGTGTATTGTACATCCAAACACATTTTTATAGACTTTTAAAAATCCGTTTTCATAATTAGCTCTCTGACTGCAATAGCTGTAAACTGACAATTTCTCGCTCTTGTTCTCTCTTTTGCTCACACAGCATTACTCCTTTCTTTTTCTCTTTTTCTCTTTTTTTAAAAGAAGGTTGTGAATAGAGGGTAGAATGTCAAATAATTTCACATATGGAGAGGTTTTCTGTATTTGGTGTCACAACGGCAGCGCTATATTTAAACACAGGAGGGTTATACTTAATTATAGATGGGGCAAAATTCTTTGACAGTTTTAATGGATTTCTTTTTCTCATTTGAATATCAGCGCTAGGAATAATGCACTCAAAATGATCCTAAAAACCAAGCAGGCTTCTTTTTATACGCCTAATAGCTACCTTTGAAGAAGAATACACCATGTTGAGCTTTAAAAAATTGACAATATTTATCTAAACCACAAAAGAGCTTATGTAGCTTTGTGATTATGGACAGGAAAGAATATTAGAAAAAGAAAAGTTAGGATGGGGTGTTGAGGGAGGGAGGAAAAAAGCTTCAAAGTAAGCAAAAATATGTGTCAGTCACAGACATTAAAGCTGGCTGTTCTTAAACTCCAGCAGCTAAGCCATGGGCAGGAAACAAGAAAATGATGAGGCAGGGAGAATGAAATCCATATGGATGCTAATGTTTAGCAACCTTTTCTTGAGTTAAAAAACACAAATGATTTCTCTAAACTCAAAAAGAAGGGGAAGCTAGAAATGAATTAAAAGCCTGAAATATGCTGAATTTCATTCTTGTTGGAGAAAAAAGTGTATCCAAATCCAGACAATGTTTTATATTTAAATGTGTTTTTAAAGTGCTTTTCTTTAAAAGAGAGATGTATTTAACACTTACCTTTGCATGGAACACTGAAGCAGATTTGTGTTACTTTCTGGTTTCCTACAAGAAATCCGAAAGAGGATATCCTGAGGTAAACATGGCAGTTGTGTCTTGGAAAAAGCCACCGATAAAAAACTTTGCAATGCATTCACTGCCAGGTAACTGGCTTCCTTCCTATAGTAAATTCTGGAGATGAGATAATAGAATTTTGAATGTTGTTTTTGCTGAATATTGCTGTGACAGCAGTTTGAATGACAGTCCTCATTAGGAAATCATTTTTATAGTGTCCTTTGTAAGCATTAGGCTTGAGCAAATTTTTTGTTAGTTCGTTAAATTTGTTTCATAATTACTTTTGAATTGATATTGAACCATCTGCTCACTGCCTTACAAATATTACGAATTTGAATAATAAAAGTACCTTTTTTTCGTTTGTTTCTGATGTCTTCGGATGTAGCTGTAGCCCCTCTGAGAGGAGAAGCCATGTTGGCATGACTCTCAGCCAATCAGAGCGGAAGAGGGAGGGAGGGAGAGGCATGGCCATCGATCTGCTAGCATTTTAAAAATGCCATTGAGACGCGGCCCCGTAGAAGCCTTCCGCATTGCTCTCTTCCCTTCTCTCTCTCCCCTCCCTGCTTCTCTCTCTCTCTCTCTCTCTCTCTCTGAGAGAGAGAGAGAGAGAGAGAGAGAGAGAGAGAGAGAAGCAGGGAGGGAGGGAGGGAAGAGAGAAGAGACATGCCTGCCTGCGCTTGGCCTTCTCTCCTCTGGAGCCGCGTGTTTGGTTTTGCTTCTTTCCAGACTTTCCAGCCACTGGCTTAAAGGGGAATACCAGAACCAGGCTTGCCTTCCTAAACGGAATCCTTAGAGCCAGAGGATATCCCTTTAAGAGATATCTCCACTGAGGAGATCTCCCGGAAAGGATTATGGCACCAGCTCAATTGCAGCAGATTCAGTGCCATGTAATCATGTGAGCTGTAGTTTTACAACGTCCCTAGCCTTCCCTGCAGAAGAGAGCCAGTACCATGCCAAACTACAACTCCCAGTTTTCTGTCAAATTATTTTGGATTTCAACTCCTACAATTCCTAACTCCAGACATGGGCAAAGTTTGCCCTTGCCTGGTATAGAAGCATTCTATTCTTCTTCTCCAGACATGCCAACAGTATTAAGTGATAAAATCTTGGGCATTTTTTCCTTTAATGCTAAAAGTTCATAGGTTGTTCAGCAACAGCCTACTGGCTGGGTTGCTATGAGTTTTCCGGGCTCTATGGCCATGTGCCAGAAGCATTCTCTCCTGACGTTTCACCCACATCTGTGGCAGACATACTCAGAGGTTTTGATGTCTGTGCGAAGCTAGGCAAGTGGGGTTTATATATCTGTGGAAGGTCCAGGGTGGGAGAAAGAACTCTTGTCTGTGGGAGACTAGTGTGAATGTTGCAATTGGTCACCTTGATTAGCATTGAATAGCCTTGCAGCTTCAAAGCCTGGCTGCTTCCTACCTGGGGGAATCTTTTGTTGGGAGGTATTCGCACAGACGTCAAAACCTCTATGTCTGCCACAGATGTGGGTGAAACGTCAGGAGAGAACAGTGTGATCCCGGCCATGAAAGCTTTCGACAACACAACCACAGTATCCATTCAAGTTCATGTAGCGTGGTATGGACTGGAGACCTGTATTGGGGGGAGGGAGGGTGCGAATCTGGGCCCCTGGGAGTCGTAGTCCTCCCTCCCTCCCTCCCTCCCTGGGAGCAGCCGAGGACGGGCCTGGCCCACACCCCCTCGCATCCCGGGCCTCTTCCTCCTCACCCCTCTCTGTCTCTCCAGGCCTGAGCTGAGGCGAGGCGGCGGCGGCGGCCATTTCCCCCCTCCGTCTTCCTCCTCCTCCTCCTCCTCGGCCTCCTTCCCCCTCGCCCCCTCCCATTGGCTGAGCCCGTGACGCCCCTTTTGCTGAGGGGCAAAAGGAAAGGAGTTTGGGTGATTTGCAAAAGCTTTTTTTTCCTAACGAAAAAAACGAAGAAATAAGAAAAAAACGGCCTCTCGCGATTCGAAACCGCGATATCCAGACGTGTGGACAATCAAGGTCATATATTGCTTCAAAACAAACGAAAATAACGAATTAATAACGGGTAACGGGGAAATCGAATTATTTGAGCAAGCCTATTGGCTATACTAGCTGAGACTGGTGGATCCTTTCTTTCTTTCTTTCTTTCTTTCTTTCTTTCTTTCTTTCTTTCTTTCTTTCTTTCTTTCTAGCTTGCCTTCGCCCTTACCCAATAATGGGACTCATGACGACTTACCATGCATCAAAAACAATATAGATTAAAATCTATATAAAAACACAAATAAAAGTATAAATATAAAAGTGATGTAGAAATGGACAACTTCCTTAGTGTGCTTCAAATCATTTCTTAATGGCCACAGATGTTTTATATAGTTCTACTTTTTTCTTACATAATTGACAATAATAACATTTGAAATATTGTGTGATTAGCAAAGCCATCTTTCAGCTGAAATGAAGTCTCCCATCTAAACAACTAAATATTTTTTTTTTACATAACAACAAGCTGCAAAGTATCTAAATGCTACTGTATTCAAGTCCTTGGAAATGACAACATACAAGCTGCTACAATTCTGTTTTAATACCAGTTCTGTCTTTGCTTATGAACACAATCCTGAACCTGCAAATTTTGTATGGAAATTACACAACTAAGTGGAGATTGATCTTGGCAGAATTCCCATCCTAGATCATCATCATCATCATCATCATCATCATCATTTAATTACTTACTAATCGCCCTCCATCCAACATGCTCTAGGTGATTTACAAGCTGAATTGTAAAGGATAAAAATACATACATACACATATTGATAAAATTAACATAGATCAAAAGATCTGTCAACTGCAAAATGCCACCTTACTGGTATCTGCACGCATCATCCGAAAATACATCACACAGTCCTAAACCCTTGGGAAGTGTTCAACTTGTGATTTTGTGATACGAAGTCCAACATATATATCTCGTTTGCTGTATCATACTATGTCTTTGTGTCAATAATAATAATAATAAAAACTTTATGTATACCCTGCCACCATCTCCCATAGGGACTTGGGGCAGCTTACAAAATAGCACACAATGGTGCCATACAACACATAGAAATACATTCTTAAAAAACAAATCTTTGCTACACATATAATTTGATGGATTATTAAAGATGAAAGCCAAATTGCATACTAATGAGATGGATGTACTTCTTTATTTTTACATTAGGAATTAAATATTGGCTGAATATTTGGAACTTCAGAATGTGATACATCCTCAACAGTTTTAATGTCTTGTTGGTATTTTAAACACTTCCTTTTCTTTAAAAAGGTGAAGGAGATGTTGTGCCAAGCAGACTAGTAGGGATCTATAGCAAGGGTGGATAACTTAGACATCCCAAGAGACTCTGCAGGAAGTTCCAGCTGCTAGCTGATTCATTGTAGCCCTCTGAGCCACAAGAAATGTGGAATAAAGAGAGTTAGGCCTTCACATCCTCACACAAACCTGCTATTCTACTACCGTTGCATTATCATTGATAATGGATATATATCACAAAGAGCACTGCTGATATCACACCTCCATTCATTAGTGTAATTGTCCCAGTTCATGTTTCCATGATTTCCACACCCTTGTAATCCTGGCATTCTGCACTACTGGTATTCCTTAATCCTTTATCCTTAATTCCTTTAGTGCAACTATGCAATTTTTACATTTAAAAATCAAAGAAAAGGGGAAATATGAAATACAAAATGAAAGGAAAACAGGCAGCTTGAGAATAGCGAGCAGGGAGCGAAAAGGAGAATCAGAAGTGGGACACACACGGTGTTATGTGAACCATCCGTTTTGGTTTTTCCTGCCTTGTTTGATAAAATCCTTACCCACACAATAGCACTCAAACACATCTTTGGTTCCTTAAAAAACAATTTGGCATGTGTCAAAGGTCAGATGCCAACTGAGACCAAAATATAGTTTATTTAAGTAATAATTCAAAAACAGTTCAGTAAATTATCAGAGACTTAAAACACTTAATCTTCAATGTTATAAAGCAGTCAAAATGGAAAAAACGCCAAAAACATGAACTGACATATAATCCAGAGATATAATCCGGATTTGACATAAAGTACTTGAACTCAGCCCAAAAGCTCAAAACGGGCTTAAAATGGCAAAACAAACAAAGGAAAACAGCTATGAAATCCCAAAAACTTCCCCAAAAACCCAGGAGTACAACAGCGATTCCAAACTGAAGCAAAAACCCAAACCGGGCTAAAAGCTCTTTGCTGTGAGTGGCAAAAACAAGCGAAACTAGAAGACGCTGAGGAGATAGCAGCAAGCCTCTGCAGAGATGAAAGCCAAGCCAGGAGTTAAAGGAGCAGAGCGTTGTAACGTAGTCAAGCCGGAAACAGCGTCAGAGTCAGGAACGAAGCCAGCAGTCATCAACAGTAGACAGCCACGGAGATGAGAACGAAGCCAAGCCGAGTTTGGGAGCGAAGAGATAAGCCAAGTCGAGATTTAGTCCAAGGTCCAAAGGGTGAAGTCATCACAAGAAGGTCCATGTCACAGGATGGCACAAAAAGCCAAGACAACAGAGGTGAACAGCAGATCTATTGCAAAGTCCCAAGCCAGTTTTCAGAATCACGTACAGGAAACCCAATGGTGCCCAGCAACACCTTGCCACACGCAAAGAATAGTGGCAAAACATTCCCAATTTATTTAGGTTTCCTTGGGCGTCCAAACTTCCAACGCCCTAGGATAAGGTGTCCCAAGTTCCTCATCAGAATCTGAACTCCAAACAGCCAACGCCCTAGGATCAGGTGTCCCAAACTCCTCATCAGAATCAAGATCATCCTGCCCACTCCCAACTCTGTCCACACCTGTGGAACTACCCTCATTCCTCCAGGCAGACCATGTGGGATCTGCTTCTGAAGATACCCAAGCCTCTCCAGCATCTACAGCATCCATGGACCCAGATTCCTCCCCAAGATCCTCTGGAGCCTGTACCCAATCTATGCCAACTTCCTCCCTCACCACCGGTTCTTCAGCATCCATTTCCACCTCATCCCCTCCCAAGTCCCCACATGAATCCTCCTTGAAAGAGTCCTCGTCAATCTCAATGATTCTCTTCCTGTGTAAATCTTCCAGCGAGCCCTCCTCGTGAGGGTTCTTTCTTCCTCTCCTGATCCCACCATTATCACTCACAGCCTCAGAAGACTCATTCACAACTCATTCACAATGTATGAAAAAAGGGGGGAGCCAAATGAGGAAGAATGGCAGATGTATATAGATATCCTCAATTCTTTGATCAAGGTATCAGATATGACTCATTTCCAAATATTTAGGCAATCTTTTCCTGGTTTCTTCCTTGCAGTAGATAGTGTGTATATATTGCTAGAGAGTCATGTAGTGGTAACCATACGTGGATAATCTTTGGTTTCATGAATGGCTGTCCTGAAAGCAGCTGTAGGTGATTCAGCTTTCCATAATTTCAAGTACATTTGTGTTCTCCCATCAAAACCCTTCTGTTGCAAATTCCCACATTTTGTGCCTTGTTTTAGATGGCACATACCATAAGCCCTTATATTCACAGATTCTGCATCTACAGATTCAACCATGTATAACTTGAAAGTGTTAATCCAAAAAGCAAAGCTTAATTTTACCACTTTATATATATGATACACCATTGTATTACACCATAGTATATAATGGGACTTGAGCATCCATAGATTTTGGTATCTGCAGGGGTCCTGGAACCAAACCCTAGCAAATACCAAGGGCACACTGTATATATTGCCCCAATTTCACAGCTGATAAATGTAGTAAAAAAGAGAGAACAGCACATTTATCCTCCTGATCTCCTGCTAAATGATGCAGTGGACAGTATAAGATACATTTTGTTTTGAAGATGCAAACGACACTTCCTTATATTAGATCGACCACAATAATGACTTTCTGTGACATTTGTGAATTATGATAGCAGATTTGCTCCTTTAATAGCATGTATATAAAATTCATTAATTGGCTAGCATAATGACTAATACAAAACGGACCCGGCTAATACAATTCATATCTCATTACATTGCTTCCTTCTTCTGTCACTTTAATAGTGACTTCCACTACATTATTCAAGAGAGAAGTCACTAATTATTTGTATCTCATTGTATAATGTTTTTGTGATGTCAGCTTTCTAATTTTTCTCCTTTGTCACACTGCTTTAAATCAAGGAACCTTGTTGAATTTTTGATGCCTATAGAAATGTTAATAAGTAAATGATTGCCTTATTATTTGGCTCCTTTTGTAAAATGAACTACTATAAAAATGTTCGAGGAGGTGGCAGACACAGCTTTAAAAAACCATATTTCTCTGGCAGGATCTCCTGCTGCTACAGAGTTTTATATGTAAATGGATTTCTTGAAAGATGTTATTATTTTCCTTGCCTTTTTATCTTATAAGTGATACTTTGACAGCCGGATTTGCCGAGGAAGGATTATATTTAAAATTAACCTTCTCTTTTAAGATACAAAATTATTGGCATCAGTTATATGGTTTCCCAGATGTTTGTAATACTTCATTTTACAGTGCTTTGCATGAAGAGATGGGCTTCTGGATAAAACTCCAGTAAATATTCACTAGAACAACCAGTGACCCTTGTTCTCTACTACAGCAGCGTTGCACGTACAGTGGCAGGCTAAAGAAGTGAAATAAGTCAACCCCAGTTAAACAACTCACCTAGCTATCTATTTCCCACACCAGTGGTGGGATACTGAGGGACTGAATTGGACAGGAGGGAGTTTCTATTGCTGATAAACATCAGCATTAAAGAAACAGGAAGTCAGATATGTTGTGTCCCTTTCAATGTTATCAGAAATTCCCATTGCAGTGGCATCACTAGGAAGGTGCATGTCATGAGCCTCAACCCTGTTTATAAGTAAGAAGTTAACAAAAAGTAACAAATACAAGACAGCAGGTCCAAATGAAAGGCAACAACAGCAGGGAAAACACCAGGAAAACCAATAATTCATTTCAAAGGTCCAAAGTTGAATTCAACAGAGTCCAAGGTCAAGCCAAAATTTAAAGAGCCAGAGTCCAAGAATAAGTCCAAAGATTATGACTCAAATATAGCCAATAGACTGAGGACATGTTGTGGTTCAACCTGATGAAGATTAAGGGCTTGGGATTTCAGGGTCTGAGAAAATGTTGGGACCAGATGCAGTTTCAGGGCCTAACAGAATGCTAGAATCAGATGCAGCTGAGAAGGGGGAAATAGAGGGGGTGTTTGAGACTCCATTTGAAAGTAGAGATGTTTTGGAATACAGCAGCCAGGGAGATGATCTTTCACCTACAAGCAGCCCTGATAACATTAACTCATAAGGGGGAACAGTTGACTTGAATACACATTTAAGACTGGCTCTTAGGAGGGAGGGATTCAGGTGCAGAAGATCAGAAAGAATTCATGAGAGAGATAGACAGAAGCAGGCCCCTCAAGGTCAGAGGGATGTGTTCATGCTTTGTAGTCCTTAAAGTAGAGAGAGTCTTATTGGGATTTTAGATCTAGTAACATCTCTATTCATGTGAAGTCCTCCAGTCTCATTCCTTGTTCAAGCCTTAGGTCAAGACCCAAGATTCAAGCTCATGTTCTGGCACCATATTTCATGGAATATTTTGAGATTCATGTTCAGGTTTTTTATTAAATAATTTTTATTAAAGAGTAAATAGTTTGTTTTGCTTTTTTGAATAATTTTATTAAAGTTTTACCTTATAAGATAGAGTAAATAGTTTTGATTAGGTTCAGGATTTGTTCCTTGTTTTCTGGATTTCCCTGGGGATTCATGTTCCTGTTTTAAGCCTTGTTTTGGATTTATCCTGCCTTTGGATTGTTTTCTGTGAACAGTTTGACCTGTTTTTTCCCCCTGTGACTTTTGCCTTCTATATTAACTCTTGGTATTAACCCTTTACTTCCTCCATGTTGTTTTGCCCCTTTTTATAAGTGTTTTTCTAATAAACTGTTTTGACTTTCACGTTTGGTTTCTTGGTGGGTGCTGTGAACAAGATGAAACCGCACTGAGATGCAACAAGTCACAGCTCCAACACTGACCATACCACCAACAAGCTCCTTATATGATAGGTTCTCAGATGTTACCTATTGCTAGCTCATTTCTCAGCTAATCTAGAGGACTTGCAAAGTTGAGCCTTCTCTTTTGAATTATATTCTAAAATATATTTATATAGTTTGGAAATTAGGCCTTTGTTGCCCTTCTCTAAAATGTTCTCTCACTCTGATTTTCTAGTTGAAAACCCTACCCTCTCATCTTTGGTAAATCTATCATGTAATTGATAGAAACTCTGCTTTCTCTTCAGATGGAATAAATCTTTTGCCTTTTATCAAAGCAGACTTTCCCATTGAGATCCACTGAAATGCTATAAATATGCCCCCAACCCCCCTTTTTTGTTATGTGTTATGTGTACTGCACATTCATGTGGAACAACAAAAATGGGAATATCAACTTTAAAATGGTAGAATCACAAAGGTGTGGCACAATGGTAGAAGCAAACTATGTTGAATTGGTTGAGACTTAATGAGATATTTATTGAAAAACTATAACAAAATGTGCCAGACAATGTCTTTCAAAAACAAAGTTTTTTCAGTTTATTAAATTTTCCCCATGTTATTATGATAGACTCGCTTAGGAAATGACATGTATAACTCAGGAACAAAAATCATATTACATAGTGTTATCAATACACCTCTCAGGGAAGGGCATTTTTCATCTTGTTCCACTAAGATGGCCATAGCAGTCTGAACTCCATATCCTGCACAAAGTTGTGGCAAGAAAGGACAAAGCACAAAATGAAGAGGCAGAAGCATCATTTTCTTTATACTGTACTCATTCCAGCCTTCCTCCGTCTTTTGCTCCCTCCCTTCATTAAGTCAAACATACCAGGAATAAAAACCATAAAAAATCAACTAACTCAAAGTTCCTCAAAGTGGACAAGAGCAAAGAAGACAAAAGCAGAAGTCACAGAGACATGAGGCACAGAGGCACAAGTCATGGAGGCTACTCTCTTGAAATCCTAATGCCTGTACTCTCACAGTAGTGCTCCCTCTGGTGCTAGCTCTTAACTCAAAATGTTGCTCATATTTCAAAGCGAGAGCTGGGCTGAGCAACAACTCTTAACAAAATGCTCTTATGTTTGGATGCTCTTAAGTCGAAGTTCAACTGTGTATGTCAATTCTGTATCTGTGTTTGGCGCAAGCAAATTTTTTATGCTTTTAGCTATGTAATGTTTTTTTTTATATATTTTATGTTAATATGTTTTTGACTTCGTTGTACCATGCCTCGATCCATCAGGAGAGGTAGGTCATAACTAGTACTACTTCTTCTTCTTCTTCTTCTTCTTCTTCTTCTTCTTCTTCTTATTATTATTATTATTATTATTATATCTTTTACTGATATTGCAATCTCATTCCTTTCCCTTCAGTGGGTAGTATAATTCCAACTAGATCACAGAGAGTGTTGTCGAAGGCTTTCATGGCCGGGATCACAGGGTTGTTGTATGTCTTTCGGGCTGTGTGGCCATGTTCCAGAAGTATTCTCTCCTGACGTTTCACCCACATCTATGGCAGGCATCCTCAGAGGCTGTGAGGCATGGATAAACTAGGCAAGGAAAGGAAAAAATATATATCTATGGAGAGTCCAGGGTGTGTCAAGAGTCCTTTGTCACTGGGAAGCCAGCATTAATGTTTCAGTTAATCACCCTAATTAGCATTGGAAAGGTTTTGTCTCTTGCCTGGGGGGCATCCTTCGTTCAGTCATTAGCCGTCCTTGGGCCTCCTCTGCCCTCAGAGTGTTGGTTCCCATTGACTGCTTTGATTTTAGAGTTTTTTAATACTGGTAGCCAGATTTTGTTCAGTTTCATGGTTTCCTCCTTTCTGTTGGAGTTGTCCACATGCTTGTGGATTTCAATGGCTTCTCTGTGTAGTCTGACATGATAGTTATTGGAGTGGTCCAGCATTTCTGTGTTCTCAAATAATATACTGTGTCCAGGTTGGTTCATCAAGTGCTCTGCTATGGCTAATTTCTCTGGTTGAATTAGTCTGCAGTGCCTTTCATGTTATTTGACTCTTGTTTGGGCGCTGCATTTGGTGGTCCCTATGTATACTTGTCCACAGCTGCATGGTATCACAGAGATTTTTTTTTAAAGCCATGCATCCGTTTCCTTTTCCAAAACTGTTTCCTTATAATAGCTCTTAGTTTGGATATAATAGACATACATTTCCCTAACATTCCTATCTTTGAGAATGCTGCTTTGTCCTTGAATTCTATTGTTGCTGTGAACTAGAGAAGATGCATTGAATCTATTGCTGAAAACTATTGTCAGTACCTATGTAAATCCCATTGATTTAATAGGAATCAGGCCCATGAGTGTAATTTTGTACTTACAATTACTCTTATGGCACCCAAGAGAGGCTGAATGGGTGCATCCTCCATCTGTCTCCCAGACAATAATTGAGGCAAGAAACTGGATTTCTCTTGAGATGATTTTCCTTTACTCTTTCTAAATACATAGCTATTACTTAAGTGAAGGGAATATTCAAAATGTTCTATGAGCTCTTCTCCTTCTGCAACACATTTGAACATGGAGGACGGAAATGCTTTGGAAAGACATACTTAAGCTTTGTAGTCTCAAAAGCAAGATGCAAGAAGGGAATAGAAGGAATGGCAGAAAAACAATGTTAAAAGGATATGGTCTTACACAGCTCACAGCACAAGTTGCAGGAAGCAGTGAAGAAGAATGGGAAAATGAAGGAGAAAAGATGGGGATAAGACTAATAATATTTAATGGTACAAAGGGAAGTTTGGATTCAAATGTATTTTCCAAAGTGGCTTGTGACTGACCTTCCAAAAATATTGTTAGATTTCATTTTTAGAAAGTCAGCTTTCCATTTCTGTCTCTCAAACCCAAGCAATCACTTCTTATAATGGCTGCTGGTGGTGGTGGTAATAGCAGTGTGAAGACTTGCTGCTGCTGTTCAGTCGTTTAGTCATTTCCGACTCTTCGTGACCTCATGGACCAGTCCACGCCAGAGCTCCCTGTCGGCCGTCACTGCCCCCAATTCCTTTAAGGTCAAGCCAGTCACTTCAAGGATACCGTCCTTCCATCTCGCATTTGGTCGGCCTCTCTTTCTTTATCCTTCCATTTCCCCCAGCATCGTGATCTTTTCCAAGCTTTCCTGCCTTCTCATGATATGGCCAAAATACTTCAGCTTTGCCTCTACTATCCTTCCCTCCAGTGAGCAGCTGGGCATTATTTCTTGGAGGATGGACTGGTTGGATCTTCTTGCGGTCCAAGGTACTCTCAGGATTTTCCTCCAGCACCAGAGTTCAAAATTGTCTATCTTCCTTCGCTCAGTCCTCCTTATGGTCCAGCTCTCGCATCCATAGGTTACTATGGGGAATACCATTGTTTTGACTATGCGGACCTTCGTTGCTAGTATGATGTCTCTGCTCTTCACTATTTTGTCAAGGTTGGCCATTGCTCTCCTACCAAGAAGTAAACGTCTTCTGATTTCCTGGCTGCAGTCTGCATCTACAGTGATCTTCGCACCTAGAAATATAAAGTCTGTCACTGCCTCCACGTTTTCTCCCTCTATTTGCCAGTTATCAATAGGTGTAGTTGCCATGATCTTGGTTTTCTTGACGTTTAACTGCAACCCAGCTTTTGCACTTTCTTCTTTCACCTTGGTGATAAGGCTCCTCGGCTCCTCCTCACTTTCGACCATCAGAGTGGTATCATCTGCATACCTAAGGTTGTTAATGTTTCTTCCAGCAATTTTAACTCCGGCCTTGGATTCCTCAAGCCCCGCACGTCGCATGATGTGTTCTGCATACAAGTTGAATAGGTTGGGTGAAAGTATGCAGCCCTGCCGCACTCCTTTCCCAATTTTGAACCAGTCTGTTGTTCCGTGGTCTGTTCTTACTGTGGCTACTTGGTCTTTATGCAGATTTCTCAGGAGACAGACAAGGTGATTTGGTATCCCCATACCACCAAGAACATGCCATAGTTTATTATGATCCACACAGTTGAAGGCTTTAGAATAGTCAATAAAGCAGAAATAGATGTTTTTCTGAAACTCCCTGGCTTCCTCCATTATCCAGTGGATATTGGCAATTTGGTCTCTGGTTCTCTGCCTTTTCTGAACCCAGCTTGGACATCTGGCAACTCTCGCTCCATGTATTGCTGGAGTCTGCCTTGCAGGATCTTGAGCATTACCTTACTGGCATGGGAAATAAGTGCCACTGTATGGTTTGAGCATTCTTTAGTGTGAAGACTTACAGGTATGCTAACAGTCTTCCAATATGCGATGAAGCCAAGGATTATCAACCATCTACATCTGCTTAGGAATTTCAGGATGTTTTAAAGCAATGCTCTGTAATAAACAGTATCCAACCTTTGGAATATTTTCCTTCATGCTTTTTGCCTCATGTGCGCATGGGTGGTATAGTAAAGACTTATCCATCAGATACAAAATTGAAAATGACTGATTAATTTAGGTCACATGAAAGTTCTCATCTTGTATGGCTGCGGTTAATTCATTGTAGAGTTCATGTGTCTATAAGAGAGGTTGTCACCCCTGAGGGGAGGTTGTAATGCCATAGGGCCCTATTTTAACTAAAATGTCTTTTAAATTTTGATCTTCATGACAATTCCTTTCCAAGGGCACCCTGAGGCACTGAGATCTCCCAGCCTGGGGAAGAAGCTCTATTCACCCTTACTTGCTGTGGCTCCAAGGAAAGCATTGCCCAAAAGCCTGGAGCAGTCCCTAACAAGTTATTATTGTCAGCTGCAGCTACAAGGGATGCATTGTCCTAGTGTATTATTTCTGTCACTAAGGAATATAATACATAATATCCTTTGAAACAAAGCATATGGAATAGAATGTAGTAGCATTTTGAAGTTAATTCAGTATTGGACTTGGGGAACTAAACATCAGTGAAAGAGAGCTTTAATGATTACAAAATGCAACAATAGGAAGGAGCTGACCTATTCATGGAACAAAGGGATTTAGTACACTCCCTGATGCTGAGCTTTTCATCTTTCCCCTGCATCCTCCTTTGGTGATAACTATTTGACTGTTCCATTTGTCTTCTTCATGCTTGCACTTTTTGTCATGACATTACTATACACAGAACAGCCGCTACATTAATTTCTTCCAACACATTTTGCTTTTGTTTGCCAACATCCTGCTAAAATGAAATCTGCACACATGCATTTTTAAAATGGCACTACTGCCTCTTCTTCACACACATGGCTATGTGAATGGTAATATACAATGTGAAATTTATTGGACTTTTTTTTTGCTTACACAGCCTATCAGCCATATATTATCCATTATAACCAGAGGACTCAATGCTAGCTTTTAGTGCATGCCTTAATGCATTGGAGTATGATAGAACTGGAGAGGTCTTCAAGTATTCAGTTGAAGGAAACCAGATGCCACAAATAAGAAAAGATTCTGATTCATTTTTTTGTTTGATGACTTTATCACACAAGGGTCTCCCTCCCCTCCCCATGCTGTTTTGCCAACCTCTGTTGCGGTGCCGCTTTCCATATCACACTGGGGAACCATTGCTAAAACAGTGTGGATCTGTGCTGGCTCCACTGGAAAACTCCAGTTGTGGGCAAGGCCTCCACCAGAAGTCCTAGGACACTAAAAAAAAAAGCCCAGTGTGATGAGGTCATTAGTGTAGGCAAGGCAGCATGACAAATGGAATAATGTCCTAGGAGGTGCTAGTTATGATGTACAAGCAAAGGAAGAAGTCGACCAAGGAATGAGGAGCACTTTTCAAAGACTTCTCTATCTTGGTAGCACTCAGTGATTTTGGCAAGTATCATTTCCTAGCATACTGCTATTCAGCTCAGGGAGGTTGGCCATGGAACTAAATGCCATGAATTGGTCATTGCCACAAATAGGCCATTCTGCACAGCATATGCAACTGGATTAAAAAGTTTGGTCAATTTCATGATATGACCAGGTGTCTGAATTGCCACCATGAGTCTGCCATGGTGAACTTCTAATAGCCTTAGGGTGGATCTACACTGCTCTATATCCCAGCATCTGATCCCAGTTTATCTGCTTTGAACTGGATTATATGAGTTTCTACTGCAATAGAATCAGGGATACACAGATAATCTGGGTTACACAGATAATCTGGAAACAGATCCTGGGATATAGGGCAGTGTAGAAGGGTCCCTAGTTACCTTTACCTGGAAATCACAGACACTGGTGATTTCTGTATTGGTACTACCTATACTTTATACATCAGCCCATTCTTTTGAATGCTCACTTGCTTCTTGAAAGGACTTGGAAAGGAGTATATTCTGATGATTTCATATTACTGTGTAGAAATGCTGAGAGGACAAAGAAGGGGAATAATAATTATGTAGGGTTGTTGTAAGTATTCTGGGCTGTATGGCCATGTTCTAGAAGTATTCTCTCCTGACGTTTCACCCACACCTATGGCAGGCATCATCAGAAGTTGTGAGGCATGGAGAAACTAGGCAAGGAAGGTTAATATATATCTGTGGAGAGTCCAGGGTGTGAGAAGAGTTCTTTGTCAGTTGGAAATCAGCGTGAAGTGTTGGAGTGGCCAAGCATTTCTGTGTTCTCAAATAATATACTGTGTCCAGGTTGGTTCATCAACTATCATGTCAGACTACAACAACTATCATGTCAGACTACACAGAGAAGCCACTGAAATCCACAAGCATGTGGACAACTTCAACAGAAAGGAGGAAACCATGAAAATGAACAAAATCTGGCTACAGTATTAAAAAACTCAAAAATCAGAACAGTAGAAGGGAAGCAACACTCTGAGGACAGAGGAGCTCCAGGGACAGCTAATGACTCTGAACAAAGGATGCCCTCCATGCAAGAGACAAACCTTTCCAATGCTAATTAAGGTGATTAACTGCAACATTCACGCTGACTTCCAACTGACAAAGAACTCTTCTCACACCCTGGACTCTCCACAGATATATATTAACCTTCCTTGCCTAGTTTATCCATGCCTCACAACCTCTGATGATGCCTGCCATAGATGTGGGCGAAACGTCAGGAGAGAATACTTCTAGAACATGTCCATACAGCCCAGAATACTTACAACAACCCTGTGATCCCGGCCATGAAAGCCTTTGACAACACAATAATTATATGGACCAGGAGAGGTCCAAGTAAAAGGAGACACACTTAGGATAACAATCTACCAGGATTTCACAATTACACTGGTGTGCTAGTTTGGGTGCAGCCTTGGAAAAATCAGGCTGTGCTGCAATTCATAGACATTATCAATTGGGGGCATGTCAATTTTATGGGGCCAATGTGATTATAATATTATGAGGTCTTCATGATGTGAATATGCATTAACCCATGGGGTGAACAGCATTGATCGTTATGGCTCCAAACTTTGACTTCAACTTAGTTTGTACAAAGCAATATTTCATTTAGTGGTCATTTAATTCACTGGCCTTTATTTTATGTTTTCGTGATCCTTTATTGGGAAAATGTAGAATACACACACATATATGTCAATCACTTACCAATAAGTGGGATGGGTGGTTCAAAATGATTGCTCTATTGGGAGTTCAGGGTGCAACTAATTCTAACAGGCAGTTGTGCTAATATAAACACAAATGCTCAATCTGTAGAGGCCTATATGTCTTTGCTATGTACTCCAAGGGACAGTGAGACAAAGGAGGGTGTTGAGTCCAATGGTTTAGCAAGAAAGGAGAGACTGGACATTATCTGCCCAAAGGGTCTAACCCAGTTTAATTCCCAAAGTAGTGCACCTATCTGAATACCTACCCTGACAAGAGGCAGTTGAGTATTTGTGTTCAAGTGTAAAATTAAATGAAAAGGCAAAATTATGTTTATATTAGGTGATATGAGACTGGAGAAGGTCTTAGGGTTGGTAACTAGAACCACAATAAGCACCTAGTTAAACAGTAGTGTGGCAGGATCATCTTCAAGTGTTTCAACATCTAGAAAATTTTGCCCCTGAGCAATTTTGTTCCCTATCCTGAAAGATGAATCAGGAAATTACACCATGACTTTTCATGGGTGGGATCTGTAACAGAACTTTGCAGGGCCCAATACATAAGAGTAGTACAGATATTGAAAGCAGGAATTCATTAGGTTGAAAGCATAATAATCATAATCATCATCATCATCATCAAACAGCTCAAGATAGGGTCAAAATATATCAATATAAAATACATAGTCCATATATCTGTGGTTGCTGTGAATGCACAGTAAAGCAACACAATTACCTGGAAAAATTAATTCCTGTCTGCTAGATATTTAATCTCCTTCTTGGATTTTCTTCAGCAAAATTACTCATCAGGGCCTAAATGAAATGAAACTAGCAGAAACTACAGGTGCAGACATAAAAAGGAAAAATGGAGTTGTTCAAACAGTGGTACTGAACTGTAAGAAAGTTTATTAAAGGCTAATACATCTTGAGAGGTGGGAGGATTGTTAGCAAAAAGCCTATGTGACTAAAAAAGTCAAACTTTTGTTTATTTTACATTATCTTCAAAGCCAAACCAAAGGAAGCCTCCCAGGATGAAGGCATACTGTATGTAGGAAGTAAATGTTTGAATTTTTGGAAGCAGAACTCCTTCTCTTGATAGGTAATCTAGTAACCTGGTAATTTATTGTATTTATTTATTTTTATTGTGGTATACGAAGAAGAAATAAACATACAATCTTCAAAATTCAACAATCAAGATACACATATTATTTCCCCAGTCCCACCACCTTCCCATTCCCATCTGTGAACCACCACCCATGACATCTGACACCACGCCATATGGAACTAATACTCCAGCATTCCTCCCATTGGATTTTATCAATTTTGGCCATTAAGTCAGGCATTATGTAACTTCTATAGAATATTTTATATATGTTTTCTCTAATAGACTCAACCACTGAAAATTAAATTATTTATTTCATGGGTTCCCTATAATCCAAATTTATATTTGTCCCTCAGTCTCTAGCCCAGGAGATGTCACAACACAAACACATTTGCATAACTTTCCAAACAACTAAATGACAATAGTGTTTCCTTCTTTGTCTTCACAACTAATATTGCTTTCTGTTGGCTGTTATAGGCTTACCCCAGTTGGGTCATGGTGGCTGTTTTGGTGAGGGAATAGTTAAGGTGGATTTGACCTTTGTTTTCTTACTTCTTATTGTATGCTTGAGTTTACTATCACCATTACAACTGCTTTACTCTTATCATACTGCTATTGTACTGATCAGAGCCGGTCCAACAATGAGGCGAATTAAGCGGTCGCTTTGGGCGCAAAACATACAGGGGCGCAGTCGAGACTACTTTTTCTGTTGATTTGTTGTAAAACATGATGTTTTGGTGCTTAATTTGTAAAATCTTAATGTAATTTGATGTTTAATAGGCTTTTCCTTAATCCCTCCTTATTATCCAACATTTTCGCTTATCCAATGCTTTTATTTTTCAGTTATTGGTTTTGGGGGGCACCAAAATTTTGTTCGCCTACACTTGAAAAATACCTAGGGCCGACTCTGGTACTGATAGGTATTTAAAAAAATATTTAGCAGGGTCTTGTACTGTAGAAAAAAAAATGTTGTATTGTGACTGGGAGATAGACAAGTTCAAATTATTTTTATTCACAAAATCCATTCCATTGCATTTGTCTGAATCCCTTCTGCATTTTTGCCATTGTTTCATATTGAGATCCAATTCTGCATGGAGCGACTCCTATCAGAATTTATGCACAATTTTCAAATCATATTTTCCTAATGCATGGGCTTTTGTGCACATTTTGCTTGTTCCCAGGTATTCATGTTTGGGTTTCTTAAAAACACTACATAACTTTGCAAATGAGATGAGCCTTGATGCCAAAGGGTTACTTCTGTTGAGATTGTTAGATCCAATTAATTTTTTTCCATGCCCACTGACCTTGGTTCAGTTACCAGCTCCTAAACCAGTGCTATTCAATGTGATGGTCCATCAACTGTGACAGCTTTCCAGTAATGATAGAAACAGCTGTACCCTATAGGCACAGATATAGTGCTGGTCCCTGGCATATTAGGGAAAACTGCTAGTCCACTACTAAGAAGTACTGTCCTAAACCTATTTGTTATTGGAATAAAATTGGATAATCCATATGTATGCTGTCCTGACCTCCTTGGAGTGTAGCTGTGGTAGAAAAACGATAAATAAAATGAACATAGGTTGCCTCAAGCCCCTGTTGAGTAGGTGGAATGAAAATGAATGGATAAATAAAAATCTTTTTCACATCTGGCAGTCCTCATTCTCCCACCATTCCAATTAACACCCTGTAGCACCATATAGTCTGCTTGAGGAACACTCCCTGACAACCTCTCTCCTTTTATTCTTCAGTAACTCATTCCAGAGCAGCAGTGCCCTGAGGGAGAGTGGGAGGCAGGCTAAGAAGGTCAATTCGACTGTCTATTCTGTGAATATCACTGGGATTTATACTTTTGAATGCCTGCTCTAGACAGACCTTGCAGTGGTGATGGTAGTAGGTTAGTAGAGTCTATGGTTTAAATTTCTTTTTCATATTAATTCTGTTCCACATCTTATCTTAGCCACATTTCAGTTGTCAACCTCCAATAAAGGTGCCATAGAGACTTTTGGGTACTTTTACTTCATCCTCATACCAATACTGCTGACAATATACCTCCTGCATATTATATTCACTTATTCTTTAACAACCTGTGGTTAAAAGTGAGAAACTTTTAAAAAAGAAATATTTTGGTTGCACCCTTGAAATCCTTAATTATCCTGGGATGTATAATGGACAGTTCAAAATGAACTGCAGCATTAGAAAATGTTCAGTTTGTACTTTATATGGCGCATTAAGCACGTATCAGGTATGACAACTTATGTGTAGGGGCATAGGCATTTACATTTATACAATTCTGATTCAAAACCATAGCTGTATCAATCTGGAATATCAATATGCAAACTGATCTTGTATTATCAATGGGGAGAAATCGAGTGGTGGGAAAAACTTCCATAGACTAAGTGTTGTGATGGAGTCTTCAAGCAGAGATACTACTAGTTGTATTAGAAGAGGCAGGAAGATGATTCATGAGCAAGACTCTGATGAGGAGCAACAAAGGAAGAGAATCCGGGAAATACTTATGGAACCCACTGATGATGATACCTTTGAGGGTTTTGAAGGGGATTGTGGGGCTGGGAGTCAGGAGGATGGGATGTCAGACTCTGGGAGTGAGGAGATGGATTGGACTAGGGTTCAGGAGATCCGGGAGATTCTTGAGGAACCCACAAGCAGTGGTACATTTGAGGGATGGCACAGAGAAGATATAAATGGGTCCTGGGGAGTTATGGGTTTGGATGGAAGGTGGTCTGGCTGGAGAGATTGTAGAAGGGCTGCAGCTGGAGGTGGAGCGTTGGGCGACTCCATTTCTGATGAGGATTTGCAGCAACCAGCTGTGGATGACTGCTTTGGGACGTAAGTGTTAACCCGGGTTTTTAAGTGGCAACAGGGGCTGGAAGTGTGTGGGTTTGTGCTGGATTGTCCTGTGTTGGTTTTATGCATTAGCTGCCAGCTTGCCTCCGTCGCTTTGGCTCTTTGTGTTTACCTTGGACTGGAATTCAGTGATGATGACTTCTCCCTGACGATTTGGACTGGAATTTCGTGACTCTGACTTCTCCCTGATGACTTGGACTGGAACTCGAAGCCTGTGACTCTCCCTAACGACGCAGACTGGATGTGGGCGTTTTTGACTTCTTTACGATGCGGTTTAGCTTTATGTTTTGGGGCATTGTGTAGCCGTTGGTCACTGTGGGTAACTACTGGTAGCTTTCCTGTGTTTGTTTAGCTCCAACCAGCAGGTGGAGCGGGTTTCCAGCTTTTTCAACTAAGTTTGTTTTAATCTGGATTATTTCCCAGGATAATCCAGATTATATCCTGAGTTTGGATTTTTTTTTAGTTCTTTTTGGACATTATCATCTCACACTGAAGAGAAAGTGTTTTTGAGCCTCTTTTGGTTGTTTCTTAGGCTCCTTTGTGTTGTTTTTGCAATAAACTGATTTGTTTATATTGGCTGGCATCTGACTCGTAACACTAAGACTAGATCTGCACTGCTCTATATCCCAAGATCCAATCCCAGATTATCTGTTTATCCCGGATTATCTGGCAGTGTAGACTCATATAATCCAATTCAAAGCAGATAATCTGGGATCTGATCCTGGGATATATAGGCCTAAATCTGATTCCTCCAATTACACAGCCCAAAACAAAACAAATTCTTGGTGTCTTGTTTTAGGGGTTATTTGTGACAGTAATTTAGAAAATTACATTGGATGGACCAGCTCAGCTCTAATTTCTGAGAAATGGTTATGGGTAAATAGATGACAACTGGTGTATGGCATATGTTCTGTATCTCAAAAACAAGAACTAGTAGGGGAAAACTGGTGCCATTTTTGGAACCAGCAGGTCAAATATACCCAGGAACAGGTCTAACATTTGAGGCACCAAAATATGTGTTGGCCAATGTTATAATTCTGATTTAATGAGGAGTTAATGTTACTCTTGATAGCAATATTTCAGTTACTTTTATTCCTTGACAATATAGTAGAAGTGGAATACCATATAATGTAAACTGTTGCTGTGCACCCAAGCATATGGAAATGCAGATGGTTAAGTTAAAGTTTTAAGAAATATGGAACAGAATAGGAATATAGCTTTTAACATCATTTGCACTGTTCAGGTACTGTGTTGTATAGTTTATTATTTTAAATGATTGAATAGCTGTTGTATTTTTACATGTTTTATTAAGTTATGTATGCATGTATTTATTTGTTGGCATTGAATACTTGTCTTTTATGATGTTAGCTACCCCCTATGGGGAGACAGGGCAGGATACAAATAAAGTTTGGATTGCTGTGAGTCATTCAGGCTGTATGGCCATGTTCAGAAGCTTTCTCTCCTGACGTTTTGCCCACATCTGTGGCAGGCATCTTCAGTGGTTGTGAGGTTTATTACTGAATAAAGTTTATTACTATTAAATTATATAGTTCAAATGTATTGTTGTACCATGTCCAGTTCAATGAAAAACATTCAATTTTTTTCAAAAATTGACTTTAAAATGAGCATTTTAGTTACTTGTGAGAAATGGAAAAGCAAAGAGTTACTTTTTAAAAATTATAACTGTCATGTTGCAACCTAAATGGGGGAGGACTTGGAACTATAGCAATAGACAGAGTGATACCTTGACTTAAGAGATTAATTCATTTTGTAACCAAGCTCTTAACTTAAAATGCTCTTATCTCAAAATGAAATTTCCCATTGAAATGCTATTAATCCATTCTGCCCTCAAAACCCTCCCTTTTTGTTACGTGTTTTTAAATAAGAAAATGTACTTTATAAATAACAAATAATGTATACATGCACATTGACATGGAACAATAACAAAGGAAAGGTCAGCTTTAAAATGGTAGAAGCACAAAGATGTGGAAAGGAATCACAAAGCACAAAGTGAAGAGGCAGTCATTTCCTCATACTAGTCATTCCTTGCTCTTTCCCTCTCTTCATGAAGCCAAACATATATAATCTAAATCCATAATAAAAGTGAAAACTCATATGTGTGTATGTGGCACAGGTGTCCGCTCACACAGACAGCCTCCGGCCTCCACAAACAGGCTACATTTCCCACTCCTGAGAAACCAGCAAGTCACTCCTTTGCACTGACATTTCAGTTACACCATGAACATGTAGGCCAAACCCTGCTAATGTCCTCCCCAAGCACTACGGCCCACCACCCAAGGAATGCTTTCATTTCAGGACCATTTCATTCTAGATTTTGCTTTTTCTTCCACCACAGGCAGGCACTCCAGGGTTCTCTATTGCTGTGAAATTTGCATGACCCCACCTACTGACCTTGCACCACAGGCAAGCATCCCAGGGTTCTCCATTTCTGTGGAGTTTGCATGACCCTGCCTACTACCCTTTCCTTTCAAATCTGTCTGCATAACAAACAGAGCAGAACTGAGCTGCAACTACATTTACTGGAGGAGTTTGGGGGATAGACGCCACATGGTGGAAGTTGTAGTTCACCCCGCACCAAGTCAGAGCACTGTGACTCCTATTAGGGAATTTAGAGGAGTTATAGTTCACCTACACCCAGAACACTATGAACCCAAACAATGATGGGTCTGGACCAAACTTGCCATGCATACCTGATATGCCCAGATTTCAACACTGGGTGGTTTGGAGGGCAATTGGCCTGGACTTTTGGAAGTCGTAGGTACTGGGATTTATAGTTCACCTGCAATGAATGAGCACTCTGAGCCACACTGATGATGGACCAGGACCAAACTTGGCACACAGAGCCCCCATAACCAATACAACATATTGGACAAGTTTGGGAAAAACAGAGTTATATTTCACCTGCATCCAGAGAAACAGTGACCCCCACTGACAATGGACCAGGACCACACTTTGCACAGAGAATCCTCATGACCAACTGAACATACTGCAGGTGTTTTTGGGAATGGGCCTTTATTTTGGGAGTTGTAGTTCACCTGCATCCAAAGACCACTGAACCCAGGCAATGATGGATCTGGACCAAACCTGGCACACAGACTGAACATTGCCTGCTGTGGATACTGACAGATGTTTTGGGGCAATTGTCCCGGGACTCTGGGAGTTGTACTAACTCACCCACCCCCATCCAGAGAGCACTGCACCCAGGCAATGACCAGCCAACGACAGATCTGGACCACACTTGGTACACAGGCTCCAAAATGGCCAACTTTTCATACTGGCAGGGTTTGGGGAGGATTCAGCCACAATTCTGGGAATTGTAGTTCACCCACTCCAAACAGAATACATAACATTGAAATACAAATAATACCATTCTCAAATGACCCGGGCACTGCCGGGTCCTCAAGCTAGTCAGGAATAAAAACCACACAAAATCAACTAACCCAGCATTCCTCAAAGCAGATAAGAGCAAAGCAGACAGCAATCTCCCAAAGCAGGGCAAGAGCATGAGGAACGAAGATACAAGGCATGGAAGTACAGAGGCTGCCTCCCTTAAACCCTAAAGTAATGTACTCTCGCACTAGTTCTCCCTCCTTTGGTGCTAGCTCTTAAATCAAAATGCTGCTCTTATGTCAAAGTGAAACCCAGGATGAACAACAGCTCTTAACTAAAAAAATTCTTAAGTTGGGACACTCTTAAGTAGAGGTTCCACTGTATTCATTTGATGGTAATTTCACAATCTTTGCTTATTATACCCAATGACTTTTAGCACACGAACAGGGCTTTTGTATTGATGTATATGTAGTTACGTTCATGTGCATTAGAAACAAGATGAACCTATTCTCCTCTTTTATTCATACAAGTCTTTTTCTTTTGATCAAAATCCAGTCACGAAGGCAGAACCCCAAAAGCTGCAACTTTTTAATGTTATGCTAACATAAGTACATTTTTAAAGTGTCATCCTTACGATCTGCTTCAAAAGCAATAAAAGGGCCAAAGAGAGACAATGATTTATCAGACAGACTCCAACAATTGGGACCATCTCTACTTAATAAGGAACACTGAGCATACATCAATTATTAGGGAGGTTGGCTTAAAGGGTGACAGAACATCACAGCATACTAATCAGAAATTTGCAGCCTTCTAGTCTTTAGCTCTCAAAGTTATACAGGGATTATTGTTTTCTTTTGTTTCTCTTTGTAGTCTGTGGTTTGCGAGATTTTGTTGATATTAATAAATTGTACCTGGTTACTTTTGCCCTACTTAATTCATAATGTTCCTTATTTTTATTTGTTAGACACAGATTCTGCTTTTTTCTCCTTATTACTTACCATTCATTTTTAATGCCACAAACCAAATTATCTTTTAGATTCTCTTTTTTTACCTTTTGATTTCTCATATTTAATGACATACACAATTGTTTGATTTCCTTTTTTCCCTCCAGAAGCCTGTCACTAGTCGGCATTTCACTATTTTGAATTAACTTTCATCTTTTCTCATTTGAATTATCTAAGCCCCGTTGTATCGCTCTGCATTGTTCCTTGTTATTTACCCTGACATTCTCTTCAGATTCATCTTCCCACTTAAAAAAAATCCTCAACAACTTTGCTCTTTGTTTTTAATTTTCTACATCAGATTTACACTTATATAAACTTTTCATTATTACAGTTAACCTCAAATGAGAAACTTTATGACAGTGGTCCTCAGAAACTTGTCTAAAGCAAGGCTTGAAGAAGGTTACTTTGTGATCAAGTTTATTGCATTACACAATGCTTTCCTCCCAGCAAGCAAAGTGCCCAAACTTCAAGAATTCTTTTTTCCCATATAGGTTGCCAACACGGTAGAAGATAATGAGACAACCTGATGAGCAGATTGATTTTCTTCTTACACGGCAGTGAAAAGATGCATATCATTTACATGTACTATATGGTGGTTACTCTATATAATTTAAAAATATTTTTGCTTTGCAACTCTCAGTTGGTTATCTATTAAGCTGTATGACTTGATTCGCTAAAATAATTTGATGGGGTTTTGAAAGTCACCATTGTCAACAGTAACTGCCAGAAATCTATTAATTTGAAAATGAATGCCTCTCCTCCCAAATGCATCCGCCCCAGCTACTCCTGCTGTGATGTCTCTCCTTTGATGGGGCTGTCATCACATTATCTCCAGTAACAGCAGAAAACTCAAGATTTCATTGCATTGTCAGGGGTCTCCAGAATGGTGTGAAATAGTCCTAGAGCTGAATTAGACAAACGGGAGAATCACATGGTGAATCTGCAGGCTAGAAGAATGTTTTTGATTTTACTGTTAAAGGAATATTGAATCCAATCCTGTTACCAGTGAAGTAAATAAGGTGAAACTTTGAGCATTTTAGTAGGTAGGAGCAAGATCCATAAACCTGCTGAGTAGTGTTGGATTTCCTGTGTTTTCATTCCATGGGCTCCTGTCCATGCCAATCCTCAGATCTGTGTGCAGTCCAAATATAGTAAAGTTTATGTGCTGTTCATCAGCCCCTCTGAAAATATTGGCTGGCATTCTGTTTTTGACTTACAATGATGTTTTTGTCATAGCAGAGGTCAGAATTCTCTATTTTTAGTTTTAGAAGCTCCATCTTCATAAACATTTCACGATTAGTGGAGGGCATTGGGCACTGGATTTTCTGGCAATGTAGACTCATATAATCCAATTCAAAGTAGATAATCTGGGATCTGATCCTGGGATATATAGGCCTAAATCTGCTTCCTCAGATTACACAGCCCAATCCAAAACAAATAATTGGTGTCTTGTTTTAGGCATGTTCCTGGGGTTATTTGCAGCACTGATTTCGAAAATTACATTGGATGGACCAGCTCAGCTCTAATTTCTGAGAAATGGTTATGGGTAAACAGATGACAACTGGTGTAGGGCATATGTTCTGTATCTCAAAAACAAGAACTAGCAGTGGAAAAGTGGTGCCATTTTTGGAACCAGCAGGTCAAATATACCCAGAAATAGGTTTAACATTTGAGGCACCAAAATATGTGTTGGCTAATGTTATAATTCTGATTTAATGAGGAGTTAATGTTACTCTTGATAGCAATATTTCAGTTACTTTTATTCCTTGACAATATAGTAGAAGTGGAAGATCTGAGGAATGGCATGGACAGGAGCCCATGGAATGAAAACACAGGAAATCCAACACTACTCAGCAGGTTTATGGATCTTGCTCCTGCCTGCTAAAATGCTCAAAGTTTTACCTTATCTACTTCACTGGTAACAGGATTGGCTTCAATATCCCTTGAACAGTAAAATCAAAAACATTCTTCTAGCCTGCAAATTCACCATGTGATTCTCCTGTTTGTCTAATTCAGCTCTAGGACTATTTCACACCATTCTGGAAACCACTGACAATGCAATGAAATCTTGAGTTTTCTGCTGTTACTGGAGAAACAACTGGCTATGTTCCTGTAATCAAATACAGAACAATAACACCATCTTATAAGATTGGAGATTGAATTGGCCATTGTTGGGGGATGATAGTGGGCCAACCTGGGCTCATGTCCTCCCGGCCAGGTACTGTGTCACTGAGCAGGTGAGGGAAAGTCAGCAGTGGCAGGTTGGGGGGAATAGTTGTGGTCTATAAAGACCATCTTAACCTAACCATAGTACCTATTGGGGAGCTGAATCACATTGAGTGTGTGTATCTGAGTCTGAAAACCAGGAATAGACTAGGGATTATGTTAGTGCACCAACCACCCTGCCATCTAACAGACTCTCTGGCCAAACTCACAGAACTGGTCTTGGAGATGTTGTTGGAGTCACCCAGACTTTTGCTTCTGGGTGACCGACATACCATTGGAGGCCAGTTTGTCATCTGCAGCTTGGGAATTCATGGTATCCATGACAAACATGGGATTATCCGAATTTGTTTCTGGACCAATGCACTCAGCAGGTCATATCCTTGATGCAATTTTCAGCTCAGAACATATGGATCTGTGGGTGGAGGTGATCAATATCTCCAAGCTATCATGGATTGATAATTTTCTGGTCAAAGCTAGTATCACAACTACAACTTTTCTCTGCAGGAGTGGAGTAACTATTAAAATGGTCCGCCCTTGAGGGTTAATAGTTCCTTTGAGATTCCAGGAGGCCAGGCTAGCATCACTGACAATCATGATGAATCCATGGACAATAAATGGAATCAAAATCTAGCCAGAGCTATTGACATGATCGCTCACAAATGTCTTCTCCAACCCGTTACAAATCAGGCTCCCTGATATACAGAGACCTGAGGGAAATGAAAAGGGAAAGATGATGACTTTTATGTGACAAGACATGGTATAGAAGGTATCTTATAGGAATAAGGTGGCAATACATGCAGTGAAGAAAACTCTCTTCTCTTCATGAATTTCATTTGTGGATTCATATTCATCTGAGCTGTTCAGAGTGGTGAGAAGCTTAACCCAGGTGCCCTCCCCTCCGAACCCATTGCTAGAACCTTCAGTAGTTCACTGTGATGCCTTTAACAAGCATTTTTCAGTTAAAATCTCACATAAGAGCTGGCTTAGATTATGTCATTGGAGCAGAGGCCAATGATTACGTGTCCAGCAACTCTTGAGTGGGATTACACTGGATCAGTTTCACCTGGTGAGTATTGTTGATGTAGACAAGCTGCTGGGGCTAGTAAGGAGGAGAACCTGATTTCTTGATCTCTGTCCCTCTTAACTGGTCATCCAGGGAGGAGGCGCAATTCGATCTCAAATACAACAACTTATTAATGCATCTCTCAGGGAAGGGAACTTTCCATCCTGTTTAATAGAAGCAGTAGTTAGACTGCTGCTCAAAAAGCTATCCCTGGATCCACTGGACCTTAATACCAGTGTCTAACCTTGCTTTTTTGCACAAGGTGATTGAAAAGGCAGTTGCCCTCCAACTTCAGGCAGTCTTGGATGATACATACTTAGAATCATAGAATAATAGAGTTGGAAGAGACCACACGGGCCATCTAGTCCAACCCCCTGCCATGCAGGAAAAGCACAATTAAAGTACCCCTGACAGATGGTCATCCAGCCTGTTTAAAAGCTTACAAGGAAGGAGCTTCCACCACACTCCGAGGCAGAAAGTTCCACTGCTGAACAACTCTTACAGTCAGGAAGTTCTTCCTAATGTTTGGGTGGAATCTCCTTTCCTGTAGTTTGAGCCATTTGATCTGATTTTTAGTCTCCATGACAGCAGAAAACAAGCCTGATCCCTTTTCTTTATAATACCCTTTCACATATTTATACATGGATGTCATGTCTCCACACCTTGACCCATTTCAAACTGGCTTCAGAACAGGATACAGAGTTGAGACTGCTATGGTCGCCTTAGTGGGTGATAATCTCGGTCTCAACATCGATAAGGGGAGTGTGTCGCTGTTGGTGTTTCTAGACCTCTCAGTGTCTTTCGATACCATAGATCATGGTGTCCTTCTGAAATATCTGAAGAGGCTGAGAATTGGAGGCACTGTGTTACAGTGATTCTGGTCATTCCTCTCGGCAGGTGTGGTGCTTGGGGATAGCTGCTTCACAAGAAATGAGTTGTTATGTGGCATCCCACAAGGTGCCAATCTATCCCCAATGCTTTTCAATATTTCCATGTAACCACTTGGAGAAATAAATCCATAGGGATGTGGCAGGATGTTATTAGTAAGGTGATGACATCCAAATATATTTTCCCATGCATTCAAAAACAGCCTCAGCTAAGGATAGCATGTGTCCTCTGAATGAATGCCTGCAGGAAGTCATGGGCTGGACAAGGAAAAACAAACTGAAATTGAATCCAGACAAAACAGAGGTTCTTGCAATCAAGGTTCCTAATCTAGGGATGGAGGTGTGTCAACCTGTTCTGGATGGGGTTGTTTAATTAATAAATTATTACATACTAAACTGGAGAACAATTTCTGAAGGTGCACATATGTGTAAGTGTGTGTGTGTTTGTGCGTGTGTGTGTGTGTATACTAGCTTTGCCCGGCCACGCGTTGCTGTGGCTTATGGAAACCCTTTGTTGACCAGGTGGAATAGCAGTGAATAGCCTTGCAGTCTTAAAGCCCGGCCATTTTCTGGAGTAGCTGGAGCTGTTTATTGTATGAACGTAGAGGCATGGATGAGGGGTTGTGCTGCCAAGTTTAGTGTTTCTGGGATGTGTAGTTTTGTTGTTTTGTCCTAGGCTGAAATTTCATTACCCTTATATATATATAGATATATAGATATATACACACACATACATACACACACATAGAATCATAGAATAGTAGAGTTGGAAGAGACCTTGTGGGCCATCCAGTCCAACCCCCTGCCAAGAAGCAGGAAATCGCATTCAAAGCACCCCCGACAGATGGCCATCCAGCCTCTGCGTAAAAGCCTCCAAAGAAGGAGCCTCCACCACAGTCTGGGGGAGAGAGTTCCACTGCCGAACAGCTCTCACAGTGAGGAAGTTCTTCCTGATGTTCAGGTGGAATCACCTTTCCTGTAGTTTGAAGCCATTGTTCCGCGTCCTAGTCTGCAGGGCAGCAGAAAATAAGCTTGCTCCCTCCTCCCTATGACTTCCCTTCACGTATTTGTACATGCCTATCATGTCTCCTCTCAGCCTTCTCTTTTGCAGGCTAAACATGCCTAATTCTTTAAGCCGCTCCTCATAGGGCTTGTTCTCCAGACCCTTGATCATTTTAGTTGCCCTCCTCTGGACGCTTTCCAGCTTGTCAACATCTCCCTTAAGTTGTGGTGCCCAGAATTGGACACAGTATTCCAGATGTGGTCTGACCAAGGCAGAATAGAGGGGTAGCATGACTTCCCTGTATCTAGATGCTATACCCCTATTAATGAAGGCCAGAATCCCGTTGGCTTTTTTAGCAGCTGCATCACACACACACATATACATTGTTATAAGTATTATGAATAAATGTGTATTATTCACAACCACCAAATACACCAAGGCTGCTTTTCCAACAGTGGGGCGGATGGTTCATTAATATGTTAACCTGTATCTTGATATATGCTAGTATTGAAAAGATAATAAAATATTTAAAAAGTCCATATATTTCCAGTGACACCATCTGAAGCAAGCCAACTCCTTGTAAGCACTCTCATGCTGGAATTCAGAGAAGGGGGTAGATATAAATGCGTGTGTAGGTAAAACAATGGTACTTGAGCACCCCTTATCTGAAATATCAAAATCTGAAATACTCTAAAATCTGAAATTGTCGACATGACTGGCTGAGGTAGTGATAGCTTTGCTTTCTGATGGTTCAATGCATGAAAACTTTGTTTCATACACAAAAATATTCAACAATTCGCATAAAATTGCCTTCAGTCTACATATATTAGATGTATATGAAATATAAAATAATTTTATGTTTGGACTTGGGTTTCCTCTTCAAGATCTTTCATTATATGTAATCATTTTGGATAAGGGATATTCAACCTGTATCAGCTGGAAATAAAAAGTAATACAATCCAAGAAAAGCAAAAAGAGCAGCAATGTGAAGAGAATGCATACAAACACTGTACATCTCACAGACAGCGACAAAGAAGCCACTGCATGTAACAAACTAGAGATAACATGATAAAGTTTGGATAAGAGCAAATAACCTGAAAGACTATAGTGTAAATACAGAGAAAAGAAATAAATATGATTTAAAATTTGTGAAGAAAAAAGAATGTCAATAGTAACAAGGTTCAACAAAGAAACAGCACAGCTAAGAAAGTTTTCACAAGAACAAAAATTGAAAACCTTAAAAAGTAAGAGGAATACACAGAGTTCTGATGTTTTCCTTCAAAAGGAAAACAAAGTGAGAATAGGAATCTAAGCTACTTTACATTCAGGATAAAACAGTTTGGGGTAAGACAATTTTCCTTGAAATTAGTTTCTTTGCACTGTTTGCATTCTATTTTTATCAACCCAAAAAACAGATCTTAAATTTATGTGTTTTGTCAAATTTAGGTTATATCAAAAAAATCAGAGATACTGCAAAGATATGTTTTAGTTAGTTTGGTTAAAATCTATTGTGCTAGAATAATAAGACATTGTCACCTTCCTGGAATCGCTTTCATAACATGGAACTGTGCTAAATAAAAGTGCATGTATTCTGATCTTTCATTTTCCTTGTTCTCACATTGTGTTATCTGGTTGAATTGACTGAATATTATTCAGAAAGAAATGCACAGGATTGGATACAGACTAACAGTGATTACACTTAATCTCCATTGAACTGTGTAGATCTTAAATTTCATTTCAGCAAGATAAAAAAAATCACAATAAGAATTTTACCTCTCTCTGTTTCTCTTTGGTTCAATTAAAAAACAAAACAAAAACAGAAGTACAGTAGAGTCCCTTTTATCCAAGCCTCTCTTATCCAAGCTTTTGGATTATCCAAGCCATTTTTGTAGTCAATGTTTTCAATATATCGTGATATTTTGGTGCTAAATTCGTAAATACAGTAATTACAACATAACATTAATGCGTATTGAACTACTTTTTCTGTCAAATTTGTTGTATAACATGATGTTTTGGTGCTTAATTTGTAAAAACATAACCTAATTAGATGTTTAATAGGCTTTTCTTTAATCCCTCCTTATTATCCAAGATATTCACTTATCCAAGGTTCTGACGGCCCGTTTAGCTTGGATAAGTGAGACTCTACTGTAGTAGTATGTGGTCTAAGGACTACATCTGTTTCTTTCCTCCTGTGTGCCTCTTTCAGGGTATCTGTTACTTCCCCTTCAGATCTCCCTTAGGAATCTAGAGAGGAGGGACTATAATCGGAGAAGAGAATATGTATTGTTTAAAATATTTTAGATCTCCTGAATGGCATCTCCTCTGTAACTCAGAGAAAAATATAAAAAGTAAGTAAAATAAGTGTGTCCTGCCTGAACTCTCCCAGCATTTTCAATAAGATTTAATTGATTTATGCTCAATCCAATTGATAAAACTGTTCTATCTAGATCAGAATTAGCTCTCCCTCCCCCCTCACTTGCTTGGGATGGATTTTCTTACTCCCAATGAGAGAGATCTCTAGGCAATATTTTTGGGGTGGGACTGGCTTAACTCTGCAGCCCTGACTCAGAGCTCAGTCCAGTTCTGGTGTCAACCCACCTTCTCACTGTGAACTCAGGGGTCACTTCAGGTCTGGGTAGGAATTCCCCTCCCAAGAACTTTTTTTTTAACCTACCCTACACAGTTTCTTTATTGGCTAATTGGTGTTTGTGAGTTTTAAATAGGCCAGCATGTGGGAAACAGGGATGGGTTCACATCTCACTGTGCACCTAAGGCACCCACTTCTATATTGCACTGATTTGTTATTTAGTGGTCTTGTGATCGTACTTCTGCACACTCCCAAAATAATGAGATATGAACTGCTCTTTAACAGTTTTCCAGACAGCTGTTGTGTTTTCCATTGCCTTATCCTCCCATGCCAGTTTCCTAGGTTTTCCTTTACTACATATTGATATGCATCCTGTTGGTGTAATATACTCTGGATGCATCTACAACATAGAAACAATTCTGTTTGACAACACTTTAACTGCCATGGCTCAATGCTATGAAATCATGGGAGATATAGTTTTCCAAGGTCTTTAAGCCTTCTCTACCAAAGAGTGCTGGTGCCTCACCAAATTACAAACCTCAGGATTCCATATCATTGAGTTATGGAAGTTAAAATGGTGTCAAACTCCATTAATTCTACAGTGCAGATGCACCATCAGTCAAATAATTGTCAATGGTGTGCTGTTCGATTGGCAAATTGAATGGATTCAGTGGGATTCCTGTAATAAAGACTACATGAGAATGTAGGCCATTTATTAGAGCCTCTAATAGCCACTAACTTGGTGGTTTTGTAGTCTTCCTCCATCTCTTTTTTTAATTCAGAGAATTAACTTGTCATTAGTATGTTGGGTTTACATAAATTATGAGATAATAATAATAATAATAATAATAATAATAATAATAATAATAATAATAAAGAACATGCCCTGGCAGAATATGTAAAGCAAAGTGAAGAACCTGCTTTGATTGAAGTCAAAAACCAGAAATTCCTCAAAGCACAGCAGACAAAAAACCAGTACAAGAAAACCGCACTACAAACTAGAGCTGACAGCTGGCACAACAAAACATTGCGTGGAAAGCTCCTTGACAAAATTGAAGGAAAAGCTGATAAGGAGAAGACCTGGCTATGGCTCACGAACGGAATACTGAAGAAGGAGACAGAAGGCCTGATCGTTGCAGCCCAGGAGCAAGCCATCAGAACAAATGCAATTAAGGCCAAGATTGAAAAATCAGCTGATGACCCAAAATGCAGACTATGCAAGGAAACCGACGAAACCATTGATCATATCCTCAGCTGCTGTAAGAAAATTGCACAGACAGACTACAAACAGAGGCACAACTATGTGGCCCAAATGATTCATTGGAACTTATGCCTCAAGTACCACCTCCCAGCAGTAAAGAACTGGTGGGATACTGCGGGACTTCCGAATCCAGACTGACAAAGACTTCAAAGACTGTCAGAAACCAGTGCAGATGGTCCCGGTGGTGATCGGCACACTGGGTGCCATGCCAAAAGATCTCAGCCGGCATTTGGAAACAATAGGCATTGTTTGCTGTGTCATAAAATAAAATAATCATAATCATAATCATAATAATTTTATTTCTTACCCACTTCTCCTCATGGCTCAAGATGGGTTACAAAACAATTAAAATACATAAACACAGCAAAAACACTACAAATACACACACTAAAATGTATCTCCATAAAAGTTACATACCAAAACATATCTCTATGAAATACATATTAAAATAGACAAAACAGAGAAACAAAGGACAAACAAGCCACCAAAAATGAGATGACATAAATGGAAATGGAGTGAATCATATCATGCAAAAACAGATGACTGAAAAATGTTCTAGAAAAAAAATTAATTAACTTGGTCAAATAATACTGTTTAAGTATTATTAAAGAGTGATGAGGTCCTATCTGTTGAAACAATCATTAAGTCTGAAAATCTACACGTCAGTTATAGTATCAGGTCAAATTGTGAAGTCTTTGGTAAGCTCAGAGAAAGCCTTCAATAAATCTGTGAGGGAAAGGATAGAGTAGTGGGCAGGAAAATTATGTAAGCAGGAGGTCACTTTCAATTAACCTTTGTTAATATTGCCACAGCAGATAAAGAAAATTAAGTGGACATCACAGGCCAAATTAAACTCTGGAGTAACTCCTTTGGCTCTTTCAGATTACTATTTTAAAACGAATGAATTTCCTCAATTATCCCCAGTACAGAAATACTGCAGAGTATATGACCCATAATGGCATTCAAAGCCTCAAAGAGTAAGTTCTGGGGTGACTAGGTGGGCTGAGTACCTTCTAGTGCATCTTTCCACTCATAGAGTTCCATGTAAATTTGCTCACCGGGTTGCAAGGCTGAGGATAAAGGATCTCTTATCCATAAGGGAGGATGAGGTTTTGTATACAATGTACCTAAGCACAATGAGATACTTTTTTTTGGTAAAATATATCTTTGTATTGTTGGCCAGAGGCTCTACAACTGTAAAATCCAGTGCTTTATGCCTCATATCTACCTGTGTCACGGTAGTTCCAGAAGTGGCTCATTGCTTACCATGAGTGAGATAACAAGCAGGATTCAACGGGTTAACAAGCAGGATTCAACGAGTTGACAAGTAGAAACTCTCAACTTGGTGAGAGGGACCAAATTACAACATCCATTGTTGTTTGAAATCGAACAAGTTTAAAAGAACTTATGAATTAATAGACCTCCACTTGTATTTTCTATATTTGCACTACAGATTCACTGCAGATTCTGCTGAAGATCACTAATAACAACCAAATAGAACAAGTAGGCTCAATGTAGAAATTCTACATTTCTTCTTTATTTCTGTACAGTTATTTAAAATGTTGTCATTTTGTACATGACTTTATGCAAACTGTTGTCTTATTGACATGATAGTTCATAACCATAAAATTTACACTTCTTTAATTTTGGAATACATTATACAGTAGAGTCTCACTTATCCAACGTTCTGGATTATCCAACGCATTTTTGTAGTCAATGTTTTCAATATATTGTGATATTTTGGTGCTAAATTCGTAAATACAGTAATTACAACATAATATTACTGCGTATTGAACTACTTTTTCTGTCATATTTGTTGTATAACATAATGTTTTGGTGCTTAATTTGTAAAATCATAACCTAATTTGATGTTTAATAGGCTATTCCTTAATCCCTCCTTATTATCCAACATATTCGCTTATCCAACATTCTGCCGGCCCGTTTATGTTGGATAAGTGAGACTCTACTGTACTATATTCTGATGAAAACGTTTCAGTTTTCACCGATTCAATTAAATTTTTGTTATAATAAAAGAAATAAGGTATTTTTAATCATAAGAAGGAGAAAGAGAAGGTGGAGTAAGTCGACCTTAGGCAAGGCACAGAAGATGACTTTATCAAAGTCTTCCTTTGCTTTCTGAGTCTTTCCAAATACTTCCTATAAGGCTCGTAGTCAGAAAAAAAAATCCAGGGTGTGCGTGTCATCGAAAAATTTTTTTTTAGCGAATCATGAAGTGTAAATCCATAACACAAAATAATTTAAATTCTGTGACTCATTCTATATTTTTATATAGACTTAAATCAAATTTCTCATTAGCTACAAAGTTTCAAGTCTAAAAAAAAAATCTGAAAATGGTTTTTAATTGGTAATTTAATGGTTACAAAAGAGTACCACAACTAATATTGGAAACTGGTGTCAATACAGTTTGTCAGAAATCAGGCTCCATTGTTAAACTTTGGTGGACACTCAAGAGTGCAAGTCCAGTCAGTCTGTGCTTCTCATGTATGTTTTCAAATGTTTCAGAGTTGAAAACAGCTTTTTATTTGTAGCTGTTGACACTGGCAATGTTGCAGAAATCTGAATAAGTTTCCTCACATTCGGAAAAAAAAAACTTTCTATCACTGACAAGATAAGCTTCCAATGCATTTGATGGTTTTTCTGCAGGTGTAATCTTTTTCCATTTTCCATAACACATTTTCTACAATGCATTTCAATGGAAAAATTCACTTTGAGATAAGAGTGATTTGACTTAAGAGCTCAGCCATGGAATAAATTAAACTTTTAACTCAAGGTATCACTGTATAAAAAAAGGTAAAGGTTTCCCCTGATGTTAAGTCCAGTCATGTCTGACTCTGGGGGTTGGTGCTCATCTCCATTCCTAAGCCAAAGAGCCAGTGTTGTCCGTAGACACCTCCAAGGTCATGTGGCCAGCATGACTGCATGGAGTGCCGTTACCTTCCCGCCGGAGCGGTACCTATTGATCTACTCACATTGGCATGCTTTCGAACTGCTAGGTTGTCAGAAGCTGGAGCCAACAGCGGCCACTCACGCCGCTCCTGGGGTTTGAACCTGGGATCTTTTGGTCTGCAAGTTCAGCAGCTCAGTGCTTTAACACACTTCACCACCGGGGCTCCTTATCACTGTATAGGATATTCATAAATGGTCTCCTCTTCATCTTCAACTTATAATTAGGAGCCGTTATCATTGTTATCCCTTTAGCAGTTGATGCACTTTAGAAATAAAGGCTTGAACAATCAGACTTGTAAATTGCATCTCATGAATAATCACAACAATGCTGGTAAAGTCATCTGGCATATCCTATAATTCTAGATTCTTTTTGTCTATCTACCTCTTCCATTGATTCTTGTTACACCCCTGCATTCCAATGAGCTATCCATCAGCTGTCTTCCAGGTGCTCATATGTAATGCTAATTTATTCCCCTTTGCTAGGCAAATCTATTGTTGACTTAATTTAATTTAATATAATATACTACTTGATACATTTCTATCAAACTACAAATTTGACACATCCCACACCCCACATCTGAATGACACCTGAGCTGGGCTTGGCTGGCCATGTTCTATCACTAGCTGCTTTCTTCAGGAGCTTCATAATCACACAGGAATGAATACAATCTGGAACAGAAGGTGCCTAAAGAGAGCTTTTAAAATTTTATTGGCTGGTGAAGTGTAATATATAGATTCATAAAGGTCTATGATGTTCATAGAAAAACCAAGATAGATGATCTTGGATGTATTAACATCCACATATTTTCTTGTGGTTAAGACTGAGTAAATTCCACTGAATTGAATTACACCTATTTCACAGTAGACATTTCAATGGAAAAAATATAGTGGAAAGTCTGTTTCACAGATGGTAATGCAATCCCTCTTCGCTCAATTACAGTGGTTCTCAACCTTTTTGATGCCACGGCCCTTTAATACAGTTCCTCATGTAGTGGTGACTCCCCAACCATAAAATTATTTTCGTTGCTACTTCATTACTGTCATTTTGCTAATGTTATTAATAATGTTCATAATGTAAATATCTGATATGCAGGATGTATTTTCTTTCACTGGACCAAATTTGGCACACATACCCAATACACCCACATTTAAATACTGTTGGGATTGGAGGGGGGTTGATTTTGTCATTTGGGAGTTGTAGTTGCTGGGATTTATAGTTAACCTACAATCAAAGAGCACCCTGAACCAAGCCCACAATGAATCTGTACCAAACTTGGCTCACTACCTACATGGCCAACACTTAATAATGGTGGGGTTGGGAGGAGGTCGTTTTTGAATTCTGGGAGTTGTAGTTCACCAACACTCAGAGAGCGCTCTCTACCAAACTGGTGATGGAACTAATAAACTTGCCACACATACCCAACATGCCAAACTTTAAATCCTTTTGGTGTTTTGAGGTAACTGATCTCAGAGGTTGGGAATTATAGTTCACTTACATCGACAGGATTTGCTGTCTGTTTCCAAAAAGGAAGAGGACAGGCAGAGAGATCTAATAATAATAATAATAATAATAATAATAATAATAATAATAATAATAACAACTTTATTCTTATACCCCGCCCCATCTCCCCAAAGGGACTCAGGGCGGCTTACATGGGGCCTTGCCCAGACACAACAATATAAAAGCAAGCAAAACAATAAAGCAAATTACTCAACAATAAAACATCAACATCGATAAAAATAGTCATAAAAGGTGAATATACAAAATAAAGTGTTAAAACAAGAAGAGCCAGATTTTCAGGCTCTTCTGGAAGGAGAGGAGGGTGGGGGCCTGCCTGATATCCCTAGGGAGTGAGTTCCAAAGCCGGGGGGCCACGACGGAGAAGGCCTGCTCCCTCGTCCCCACCAACCGCGACTGAGAGGGTGGTGGAAGCGAGAGGAGGGCCTCCCCTGAGGAGCGAAGAGATCGTGCAGGTTCATAGGGGGAAATGCGGTCTCTAAGGTAGGTGGGTCCCTAACAGTTTAGGGCTTTGTAGGTTGCACCTTTAGGGCTCGGAAAATAAATGGCAGCCAATGGAGCTCCTTAAACAGTGGCATTGAACGCGCCCTGTAATTTGCTTGAGTTAAAAACCTGGCTGCCGAGCGTTGTACTAATTGTAATTTCTGGGCCGTCTTCAAAGGCAGCTCCACGTAGAGCGCATGGCAATAATCCAGTCTAGAGGTAACTAAGGCATGGACCACCATGGTCAGATCTGACTTCTCGAGGTATGGTCGCAGCTGGCACACAAGTTTTAATTGTGCAAAGGCCCTCCCGGCCACGGCCGATACCTGGGCCTCCAGAGTCAGCCCCAAATCCAGGAAGACCCCCCAAGCTGTGGACCTGCGCCTTCAGGGGGAGTGCAACCCCGTCAAGCACAGGTTGCCACCCAATACCCCGATCAGCCATACGACTGACCTGGAGGACCTCTGTCTTGCCAGGATTAAGTCTCAGCTTGTTCGCCCTCATCCAGGCCAATACAGCGGCCAGACACTGGTCCAGTATCCGAGGGGCTTCCTTGGATTTTGGTGGAAAAGAGTAGTAGAGTTGGGCGTCATCCGCGTAGAGATGGCACCGAACTCCAAAACTCTTCAGCCTTCTCTGCCAGTGGGATTACTAATACAATCAGAAATATGTGTTTTCTGATGGTCTTTGGCGACCCCTCATGACCCCCCCCCCCCGGGGTCCTGACCCCCAGGGTGAGAAACACTGCTCTATTAGATGTAAGTTTTTAAAAATACACCTATGCATTATTCCCTCACTTCCATTCCATGAATCCTTTCTCTCCATCCATGGGCACTATGCAAAGAGTAAAGGAAATGGTTTCCCCCTGACATTAAGTCTAGTTGTGTCCAACTCTGGGGGGTTGGTGCTAATTTCCATTATTAAGCTGAAGAGCCGGCATTGTTTGCAGATGCCTATAAGGTCACGTGGCTGGCTTGACTGCATGGAGCACCATTACCTTCCCGATGGAGCAGTACCTATCAATCTACTCACATTTTCATGTTTTCAAACTACTAGGTTGGCAGAAGCTGGGGCTAACAGTGTGAAATCACTGTACTCCCCGGATTCGAACAGCCAACCTTTCGGTCAGCAAGTTCTGCAGCTCAGTGGTTTAACCTGCTCCACCATCAGAGGCAAAACAGAGTAGCAAATAAATGTTTCTTGTTTTGTATTTCCCCCCTGTTTCTTGTCAGATCAGTTGGGACAGGAGAAATGTAATATAAAACAATCTTAGCAAAAATTTTGCTTTTGAAAGTAGTTCTGAAACCAAACCAACAACAGCACAGCTGTGTATAACAAAAAGAAATCACAAATAAAAAAGAAAAACATTATTAATATTACTAATCTCAAGAATAAAATTTGCAACAGTCTCTCAAAAGAATGCATTAGGGTTGTTGGAGAGGTATGGAATTTTATAACACACTTGGCATTGAGAACTGGAAAAAAAATTGAATTCCTGTATTACATCTTATCATATTTGGGGCATACAAATAAAGAATGGACAAGGGTTTCAACAGAAATCAAGTCACAAGAATAAACTCTTTTAGAATGTTGAAACCAAATCTTATCCTCCAACTGTAGAGTTATTTTTATTTTTATTTAAAAATCCTGTACTACTTTAAAGGTAAGGAATGGCCTACTGTAATATACTCTAGGATGGGATGATTTCATCAATGTTCCTGCTACAAAAGTGTGAAATGGGAACAACTTCTGCATGCTGCACATTCTCCAAAACATTTTTCTCTCTAAAGCATCCATTTATCTTTCTTTTCATCTCCCCATTATGACACATCTCACACCTGGGTCTTCAGCATTCTTGGAGGAATGGAAAACCGATTAGTAAAACCTTACTGGCTTCAATAAAGGGTTTTTCTTTGTTCTTTGCCAACTCATGCTGGGATTGGAATGTATCTGCAAAGAATACAATCACCCTTCCTCTTTGTAATTGGAAATATTAGTAACGCTGAAATGTAGATCCCTTTGCATTACAGTAAGCAGTTATTTTCTGAATTATCATGCTATGGTTATTGCCTTTGCTGCTACTGATATGGTACATGTTGAGATCTTTCTTTTATCCATTAAGTTGCACCCCACATTAATCACATTATGTTCTACTATACTGGGTTCTCCCTCGCACATATCCAGTACAATCCATCTGGATTGGGAACCTGGTGTGGGAAGGTTATTGTTTTAACACCCCCCACCACACACACAAAACCCATTTCTAATCCTGATGGTGAGGTTATCTGAAGCCATTTTCAGGTCTTGTGGTATCTGCCAACCCAAGACCTGATGTGTAACATAGAATCATAGAGTTGGAAGAGACCTCACGGGCCATCCAGTCCAACCCCCTGCAAGCGGCAGGAAAATCTTATTCAAAGCACCCTTGACAGATGGCCATCCAGCCTCTGCTTAAAAGTCTCCACCACACATCCCTAACCTGGATATTGACAAGGTTTCATTTATGGTACAGGTCAGGAATACTTTGGTTTGAAAGTGCTGCTGACCTGTATCTAAGATTAAGCCTTGTCAATATCCAGGCCAATCAAGAGAAAAAATTAAAAACACATGAAGAAATAAAAAAATAGAGCCAGCAACAAATTGGCTTCAATACTGGCAGGTCAGAGAAGAATATAAAGAAGATAAAGAAAAAGGATTCGAAACAACAGAGAAATTCTGGGATAGAATATTGAAAATTAATACCAAATTGATAATAATACTATACAAACAATTACTCACCTGTGCTCTGGAGGAAGATCATATAAAAGAAGTAATGATAAAATGGGCCAGAGCGATAGGGCACACAATACAGTTATGCCAATGGGAGGAGATATGGGTAAAAAAAACTAAGATGGGCCTATGCGGCCGAAATAAGAGAAAACTGGTACAAAATGTTCCACATGTGGTACTTGACACCAAATAAGCTCGCTAAAATTAGCAGAGGTAAAACCCAGGGAACATTTTGGAAATGTGGTAAGCACACAGGCACCTTTCTACATATGTGGTGGGAGTGTAAGAAGATAAAACATTTTTGGCAAGAAATAAATAAAATGTTGACAAAAATTGTAAAAAAAATTGAATTCAAACCAGAGAGTTTTTTATTAGGGATTATTGATAAACAGATAGATAAAAATACAGACAGACTAATATTCTATCTCACCACAGCTGCGAGAATAGTGCTGGCACAACTATGGAAATCAGAAGATACACCCAGTATTGAGAAATGGCTCATTTAAATAATGGATGTGATGAATATGTATATATTAACACAAAACTAGCACAGGATAGAGCTCCAGAAAACAAAACAGATTGGAAACCTATGATCGAATACTTGCAAAAAGATAAAATTAACTGTTGTATAAAGTTTGAGTAAGGAAATTCCAGGGGATAACAACATAAAATAAAGGTAGTTAAATATGTGTAACTACAAAACTAAAAGACAGGAAAAATAAAACAAAAGGACCATATCCAGAGCTCTGGAAGTAACAAAGACATTAAAGCAACTGTATACATGTATATCCCAAGCTGTTGTTGTGGGTCTTTTTGTTTCTGTTTTTGTTTTTTGTTTTTGTTTTGTTTTGTTTTTTGTTTTTTTTCTGTTGTTTCAATATTGTCATTCACCTTTTATGTCAATGTTTCCCTTTATGTCGAAGTTACCTACCCTTTCTTCCCCCTCCCCCCCAATACCCTGACTTCATGTATGTTTTTTATTACATGGTGAAAAAGAGAATTATTATTGTAACAAGAAATGTGCGAGTTGCTTACAAACTGCCTAATAAAAAATATATACAAAATAATATCCAGGCTCCTGTTGATATTATAGCACTACAATTGTACTTTTGCTGAAATAGTTGACTCCTCATAATCCTTCGTGTTGTCATTTGGGGAAGTACTAATGGAGTACTATGACTGAGAAATCTAATTATCCCTGAAATTTACAGGACTGAACCAAGGCAATAAATATGGCATGATAATGCTGTAATTCTGCAGTGTGGAATGGCTCCAGAAGGCTCAGCTTCCAAATGACATGACAACAACCTATTTGTCTTTCCTTTCTTATCCTACCTTAGCTGCTGAGAACTAAAAGCAGACTTTTTGAGAATGACATGTTCTTTTTCAAATCTATGATTCAACACAGCAAACTGAAACTTAATCAAAATAAACATAAAGCAACAAGCACACCCAGTACAATTCTAATTCAGCAAATATTCCTACGTGCATCTATCAGCGCCTATGAGCAGAAAGAGCAGCAGACTATGAAGTCTGTGTGCAATTTCTGACAAACACACCGAGAAAGCATACAACAAAATGTTCGGAGAGCACTTTATAAAAGCATAACTAGGCCATGAGGAGAGGAAGTGATTATTATTTTTTAAATCTCTGTGGCAAATTGGTGAGCCTGCATTTGAGCCTAATGTGCAATTTGGACCTCCATTGTATGAAAAGATTTTGCTGAATTGGAAAGGGTCCAAAGAAGGGATAACAGGTGTTCTTCTTCTTTGTGCTAAAGATGAATTTGCCAAACCTAGGGAAAACATGAGGACAGCACAACTTGAAAGCTACTTATAAACACCTGCAAAGGATTAGTCTACACAGAATTAAAAGGCAGGGTGTTAAGGGGAAATACATTTCAGGAGTCAGTGAAAGTACAAGCAGAAAGATGACCTAAAATTAAAATGGAGAAAATCACGTTGTACTGTGAGCCTCTAAGCTCATGTTGCAGAGATTTACAACTTGTGTGTTCAGTTTAAACTCTCAGATTAGTTTTCTGGGTAGAGTTGCCAATTTTTTTCTGGTTATTTGCTTTCACCTTAGAATATCACCTTGAGAAGCAAAACTTATCTTTGGGATCTTTCTACCACAGAAGGATCAATTAAGGAGCACCATCTACCATCTTCGTTTTGGCATTACAGGCTGAGAGATTAGAAAAGCGCCCAAAATCTTGGGCTATATGGTCACATTTTCAGCTTCGTCTTTTAATATCCCAGTTACTCCTAGGATTTACTGAAGTGTAGAAAGGCCCTTAGGTATCATTTAGACTGGGTCTAACTGTTCAAACTTATGCAAGCATGTTCAATTGTTGGGCTACGTTAAACCAAGTTTTGTGTCTAGAACATGAAAAACTTACTCTATTTTTTATAATTTCCAGAGTTCCAGCCACATGATATACTCGTAGGAGGATTCTGGGTGCTATAACCCCAAAGGTAATACAGTAGAGTCTCACTTATCCAAGCTAAACGGGCCGGCAGAAGCTTGGATAAGCGAATAGCTTGGATTATAAGGACTGATCAAGGAAAAGCCTATTAAACATCAAATTAGGTTATGATTTTACAAATTAAGCACCAAAACTTCATGTTATACAACAAATTTGACAGAAAAAGTAGTTCAATACGCAGTAATGTTATGTTGTAATTACTGTATTTACGAATTTAGCACCAAAATATCACGATATATTGGAAACATTGACTACAAAAATGGCTTGGATTATCCAAAGGCTTGGATAAGCGAGGCTTGGATAAGTGAGACTCTACTGTATTGGTAAACTGTGGATGAATATAAGATTATTGCCTTAATCAAATAACCATACAAGAACTTTTAAAATAGGACCCTTTTGCACATTATAGTAATAGTGCTAGACTTTTGCTTTGCATCCCATTATTACAAGTATTGTCACTTGTACTCACATCTACTTTTCTATAACAGCATTGTAATACAGGGTGGATACCCTTGCTTCTGTCAGTTTGAGCTATAACTTTTACATCTACCATAATAATTCCTCAGTGAAAATGTATGAGGCATCACTCAATGAATGTCAAAGCTACAAGAGTCTCTCTGAAGCTCCGCGAATTCCTCAATGTCATTGTGACACAGTTCTTTGTGTTAATCAGTGTCTAAAACAGGAAATCTTTCTTAATGACTAAACTTGAGACTGGATACATTAATACTGCCTCAAAAAGGCCATGTTTTGTCATCTTTGTGAGGATATTTTCACCAGCTGGTTTGTCTATTTGGTAGGGCCAGGGAAAACTCTGGGCTAAGAAAGCAGGGAGGGAAGGAAATAGCAATTGAATAGCAATTCAAAAGTAGACAAAGAGAAGTCATCTGGATGTTGAAGGATTGGAATTCCAGCAACCCCATGGTTAGAATTGACAGCTTTAGTCAAAAAATGGCAGGACAAAAAAAAAATCACAGAATCATAAACTTGAAGACCTGGCTGTTCCAATGTGCCTTCCCAGATTAATAGGAAATCTCCAATACCAAGTCCTATAAGCACTTTATTAGAACTTAGATTGCATATCGCACCCTGCACTTGCCCTATAAGCCTTATATTTCACCTGTCACAACAGCACTTTTAATCTTGTACCCATTACTCTGGCCCAGCCCAGTTTTATTGTGTTTTAGCGTATTGTTTACTGCTTGTTGTTTATACTCTTTTAATTGTTTTAATTTGCCTTTTGTTTTGTATTGTTATATTGTGTGTTGAGGCCTTGGCCTTTGTAAGCCGCATCGAGTCCTTCGGGAGATGCTAGCGGGGTACAAATAAAGTTTAATAATAATAATAATAATAATAATAATAATAATAATAATAATAAAGTTGGAAAAAACCACAAGGACCATCCTGTCCAACCCCCTGCTATGCAGGAACATACAATCAAAGTATTCCTGGTAGATGGCATTAAATCTTCTGTTTATTTTGGGGAGTTCACCTCAAGGAAATAGTAGCAAGAAAAATGTAAGGGTTTGAAGATGCAATGAGGACAGAACTAGTAGCTATACAAAATCTCTGTCAACTTCCTGATGTCTGTGTTTCAAATGAGTCAGAAGCCATGTTCACATGCTACTCATATGTAGAACATGCCTGCATTCAGGTTGGAGACGTAAGTGCATTGCTGACCACACTCCAACTTCATGTGCTTGCCATGGTTCAGCACTGATTTCAACTGGAAATATGTGCATCAGTACATTTCAGCTGACTGGCGGGGGGAGGGGAATGACATTTTCTGGTGGGTTCAGTTCCAATCTGCAATCTTGAATTGCCTTCTGAGCTCTTTGTGTGAAACCAGTTGCTTGTAAACTGGATTATATCATTTGTGAAGAACCACCCACAATGTGGATATCTGAAAAGGAACTTGGCCACAGAATAAGATGCACATGTAAAGAAGTTGTTTTTCAGATATCCATGTAGACATCATAGACACAGACCTACCCTTGCATCTTTTAAAAAGCAGTTAAAAACTTGGCTTTTTTGTTGCACATTTGAATAATTCAGTTTCTTCCTCACAGGTCCCTTTCCCTATAATAAATTGGACATCCGTCTCCCACCACTTCAGTCAAGAAATGTTTGCACTTTGTCCTTTTCCCCCGCAGCACTTTATAACTATACCATTGCACTTTAGTTCAAATGACCCCTCTACGCTATCCCCCTCCACCATCCTGAGGGTCCATCTTATTTTATTGTATTTTTACTCATTATATATTTTAAATGAGTTTTTACGGTTTAATGTACTGTTTTGCTTAATGTAATTGTTTTGCATAATGTCAATTTTACTGTGTTTTTATTGCAATATGTTTTAATTGTTGCACTTTGTCTACTGTTTTCGGGCCTTTGTCCCATGTTAGCCAACCCCAGTCCCTGCCGGGAGATGGTGGTGGGATAGAAAAATAAAGTTACTTACTTACTTACATGGTGTTTGGAGTGTGACTAGTTTTCAACTCTATGCCTGTTTTGATAGAGGATGACCTACTTACATGCTAACACATAGGAGCCTCCGGTGGCCTAGGGGATAAAAGCCATGTGACTTGAAGGTTGGGTTGCTGACCTGAAGGCTGCCAGGTTCGAATCCCACCCGGGGAGAGCGCGGATGAGCTCCCTCTATCAGCTCCAGCTCCATGCGGGGACATGAGAGAAACCTCCCACAAGGATGGTAAAAACATCAAAACATCCGGGCATCCCCTGGGCAACGTCCTTGCAGACAGCCAATTCTCTCACTCCAGAAGCAACTCCGGTTGCTCCTGACATGAAAAAAAATGCTAACACATGAATAAAGTTGGAGTACCTGGGTAATAGAGGCAGCCCCAACTTACAAATGGAGAGTGAGACAACAGGAAGTGGGAGAAATTCATTCTTGAAAGTGTTATCATGGAGAAAATGTGTCTCAGCTAAAGCTTTCTCACCAATCCTTGTCTCCACAACAAGCCAATTTTTTCAAAATCCAATGATCACAAGGACAGAATGTGAGATGAAATCTTCTGAGCAGGGGCACAGACAGCAAAGCAAATATATCAGGAGTGTTAACCCTTCTGTATGCTATCCAAAACTAAAATTATATATATATATATATTTGGCTGTAGTTGCACTTTAAAAAATTACTTGTTCCGACCTACATATAAATTCAGCTTAAGACCAAACCAAGACAGTCTTTCTTGTTCTTAACTTGGGGACTGCCTGTAGTAGATAATGAATCATAGAGTTGAAAAGTCATCTAAATACAATGCTTGCCAGGCAGGAATGCACATATAAGGCATTCCTGAAAGATTCACTCCACCTTCTGTTTAAAGACCTCCCTAAGAAAGGTGAGCCAACCACTCTTAAAGGAGGTCTATTTCACAGTTGAATAGCTCTTACCAGTAGAAAGAGGCTGAAATGTGAAAAATCATTCTCTTCACCCCCAAAATGCATTAAATTCTCATGAGCTCATCAGATAAAATGAAATATGGGGTTTTTGTTTTGTTTTTGCATGTCAGAATAAAACTGTCATAGTTTCCTATCAAATAGCCATTGATAATCCCATGGAATGCCCTGTAGCTAAAATCTCACATTGCTCTCGCATCAGTTTGATGGCCTAGGATTGGATTTGAAGCTATTGGATTCAAAGATCTATCCATCTCTGTCCCACTCCCTACCCCTCCACTGCATTTGACCCCATAACTGCACTAGCTACCATGTTTCCCCGAAAACAAGACAGTGTCTTATATTAATTTTTGCTCCCAAAAATGTGCTAGGTCTTATTTTCAGGGGATGTCTTATTTTTCTATGAAGAATTCACATTTATTGTTAAACAAAAAATGAACATTTTTAATATACTGTACAGTAGTTGTCATCACAAACCAGCATAACCAGACAAACTGTGAATCCTATTAAGAATTTCTTGTTACTACCATTATTTCCATGTACAACTGATATGTACATTTACTGATTCTGCAAGCTCTGGTGTTTTGTTTGGCAGGCGCTGGGCATGCTTCCAAACAAAAACTTTGCTAGGTCTTACTTTCGGGGGAGGCCTTATATTTAGCAATTCAGCAAAACTTCTACTAGGTCTTATTTTTTGAGGATGTCTTATTTTTGGGGAAACAGGGTAGAAGCTGGTAGAACTAATCCTTTTGTTTGGTTTTAGTATGTGGGAATGAATGGCTGGTATTCCAAAAACATAAAGGTCTGTCATGTTTTAAAAGCAGTAAGATGGAGTACTTGCCCCTGCCCTAGCTGCTTATGCACTGGAAGTGGGTGTGTGTGTTTTCTCCATCTCAAATTAGGATTTTTCTGTCCACTGTTACATTGTCCTTCCTTCCTTCCTTCCTTCCTTCCTTCCTTCCTTCCTTCCTTCCTTCCTTCCATCCATCCATCCATCCATAAATGCACACATAATTGTTCTGTTATGGGTTTTAGCATCGTTGCTTGGATTTCAATTTGCATGAAAAGCCCAACATGAGTGGAAAGGAAAGTTTTTCCCTACTAAAATGCAAACAAAATATAAATTTTCTGAATATTTTGCCTCACTTTTTCATAACTCCAGAGATGGAGTGATTCCAGTTTGGATTAATTTATTTAGTGTAACCCCCTTGCATTTTAATACAATAAGTATATATGTGCATGTATGCATATATATACACCCTTGGCATATATTGGTTGCCTGACCCTGAAAAACAGCCTAAAATTAGAAATGGATGCAATAAAGTGAACATATTATTTCATTTCTTATTTGTTCTTATTTGAAAGCACTGTGACATTGATACAAATCTTGGGCTTCTCTACCTGAAAAAGCACATGGAGCTTTCGTTTATCATCTCAAGCTGCATTATTTTGATGGGTTTTCACTTCCAGGACTACCAGAGCTGATGGGGAGATAATGAAATACTGAAAGCATCAAACAACAGGGATGTCTGTAACTGGTAATGGGTATCTTTCCTCAGTTTATTAACTCCAGCTGTGCTGTTTGACAGTATTTTTTTAGATGTACCACAATGTTAGAATACTGAACAGAGAATAAAGAAGTCAAGAAGTTAGCTGCTCCACATATAACCTCTCCCACCAGACCTAATATATCACCACAAACTTCATATCTCGCCCACTTGAAATTGCAGAGTCCTTGTGTATTTTTGCCCTAAGCAGGCAGGATTGTAGCTTTTGTGTGGGACTGAATCTTTCCTCCAATTTCCCCCCAAAAAGTTTTGATTTCCGAGAGGGGCTTCCTTGCCTCACTCTCAAATACTTCTAAATTGGTTTTGGTGATGTTTTCAAACTTCTCATTGCTCAGAGGCAGTGTGTGCTGGGTGTATTTCTTTCTGTGTTATCCTTCTGTACTTCTCACCAGCCTACCTAGCTGACTGCACTTTCACTCTCAAGGATTTACCTCATAGTCTCTTTCTCAGGTTTTAATCAAAGTGCAGAAAGTCAGAAAAACTGTAGCCAGGTGGGAATATGATTTGCTAGTGAAAGACAGGTTAAACTCATAAACCCCTCAGCTACTTCACAACTATTGAGTACAAGGGGCCCATTGTATCTGCAGGTGCAGAAACGAAAAGACATATGTGATCACACCCCATAATGATGTAAACATGCACTCTTCAGAATGTCATTGTTCATGTCGGCAGCATTTAAAAATATATTATGTGATCATTTATGGAAATCACAGATCTAGAGCCACAGATCTGGAGGACCTACAGTGTTCAAAAAAAGTCCACACTATCCATGCAAATTTAAGGAAACTTCCTTCTCCTTTAATTCCCTTTCCTACGTCTTTACAGAGTTTGAGGGTGATAGAACACTGTGAATTAAATTGTCATCACTAATAACAGATGTGATTCCATATGAACACCATATTTCTTATGATGCATATCTGTAGAGTTGTCACGAAAAGGTAGATTTTGGTTTATATCTGATGGGCCTCCAAAGGGAAAGTATTCCATAGCCAAATTGCCAGTTTATTAGCTGAGACCATTCTTGAATTTCACCTAATGCACCTATTGGTAGGATGAAGAGGAGGCTTGTCTTGTAGATCCCATGGGTTTGTAAAAAAGAGTGTATGTGTAGAAGTCTCTCTCTATATATACAGTGTCTAGGTGTGTGTCTGTGTGTGTGTGTGTGTGTGTGTGTGTGTGTGTGTGTGTGTGTGTATATATATATATATATATATATATATATATATATATATGGACATCTATGGGGTCTCTGGTGGAGAAGTGTGTTAAAGTGCTGAGCTGCTGAACTTGTGGACCAAAAGGTCATGGGTTCAAATCCAGGGAGCGGAATGAGCGCCCGCTGTCAGCTCCGGCTTCTGCCAACCTTGCAGTTCGAAAACATGCAAATGTGAGTAGATCAATAGGTACCGCTCCAGCGGGAAGGTAACAGTGCTCCATGCAGTCATGCCAGCCACATGACCTTGGAGATGTCTATGGACAACGCCGGCTCTTCGGCTTAGAAATGGAGATGAGCACCAACCCCCAGAGTCGAATACGACTGGACTTAACGTCAGGAGAAACCTTTACCTTTTTATGGACATCTATAAATGCATACTCTTTCTTACATATGATTACAGAGACTTACAGAGAAAGAGAAAGAAATCCCTCCCATGCTGTCCTTGTGGACCACACTCTCATGTTTTTGTACTCTCATGTTTATCTTGTGCCATTACTGGCCATCATCATCATCATCATCATTTCATTTCCTATCTGCCTCTCCTCATGGCTCAATGCAAGTTATAACATTGCTAAAAAGACAAAAGCATCTAAGACATTCTATAATATTAAACAATATTAAAATACACAGAACCAAGATTAAACTGAAGACACAAATTTAAAATTCATGATTAAAATTGGCTGGGTAGGCCTGCCAGAAGAGATGGGTCTTCAAACGTGTTTTAAATTCTGACAGCTGATCTAGCTGTCGGAGCTCTTCCGGCAGGTCATTAGGATCTTGATGGCAAGCACCTGGATGTTTGTTTGGATTCAGTTTCAATTTGTTTTCATCATCCAGCCCATTACCTCCTTCAGGCATTCATTCAGAGGAGACACTTAGCTGAGGCTGTTTTTGAAGGCATGGGAAAATGTATTTGGGTGTCATCAGTATCCTGATAACAGCCTGCCCCATGCCTATGAATGATCTCTTCCTGTGCTTTCATGTGAATATTAAAAAGCATTGGGGATAGAATGGCATCTTGTGGGATGCCACACAACAGCTCCTTTTTTGAAGAGCTGCTATCCCCATGCACCACCATTTGGAACCTGCCTGAGAGGTACGAGTGGAATCACTGCAGCATAGTGCCTCCAATTCCCAACCTCCAGGCATTCTAGAAGGATACCATAGTCAATGGTATCAAAAGCCACTGAGAGGTCTAGAAGCACCAACAGATATCCTTTGACAGTGTTAAGATGGAGATCATCCACTAAGGCAACCATAGCAGTGTCAAATCTGTATCCTGCTCTGAAGCTTGTGTGAAATGGGTCAAGAAAGTGTGTATCATCCAAGACTGTTTGATGTTTTGCAATTATGGCTTATTAGGTAGACACTCATTTGGTTGGGGGGAGGCTTTGTAGCAAGCTTTATATTGACTTACATATGAAAAACCAAGACTCTAGAAACTTTGCAGGATTTTGGGGCATGCTTCTTTGGGGTCTAAAGGGCTCCATGCAGCTTTTGGGCTTCACTCTGCCCACTCCAAAATAGAGGGCACTTCTAGGAATGACTGGTGGCTTTCATGTCAATGGGTGAGCAATCCACCTCACATTTTAGTTTGAATTTTAAAAAAATATATCCAGGGTGCCGAATCTATTTTGACAATGGGGTTCATCATACTGAGTGACCCCTTTAAAATACAGAGTAACTTCTGGACTGGATTCATGGACAATATCACATTAGCATTTTAAAGCGGGGGCACTCACTTTACTATTGGTACTAAAATTAGCTATTTGCTACAAGAGGGCAGTGTAGATCCATTGTCCAGCATGCAAACATTGAAAGCATGCATACATTAAAAGCTGGGGAAAATGTGACTGAGTTTGAAGGCAGTAACAGAAGTTTTATTCATCTGGCCAGATGGATGCCACTCCAAAGAACTAGCATAACATATAATACAGTGCAAATCATTTTATCCCCTTTGGAAGCCATTCAGAAGACCTGCTCTCTCCCCTGATTTGCTCAGGAATGGTTGAGCTATGATCCAAGCTGTCATTGGCTGGGGACTTGTGATATCAGAGGTGGGTACAAAAATGAAGAGCTGCTGTTGTCCATTTGAAGCTGGAGTCATTTGGAAGATCCCCCCAGGAGAAAAAGTGCAAGACCTGGGAAATGGTCTAAAATAGTCCAAAATGGGATTATGGGGCTTACAATATGAGCCAGAGACAAAAGGCAAAGCTTATGCAAATACCTTGATTACATCTCTAAACAGGCATTGCTTCCCTGTGGGGATTTCCTCTCAGCTGAATATCAGGCTGAATTCTTGAATGTTCAACCCTTCAAAAATTTCCCAAAAAAACATTTTATATAGTTCGGGTTTCCTTTAGTGCTCAGTTCTTGTGCATCTATATGTGAGTCCTCTATCCTGGTTGTTCATTAATAAATACAAGATATGTGCAAGGGTTCTCCTCCAATGATAAATTGGAAATAATAGTTATTTCAATACAGTTGTGCATAGTGTTCTTAATAGGGAAGAGGGGAAAAGAGGGAGATTAGTCCGAAGAAACAGATAATGGAACCCCTGGGGTCTAAGTCTTAATTGCATATTAAGGAAAGGCATTTTTTCTATTTGCTCTGTCTGGCCTGAAGGGAAATTTCTGGCCAAACCAGTTTTTCAGTTTGTCTCTTAGGCTTTGGTAAATAATTAGATTAATCCTCCCAGGAATGTTTGGGGCTGGATTGGGGCTAGAGACCCAGCCAATTTCTGAAAATATATTATAGGTTTATAGTTATTATTGTTGTTAGTAGAGGAGGGAGGTCAATTTTTCCATAACACTATCACCCATTTTGCTCCTGTATAATTCTAGTTTAGGGTGAGGCCTTTGGAATTTTCATCCAGAGAGCTCCCCAATTTCCCTAAACTACATTTCACATAATTTTGCAGAAGGCCACACAATAGCAAAGCAGTGAATCCACTTGAGAATGCTAATATGATATTGTCCATTTATCTTGCTAACATGAAAGCTTTCAGCTATCTTCAGCTCCCTCTAGTATTGAGATCCAATGACTCACTATAACAAAAAAAAGTATTCAAGAATCAGGATATTTGCAGGGATACTAAGATGCTTTTTAATAAAACTATTGTCCTCCCAACATTGTTGTATGCCTCTGAAACAAGGACCATCTTCAAACATTACTCTTGACTTTTGGAAAGATTCCATCAGCATTGCCTCCAAAAAATCGTCCAAATCTCTTGGGAAAACAGGTGGGCAAACACCAGCATTTCAGAAGCAAAAACTATGAGCATCGTACCAGCATTCAAGTGATGATCTTCCACCATCAACTTTGCTATAGTGGCCACATTGTCTGAAATGGAATGTCGGTGGACAACAAAAGGAGTCTAAAGATGGGCTTAATGCTAACCTTAAAAATGTGGTATAAGCACCAAGAACTGGGATGCTTTGTCATTCAAATGTTGTATTTGAAGGTCAGCTGTTACCAATGGTGCTATGGATTTTGAAGAGACAAAAATAGAGGGGGAAGGGAAGAAACATGCCAAGAGGAAGACATGTCAAGTGTGACCACCTTCCATCTGGAAATCTATGTCCCTCAAAGTGAATCCAGAAAAGGTCTTCATATTCATTTATGGATGCACGGCTAAGACTCTACCTGTCCAGTTCTATGCCAGAAACAGCCTTAGACACAACTGTAAGTAAATAAAAAGAGCTTTATTTCAGCCAAAATAAAGATAATGCAATTTAGAAAACAAAGTAATATCTCGATGTTAATCTTCAAGCAAACTCAAAACAAAAGTCTTTGATGAACAGGCTTACAAATTGTCAAAAACAGGAGGTTTCAGAGATTCCATGCTATACAAGATACTGGGTTCAGGCTCTTTCTCAAAAGTAAGACAGTTGCAGCCAGCACTGGGATTTAGCCTTACTGCTAATTTATAGCCCTGAACTTTCCAGCACAGCTGACCCTAGGGTGAGGTCTGATTGCTCAGCACTTTCTCTGCTAGCCTAGCTGACCTTCTTCTGCTCTCTTTCTCCGTTCATTGCTCCAAAAACATAGGGATCTCTGCCATATCTGTTATCACTCCTCCCTCATCTTCTTTCTCACCAGTAAACCCTAAATCCCCAAGTGCTGCTGCCTCTTCAACCACCTGTCCTCCTTTCCCTTTAGAATCAGAAGAGCAATCCACAACACTACCTTTGGAAAATAATCATACTAAGTGACAAGTGATTGCCCACAGCATTTGAGAACTGGGGCTGTGGCGCAGACGAGAGAGCAATGAGTCACTGACCAGGAGGTCATAAGTTCGAGGCCCGCTCGGAGCTATGTTGTTCGTCTTTGTCCTGTGTTAAAAAGGCATTGAATGTTTGCCTAATATGTGTAATGTGATCTGCCCTGAGTCCCCTTCGGGGTGAGAAGGGCGGAATATAAATGATGTAAATAAATAAATAAACAAACTGGGTCTGGAAGCAACATGTCATAATTCTAGCACAAAAACTGAGAACGAATGATCCAGCATTCCCAGAAAATAATATTCAAGGATATTCTATATTGAAGGAGGCTGTCATCAAAATATTTTCTATTGTTCATTTTATCAGGATTTCTTTCTTCCTCTTGTAAATAGGAAAAAATAGCGACAGACTCTGCTTTAGCAAGTAAGAAATGGTATAGTGTTAAGGGTGTCATCTTTGAACAATACATTTTCCCCTTACCTGAATTGTAGATTTGATAATCTTTAAATCATTGTCTGACATTGCCTGTACTGTAAGTATGTGTGTGTAGGGATGTCCTCTATCATATGGCGAGAATATCTACTATTGTGTTGGCACAAAACACCCCAACAATAGACCAACCCTATCACCAGTGGGCAGGCATTGGAACTATGGAATCCCAGAGGGGCTGTGTGTGTGTGCCAGTGTGTGTAATGCAGTTTCCAAATTACAATTTTCCATTAGTCCCTGCAAGTCCATTGTAAATGTTCATAACATAAGGCCATCATGCAAAATTTCATTATACTATAGGTTAATTGCAAAGGCCAAGGCTAAATTAACTGAGCAGTAAGGACTAATTAAATATATGAAAGCTTTATTTGGGGTCCTGCAATATCGAATCTTTGGCCACCATTTCTTTTTTAAAAAGAAATCTCGTCACTCAAATGATTGCACTTTTCCTAATCGGTAATAAATCCCTGTCCTCTTCATGTTGCTATAGCAATATGCAGTGGAAGCGGGAAGATGATAATTTTCCTGAAGCAAGCTCTGTTACACAAAGGTCCTGGTAGAGTCAGTGTAATTGATGGGATGGCATCAGTTGGCGCTGTGGTACAAGTTTGCTTTTGTTCGTATCCCATTGGTTTTATGTTTCTGATTGCCACTGTCTGCTAATTCATGAGCTGACCTCTGTCATAGAAGAAGACAAAAACAGACTGAGATCCATAGGACCATCTGCTTAGGTATGTAAAGAAGCTTTCTGTTTGTTTCCTTCTAATATCAGTCTCTTGTGCCTATCCACACCAAAATTCTTCTCCTGCAAATGATATCTGAGATAGTACACGAGCCTGCCTCTGGAATGAAATATTACTTCTTATCGCTGTCTGCTTGTCCACAGGGGTTGGATTTCAACTATGATTCAGCAGCCTCAGCTGTTCACTGAGGATGTATCTACACCAGAATGAACACAACTTAACACCACTTTAACTTCCATGGCTTAATGCTGTGGAATCATGTGAGTTGTAGTTTTACATGCTCTTCATTCTACAATGTAGAGACAGCCTTTGTGGTGTTGTTTGCCTCCGTATTACAGGCAGAGTGCTGGGTCAATTCTCATTCAGATTCAGAAAAAGCTACTTGTATGTTCAAATTACTATATCTTTCCAGGGAAAAGTCTATGCCAGAGTTTTTTTTAGAGCTATCCCTTTTGTATATTGTATATTGAACCTGGGACCTTTCGGTATGCAAGTATATTAAGGTAAAGGTAAAGGTTTTCCCCTGACATTAAGTCCAGTCGTGACCGACACTGGGGGTTGGTGCTCATCTCCATTTCTAAGCCAAAGAGCCAGCGTTGTCCGTAGACACTTCCAAGGTCATGTGGCCGGCATGACTGCATGGAGCGCCGTTACCTTCCCACCGGAGCGGTACCTATTGATCTACTCACATTGGCATGTTTTCGAACTGCTAGGTTGGCAGGAGCTGGAGCTGACAGCGGGAGCTCATTCCACTCCCGGGATTTGAACCTGGGACCTTTTGGTCCACAAGTTCAGCAGCTCAGCGCTTTAACACACTGCACCACCACCAGTGTGTGTATATTATATTCAGCAAATCCCCAATGGCCATGCTGGCTGGGCAGTCCAGGAACTGTTGGCCCAAAAGCTCTGGGGTAGGCTATAGCAAATTGTTTTTTTTTTATCATTTAGTCATCTTTGGGTGTCCAAGATGAAGGGAATAAAGGGGAAAAGAAGGAAGGCATATCTTTGCACTGATACCTTTGTTGCTATATTGTACTAGAGATGTCTTACAGATGTTTCACATATATATTAAGAATAATGACAGTGTACTGAAAGCCTTCCACATAATGAAGGAATATGCTAAGATGTATTAACTCCTCTTGTCATTGTCGATTGTCACTATGTCCATGATGGCAGAGCTCTTCTTTGCTGTCTGTGTCTTCAGAATATCATAGAAAAGTTCTTTGTGAATGCCAATACACCTTTGTGGTACTCCTCCACGCAAGGTGGATCCCGACTGGGCCAGAATTCTTTCTCACTGGGAGGACCTCTATGCCCATAGATCAATATCCAGAGAAATTCCATTTCTCTCTTTTCTGAATGAAGAGACTATGGACCTCATCAGGCGGGCAGGGGGAAGAGAGGGAAAGCAGAGGGAACCATCCTCCTTCGTTCTCTACCATCTTTCCTTGTCTTCCGAGAGGGCTTCCCAACCCATGTGGTTTCCCATCCCCCATCCTTTCTCACTTCCTCTTCACTTTTTTCAATGAGGAGTTGCCCTACATCATGTGATGGTCTTCGTGCGACTCTGTTCCAGCAACATGCAGAAATGAGGAGAAGACACAGAGAAGACTGCATCTGATAAGGTCCTACGTGCTCTCTCTCTCTGATAATATAATAAAGGGACGACCATTATATTGCCCTTCAAATAGGGTTAGACAGACTCTCTTAGCAGCACTAGTTGACATAATACATTATAAAACATAAGCTGCTATCCTGCGATGTTCCTACAATGTGGGATAGTGGTTACTCCCCATGATGGTGACAGACGACATCACACTGCCACTGGCATTGCATGACTGCAATACTTCAACAGTACAAAGTCACACTTCTGGGGTGGTATTGTTCTTCTTCTTCTTAGGCGATCCCTCGTAGCTCGAGGAGGATTGTCTTCCATCTCTGGTGTCTTGGGGTGGGTTCTTAGGTGGCTGAAGAGACCTATTCTCGATTTGCATGTTCTCCCACATTAAGGACATCGGTTTCCAGGTGGAAGGCGGTCCCGGTCAGAGTTGGCTTGACGGGCCTTCCTCTTGGCACGTTTCTCCCTTAAGCCCTCCATTCGTGCCTCTTCGAACTCCACAGCACTGCTGGTCACAGCTGACCTCCAATTAGAGCACTCAAGGGCCAGGGCTTCCCAGTTCTCAGTGTCTATGCCACAGTTTTTAAGGTTGGCTTTAAGCCTATCTTTAAATCTCTTTTCCTGCCCACCAACATTACATTTCCTGTTCTTGAGTTCGGAGTAGTGTAGCTGCTTTAGGAGACAGTGATCGGACATTCGGACAACGTGGCCAGTCCAGCGGAGTTGATGGCGTAGGAGCATCGCTTCAATGCTGGTGGTCTTTGCGTCCTCAATCACGCTGACATTTGTCCGCCTGTCTTCCCAAGAGATTTGCAGGATTTTTCTGAGGCAACGCTGATGGAAATGCTCCAGGAGTTGAGTGTTACGTCTGTAGACCGTTCACGTTTCACAGGCATAGAGCAGGGTTGGGAGGACAATGGCTTTGTAAACAAGCACCTTGCTATCTCTACGGATGTTCCGATCATCAAACACTCTCTGCTTCATTCTGAAAAATGCTGCACTCACAGAGCTCAGGCGGTGTTGTATTTCAGTGTCAATGTTGACTTTTGTGGAGAGGTGGCTGCCAAGGTAGCGGAAATGGTCAATGTTTTCTAGTAGGTCTTCTTCTGAGTGCGCAGAGACTACGTTGTCATTGGCATACTGGAGTTCTACAACAGATGTTGTAGTGACCTTGGTTTTGGCTCTGTCTGCTGAGGTTAAATAGCTTGCCATCTGTCCGATAGATGATTTCCACACCGGTGGGAAGCTTCCCATCAACAAGGTGAAGTATCATAGTGATGAAGATGGAAAATAAGGTAGGGGCAATAACACATCCCTGCTTGACACCTGATTCCACCTTAAATGGGTCACTTTGGCAGCCATTGCTGTCCAAGACTGTTACCATCATGTCATCATGGAGGAGCCGCAGGATGTTCACAAATTTGTCAGGGCAGCCAATTTTTTGGAGTTGTATTGTAACAGCCCTCTCACTGAGCTGTTTCCTTTCTCTATAATTTTTTTCTTGTTATTTAAGGCTGTAGAGAGGGACAAAAATCCCCCCCCCCCCCCGTAGAGAAGAGCATGCTGCCAAAGAAACCACGGGGACATTGGAATTTGTCACACAGAGGTAAGTGTCAGGACTACCATCTGACAGCTTCATTATGGGAAAGTAGCAGACTGGCAATGAGTATCATATGACATCATGCAATAGGATTGAGCTTGTTCATCCCATCTGTGGTTAATGGTGGGGAATGTTGGCGGGTGCAACCTAACAACATCTGGAATGCATACATGAGGTATGAAGTTTAATGCTTATTTTTGAGGATGAAGTTCCTCTCTTATAATTCCCTGGGAATGCAAGACTTTGTTTACACAAAAACTCAACCTCAATGGAACAACAGAGAAAGCTGTCATATCATCATGATTAGATAAGATTACTCTTCAAGAGCATGCTAGTGATGCTGTGCAACTACTTTTAGTTCTCAATTGAGTTAAAATGGTTGTGGAGGAACTAGCTCCTTAGTCAGTCTGGATCACTGCTGCTTATGGGTGGAAGTTTGAACAGTTCTCCTGTTAAATTAGGACTGGGCAACATGTTACATTTTTTAAAGAATTCTTAGCAGAAACACACACACAACCTCTATCTTTGCAATGTCCCAGAGAGGGAAAGGAATCTCTTACAGATGCCATAAAAGGTAAAGGTTTCCCTTGACGTTAAGTCCAGTCATGTCTGACTCTGGGGGCTGGTGCTCATCTCCATTTCTAAGCCAAAGAGCCGGTGTTGTCCGTAGACACCTCCAAGGTCATGTGGCCGGCATGACTGCATGGAATGCCGTTACCTTCCCGCCGGAGCGGTACCTATTGATCTACTCACATTGGCATGTTTTCAAACTGCTGGGTTGGCAGAAGCTGGGGCTGACAGTGGGCATTCATTCCGCTCCTGGGATTTGAACCTGGGACCTTTCGGTCTGCAAGGTCAGCAGCTCAGTGCTTTAACACACTTCGCCACCGGGGCTCAGATGCCATACAAACTAAAAAAAACCTCACTCCACATTTTCCTGACAGCCCAATATCTGTGCTGCAATGCAACCTCTGTTCCTGAACATGTTTGCTTTCTTACCTACCAGGATGAAATATTCTTTCACATCTGGTGAGTGGGATAGTGAAAGACAGAACCACATAAATGTTTGTAAGAAATAAATGAAATAAGATTGAACCCAATAAAAAGATACTCACCGAATAAAAGGCTGCTTGTTCAGATGGTCTGGTCACGTACAATAAATGTGGTGTTTCAGTCAGAGGGCTTTAACATTAAAGAACCTCTGTGGATGTGCCTACAAAGCAGCTGACTTTGTAGTTCACATAGATTCACAGCAATCAATGAGAGTTTCAGCAAGAGTAATGGGTTTAACATTAAAGAACATATGTCTATGAAGCATGTGCTTTAGACTGCTTGGTCCGTTGAATATAGAGTGAGTATGCATAGAATCTAATTTTACATTTCTAGGTGCATTATAAACTGGGCGAACATAGCCTAAACTAAATGATTCTGAATTTCTCTACATTTCACACACAGAGCATACCCTTGCACACAAACAACAGTTTATCATTATTCTGGTAGTATTTTGTTGCATTCTTTCATTTAACAAAACACAGCCATTTCTTTCTTTCTCTCTGCTTAAGGTAAAGGTAAAGGTTTCCCCTGACATTAAGTGCACTCGTGTCCAACTCTGGGGGTTGCTGCTCATCTCCATTTCTAAGCCGAAGAGCCGGCATTGTCCGTAGACACCTCCAAGGTCATGTGGCCGGCATGACTGCATGGAACGCTGTTACCTTCCCACCGGAGTGGTACCTATTGATCTACTCACATTTGCATGTTTTCAAACTGCTAGGTTGGCAGAAGCTGGAGCTAGCAGCGGGCGCTCACTCTGCTCCCCGAATTTGAACCTGGGACCTTTTGGTCTGCAAGTTCAGCAGCTCAGTGCTTTAACACACTGAGCCACCGGAGGCTCTCTCTGCTTTTTTGCATCAATTCCCAAATATTTGGGAAGTCGCACTATTGGTTAACAATCCACACCTATGTTGTTGAAGGCTTTCATGGCTGGAATCACAAGGTTGCTGTGTGTTTTCCAGGCTGTATGGCCATGTTCCAGAAGTATTCTCTCGTGATGTTTCACCCACATCTATAGCAGGCATCCAAGTATTCTCTCGTGATGTTTCACCCACATCTATAGCAGGCATAAACAAGGAAAGTTTATATATCTGTGGAAGGTTCAGGGTGGGGGAAAGAACTCTTGCCTGTTGGAGGCCAGTGTGAATGTTGTAATTAATCACCTTGATTAGCATTAAATGGCCTTCCAAACTTCATGTTCTGGCCTGGGGAAATCCTTTGTTCAGAGTTGTTAGCTGCCCCTGATTGATTGATGTCTGGAATTCCTCTGTTTTCAGAGTGTTGTTCCTTATTTACTGTTCTGATTTTGGAGTTTTTAAATACTGGTAGCCAGATTTTGTTCATTTTCATGGTTTCCTCCTTTCTGTTGAAATTGTCCACATGGTTGTAGATTTTAATGGCTTCTCTGTGTAGTCTGACATGAGAATTGTTGGAGTGGTCCAGCATTTCTGTGTTCTCAAATAATATACTGTTTCCTGGTTGGTTCATCAAGTGCTCTGCTATGGCTGACTTCTTTAGTTGAGTTAGTCTGCAGTGGCTTTCATGTTCCTTCCTTCATGTTTGGGCAATGCTGTGTTTGGTGGTCCCTATGTAGACTTGTCCATAGCTGCATGGTATACAGTAGACTCCTGCAGAGGTGAGAGGATCCCTCTTGTCTTTCACTGAATGTAGTATTTAATGCTAATCAAGGTGATTAATTACAACATTCACACTGGCCTCCAACTGACACGAATTCTTTCTTGCACCCTGGACCTTCCACAGATATATAAACCTTCCTTGCTTAGTTTCTCCATATACCTCACAACCTCTGAGGATGCCTGCCATAGATGTGGGCAAAACGTCAGGAAAGAATACTTCTTGAACATAGAATCACAGAATAATAGACTAATAGAGTTGGAAGAGATCTCATGGGCCATCCAGTCCAACCCCCTGCTAAGAAGCAGGAAATCGCATTCAAAGCACCCCCGACAGATGGCCATCCAGCCTCTGCTTAAAAGCCTCCAAAGAAGGAGCCTCCACCACAGTCTGGGAGAGAGAGTTCCACTGCCGAACAGCTCTCACCATGAGGAAGTTCTTCCTGATGTTCAAGTAAAATCTCCTTTCCTGTAGTTTGAAGCCTTTGTTCCGTGTCCTAGTCTCCAGGGAAGCAGAAAATAAGCTTGCTCCCACCTCCCTATGACTTCCCCTCACATATTTATACATGGCTATCATGTCGCCTCTCAGCCTTCTCTTCTGCAGGCTAAACATGCCTAGTTCTTTAAGCCGCTCCTCATAGGGCTTGTTCTCCGGACCCTCGATCATTTTAGTTGCCCTCCTCTGGACACATTCCAGTTTGTGAACATCTCCCTTCAATTGCAGTGCCCAGAATTGGACACAGTATTCCAGGTGTGGTCTGACCAAGGCAGAATAGAGGAATAGCATGACTTCCCTCGCCATACAGCCAGGAAAACGCACAACAGCCCAATCATACCTTATCCAATGACTTATAGAGTTTGTTTTTGTATCTCAAAGCAAGAGATTTTACAGCTAAAGGGGGAAAAGAATTAAAAAGGGCAGCCTGCATTTAACCTGAATGCATTTAATCTGCATTTTGTCTGATGCTAAGAGTAAAAGTAGCAAAATTGCAATTGGTTTGTCTCTGTTTTTCTAACTTGATATCTAATTTGTCTCTCTTTAGAGCCAATATATTTTCTACTAGGTTACCAAATTTGGCTTAGACCTTCAAGTTATTGATTATTTATAGAGAAGCATCTAAAAGTGTGTAAATGCCAAAATTAATTATCCTTGAGGATCTCAAGACAAAGTTGATTTGAATTTTTTTTCCCTGGAATATATCACATCTCACTTACAGTCCTATGATGATTTCTATCAACTTTGTCCAATAGATGGAGCCCCAGAATTTAGGAGAAAGGGGGAAGAAAATCAGTTGCAAAGATTATAGAAGTCTGGATGATTGGAAAGTCTGTCGCAGCTGAAATGAATATTTTATAATAGACCAGAGTAAGTCATGCTTGTGCTTGTGTCATTTTGAAAAGCTGGGTGGTTTGTGAGTTTTTCCCTATTCTTTTTTTTTTGAAGACTAGTGGATTCAAAGTGTAACATACTTTTAAAAACACAAACTCTTTTTCATATTGGGTTGCTGTGAGTTTTCCAGGCTGTATGGCTATGTTCTAGAAGCATCCTCTCCTGACATTTCACCCACATCTATGGCAGGCATCCTGAGAGGTAGTGAGGTATATTGGACTAAGCAAGGGCGGTCCATGGTGGGAGAAATAACTTGTCTGTTGGAGGCAAGTATGAATGTTGTCATTAATCATCTTGATTAGCATCAAGGTGTCAAACTGCACATTAAGAGAAATCTCATGGAGCAGCAGCACCCAGAGGACTAGGATCCCACGGAAAGGCAGTTACTACGAACTCTAAGGGTTTTGTTTCCCATGGCTTCTTTGCCACAGACGTGAACTACTAAAGGCTTAATGTATAAACATCACCCCTGTCACTGCTGTGGATGTTGTCAGGTTTGTTTGGGGATAACTGAAGAATGGTAACTTGCAAACAGGTAATGGTTCTGAAAGCAAAACTGAATCATCCAGTGAATCTGAACTTTATAATGGGATTACAAAAACATGTTTTTAGTTTGAAAAGAAATGGTTGTACTCAGCTTTGCTTCACATTGGGTCAGGTCTATATGGCTTGCCTGCCACTAGCCAGGACAGAAAAACTGAGGAAGATAGGCAGGCCTAGAAAGAAGTTCAGGAGAAAATTTGAAAGTAAGAGGAAAAACAAAAACTTCTAATAACGGAAATCCAGTAAAAAAAAAATTAAATTAGTGATTATAGGATGGAATCTTTTTGATATTAGAGGTCAGGACTAATTTGTTGTCGAAGGCTTTCATGGCCAGGATCACAGGGTGGCCATGTTCCAGAAGTATTCTCTCCTGACATTTCGCCCACATCTATGGTAGGCATCCTCAGAGGTTGTGAGGTATGGATAAACTAGGCAAGGAAAGGAAAAAAAATATATATCTGTGGAGAGTCCAGGGTGTGGCAAGAGTCCTTTGTCACTGGGAAACAGCATTAATGTTTCAGTTAATCACCCTAATTAGCATTGGAAAGGTTTTTGTCTCTTGCCTGGGGAGCATCCTTTGTTCAGTCATTAGCCGTCCTTGGGTCTCCTCTGCCCTCAGAGTGTTGGTTCCCAGCTACTGTTTCTCCTCTGCCGGATATTTTGGTTAGTGGGTTGGGATTTTTTAGGACTTTGGGACTCTCTGTTTTACCTCCTGGTCTGTGTTTGTTTTTGAATACTGTTTTGCTGCTGTTAAGCATTTTTGATTCGTTTGAGCTCTATCTTTATTAAACTGTTGTTACTTTGTACTTGGGACTGACTTCGTGGTATCTGTACCTTGACACCATGTTCTTAGGAGAAATGGCATAATAAGTGTGTTGTGACTCAGCCTTTGCCTTTGTGTGATTCTGATGAGGATTCTGGGTTATATGTGCATAATGATGGGATTCAACAGATTCAGGATGAATTTGAAGATGACTCTGATGCTGGGAATTATAGGGTCCAGGTGCAGAGTGTTCTTGCTGTCGGAAATGAAGAGCAGGGAGTTGTTCCCATGAGAAGAAGAAATGATGTTGTTTCTGATGATGGATTTCAGGTGCAAGAAGCAGAAAGGGAGAGTAGCTCTTTGCCTCCGCTTGATAACACTAATGAGCTCAGTGGGCTTGACTCTCTCGATTGAGTTTCGAAACTGGAATTTAGAGGGTTGTGTAGAAGTCTTCTCATAGAGAAATTAAAGGAGGTACAAACATCTGACCTAGCCATTATAATTATAATTACTACTACTACTACTACTACTACTACTACTATTTAATTATTCCTATCCCACTTTTCTCCCAATCGGGACTCAAAGCGGCAAACAAACATGTAACAAAAAACATTACAGAACATAAAGTAAGCATAATTATCACATCACAAACCTATCTAATTAAAATTATAAAATTTGTTTGACATAATACAGAGATAATATGACACATTCAATAAAGTTAAAATATTTCATTGGTAATGTGATAAACCTTTGGGGCTCCATGTACCTTGAGAACTACCTCTTCTATATTATTGGGAAACAGTTTCTCTGGGTTCCTCCTTTAGATATACCACCATCACATCTTATTACCTTAAGTATTTTCTTTATAGGGTCAAGTTGGGGACACATTGCCTACATTTTACATGTATTTTTAATGCCTATATTTCTGTGTCAGTTTGAAATGTGCCAGCATGTACTGTTC